>NC_070641.1:17827310-18427310 GCF_947347685.1 Pleuronectes platessa
AGTTACTTATGATAAAGTTTATTGTTTAAACTGTAAAACATCAAGCCTCGATAACTTATTTTGCATCAGGGTTTGATAACAATATGTTAGGAATCATTGCCATTTATTTCAATCAGATTAAATCATCTTTATTATCAGTATAGGCCCCCTAATAATCAACACGTTTTTTAAGTGAAAGATTTTTCTTAAATATTGTAAAAAGCCAAGATTTCCCCGTCTCATCCGAGGTTCCTCGTGTGTCTGTGTGTTCCAGGACCCATATGCAGAACATTTAAGGACATCACCAGCAGCATCCACTATGAAATGTACCGCGTGCGGCGCCTCAATGAGAACAACTCGGTGGTGGCGCACGCCAACGGAATCCCAGAGCATCATCTCGCCGCCCATGAGATGTAGACGCAAGCTGCCGGGTCGCTGTCGACCTCAGCTGTGTGCGACTCACCTGCTATGAGACTTTTACCTTCATCGACAGCCCCCCCCCTCCCCCCCCTTCCCCTCCATGCCAGCCCCCACTATCACCGGTGGGACAGAAACTTAAAAGCTCGCCAGAGGGACTTCATTTGTAATGTTTTTGGCGGCTTAATGAACAGCAGACGTCAGTTTATTGCCTCTTTAGCAAACACTACCCGTTCACGATTGCTGACAGAGAGTGAAGAGAAGTTTGAGTCTTCATGTTGCGCTGCAGCTTGATTCTTCTATTATTTTTTAACCTGCTTCCAGATTTCAGTTATCCTCGGTGGTTTTTACTTGTGGTGCCAAAGTTTCCGGCTCTGCCAAACAGGACGACTGACACGATGCAATATGTTCCACACGGCATCGTCTTGATCAGTAACACGTTAACCTCGTCCACTTTCACCCAGTTTTCAAGTTTGATTGTTTTTAGCAGCGTTTGTAAGAATTGATGCCGTAACAGAAGTTTTCTCCACACGCCTCTATACACGTGTGTGGGACGTTCTGACTTTCATTGTTGCACTTGATCTCTACATTGTGTGTCATTGACGTGTTGGCCAGTGGCTGTGCAGCACTTTGCCGACATGTGAGACACACACATACACAGACACACACACACACACATATTCAGCTCTCACCCAATAGTACATCATATGTTTGATTTTCTTTTTTTGTCACAAGATGTTTTGCTTTATCTGTTTTGTTATACATGTGTATCCATGGTAAATATGGATGTCAGGTCCTGGACGTCTCTTTTAAAATTCCCGGTGATACTTGTCTTCGTTTATTAATAGAAATATCTTAAGAGTGATTTAAGATGAATAAGTATTTATGCACGAGATGAAATGTGAACATATGCCATTAGTTGTGGTCCACTTATTCAAATACTTCACGCAAACAAACACACACAGACTCGTACTCTTCCTGCATTTGGGGCCCATCCCAGTGCCTTATTTATTGGAGGGTGTTTGCTCGCATGTTGGCTGAAACTGGAAACGGAGCAGGTTGTTGGTGCCAAGTTAACTTCTTCTACAGTCGACACTCAGTCCTTCTCCCTCGTTTATTGCAGCGGGAAATCGACCCACTTCTTCTGTTTTCTATAATATACCAAGGATCTTTGTCTGTTTGAAGCATATGTAATTCTCTAAGCTGTCACTGTCATGCTTTCTCCTGTATATTCTTCTCTGTTCTGATACATTTTTTTACTTGTATTATTAACAAAAATGGTCCTTTTATCTTATTTTAAAGAAATAAAGATTAAAGTTGTAAATATTTACTTTCTTAGATTTTTCTTCAGTTTCCTGCAATTCTGAACGTTTATCTTTCAAAACTACTTTATATATTTTTTAATTTTCCAAATTGAACACTTTGCACAATCTGCAGAGCAGGTAAAGATTGCCACCTTTCATAAGCTCAGAATAATATATATGTTTTAAATTCTACTACACTGGATCCCATCTCATTACAATCGCAGTTGTAATTCACATCGTTGAGCTCGTTAAGTGTCGTGCCGTTAAGCTTTCCCTTGATTAGCTTCTGAAATCAATATGGCTGCCTGCACGGTCAGTGGATGGCTGATTAGCACTAATTACTTGAATGCCTGAGTGCCTGTATTCTTCCTCAGTGGGTGAGATGAGAGGAGACGAGTCCTGAGCTCCAGTCAAGGCCTCGGTGCCGAATCAGCAGAATGTACAGCAAACCAACAGGTGTCAAGGGAAAGAGGCTGCAGTTTTATTTCATGTCTGAATTTCACATTTATCAAAAGGCAGTTTTTTACATAAGCATAGAGTTAAAGGGGTTCATATTTTTCAGTTGCAAAATAATCCTTTAGTTACTTATCCCATTTAAAGGCGTAATTAGATTTAATCTCTGAATTAAATAAAAAGTAAATCAGTAAAGCAACATGAACTAAAAGAAACGAGTGCTAATTGTCTGGTGGCTGATGGTCTGGGGTAAAAATCCTCAGTCATGTGGTCTGATGAGTCATCAATCAACCTTTTGAATTTAGAAGTGCAGAAGTTGTGACTTCCTCTTAATTGTTTTAATAATTTCCCATAATCATCATGCAGAGCACTTCAAAATGGCGTCTCGCTGCCTCTTCAAAATGGCGTCTCCCACGCCCCAGTATTCAGATGTGTCACCCATGAACCTGACCCTCGAGCAAACCCTTTACTCAGGAGAGTTGAGACCCCCCACATTATCTTTCTCTTCCTCCGCAGCTCCCTCCATCTCCTCCAGGAAACGACCAAGAGAGAAAGCAGCTGCATCTCTGCTCGTCCCCTCCCTGCACCCTGCACCCCCGCCCAGCCGCCTTCCTGTTGGCAGCCGCCCAGCGCTCCTCCGCCCCTCCGCCCAGTCTTTATGACTCTCATTAATGACTTGTGCTCTTTCTGGATACTGATGAAGTCGGGCAACAAAGCCGGAGACAGGACCTGTGTTCGGTCGGCACAGGGGTTGCTTACGTGGAATTTAAGTCTGTGTCGATCCGCCTGTGAGAATTCAAACTCACCCGTACACACCTTAAAAAGTTTTGCCTGTAGAGGTCAGACAAATGATGCATTATGGGATGGGTTCAATAGGTACGGGCATGCTCATTGGTCAGACCTGGCACTAAGTGATGGATGGGACCTATCAACAGGAAGCTCTCTGACGGATGCTCATCCTAGTTCATGTGTTGCTGCAGGAACATGGAAGAGGTGGTTCCAGCATCGTCGTCACATTTATCTAGTTTTTTTTGTCCAGGTTTGTGAAATGTAAACTATTTGACACTATTGTACGTGCAGGTGAATCCTCGTAGGTGCTGGTTGACGAATGCATTTCAACTTGTAGCTACGTCTCGTTATCGAGGCCGTCGTGTGTCTCCAATTAACACCTGGTTGCAAGATGAGTAAAAACTATGCATTGTGTTATTTTCCACTTTATTTAGTACATTTTGTGCGATGCCATGTGCGTGGGTGTGTGCTCGTCCTGGTGAGCGTATCGTGCCCTCGATTGTTTCAGTGTGTACGTTTCTACCTTTTCTACTCCCCCCATCTCACGGCATGAGCTGTTGTTTGCCCCCCATTTGTCTCTGCCCCCCCCCCCCCATATCAGCTGTTCCTCCTCTCCTTTGTTGGCGACCACCTCACCTTCTCCTCCTCCATTCTCTCCTCCCTCCTTCCTTCTTCATGCCTCTGTCAGTTTGCAGCCCCTCACTTGGCACTGTGCCAGGCATCTAGACGTGGGAGGGGAGGGGGGAGGGGCTGCCAGCCACATGCAAATGATCCGACTTTATGCAAATCTGATCCGCTGTTAATTAAAAGTCAGCTGCAAATTCAATTAGCAGACGGGGGGGGGGGGGGGGGTTGCTCACACTGATGTGAGCTGCGGGTTTCAAAAGACAACGTTCCCCCAAAACAGTGTGTGGGTGAGGACTGATGAAAAACAAAGAATTTGTCTTTTGGGGGTTTGGAGAGATTAAAAATGTTCAATTCAAGGTTTGAAAGTCACAGGAACACACTCCTCAAGCTGTTTGAAATCACTGGTGGTAGAATAAGAATGTAGGAGTGCTCCTTGTACGAATCTCTGTAGACGAGAAGAGAAAGATCCAGACAGAGCAGGAGAGAGGTGAGGCTGAGAGGAGCCGCTGCCTCTGGATAATTACTGTGAGTAATTAAACTAGTCACAGATGTAAGTCAGCGATAATTCAGATTTTAAGGAAACGAACACGGGCGAGCGTGTGGACCATGTGTTCTGTACGGTCTGAGGTGTTTGTATCACGAGAAGATTATAGTGTCTGGGTCAATTCACTAAACTGGACGAACGAGATCGAAGCAAAGATTTTTAAAGGTTTTCCTTGAATTGAAATCTGTTTGTGACCCGTGTGTTGCACCTGCCGACATCATCATCTTGACCTCAGCACATGCAACACCTCCACACGCTCATTTGTTCCATCCTCAGTTGGAATGAATAGTTTAGTTACCCACAAGTCAATGAACGCTGATGGGTTTGATATTATTTTCCGAGTGCCGATGTCTTAAAGGTTCAGCGTGTAGAACTTAGTGACATCTAGTGGTGAAGTTGCGTGTTGCAGCTGAACAGCACTGACCTCAACCTCAACTTCTAAACATGAAACAACCAGTGGAAGCCTTCAGTTGTCTCTAAAACTCAAAAAGTGTTTAGTTTGTGACAACTGAAGGTTGAATATAAAGGGCCAAATCTAGGGTAAATAAAATGAACGCAGAAAGAAAAAGCCTGGATTGTGTTTTATTGGTGTTTTTTTGTATGTGTCATCTGTGTGCAGGACTCCACGCACACCCTAAAAGGTCCAATCACCGTACATGTGCCCGAGGTGGGGGAAATCCAGCCAGTGGAATTGTGGATTCAGGCAGTCAGGGGGAGACTGCAGGCGAATAGCAACGGAGGTTAAGGACAGGAGTGATTGGAGCCGGGGCAGAGGGGTGGTTGGTAAATAGAGGGAGGAGAAAGGGGCGTGTTTTGTCGGGTAAGGTAGAGGAAGTTAGGAAGTGGGTTGGAGAGGAGGGTCATGTAATAAGAGATTAATTTTCCCCATGGTTGCACATCGGTTTCAGTGCTGGAGCGGACGAGAGAGGTGTGGACGCTCGACTGAACACACACACACACACACACACACACACACACACACACACACACACACACACACACAAAGGTACATTGGCGTATAAAAGAAACGTGCAGGAGAGGACAGTGTGACAGTGAAAGTGTAAAAACATCGTGTGGACACAGTAATTGGATCCAGGACAGTGTGTGGAAGAAAACCAGGTCATGTATTTCCCACTTGTTGACCCCCTAACAGCCCAGGTGAGTTGGTAACACAACGTCCTGGCTGATTGTGTGTCCGTCTTTGTGTCACCCGGGTAATGGAGATATTATACTTTAATCCCAAACTGTGAACTCCACCACTTCCTCCTCCCTGGGGCTGGAAGATGGGAATAAAAGTGAACTTCTTTATTGTCGCGTGCACGTGTGTCCTCCGGGCTTTTACTCCCTCAACTTTCTGTTCCCTTCCCCTGTTTTTTATGACAGACTGGATATTGCGAGGGTTTTATTATTGTGTTAATGCTGAGTGACCATCCTATACACACACACACACACACACACACACACACACCCCCCCCTGTGGCTGCAGCAGTCCCTCACTCACTCAGTCAGATATGAACCAATAAAGCCGGGCGTCTCTGAGCCCTCAGCGAGAGGCCGAGGGAGAGCGTGGTCTTCATTAGAGGAGAGAGACCCTGGGTGAAGTCTCTCTGAGCTGCTCTGTTGATCCTCGGCCTCCTCTCCTCCACGTTGTCCCCGTCTCCGCTCTGATACTGTCCCTGATGGTCGTCCTGGTGTACCACGTGGACTTCTTTTCTCTTGCTCCCGTGTGAGGCTGTGAGGTTTGAGCCGCTTCTTCCCACGACAGCCGACGACAGAAGCAGTTGTTTTGTGTTGGCTTGTTGTTGGATGTTGTTGATCGATCACTGAATTCAGCAGTAATTTGTGTTTACATCCCCTGATATTCTGCAGACAGTAAGACGACAGAGGCTTAATATTTGTCAGAGTTTATGTGTGTCCGCATCATAGACATATACATAAAGATGGACGACTCACTTCCTGCCACTATCCAGTAATGAAGCCAAAAGAACCTGGGTGCGAACACTGGGGGGGGGGGGGGTCTCGTTGGCAGCCTATCCATTAACCTGCTGCTAATCTACACACTGCAGAAACAAGTGGATTAGAGCCCACCAGCCTCAGCAGCCAATAACATTTGATGGATAATACCTTTCACTCTCTCACACACACACACACACACACACACACACACACACACACACACACACACACACACACACACACACAGACACACATGCAGAGGCACTGCACGTACACGAACATTCACGCCCCGACCGGTCTGTAGGTTTGTGCTGTAACAATATTACAGAGTATATGAAATTAGAGTTATGTATTGTGAGTCAGAGCAGTCGCTTGCATATCTCTGTGTGTGTGTGTGTGTGTGGATTGTGTACATTGAGCCCAGACGCCTGGTTATGGGGACGTGTTTGACTCTGTTGCTGTTGTTGTGACAGTCTGTCTCAACGGTACCAGCCAACCTCGTTTGTCTTCTCTCGCCTCAATAAAGTTTTTTGCAGCCGCGCTAATGCCATGAGAGACGTAGGAGGAGGAAACACCGTCCCTATAATGAAGCTGCTTTATTAAAGGAGTAAGTGGTTTTATCATTTTGGACTGTTTACAGCTCCCCAGCTCAGGCTCCATTCATTACAGAGGACCCATGGAAGGTTTCATCCATTAAGTCAGGCTGTAACGATTTGTTGGAATCGATGTAGCGACACTGTGACACAAAGGATATAAGTGACCATGAATAAAAGCTGTCTAGTTGCTTAGGCCTCTTTCCTCTGAAAACACAAACACCCACGTGCAATGTGTTGAAACGTTTTTAGTGTTTATCTGGCACGACAAAGGTCACCAGACAAAACGATGCATGTGTTCAGTTCTTTTTCATCCGGTGCTGAAGAAAGCTGCATGCGTGAGAGCAGTCTTCTGTGTGGCTTTTATTGTTTGCAAGTTTCAAAATACCATATGTAACTTGAATTAAACTCACCTCATTTAAATCCACTAGATACAGAATTTCAAGTAGATCTGCATGCATTCATAAATATTACTCCTTTAGACATGCAAGATCCGTGACTTATGCTTTGTGAAATCAAAAGAAATGTTGAAAACAAATTCTTCCAACTAGGTAGTCTGTTCCCAAACAAACAAATAAACAGATGAAAACATATTGGAAGAGGAATGTTATTGTTTCTGTTTTAAACATAGAAGATGGATCCGTACCAAAGTTTTCATTGTGCCAACTAAGAAGCTCTGATATCTGTCTTGAGCGACACAGCATTTCATTTCCTTCATCGGCTGACGCGTCAAATATGCAAATCAGTATGACCACCTGGTGAATTCTTACATTTACCATTGATGCCATTTTCACAGAAGTGTAGTTCATCATCTGCGAAACAGTAGCACATGAAGGTAGTCAGCCTGTGAGAGCTTTAAAGAATACAAATCTCCTCAAAGGCAGAGAGAGCTTTGCATCACTCTCATGTCTCAGGATTTATCCAGGATCTGAGGATTTTTCTTTTCCAGAATCAGAAGAGAGAGAAAAGCTGATTGTACCTGTCGCCCCCCCCCCCCCCAGTGGGTCCACATGTCTGAGAAACCTTAAGTGAAGTCAGACCTTAGCACCCAAGTGTAAGTTAATAAAGGCTGTGTGTGTGTGTGTGTGTGTGTGTGTGTGTGTGTGTGTGTGTGTGTGTGTGTGTGTGTGTGTGTGTGTGTGTGTGTGTGTGCTTCAAAACGCTCGAAACAAAGAGGGAAGAATTACAATTTGTCGCGCTGTTGCCAGGCAACCAGTGAAACTCCCTGAGGTTGTGTAACCCCCGGGAAAAGGCAAATTGTTGTTGTCGCACTTTGGTGACACCCTGTGTGCGTCGCTCCCTTTATTCTACACTCTTGACAATTTTACGTCACAGGAATCAGGGTTTAAAAGTGACTGGGTTAGTAACGGTAAACTGTTGAGTATTAAAAATTAATGATGACAAATACAGATCCTGGCTTTATTGGAATTGGAATTGGGAGTGCACTTGGTTTACTGGTGCTTTAATGACTTGAGTATAAGCGTTTAACGTATTGATGCTGTTTGTTGTTTTGTGTAAGTGTTTAATCCTCTTTTCATAACAAATGAAAATGTAACTGTAGATTAACAATGGTCACTACAAACTGCAAAGTTTTCCATAGTTTGTCCCATGAGGTCATTTTAACTGTCGAGTAAAAACTAACTGTATGAAATCACCTTGAGAATCAACCAGGCATGAAAAAGAGCTGCAGATCCTATAGAACAACATAATAAACAGTATAACCAGACAGCATTAAACAACCTCTGCCTCCTCTGAGACAGGGGACAGCTTCTGGAAGCACTCGACAAGATGAACACACACACACACACACACACACACACACACACACACACACACACACACACACACACACACACACACACACACACACACACAGACTGCACATACACATACACACATACTGCACATACACATCCACACATACTGCACATACACTAAGCCCGCGCACCAAGGTGTAACTCAAATTCTCAGCTTAATTAAGAGCAGCCCACTTTGGAGCTGCCATCTCGTTTAGCTAATTAGTCATGAATATGAAATGCCAGGATTTTAATTAGCTCGCCATTGTCATAGAGAGCGAGAGAGAGCGAGAGAGAGAGATCACACATTAATTTTCTCTCCTTGCTCGGCCACACTTTATATTAAAGACCTGGTAGGAATGTGATTTGGTCCTTTGTGCTGATCAGTTGCAGGAGAGAACTTGCAGGATCATTGTCCTCTTCTAACTGAATATTTAACAAGGACAGTTTTTTTAATATTTGTCAAATGTTCTGTTTAATATTTAATTTAAGTAATTGTCAATTATTAATCTCAAAGATTGGATGATAAAATTGCTGGAAACTTTTAAATTACTACTTAAAAGATATTATGATAAAAACCAAATGTTACACACAAAACCACACAATGCAACGATAAATAATGTTTGTAAATTGTTGAATTCGTCATTTTGTCATCAATTCCTGTGCAGATATTAAAAAAACTGAAACCTACGATTGTTCATAAGCGATTACAACAATGAATCAAGCTCCTATTTAAAACTCCTGCTGATATTCCCCGTCTATATTTTCTGTCTCTTTTGCTCCAAACCATCAGATAACCAGGTTCTTGTTAATGAAGCTCGACCCCGGGGGGGGGGGGTTGTGTAGAGCGAAGGCGTGGAGAGGCCCTGGCAGGTTTCGCAGACAGGTAGACGGGTCCTGGTTCTCTGCTGCACCGGGTAATTAAATTGATTAAGGCTGAGCTGGTGGTGGAGACGTGCCGACAGGGAGAGGGGAAATGGAGATGGATGAGCCTGCGAGGGCTGCGGCTACGAGATAGGAATGGTGAAGAGCTCATCTGGACTGGCCGGCCGACCGCCTGGCTTCACTGCTGCGGTGAGAAGAAAAGGCTGCTGGGTAATAATCCTCTCTCCAACCTCAGCCTGTGTCTGGACTCAGCCGGACACAGATTCAGTCCCAGCAAGATGTCAGCGGGGTTTATCCTTTTAAATTGGTGGACGTGACTATTTCTTTTGTGCCGTTGTGTAGCGTTGTGCTCCATCACTTTGCGAGTTGTGTGTGTGTGTGTTTCTCTCTTGATTGCAAAGACAAAGAGTGGATTTCCGCCTCTTTTCTGAGCACACACACACACACACTCACACTGTGCTGTGTATGGAGAACAGGTGGGCTGCTCGGTGTGTGTCTATCGCTCCCGGTGGAGTTCATGTTTGATCAGGGAGAGAATGAGAGAGACTCAGAGATGAAGTATAACTGATTACTCTCTGTCTGCAGGCAAACGTGTCGCTAAACCACGACTTCCTCAGGTTGCAGGGCCGCGGCTCTCAGGTGTTTTCCAGACATTTCTGAGCTCACTGGGGGAAACTGAGTCTGACGCGTGATGTTCACACCAACCATCGCAATCCACCATCAAACATATTTCATTACCTGCAAGACAGAGCCCTTGAAATAACCTGTGGTGGAAGCGGCTCTCAGGGAAACTGCTCTGTTTAGCATGCAGCCTCCATCGCGGTGCCAAACAATATGGCAATTAACCCGCTGCCCGGCCGGGATCATGGTGGGGCTGATTGGAGGCTAAGTGGTCAAACATACGCTCAGTAAGTAGGAGTTGTTGATGGCGGCAGATACAAGAGGACCTCATCGGCTGTTCCCAACACCCTGCAGAAATAAGACCTGACCCCTGGAAGCAGTTTAGACAATCAACAGACGTTCATTTCTTTGCATCGACATGAGACTCCAACATAAACTCCTAACGTCCAACATGCTAACATGCTTATGCTCAGCAGGTTTACCAGCCTGATGTAGCATGTTAGCACGCTACATACACGTGTCTTGAGCAGCAGCTACGTCTGCTCCTGCCTTCAGATGACATCAATCTAAATCTCTCAGAGGAACGCTCAATCACCTGAGAGCTGATTTAATAGAAAGACCCCAGCCCCCCATTCATCACCAAAATGAAAGGCTGCACAGTGCTGGAAATTAACACACGCATAATGTGAGTGTGTGTGTGTGTGTGTGTGTGTGTGTGTGTGTGTGTGTGTGTGTTTGGACCAAATATTCCCGCCACACACACAATCTTTCCCTGATTGCAACAAAATTAAAATTGTAATGGCCATTGATCCGAGGTGGTGACTCTCTTTGTTCCTCATCCTCTCAAGAACCCTCCCTGCTTTTTCAAATTTTTTCGGTACAAAAATTTAAGCTCACTTACACAACTTTACACAACGGGAAAACTACAATCCGTGCATGTATATTTATCTGCTGGGCTAAAACACCACGGTCTTTCAATCTTTCAAAGCAAGAGAAGTGAAGACAACTGAGACTCCCTATTTCCCCAGGAAATTCCCCTCAGTTGTGATCATCCCTCCCAACCCAGCACCAACCGCTTGTCTCCCCTATTGATCAGCTGCAGGTTCAAAGGTCAGGGTTCGTGTCTGGGCTGCTGCTGCTGTCTGACCTCTGACCTCAGGGATTCCCTGGGGAGGCTGGGGGATTGAAGAGGTGGACGGGGAAAGTGCCCCATGTACAACTAATGGCTAATTATCATTATTTAGAGGGTCGTCAACATTTTGGGAAGTATGATTTTTTCACTTTCACGCTGTCGTTATACCTCCACCAAGCAGGTTATGTTTTCATCTACGCTTGTTACTTAGCATGATATCGCAAATATTACGAGAAGGATCCAAAGGAAACTTGGTGGAAGGATGGGATATGGGTCAGGGAAGGACCCATTGAATTTTGGGCTGGATCCAGGAACCATATTTTTCTCTTTTTTCAACAATGTCTCTGTTCTGCTGAGTGCCTTGTTTCATAAACACAGTCTATCTCTCAGTCTCTCTCTCTCTCTCTCTCTCTCTCTCTCTCTCTCTCTCTCTCTCTCTCTCTCTCTCTCTCTCACACACACACACACCTACCTCAGCCAATCTGTGCCTCTGTGTTTGTGTGTCTGTGTGTAACAAGGGAGCATCCTAGTAGGAGATGAGACACGGATCAGCATACTGTTAGAAACCTGTTCTCCTCGTCAATTCATGTTCCTGCAACTTAAAGGTCACGCCATCAAATAAATCTCCCTGAGCTCGATAGCAGTGAAACGAGATAATAGACTGAGGAACAAAGAGCGAAGCCGTCTCCCCTCTCCCTCTCTCTCTCCCCCTCTGTCTGCTCCTGCTCTTTATCTCATAATGAAGCACAATCGTCCCGAGAGCTCAAGCTCTGGGATTTGTCAAGTTATCGCAGGCTTGGGTCGTCGGCCCAGCTCTGCAGCTCTTTGATGTCACAGCTCAGTTTGTGTGAACATTCATCTGAGCTTCAAGTTGGTTTTGTTCACGTTCGATTGTATACGTCTCACTGTCCATCTTTCAGTTCTGACTCTTCCTCGTGTGCACCCTCCTCTCCCTCCCTGCCTCTGTCTCTCTGCTGCTCCTGACGATCACAGACGACCAGGGACCCACCATCGGGTTAAATCTCATTCCCTTGTCTTTTCGTGTGTTAATTGCAAAAGTCTTTCCCCAGACTGAACTCACTTAATGGGATTTCCACATTCCACTGATGCATAATATTTGCTGCTAATGGTGTTAACTGTGCTCTGGGAGACGTCTAATCACGTGTGATTTTCATGAGCTGATTTCCATAACTATAACCCACTCGGCCCAATGCTCCCGCGCACACCTCATGAATTTGATTTAAGCTGAAACTGTGTAATTTCCAGCCGATATTAAAAGATGCAAACTTTTGTGATTGTGTTGCCTGAGTAACAATAGTTGGAGCCCATGATGACAATATTGTTTGCAGCGCTATTCACCTCAGGTCTCCTCTTGCCCACAGCCGTACAGTATGCTAATGACTCCCCGCTAACAGCCACAATAAAAGTAATGATGATTACTAGGGGGGCCGGGGTGGGGGTGCTGGTAACAATAACAAACCCTGAGATGTGTAGTAAATTATAAAGATCCTCCCTGATGTCATTTCGTAGTTAATTCATATTTTCATTCAGGGTTAGGAGAATTATCTCGCCCTCTCTCTCTCTATCTATCTATCTCTCGCTCTCTCTAATGGATACTGTGTCTACTAGTTCTTTTTTTATATTGTTGCATGCATGACTTTATACATATCTTATTTGCATGTGAATGTACATGACCCCTGTGTGTTTGCTTCCCCCTGCCTGTCTCAGTCCATGGACGTCTTCATATAAGTTAATGTGGGAAATAAAATGTCCAGACTGGGAGCATATTTGTGACCAAACATCACAATGATAATTTGGATGTTGTGAGTAGTGAATTTACGAATCACCTGCAGGTGGCAGTGTATCAGCATGTGTACACAAACACACACACACACACGCACACATTTATCCACGTGTGTATACACAGCGTGTGTGTGCATGAGTAGCTGTACAGCAGCTCCTCTCTGGTCGGAGCTTCAGATCATTTATGAAGCACAATGACTGTTTTGTCATTTTGAATGTTCAGAGTATCCCGAGAGGGAAGCAGCCATGGCAGCCATCAAGGGCTGTGCAGTTGACTGATTTATGCTGGGACACACAAACACACATATAGACACACACTACCACGTCACACAATTTTCTAACAAACACACACATGCACGCACACACACACACGTATATCTTGCCTGAGGGCCTGTCACTGCTGAAGCTGCTTGGTTTGGGTTTATTGCCAGTATCGATCTGGCCTCAGGCTGAGTTGAGGGATCAATACGTGGATTATAGGAGGGAGTTCACTCCACAGTGCTTCCCCCAGAAAGCCCCCAGATCTCTGACACCTCTCGCATTTACACCCGGGCCCTGATCACCACTGTGTGGGAGGGAAGAGAAGGACAGAGAGGCCCGAGTGTGTGTGTGTGTGTGTGTGTGTGTGTGTGTGTGTGTGTGTGTGTGTGTATGTGTGCGTCTGACACAGGCCCTGTCCTGATGAGTGATGTTTAAATGAAGATGTGCACCACAGCGTCTAGTCAGCCACTCCTCCAGCCCTCCCCCCTCCCTCCACCTGAATGCACCTCTCTCCCTGCCTGTATCTACATATCTACACTAATTGACATTTTCCATTTTGGCGGCTTCTGTATCTCCTTCCCGTTATTTCCATGGCCACGGGTAGTGAGGGCCCGAGCCGAGTGAGCCGGCTGCCTGCTCCTGAAAGCTGACAAGAGAGCACATGGGATTTCCTTACTGTCCGTTTAATCAGGTAAATAGACACGGTAATAATAACTAATTCTATTTCGGCCTCTGATCACCAGCCAGCAAGCTACTTGGTGAAAATTCACACTTGGACAATCGCTGTCCCACCTGCACACATCTGGGTTTAATGAAACTAATTCTCATTCATTTCCCCATCAGTAGAAGAACTAATGTGCCAAACCGCTTGTGAGGAAATTACACGAGCCGAGCAAGTAATCACTTTGCCCACATTGTGCAGATTGGTCCTGATGATTAGCCTCTTTAGTTTTCACTCAGTGTAAAGATCTGCACGTCCTCCAGGTGATTACCACTTTCCTTCTATACACAAGTCAGAAGATTGATGGCACACATGACACCCAGATGATAGACCAAGTTCATTTTGAAAGTTATTTCATGCTGAAATGGAAATATCATATAAAACATATTATAATGTATAGCAACAGCAGAGCATCTCAGGAATCTGTCTGCAGAGAAATGGAGACAAGATGCTCAAGAGTTTGTTTTGCAAATTGATACTAATTACTGCTTCTCTCACATTACATATGTCTCCCCTTCTTTCCCACCATGAATGTACTGGGTGAAAACAGGGTGAGGGGGGGGGGGGGGGGGGGGCTGTCCCAGCAGCCTTGCTTGAAGTGCAGCAATTAGTAGCTGGAGAGTTTGTGGAGATAACAGGGGCAACTAAAACACGTACACACACACACACACAAACACACACTCACTGACACACACACACACAGATTCCCAGCGAAGACATCAAAAGCATTTGAATGTAAGAGAGAGGGGAGGACCGGAGAGGAAGGGGTGAGGACGTGGTCAAGTGGATGCATCAAAAGGAAAACACTCGGGGTCCTTGAGATGTAAAAATGAGCTTTTGTAGGTTGCAGAGGTTTCAGGATAATGGAAGACTTAACAGCACTTGTTCCTTTTCTCGTGTATGCACGGCTTGTCATGTTGTGGCCTTTTGAGTTTGTACTCGCGGTATTTTTCAGTTTGTGTTTCACATTTCTGTCTTTCTCACAGCAGGAGACACACGATCCAGGACACATGCAGCAAACAATAAAACAAGCGGTTGTTGTTAGTATGATGTAAGGCTGTTGATATGAAAAGGGCCATGACAGAATGGATTGTAAATGTGGATGTGTGATTGCTGTGCAGGCTGCGATCACAAATTCACACAAACACAGAAGAACAACACAAAAAATCCTTGCAAGCTCATCATTACCTGTGCAACCAGACAACCAACCCGTCATCATCAAATCACTGTGGAATCCAGAGGACTTTTCCATTTTCCTTGTAAGTCTCTGGTACTTTCCTGCACTCATGTGACCTCCGTCATCACTCAGGCTGCTGAGGTGTTCCTCATTAAATGGATACTTACATGCCATGTGAAAAACTAGTATGGCACTCAGAGAGTACTTAATAAGTGTGTAACTTATGTTTATTGTTTATTTCTCTAGGGATCACAGAGAAATGTTATTTCAATCCTATCGATGATGAGTCATGTCACAGTTTAAAAGAAAGTGGAAAACAAGTCCTGGATCTGTCCACTGATCTGGAGCCACACCATCATTTAGTGGTCTCTACCCCAACTCATACCAGTTTTTGCGTAATCATAGTTTTCTGCACCAAATTGCACGCACACAAAGACTTCAGTCCCCTAAATTATTCTTTTTGGAAACTTTAGATCCACAAATGAAAACTCAACTTCCTTGGCGGAGGTCACAACCAGTCTGAGGAGGTTCTTCAGGCTGATAAACAAACACGTCTTTAATGTGATTTAATACGACAAACAGGTTTACTGCTCATTGCCTCACAACAAGTGTGTTAGTTCATAAATCAGCCATAGTGAGTCTGTGTGGTGGATAGTTCTGTTTTCTACTGTGAGATCGTCATGGCTCTTAAAATCTGAAGGGCGCAGACAGAGATATACGATCTGCCGGGCTGCTGCCAGGGCGCTTCTTAACAGCTTTTTTTAATCATGCCCATTAGGAGCGTTTTGTGCTCTTCTAAATGGACCTGCAGTGTTTTTTAACTGTGTCCCGTCATCACCCGAGAGTCTTCGGCTCCTTGTTCCAACCACACAGCGCAGCAGCTGATTCCGCTGAATCTGCCCTGAGGGAAAGGAGCTGGTGAACCTCTGATACCGCACAGTCAAACAGATCATTTTGATTTCTGTTGTTGTGATAGGTAAATGAGGTTAAGGTGGAGAGCACAGGGAAGTAGAGAGGAGCACAGGGGGATTTCACACTGGGTGAATGGAAAATCCATACACGGCCAATTAAAAAGAAAGAGATCTTGGAAGGCTTTATCCAACCTCTCCTCCTCCACCTCTCCTCCGCGTCTCCACCTGCCAAGCTCCCCTCTCCTGGTCCTACAGGACCCATCTCCAAAAGAAGACCCCCTCCCCGCCTGGCTCGTGTGGTTGTGTTCACTTCTGTCAGTGGGTCGTTGTGTTGTTTCTCTTCCCCTGCTGCTCCACATGGGGCGGTCTCAGGAGACGATAAGTGCTTTACTAGCTGTGTGATTTACAGGCCTTCTGACCAGAGTTAGAGGAATAGATATCATTAGACTGCACTTAGCAGATGCTGGCGAGTACACACTGGGCGGCTGCTGCGTGCCAGAACTGGTATCTGTGGTCTCACTGTGGTTCCAGAGCAGCATTTCCATATTCACACTTACTGCTGTGACTGTTATTTTGGCCATTAGGAATCATTTTATTACCTCAGTCTTACTGCTTCAATAGATTTGAAAAGATAAGCCTCAGGATAGTTGTATGAAAAGAACATTTGTTATTTGATGTTTATAAAAAACGAGGTGAAACGTCATGATTGGCAGCTGAGACTCCAAATGCGCCAAATGATTGGTCGATGATATTTTGGCTTCACTTCTGGATCGTGGGAGGAAGTGGGGACGCGTCCTCCATCTTTATTTACAGTTTATGGTCAAAACAGTATTATCTTGTTAACCCAGATCTGCAATTACCCTGCATTTTCTCCATCAGATACACATCTCATTCAATAAAACGGTAAAGTGCTTAGACTCGCAGCATTATGAAACACATAAATTCAGGTCAGCTGCACCGCTTGAGCTTTATGAAAATCGTCTACCTCACCGAGTCAGACCTTATTAAATTGTCAGATATCTTTAACAGCCACTTACATGCTACTCTAATCTATTACATCTATTTAATCTATTTCACACAGTGTTGCCTCGCGTGTTGTTTCATTCCTCGCTCCTCTGTTGCCTCCCTGTTCTTTCCCTGTCTGCCTCTGTCTCTGTTACACTCACTGTCTGTCTGTCTGTCTGTCTCTCGCTCCCCTGGGAGGGGGGCTGAGGGCATAATGTGCTGCTATGAATGATTCATGGCCCTCTGTGGTGTGTATGTGCGCGGACTAGACAACAAGGAGGGAAAGCGAGGGTAAGGTAGGTGGTTGCAGGAGGGGAAGATGAGGTGACGGAGAGAAAGAGAGCCTCAGGTGGAGGACAGCAGCAGCAGCAGCAGTGGGGACTATATGAAAGAGAAAGCACATTATGAGGCTTTGGGTTAAACAACACATACAGGATTTTCTTTGAGGTTTCTTATTTTGTCAGAATCTACATGTCAATGTGAACATGCAGCAGCATTATCTTATTTCTTTTAAATTAAGTTTATCGTGCCTTAAGTACGGTCTTTACCTTAATTGATAGAAGATTTCTGGAATGAATGTTCTCATTACTACTTTGGGGTACAAAGTCCTCGGGGCAGTAATTCTAATTCATCATCGTTGTAGAATCGTCTCTTCTTGTCCCATTAATCTAAATACATCTAAATACAGTACATTTGTTAAGTTCTGTGTCTCGTGTACTTTATCAGAATCAGAATCAGAATCAGAAAGTATTTATTGCCAAGTAGGTTTACACCTACAAGGAATTTGCTCTGGTTATTGGTGCATACAATGAACATAGAAACATAAAAACATAAAAACACACATAAGAAAAGCAATAAAAAGAAACAATATATGTTTATTTATTTATTCACTGTTGACTCCCTTTCTCTAATATTTATACAAGTAACATTTCTAAATAAAATAGATAAAATAGATAAAATATATAAAAAGTGAATTAAAAAGTGAAATGCAAGATGCAAGACAGTGAACAGTGTCAGATTGCAATATGCAATGTAATGCAGTATAATATAATATGATATAATGTGTTAATTTAACACATCCTTGAGGTGTGGCGGCGGAATAAAAGTCAGAGTCAGGTGGGAGTCCCGGGCCTTGTTGATAAAGCCCGGGACTCCCTTCTTTCCTCCCAGTTTTTCCAAAAATGTAAATAATTCTCTCACAAACACCCTTCCCATCATGCACTTGTAACCTCTCGTGAATTTATAAGCACTCGAGCAGAAAAACACTCGGCACTCGACCCGACACTTGAAACAACATTGTCTTTCCTTATCTAATTTCCCACGACCTGGAATAGATTATCTGCCAGATAATTAAGACCTGCTGAATAATTAAGTGGACAATAATGCCAATTCATGAATAATATATCTGTCTATGATGGGGAGGCGTAGATGGCGGTTTACGGCGGCGCTGACAGGAAGATTGATGCCGTGGCCCAGATAGGATCTCTCCAGCGAGGGGATGTTGCCGACTGCGACGCTGCCCATATTCATTAAGCCACTGTCACCGGCTTCTGTGCGTAATGACATACTTATGTATAATTTACAGGCACATCCCAAAGCAGAGGTGGCATACATGACAGAATGGAGCAAATGGGTTTCTTGGCACAGGGCATGTGGAGTTTTAGGTTTGAAAATGCTACGGTGTTGTTGTGCTGTTGGTTGGGCCTGATCGATTCCTGCATTTTTTATTTTATTTCTCTCTCACTCTCTGAAGTGTGTGTACTGAAGCATGGAGCATGTCCAGCGTGTATTCATATCTGTATTTATGGCAGAGTCTGCCGGAGTGTGGTCTGCCAAATAAACAGTAAGTGAAATGCCCAGCACCACGGTGCACTGGTATCGAAGGTGTTAGACCTTGTGTAGCGACGTGTGTATATGATCACTTTTGAGGCATCTCCGTGCAGATGTGAATGCAGATTAAGAAGAATGTGTTGCATCGGACACTTGCATGCTTCAGCTTCAAACACATTGAAACCCTCCTTGTCGTCCCCCGGCCCCCCCACCACCACCCTCCACTTCTCCAGCCCAGCCCAGCGGAGCCTGTAGCACCTCGGCCAGTTGGATTACATTTGCGATTAAAGCCGCGGCCAGGGGATGGTGAATTATGCCTGAGCTGTTACCTTGCTGAGGCTGCTGGGGGAAATGAGGCAGCTCGGCTGCATTTGCCCCACTACCACTGACCTTGAAGGTCACTCACAGGAAGGAGACATTCATCACTCTGACACATGGATGCTGTGGGGAGAAGATGGTGTGTGTGTGGGGGGGGGGGGGGGGGGGGGGGGGGGGGGGCAACTATACTGCATTATTATTCCATGCAGTATGTCTGTGCTCTTAATAGTATGAAATCACCAACTGAAGATATGCAGGGTATACGTCATTGCCTGCGCTGCAACGAACAGCTCAGCTCATTTTGCATTCTGTGTGATGCTGTTGTTAATTTGTAATTAGTTAGTGATATGATTATTTTACAATAAACACATTCTTTGTCTCTGGTGAAAGACTGCTCCTCTCATCTAGCCCTCTCCCCCTCTCCCCCTCTCCCCCTCTGTCTCTCTGTGCTGAGTCTCAGTTTCTCTTCTTCTTTATGTGAATATAATCATGAGTGGCAGACAAATATCGACCATGGCCATTGTTGGCCCAAGTGTCTATTTGCTCACTAGAAAAGACTCATTATGTTACAGCAGATTGATATCTCTGCCCCCAAGGACTTGAATCTCTCCTCAAATGAAAATAGAAACAATCATGGCTGTTGGTGGGGTGACACTTTTAGCTCTGTAGCACACCTGCCACTCTCCAGCACCCCCCCACCCCAAACAGGAGAGAGACCTTGGCAGACATAGTTAGTGATGGGATGCGCTGACTTTGAAGGATGACGAGCGGACCAGCTTTCATAGCATGTGACTGCACCATCTTTTCCTCCCGCTGTCTTCTCTCTGTGGGAGAGATGTTGTGCTTTGTGTGTGTGTGTGTGTGTGTGTCTGTGTGTGTGTGGGTGTTTGTGTGTCTGTGTGTGTTTAACTGAGTATGATTGAGAAGACGTTATACTGATGACAAGAGGAAGGACAGACTCATCATACTGTTAGAGAATGATAAATGATCTTATACATATGACACAAACTGAGACAGGAGGCAAACAAAATACATTGAGAATGCAAATTAATGTTTGCTGGAGCTTAATTGTTCAATTGAATCATTTGAATCCCTAAAGGTTCACAATTATGTTTATGCATCCGATAAATCTGATTAGCACAGAGTGCCGCTCTGCAATCGTTGGGCAGTCTGCTGAATGGGGGGCTGATGCCCACCCACACAGCTCACGTCTGATTAGCTGCGAAGCACCGTCACTTATCTCTCTTTCTATTACCACACAATTTATGAAACGTAGTGTGATGATGTATCGCTCAAACTAATTGTGCAGACTTCTCTTATTTAGAAAGCAAACATCAGTGACAGAACCGAAAGAGAGGCTTTCAGACTGTGCACGGGCCAATTTGTCATGCTTGTCTGAAAACTCTTTACACTTGTAATGTTGTGTTTCTTACCATCTTGGATATTTTTACCTTTTCCTAACTTGCCTCAGCTGCTCTTTGAGAACACCACCCTATATATGGCTGAGCTCTACTCTCTAAACTCTATGGTTGAACATGTTGAGTTACCAATGTTAGCAAAAATCCAGGTGATAGCATTGAATACGCTCAGAACAGTTTATTTAGATTAATGTTGAAAACCCATACTCACTGTCTGTACCTTCAGACCATTCTCAAGGCAAATACACAGTCTGCACATCTGAATACATTAAAATATATAAAAATAAATAAATATTATACTGCAATATGAACATATGCAGTCATGCATGTAAAATTATCAAAAGTATCAAAGGTAAACTAAAGATTTCCCTTGTGATTTCTCTTATTCTAACCTTAGCTTTGGCTATAAGCTAATGTTGGAGGGTTGGATCTGTAACAGTGGATCTTATTTCATAAAGTTGTCATTTAATTTCAGTGCAAAAATCATCATCTGTAACATATAATTATATCTGTCAAAAACATGTAATATGGCATAAAATAGCATAAAATAAAAAAAGTTAAGTAAAGAGGTACCCGAAGTTTACAACTGATATTTAACATATATCCTATAAATGAGCTTGGCATTTGCACATATGCTATTTTCAACGAGCATGAAAATCTCTCTCTCTCTCTCTCTCTCTCTCTCTCTCTCTCTCTCTCTCTCTCTCTCTCTCTCTCTCTCTCTCTCTCTCTCTCTCTCTCTTCTCCCAGGAGCCCCACCCGTCCTTGGTGTGAGATGACACTTTGATCGACCCCGCTGCACTTCCCCGCTGAACTCTATCCTCGACTAGACAGGTCAGCGTGGTGGGGGTCATCATTTAATTCCTCACATATTCATTGACTGGCCGGGCGCACCAATCAATGCTGCTACCGTTCACAGTGGGTACAAACGTTTTTCTTTGGTGTGGATCCCAGTCACTCCCAGTCTTCCACACAGAGGCTTTATTTAACTCACTGCATAGACTGGTGAATGTCAAAATATTTACTTGTGATTTATTTAGTAATTTCGGGAAAAGACTAATGTCAAACTACTTTTTTGTTTGTCTATTTTTTGCAAACCTGTCAATCATATCGGACTAACAGTTACCATGCTGCCAAATATCCATCTCACTAATCTACATTTATATCCTAGCTCACTGACATTTACCTCCAGCTAGCCTTACTCCATCCATGTGCCTGTCAAAAACACAGTCTCTGGGATTGGAGCATCTACACAGTGCTCATGTACAAACACACACGCACGCGAACGCACACACAAAGTTTGAAAAGGACTCAGGCAATAGATTATTTATATCTCCTGGAAGATTCATCACCATGGTGCGTGATTAGTGTCTCACCTCCCCTCCTCTGTACGCACATGTCCCCGCTCACACTCCATCATCTTGTAGGCTGAATAATTGTGTTTTGCCACCATCACTTTAATGCACACTTCTGCAATTATCCAGATGTCGGGGGGGATAGCGTAAAATACACCCGGTTCAGACGGGTCCGTAATTGCGAGCACACGGTGCTGATCATCCTGTTTCGTAATCAGATTCTTGGTTATTTCTTGTGGGCATTCACCGTTTGATGTTTCTCCCGGATTCATTTCCTTATCAGACGCCACTGGAGACTCATTTACAGTGGACCTCATTGGCTCTTAATGAGATGCAGACAAGGGTATTTATTCAGCTATCCGGCTCATTGAGTGGTGACATATTGGCCTCGAAAGCACTCCAGTCATATTTATTTCTCTTCGATTCTAGGGCGGCGATAAGGTTTCCGATGGGGATTTCGAATTGTAAAGTAGCCAGAATATAGACATGGTTTATCACCTGGAGTGTATATAAAGACGGTGGCCCTGAGGGTCCAAACACAACAACACAAAGACATTTCACACAAGCATGATGACCACTGAGAATTAACAACAACACTTCTGATTAAGGAAAACGTGGGATGGTACTTCTTGTTTGTGTCTTGACAGAACCTAACTCCCTGGTGACTGGAGTTCAACATCATATTCTGTTCCTGCTGTGTATGGATCTTAGCGGTGACCTGATGCAAATTTTCAAATGGGATGAAAAGATGGAAGATCCGATGGAAATCATGAGGAGATATTTTAGGACCTATGAGGTAATTCTCAATATGTTTTTGCATTGTGTCATAGAAAAAAATGGGAATGTCCTCTTATGGTCAGACTAAACAAGGTGAGAAAGCCCCTTAACACAATTTTTAACCTTAATTTGAAAGAACTATATTCATTTGTGTGTTACCAATTCAAGTTTTAATTCCTATTTCAGTGTTATAACTGTTTCCCATTGTTTGTGCTCAATTAGCACCTAATAGCTATGTTGTTAAGGTGCTTTATGAATAAATAAAGTTTATCATTTAAGTTGTGGCTCCAGTGGAATCATTACATACATTACAACGGAAGTCAAAAAATGTCCCTAACGTTGGAAAAGCAGCCGTTCTCTGGATATTATCAGAGGTAATATTGAAGGTCTTTAGAAGAGGGACGATAAATTAAGATTAGTTAAGTTTAAAAAAGGTAAGGTAAGATAAGATTCACCTTTATTTTTTCTCCATGGGGGGGGGGAGGGGAGAGAGAGAGAGAGAGAAAAACAAGTAGTAGTAGGAGAAGATGCTATATGCTTAATTTCATCTGCATTTACTCACACCTGGCGACTTTTTAAAGATATGTTTAGAACCTCAGACCATTTTCAAGGGATCGCCAGTGCACATTTTTGCACATCATTTCAATTACAGTTTTATTAACGTTTGAATGGACTACTCATTGGTGGAAGCCACAGTGAGATCCTTGTATTAAGATACATTGATTTGTCCCAAACACATGCACAGACATGCACAGGCACACTCATGCAGGTAGGGAAATTTAACCTCTGCTTTTTACCCATCTGTTGCAGGACACACAGAGCAGTGAGCAGCCATGAACGGCGCATGGGGAGCAGATGTTGGGGGAGTAAGGTGCCTTGCTCAGGGGAACTAGACAGGGTAGGGAGAATACAGGTTCGTCTTTTTGTTGTTTCTCCATGGAGTCGAACCAGAGACCTTTTCTGCCCATAGTCCAAGTTTCTGCCACTAGTCCACCGCGTCTCACAAATCCTATTTATATAAAAATACTAAGTAGACTGGTTTATTCTAAGGCCTTCCTAAGGAGCTGAATTAAATGCAGTTGAAAACTCAGATAGACCCTCAGACTCCCTAGAGCTTGATCCCCACAGATCGTGTTTCTGCTGCACACTTGCTTACGTTGCTGTGTCGCTACGTATTTAACGTAAATTATGGGGGGGGGGGGGGGTGATGGTGTGCGGCATGTGATGAGAGGGGCAGTGATGGAGGGGCTGCAGTTGTCATGGAAACGCCGAGTGAGGAGGGGGGGTAATGGTGGTGGTGGTGGGGAGGAGGAGGGGGGAGAGGGGCACAGTTTGTTTTGTTATTGACGGTCACGTGGCAGGGTGAATCCCCGCCCCCCTCCCTCCTCCTCCCATTACCACGGATTCAAGCGTCGCGAGCTCCCTGCTCCGGTCAGTAACTACAAAATGGCTGCAGAGGCTCCGCCGCCGCCGCCGCCGACGAGGTCCCGCTGAACGCTTCACGGTAGGACCCAGGCGGGTTGTTCTGTGCGGGCTCGTGGTTCCTGCTCGACGGCTTTGCAGCTCCGCGCTGCGTGGAAACACGCAAGGGGGTGTGTGTGTTTGGAGGGGGGGAAGGGGGGGGAAGGGGGGGGGGGTTGTTTTGAAAGAGGCTAAGAAAAAAAAAAATGGCAGCTGGGAGAAGGAGCGCGGAGAACGTCTCCGGCTCAGCCCACTTTGACATCCCGTGCTGCCGTCGCTTGTTGACGGGCATGTTTGTTTTTAGACGACCTTAGCACGGGTTGTTGTTGTTTTGGGGGATTTGACGCTGGTCACGCTGCAGAGCTAACTCGAACTCACCCTGCAGCACAAGTGAGTCAAGGGCAACCCGGGCTGTGTCACCGCTGGCAGGACTTTGTTGTGTACGTTGCAGCTCGGTCCAGACGCTGCTCGAATCGGACCCACCGAGCATCTCCACCCGGGGAACACCTCGCATTGCCCCGGCTGAGCTCCCCCAGCAACACTCACGAGCCGCTCCAGCTGCCTCCACTGAGAATATGTGCAGCTTTCTGCATCAGTGCACATCACAGGGAGACGCTCACTGACACTAGTTGTCTGTGGCCCCTCGCTTTAAAAGACAGTTCTTGTTTTTCATGCATTAAGTCTAAATAGTGAGTTTGGAGACGTGTCATCCCCTCGGGGCTGGTTGTAGAAGCTGCACCCAGGCTGCTCGGGGTTTGATTCAGTGTAATGTGGTTGAGGTGCATCTCGTCAGCTGTGCAAACCCTTGACAAACCCCAGCTGATCCACGGCTTGTTTTTTAAAGTTTGAGTCAATTCTGAACTTTTTGTTATTTTTATTTAGTAGTTCCTGTTGTCAAATTCCCAGGACTTTAACGCTTATTAACCTCTTGTTACTGGACAGTATGTAGTGTTTCCCGAAATTGTAGTCTAGGTAATGTGTGTATGCGTGTTCTCATGTTTATTACCTAGTTATATTTTGTCCCATACATCAACAGAAGATAAACTCCTGTTAATTCCTGCATTGTTGGACAATAAAGCATTAAATTCCGACTGAGTCATAAAGACGCTGATCTCCCACAGCATTAAAAGCCCATGACCTGCTGTAATGTTGATAGTGAGTATAGGCCATCGCTGGCCGGCTCCTGTTGCAGCTCCACATCCTGCAGTGGCATGCACTCTTCATGGAGAGGGCAGTGTGTCTGTGTGCAGACTGGGAATGCCTGTGTGCGTGCATGTAGAGGGCAGGATGACGTCAGCGGTGAGGCCTGCTGGTCTTACTGATGTGTTAGAGTCCCTAATTTGGGTCCGGGCCTGGCAAGGGATGAAGCGGTGGTGGCGGTAAAGGGAGGGGGGGGGGTATTTTCTGTCCCTGCCAGGTCAGGGGCCCCAGTCAGCACCCTAGCCTCTGAAAGAGGCAGTGTGTAAAGAGGCGCCAAAGGGGGCTTGATAACAAAAACAGGCCACTAAATACTGTGATTACTATACAGCTTAGGTCATAGCCCTTCTTTCAGTTAAAAACTCTCAATGGCCTTTTACTTACTGCTGGACTAGAGGACCGAGGGGCACTTTGCCAGATTGTGTCATTTGGTTTGGCGGCCGGTATGGTTTCGATGATCAGATGCCTTTTTGGAGTTCTCAGTGGAAATGATGAGCTTGCATTCTGCGAGGGCGATATATTGTGGTCGAAGAAACGTTTCTGTTGTTTCAATGTAAAAAAGAAGAAGCTGTTGCTCGCTCAATTTCTGCGAATACTGCACAGGTAGAGCAGATTTGTAGAGGTTGCTCCTTCAAGGGTGATGGTGCTGCTCCTTTCATATTCAGTATTAAAGGAGTTGAGCCGTCTGTTTAATAGATGCTACTCTAAGACAGTTTCTTAATCGTCCTTTGCAGAAATTAAAAACACGAGCTCTTACATGCTTTTACTTGATTCGCATACAAATATGAAAATGGTGGCAACGCTACGTGATTGTAATTTAATAAGACGTTTGTTTGTTTGTGTTTTTTTTTGTCTCTTGGACCAATAAATGGTCAAGCAGGCTTGTGAAAGTGTTCCCACTACATTTGGCGCAGACAACTGGGATTGGAGGCAGCCCCCTTGGAGTGCAGCCACACAAGTTATTTTCGGGGCCAGTTCCGAACACTAGGAGTGCGGAGTAAGTTTCTTTTTTTCGCTTGTCGTTAGCCCGGGTCAGAAAGCATTAACATGACCACACTGAGAATAGCCTCAAGTACTTAAGAGACTGCAATCCTCTTTGCAGAGCACAAGGACTTTGTCAGTGCTTACCCAGCAGTTTTTAGACCTTCACACAAATTGAAAGGTGGCAGTGACTGCTTGGTCTTTTAGCTTTTTGTACAAAGCGGCATATCGGATATTTTTATAGAGTTAGCATAAAAGCGGTGTCGCCCCTAACGTACGTTCGTGCGGACGAGCAAAAGGGGCTGATCATCCTGCCGTGGCTGTGGCTGCTAGCAAGCCATCTCCCAAAGGCTCACCGTGCTCTTGTTTGGCTTGCGATGGCATTCCTGGCTATGTGCCCAGCGACGGCCGTCTACCACCCCTTCCCCCATCGCCCACACAAACACACAAACCAGCCCCATCAATTGTAGCACCCTCATCCTCCAAGCTTTAGCACTTACAGCATTACCATTGGCTGTGACAGTGGCCCCTCTTCCTCTCCTTCTCTATGTGGTTCTCTACCAGCTTTATGCCGGTTGTCATTCTTCTGTCTTTGGGCTCTCCCCAGTTTTTTTCGTCCTTTTTGTTTTGCTTGGTGAAGTGAGTGTCTGGTTTTGAGACGGACACCAGGTTCTAATCCTGTTGTTCTGACAGGACGGTTTAATTCCACAACACGGCCGAGCTCATTGGCCCGTGTCTTTCATGTCGACACTCACCCTGCCTCACTCCAACAAACGGCTGCTCACGATGTAGCTTAGCCCGCTACTACGAGAATATGTAAATGAAATAAAAAAACATTGGTGTAGCTTCTCTGGCGGATTCATCGATTTACAAACTGTTTTATTATTGTGAATGTTTCATTTATATCTGAAAGCAAGACCCGTAGAAATGTTTTTATTTTTAAAGCATCTTTAGTGATCCATGGTGGAGTCTGTATCTTTAAATAGTAGTTTATAGTTATTTGTTCTGCCTATCAATATAGCACCATTATATTATCAGAGGTGAAACAGCAGGTGGGCAGGAGTTTCCATTTCTGTGTCCTCACCATCAGTTAGCACTTAGAGCCCATGGGACACATATCTGTCCAAGCCAAGCACATGTTTGGAAATGAAACAGCAGCTTTCATTGAGGGAGACTCTCTCTTTCCAGCTCAGGGACCAAATGTTTCTTAAACTGAAATCATTTTGACGCATCTCTCAGCACACGCTCTCCTCGTCTGGGTCGGAGGCCAACAGCAGCTCATATTAACTGGAGCATCTCTCTCATCCTCTGATCCTTCATAACACAAGCCCGGTGATTTCTTTGAAAAGAGCAGCACCCGATATATTTAGAACTGCAGCTGCACCAGAAGGCTCCTACCAGTCCCTAGGAGGTAAAAATCTGTCTATAGGTGAATAGTTGCGAGACGTTTTTGTGTCAAAGCGAATTTGGGATACAGTCTCCATCTATCTTAAAGCTCCTCTTCATCTCAGCTCCTTTGAGCCATCAGGCCTGTCATGCTGCAAGATTCACCTTTCAGTGCTGAGGTAGCCAGCAGGTCTGCTGTGCGAGTGAGGGATATTGTCTAGAAAGGTAGTTAGTTTTTTACTTTTGAAACTTACTGATAATATTTTAAATAAAAAAAAAAACACATGACACAGGTTGTGTTTTGTTTGTTTGTTTGATTACTCACATTACATAACTCTAAAGGATAACTTCTGGCCATTTTGCAAGTAGACATAATCGGTGTCTTCACATGTGATAGCAGCGTAAAAGATGATGTAAAGAACAGACAATGGGGGCGGTGGCCTGATGTTTGAGGCCAATGGGCGGCTTTGTCATGGTGACCTTATATGTCACCTGCTTGTTAACTTTTTGGGGGGGGGGAAGTTCCTGGACAGTTTTGGTTGACATTTAGCATTGAGGTCAAGTAAAAGTCGCCGGGACAGGTAAAAGGATACTGTCAGTTAGAGTTATGAGCCAAAGAACTGACTAAGGCTCTTAACTGTAAGCTAAGATTTGTACTTTAACATGTCCAAGTTTTCCTTTTCTTTCGGTTTTCCAGTTCCATCCTTGAACCTCCATAACCAAACCGATTGCTTAAGGGCACAAGTCTGTCTCCACCTGACTGCTCAGCGGGGCCTCAGGGAGCGCTTGTTGCCAGGAGATGGCACACACCTCTGTTGCCTGCAGCATTAAAAGCTTGGAAGTAGAATAAGGTTGATGGTTTTATGGTTTTATGTGCAATTTTTAAAGGAACAATTTGTGTTGTATGTAATCTTTCTTCCAGACTAGTTCGTCTGTGTGGAGCCCTTAAAAACTTAGTAACTAGTTCTAATTTTTAAATCCGTTTTTCTCTGTAAAGGGTTATTTATAAAGAGTAAATCTGACCTCTCAGCACTTGCATGTGAAACTAAGGGTTATTTTCTGTGTCTGTTGTGAACATCTTTCCTCTCATGACAGGTTAGTGGAGGTGGAGGTGCAGAGTTCACTTGGACTGAACGATGTACTGATTGGAATTTGGTGATCAAAGGTCAAGGCCACTGTGACCTCACAAATGTCTCGTGGGATAAAATGATAAAGTAATGACGTTTATATACAATTAGCCTCTACTGGCCGATATTCAACGCTATGAGAATCGGATTTGACCAGATTTCCTGCTGCTTGACCAGTTAGCAGAGGCAAACAACCGTTAGGCAGTTTTTTTGTCGTCTGCTCCCAGATTAGTTGTTGTTGTATCTGTTGCACTGGCCGGGGGAGGAGACTTAAGAATGGGAGCCTCGTCTCATTGGTCCCATCTAAACCTGCAAGGCTTCCTTAATGGTTTCCAGAACCAACCCCAAACACCACCAAACTAAAGCACATGTGTGCACACACAAGGTTCAAGGCATTACACTTAGTCAAGAAATGTGCAACTTGGGAGTCAAGTGCAAAACAAACCCACATTTTTTTCTCTGGCTGTTGTATTACTGCTACACATGTGACTTTGTGTAGCGGCCACTGACAACACAGACTCCTACAACAACAGAAATTGCATCACCTGATGAGCCATAGTATCTTTCTCATTTGCTGGTGTTTGGTTATAAAAACGATGTCTATCTCTTTCTTTCTCTCTTGGGTTTTAAGCTGTGAGAAGAAGCAAAACTCACGAGAAGACAACCATTTGATGGAAGATAAGAAAAAGAAAAAGCAAGAAGAGAAGAAAAAGAAAGAAGCCGCTCAGAAAAAGGTAAGCCTGTGGCCTCTCTTGACAAACTCACTCACCTTTGATTTCGTCTGATATCATAATTCCAGTGCTGTCCTATTTCTGGCCAACATCCCAGTGGCACCAGTCCTGGAAGACGCAGCATGCTCACACACAAATGAATGACAGACCCATAGATCGGGAGGGTACAGAGAGGAATGGGGTTGTCAGAGTGAATATCTAAAAGTAATAATGATCTATCTAAAACGTGGCTCTCTTGCTCCCACTCACTTCTTACCTGTACCCACCTCTCATCTCCACTTCCTGTATTCATTGTTTTGCTTTAAAAGCACATTGCAGAGATGAGTAGTCACATGCACATCGAGCCATACATTATGTCATCCTTATCCTCATCTTTACCCTGCGTGCTCCCACTTCCACTGCTCCTCTTCACTGTTTCCTTCCGTGTGTCTGTTTTCCTTGTTGGCTTAACGGGTTGGCCTGCTCCTCTAAGTTGTCTGTAGCCCTGAAATATTTTTGTCAGTGCTGCCAAAATAGAGTTTGTGTATCTTATGAGAGGAACATTTGTATTATCTATTTTTGTAGGTACTAGCCAAATGAACCCTTTTATCCCATCAAGCATTATGAATGAACAGGAACCTCGTAGCATTTCAACAGATGAGAGACACCAGCCCCTAAAAATGTCTTCCTGACTGGTCATGCAGGTTGATAGAAAGCTTCGATCGGGATTTCCCACAGTTTTCACTTATACGTAGAAACTATGCTTATTGCAAAATCTAATGCTTTTCTTTCTTTCTATTACTAATTTATTTCTCTCTTCTTTTCAGGCCACAGAACAGATAACCAAAGGTGAGTTGTGGTTACTTATTAAGTTGTTTGTTTGAAGTATTTTGCATCATCATTTCTTCTAGTATGTTTATTTTGCCTTCCAAGTGTAGATCTTCCTTTGTTTAGTGTGTTCATGCTAACACCAGGTTTCTCTGTGCAGGCAAAGGTTTGTCTGTCTTTTCCATGAATCTAAAATATGAGGTTTTCAAACAGAGAGGCTGATTTTCTACAGGATTGCTTTTCTTCCACTGAGACTCAATTTACCCCCTGTTCGCCGCTGTGCAGTTTGTGTATGAGGCATACAAACATCTTCAACTGAATGCATTAGCAGCAGCCAGGTGGTCCATAATACAAGAGCCAAGAAAGAGTCCAGGTGCCCATACAAGACTAATAAGGAACATGGGGATTTTGCAGCTCCTCCTGAGGCCTCCCCATTGGCTCCTTGGGCATACCTGGGAGGAAAGAGGTGAGGAGGAATATCAGAGGAGAAGAAAACAAGAGGGAAAAACCCACCAAACAAACAAGAGAGAGAGATTCAAGTAAACTGGACTAAAAAGGGATTTCTGTAGGAAGGAGTATGCTTAGCCTGCAGGTTTTTAACTCGTCCTCAGTGGCAGCTGCAAACCCACTCTCTGCATTTTGTCTCCCCCAAACCAATGCTCTTAACGACCAGAGAGCGGCAGATATGGACAGTAAGCAGCAGATCCCCTTGCTGCTTTAAGCAGGCAGATGGGAGTGGGAGGGTAGTGTCTTTCAAGGGGCAGTCAGGGCTGATCTGATTAGAACTTCTGGCGGGCATCAGCTTATTGACCTTACAGCAGTTTATTGTCAGCTAAAGAATGGACGAATGAGAACCACAGCAAGAAAAAGTCTCGGCAGTTCACAGCAAGTGAGTGGGTGTGTTGATGATCATTTATTTAAAAAAAAATACAAATATCTCATGAAAAAAAGAGAAATACATATAAAAGAAGCAGAGGAAGAGATTTGAGAGCTTTTGTCGAAATGTTTTATACGGCATGACCTGCCTCCTGCATGCTCTATACAGGCGCCACCCCTCACCCGAATGTTCTGGACATTGACTGTTTCTTTTCATCATAAGGATATTTCATGCCTGAAAACGACTTAAGTGCCGATGGTTAACGTTTGGGAAAGGGTGCTCGTGAGTGCACTATGTCAGTGAGTCGTCCCCTCAGGGTACTGAAATAAACACCAGTGTGTTGTGTTTTCCGCTTATTTTTGTTACAAAGAAGGAGTAAGTCGTTCTCCTCCTGTGGCTGCGTATAACCGTGAATTCAGGGGTCAGCGCCTTGACCTCCTACTCTCTTCCTGAAAGATGAGTTAATGAGACTGTACGGTCACTGAGGTACCCCCCCTCCCCTCGGACCCCTTGTCTGAGTCACCCTTAGCCCCTCACTGTTTGCTGCCCTAATGAATGTGATGTGAATTAGCCATGTAAGCGTTCCCTTTGTCTCTTATCTACTTTGTGTTGTTTTGCTGCATCTGCAAATTGACCTATATACCACACTTTTCTCCTCATCTGCAGACCAGGCTGTGATTTGCACAATTATTCTCTTGGCTACGGCCCCTAACAGCGACGTGCCTTGACCTCAATTTACTGTGATCGTATCTCCCTTTAAATGTCACTGTTGACTTTAAACACAGTTTATTTATTGGTGTGTTCTGAATATGTGTGGTCAGTTTTCCCTAGGGCTGTTCTTAACTGAAGAAAGAGGATAATAGTTAGTGGATTTCTAAATGATATGAATGAGTCGTCTTTGGGTAAAAACCTGCTATATGGTTTAAAGATCTCAGCATATGTATGAATGTTATTATTAGAAAATATGTGACTGTTGTTTTACATTAATGTAGAAACACTAGTGTCTCAGTGACCATAACAAAAAAGCAGATTGTCTGTGATGCTAATGCAGGGTACACTGGGAACTAATTAGGAAAACAGTGCTGAATAAACAGGCATCCATACACTGGAGATCTCCAGGAAGACCCCGAGCACCATAGTAACACTACACCTCCTCCCGTCTGGCCTGATGGAGAATCCCACCCTGGGACCAACAGGAGGAATGAGCAGAGGAAATAGGTAGCAGCATAAGGTGGGCTGTAAGGAAGGAGATGGGACAAGCTGCCAAGGTTACATTTGTGCAAAGTTTAAGGGGGGGGGGGGGGGGGTTGCTAAAACAGGGTGCCTTCACTCGATTTTAAAGAGACCTGCTTGCGTTAGCAGAAGAAACAGACAGCATGGAATCTAGTTTCCTGTTTGCCGGCACAGCTGCAGGGGCCTTTTTGTAGGATATTTCTACTGGCTCGCGTCTGTGTCACACACTCAGTCTCCCTGTCCCCTGATGTGACAGGCAAACATTAACAGCATATGTGCCACTGCAAACACACACATAGTTTTGGCTTAATCTCACAAATACTACACTGACCCCTCTGCCACACTAGCCCACATTGACATGGTTCTGATTCTTCATTCTCAAATGCAGCTCATTCACTTCCAATTACAAAAATACCTGTGAGGGGGCTTTTATTCCCAACATGTTTTATATATTCAAACTTCGTGTGTTGGAGTTGTTTGTGTGGGCCGGAGTGAACACTGTTCAATGTTCTCTGTTGCAGACCGAACAGCGGAGCAGAGAGTGGGGCGGGGGGGCGGGGGTCTCACTTTGCTTCCAAGTTAATTCTGGAAGTGAAAAAGTAAAAGTGAAACAAATCTACCACAGGACTTTAAGTTGGCAATTGTGTGATCTTTGACATTATATGATTTCAAAACCTCAAAACGGTTGCATTGATTCCCTCTGCGGCTCACAAAATGACAGGGATGAGAGGGATTTTATACATGATCTGTAAAAGCAGTATTTATGTATCTATGAATTAAAAATGGTATTGATCTGACCTGCTTTGCACATATGGAAATATGCATATCTGCAGACAAGTCAGGGTTTTTGTATGAAAATTATATTGCGTTAGATTAATTGTCGTTAGTTGTTCAATCCATTTATCTGCTTTCCACTGCTTTTAGGGATGTACCAACCAGTTGACTTTTTTTAAGGTTTTGGTAGATAATGTAAACGTATTTTAATTTGTATTTATTGATACAAATATATTACTTAAACTCCACACTTATTAATGTCAGTGTCATTCGCTTGTTAATCAGAACTCAGTGTTCTGAAGAAGAGTCACAGAAAGGCTCTTAAGCTTTCTTTCACCTGTCACTTGACATATTTTACGACCCTTAAGTGTTGTAACATTAATTTATACGTCCAATGAATCTTCAGTGTAGTGGAGATGCTGTCTGTCACCTCTGTGTCACAGTTCAAGTCAACATCACAGTAAAACTACACCTTAACCTTTGTGTGCAATTGTGTGTTTGTGACAAGTTGTAACTTCAAAACCTTGAATAGTCAGCTCCTGTGTTGTAACACGGACCAACCCTCCTTAGGAAAGTACCCGATAACAGAGTAATAGTATTAAGCATCAGCCCCATCACAGTTACTGTGTCCCACAACAGAGGCCGTCTGCCATCGACGAGCTGCACTTGAGTTGATGTCCACGGGTTAATGAGCTATTGTGTTTCTGTTCCCACTGTGCGTTTTTCATCCCTATCAAAAGACACGGGGGCAACGAACATGCAAATCAAGGCGCACATTTACACAGTGCAATGAAAGATAACAATATAAAGTAGTGCTGCGGCAGTAATTTCATAACAGATTAATTTGCCGTTTCACATTCCCTTAATTACGCCCAGCGCTTTGTGTTGGAGAGTCATAAATTGTGGTGCGATCAGGGGGGAGTTTATACCAGTGTGCCTCTTGTCATCGCCACAGCCTCTTTTACATGTCGTATCCCAGTGAGCACGGTTTAAAACGGATGCAGCAGCAGTGATGATTAACTACATTTTAAAGAGCAACAGAGGTAATGGCTTGATTGTGCTGCTGTGGAGTGTCATGCACTATAAATTATGCATATGAGCCTATTGCCAGTTAATGTATAGATACTTCAGTAGTTTGAATTATCTTAAACTCAACTCGGAAGAGGTTAGCAGGTCAGAAATGGGTGTAGTTTTATTATGGGTAAATTGGGGTTTATGAGAATTTCTGCAACTGGCTGTTATGGGAGCTGTGAAAAAGAGGATTATGTGCTGTTTTGGTATTTTCAAAAATAAGCTAGGTTTGTGAAATGTCTCCAAAAATATTTTTCAACAGTGGTGTTGGTTGATGCCTCTTGCAGTTTCTGTGCGAAGCGAATATTTGGCTCACAGTGACTTGTGTTGGTCCAGTGGACGCTACTCAGGTCAGGCAGACAAGACTAGCACTCTCTTTCACACATCACTTCCTCTAAATTGTGACAGGCAGTGGAATCTTGTCTGGCTGCAGCTGTTGGCACAAAGGTTCAGGGACATGATAGTAATAAGTCCAGGGAAGCTTGTCTGTCTCAGAAACAGACCTATTAATAGACAAGACTTGACTTACAAGTGTACTAAACCCCGTGCTGTCAGACATTAAATGCTTTTAAATAGCATTTTTTATCTGTGTTGTGTGTGAATCAGCAAGGGAGGGTTTTCCCTCTTAACTACAGTGTCATATTTATTCACTTCTAATTAAGCCTCTCGTATGAGGTGCACTGCTCACATTTTAAAGCCCAGTGGAGGAACACGATGGAGGAGCCTGAAGACATTCCTCTTGATCTCGCTCTGGTGTTCTCCTGCCGCCTCTCTTAATTAGACATTTGATAAAGTCCTAGTAATTTCTATGATTCTGGATTTACTCAAATCGGAGTAGTTTACTTAGACAGTTTGGCAGTAACAGCAGCAGTATGGTACACTTAGAAGGGAGGTTTGAAGTCAATTGTACATTAAAAATGAATAGGGGGTTGCATTCCTGATGCACATTTTTTGTCACCTCATCCAAATCTGTGATTTCATTTCACCTGAATAGGCCAAATTAACTGCAATGTCTTTTCAAAGTCCCGATGCCCATGATCATAAAAATAATGCTTATAATTAAATCTAGCTTTTATTTGTTATCTTCAGAGCCTACTGCCCATCACCTGAAGTTCTTAATGTTGACTTTTAACAGCCCATAACAACAGCCTTTGTGAGGTTTCTGCTGTGACTGACGTATTTCCTTCTATAAAACTAGTCCTTTATACTTAAATAATCACCAGTACTATACAGTATGAAGCTGTGCTTTTTCCACAAATATTTCAGAATAAAAGCTTTTTAAAAACAAATGAATGGATTCAGTATACAGAAACACTTGAGAGCTTTTATTTTGAAACAGTTACAGGAAGTGTGGCAAACATTTAAGTTTGTTTTTTTAACATGTAAGTCATTGGCACAACAGCTGGGAGAAAAAAGTTAAGAAGCTGAAAGTGTAAGCAATGTAACTTAACTGATCTATTTGACTAAAATAATACCCCCTCGAAATTAGGAAACATTGACTAGCAGGTTAAACTAACTACCCGTCTCTGATTTTATGCATCCATCTCCAGGCAGCAAGTTTGACTAATTTATTGATTTAAAATTCTGTTTTTTGTTTAAAAAAACCTTTTATATATTGTCCATCTCTACTACAAATCAAAGTCCATAATACGCATTGAAAATATATAGAGTGGTTATCTAGCTCACTTTGGGCTGTGCTAGGGCCCATTTTAGTTTTCTTCCTTTCATTCTTGTTTTAATTTTCTCTATTATTGAACTACTGATCTTCCTAATAGGGCTGACATTTCTTCCTGCGCCCCTGCCTGTGGGTCCTGATAAGTAACTATCTGTGCACCTCCACTTATACAACTAGTACACAGAAGGATCCTTTATCTTCAAGGTCATGTGGCTGTTTTTCTGCTTTTACCTGAGAGAGAGAGAGACCGTTGATGCTTTCCACTCAGTTTCCTCTCCCCCACATACCCTCAACTCTCTGATATCGTTCCAGACAACCTCCCCCCAACCTCTAGGTCTTAAACAGCCAGGCAGGCATGCTATCATCTTCTCTCTCTCAGAAAATTAAGACTCCTTTTAAAGTGGAAAATGGGATGTCTTCCTCCCCGTGAAGCGCACACAGCCCCGAAGCCACAGTCTGATGTGCATCTTTGATGAAGTGGGAATTCTCCGGTGTGCCCGCACAGCTGAGGATGATGTTTTTGCAAATAGGCTGTCAGAGAGAGTGACTCTGATCTCTTTTTACTCTTTTACACTTTTTTCTGCAAAGCACTGCCATGTACGACTTAATGAGGCTTAATAAACCTCGCCAGTGCCAGAGGTAATTTCTAGTTGTTGTTTTTTTACTCCTAATCCCCTTTCTGACCCAGAATCGCATAAATATTAGACAGTTTTACTGCATCTGTCATTTAGTTGTTATTGGTGTTTGAGAATTTACAGGGTTTAGGTCGCTCTTGTAAGAGGAAGAATAAAAAAATGCGTGGAATACTGTGGGCAAAATAGTGGTCTAATTGTAAGCGGATTTAGACCAAAGCTGGTTTCAAACAGACTCGATCTTACAGTGGATCGCACAAGGGGGTGGAGACTGTCCTACACACAAACCCAGTCACATACACACACACACACACACACACTCTCACACACACCATTCTCTTCATCCCTCACCCTCCCTGCTCTACCTCCTTCCTATCCTCTGGTACATTCAGCTCTCTCTTTCGCTCTCCCTCCCGCTCCCTCCTCGTCTCTTCCCTCTGATTGGCTGACGGAGGAGCCAGCCAGCTTCCCCCTTCCCCCAGCCCCGAGAAGAACCGACGTCACACATCAGAGAGTCCCAACTGTATAACGATCGCCTCCATAACTATTTTTATACATTGAGGCACAACCACAAATGTCTGTTTTTTTTAACTAAGGAATTACCTCTTAAAATCAGCGGGGAATTGATGATTGGGAGCATCTTCCAGCCCTAACACACTGATGACGAGAGAAGAATAGTAGATCACACTGAATGGGGGGGGAAAGTGAAAGCGTAGCGAACATAGGTGGGGATGGGTGAAGCACGAGAAGAGGGAGGAAGTGGAGCAGATGTAGACAAATCTGAGCAGACGCGAGCTCCAGCTCCAGAGTTCCCCCCCGATTCCTGCAGTGAGACCCCTCAGACAGATACGGGTGAAACTGTGCAGTCAGTGGTCGTAGTTCACACAGGCTGCAGCAGTGGGGGCATAAATTACTCAGACCGCTACACCCCACGCACACATACACACTTGTGACAGACATAAACATACACAGTAAAACTAGGCAGAGAAGCAGTTCGTTATGGGAGTGAACACGTCTGTCAGTATTTACAAGGCTGTGTGCGAGTGTATGTTCCACGACACCATCCTGTCCTCTCCCCTCAGTGTGGGCCTCCGCATTACATAACTCTTTGTTTTTCAGTGTGTCGGGCTGGCCGCAAGTTATTCACTGCTTCACTGCACACACTCGGGATGGCAGCCAATGGCGAAGCACTGCTCTTTATAACTCATTTAGGCCACACAAAGATTTTCTTCTTCTTGTGCTCGCTGCCTTTACAGTTTATTTTTTCTCTTCCTGCCTTGCTTATTTTTTTTGTTTTACCAGCGAGAACTCAAAACACCATCTATGCTTAGTGCACATTATATCCGATAAGCTGATGTTTGTTCTTGTACAGCATGTTTAGGTTTTAAACACATTTTTTGCATCCTGCTTACAATCTAGTTTACCGGCTTATTCTGTTATGTAATGAAATGTACAGAGGCGATTATCCAGTGTGCTTTGTGTCCCATTACGCACCCTGCATTTGCTCTTTGACCCTGAGCTGATCATCTTGTTTGACTTAGTGGGGACCTCTAACCTCACACTTCCACATTCAGCCACAGTATATTAGCCTCCTGAGGACTTCTTGTTTCACAGCTTTGGCTTCCTCCTCTTTTCTTGTCATGGTTTACACGTTTACAGTTTTTCAAATAGGGCTATAATGATTAACTGTAAATCAATGTTTTTAGCCTCTCTTTATTTAGGATGTATATATTCTTAGTGCTCTATATATTTTCTGTTTTTGTTAGTTCTCTATTGTAGCAAATTAAATATGTTTGCATTTTGAGTTGTTTTTAAGACGGGGACGTCACAGAGACAACACAGAGGATTTGGTATCAAATTGAAAATCAAAAGCACTTACATATCCATATTTTGTATTCAACCTGAATGCCCAAATGGAAACTTAATATTATTAAGGGGGTAATCTGCAACTACGAGCTTGAGGATGCTCGCTCTCGTGTAAACCTGCAGACATGTAGGTGACACACGTGTGTTGTGTCGGGTCTGCCTGCCTGCTGAGGATGCTAATAACTCCAGCTCGGCAGGATTGAATCAATACAGGTTAATTGAAACAATCATGACAGCAGATAGTATAAAATGACGGGATGTAACGTGAGAATTGTCCCTTCGGCTTTGCAAAGCTTCAAATACATTTCAGGTCATTGTTCAGTCAGACCTACAACTTAACTGTTTTCACTTTCATGGCTTGGTTTTAGCAGCAGCTGTTCTTAAACCCCACTGTACACTCCCTCCCTCTCATTAGACAGACACAGCTAACGACTAGCTGGTGAACATAGCACATCGCTTAAGCTTGGCTGCATGGCTGCATGGCTGAAATGTTACAAAACAGATAACACAGAGAATCCAAGCAAAAAATCCTCCAAGGGGAAATGAATGGTCAGAGCCAAGGTGTGTTAAGTGAGAAAGCAAGAGGGGCTATGTTGCTGAGGGTAAATACAGCTAGTAGACATGAACACTTGGCTTCTGAAGCCTTACAAGCAGCTAATACAGCTTTGGTGGAGAACTGAGAGGTGATTATTTCAGCCACAAACCATGAAATCCTTATGTTAATGGAGCAGAGCACTCATTGCATTACTGTCCTGATGGAAACAGCAGCCCACAGCAGTGTATGTCCATGATCTCTTCAACACTTAATCTGTGACCATGCACCGTGGCAGACATTGAGAGCCGTGTTGTTCGGCTATCACTGGAAGCTGAAGGTTTACTACAGAGCAACCCTGAGATTACTACGGCCCTCTGGTCCTCTAAAGAGCAGCCTTGTGTTTAGTCTGACCACTGCCTTGAATCCAAGGCTCAGCCAGGCAGGAGAGACGGTGAATCTGGTGCATTTTATAGACTCCTCTCCTTGTTTGACTTTTTGTCTTCATCCAAAAATGACCATGGTTTTCAAATGAGGCAGTGGTGGAAATGCTCAGCCACAGCAGCTTTACAGACTAGAGATCAGCTCTACTGGTAATTGTGTGTGTTTGTGCAAGGACAGCAATTAATACATTCTAACTGCTGCGCTCTTAAATATTTTATAATTAACTTTTTTTTTAGTTTTTATCATTTTTTGAAATTTTCTTTCTTTCTTTTTTTATTTTATTTTCAATGTCATTTTTACATGTTTCCTAAAATCAGCTCCTTATTGATTGAATTACATTTGAACATGTTTACATTTTGTATCCATATGTGTTTGCAATTGTTGTTATTATCATCATTATAATGAAATGCAACCTAAACAACAATGTCATGGACTTATTGACTTATAATGATTAACTAGTCAATCAAATGCTTTTCCATTGTTGTGCGCTCAACAACTCTGCTTTTGCCTAATTCTCCTGTACCTCCACCCCACCACCTCCCCATCCCTGCATCTCTGCTCCCCCATTACCCCCCACCCACCCCCCTTCACCATTCTCCAACTTCCACAGTGCCAGACTCTGCCAAGCTCGATCCCGCCCCTCCTCTTCCCCCCATCAACCCCAGTGCCGCCCCGTCTGTAGCCCCAAGCAGTGGCAATGGCAAGCGCGCTCCCTCCGGAGGTCAGCCACAGACAGCACAACAGCCCCAGACTCTGCTCCAGCAGCGCTACCCACCCAGAGAGGTGCCCCCTCGCTTCCGCCAGCAGGAGCACAAGCAGCTGTTGAAGAGGGGTCAGCCTCTGCCCTCTGGAAGCCTGCTTCTCACCGCCACAACACGTCCCAGCACTACTGAACCTGCAGCAGCAGCTGTACCCGCAAACTCCTCTCCCTCCTGCTCCTCTTCCTCCACAGCCAGCCTGCCTACAGGTCAGCCTAGACACTCAGTTGGCAACTCACCCTGTCTTATTCCAATTTCAGTTGACTGACCCCAACGTTGCTGCTCACACTGAACATAAGCACAGAACTCCTGGTTGTGTTGACAAAGAGAGAAAAGCTGAGTTTTCCTGAAGTTTTATTCTGAATGGAAAGTAAAGAGAAAATCATACGGAGCCGCAGATGGTTGCAAGACGCAAACGGTATGGTGGGTTCTTCAGTGAATTTCCGTTTTATATCACAGCTGTCTCAAACAAAGCTTTGTTAATACCAGTTTACTTAACATTGAACCGATCTTAAAGATCAGGCATGTGAAAGATCAGATTGTGGAACTGTTCAGACTACAAAAAACAAAGATCTCACTTGATTTGGGAGTTATTTAGTTCGGTCCTGTAATGAAGTGTGGCTGACCAGTTCACTGATTAATCAGGCATATCCACTATAGTGTCTACCTGGCTTTAGGTAGCTCTTGCCTTGAGAAATTCTGACTACATAGCTGAGCCACTGCCAAACTACTGATGTTGAATTAGTTTGACATCATACATGCAAGAGGCCCTGGAAAAGAGAGACGTGATATAATCTGGCCATCGGCACAGCAATCTTGAAGGCAATCATTCTTTTGGTTTGTGAACGTACACTGGATCTAGCGGGAGGACAAAATGTCACAATCTGTACGATTCACTTGACAAATAGATTGTGGACGTCTTGACGATCGATCACAATCTGAAATAGTGTTTCTTTTTTATTGTTTTTTGTTTCCCTGAATGACAGTTTCTATGCAGACTTTTGTCGTTGTTTGGCAGGGTGGTGCTGACAGCGTGGTGTACCTGAAGAGCAATACAAAGACACTTGCATCACAGGAGCTGCTGACTGTTGTTTGTTTTCACTTTGCCTCTTCCTGGCTGGGAATTCGAAATTGGGACAGAGGCGTACAGGGGTAGACGATGGAGAGTAAACACAGCTGGCTATCTCTGTATATGTGTTTTCTTTCCTGGATCTCTGCATTTCACAGTAAACTGGGTTCTTGTGTATTTCAAAGTGGTAAAGGTTGTTTCTTTCGTAATAAATTATTATTCGCTCTTTGATAATGCTGATGAGACATTTCTAGGACACTTGGCATCTTTTAATTGTCTGGGAAAGAAAATGGTTTTAGAAGTGTACGTTTGAGCATCACCCAACCCCTCTGATGATGTCTGAATACAGCTCTGTCTCCCTGGTGACGAGATGTTTATCCCGTCTTCGTCTTCTCCTCCTCCTCCTCCTCCTCCTTGTCCTCGTCATCCTCCTACTCTTCGTCAGGCTTTGCAGACCAGCTATACAGTGTTAACTGTTTTTTTGGAGGAGGAGCAATATGGAGCTAGTCCGTTGGCTGGGCTCCTCAGTGGGCCTGACCTGGCATTGATAGAAAGAGTGAGAGGGAAAGAAAGAAATGAAGAGAGAGCTTGCATGGCAGAGGTCCAGTACTGTGGGCTGCAGTGACTCATGGCTTACGGTAAAAGCTGCTGCTTCTCTCCGCCCTTCTTTGGCAGGCCTGCTCTGCTTTGGTTTGCTTCCTGTGTGTCTCTGAGCTGACTGATTGCCTTATGACAGACAGACAGGAGGACCCTCAAGACTGAACGTCAAATAGGAGTCCAGTGGGAGGGCTTCATATACACCAATACAGATCTTGTTTGCTAAACATTCAACACAAGTCAGGAACCTCCCACTCACAATTCTCCACGCGTCTCCTTCACCATCTACTGTCTCAGTTCACAAACCTCTTAGCCTAGTTTCTGTTTTGTAAAGTATGCAGCAGTGTGTGACTTATCACACGATATGAGAACACCACTGGTAATCCCACATTTATGGCTCTTTCCTTACGGTCTTGTCCTCTGATTTTATGTAGTCCTATAATGTGCTAGTGAAATCACTCAGGATTTATAATTACTCCCTTGTCCGTAAAGTAATGATCGAGGTTTTATGTGCCAGTGTGCTCACAGCAGAGGCGGACACTAACAAAAAAACATCATAATGCAAACGGGCCTCGTCAAGTGAGAGAACACTGTACCTAACGTTCTAATAGGTCGTCTCATGGAGAATAGAGTGTGTGTGCAGGTTAAACTTGATTTGCTCTTTAAGCCTGCTGCTGATGCTGTAAAAGAGCCTTGGGAATCCCCTCAAAGAGGACTGGGACGTCTTGTGATGTGATTAAACATCAGCTCTCTGTTAACCACAAATGTTCAGCGCTCGAACTCTCCTTCTATCTCGCTCCACCCGCTCTGTGCCTCTGCTCCTCTGACTTTCTCTGCAGAGCTTGTTGTTCTGATGCTCATGTGTTCATCTCCTCCACCTCCGCTAAACCAACACCTCGGTTCACACATAACCCTCGCTGGCCGTAGGGCGCCCAGGTTTAGTTCCGGCTGCACAAACTATATGTATGTCTGTCAATCTTACCGTTATGAAAGCCGTCTCCCAATGCTACCTTTTGCTTGGCTAACAATCCATATCCCAAGGCCCTTTCATGTGGAGGAGGCGTGAGAGAGCTAGCTATTTTAAGACTGGCATGTTGGAGAAAGCCCTTGACCTGGTTTATCCTTTAGAGGAGGAAGAGAAAGAGGATACTCGCAGGCAAACATGACGGCCAGATGTCTGAGAAGTTTTTTTTTCAAAAGCCATGTTTTGTCCCTCTGTTAGTCTTTTCCCCCTGAGAGAATATTAAGATGAAAACATGAATGCATGGACAGCAAGGCAGCTGCACAGAAAGCATCCACACATGCATCCACAGTATTTGATGCATATATTTCTGCACTATCCCTGTCATTCCCAGTTTCTTTCTGCATTGATATAACTCAACTTTCTGTGCCAGTCTAGCGTATTGCCCGACAGCAGAGCACACTAACAATGCTGGCCATGCTAAGTAGCAGATAGGCGCCATGCAGGCCCCCAGAGAGAAAGCCAAAAACACACATTTACCAACACAAAGTATCTCACACTGATAGGAGCACTTGTGGCCGATTTTGTTTTGGTCTGAGATGCAGGTACTAGTGCGACATCTAGTGGCAGTGAATGTCATATATAGCCTTTAAATGCAGAGGTAGCATATTCCTGGGGAATGGGGCTTGTGTGTGTTTGGGTGTGCCCGTCATAGAGCTTGTTCGTCTGGCTGGCAGCGTGCACTGTCAGCACTGTACCATCAAGTCTCTCTGCCCCTCAGGGACTTCATTAAGCCAGGATCAGTCCACCTGAGGCACACACACAACTCTCCCAGATTACTTCTTCCTTCCATCTCTTAACATCCATCTCTGTCTGTCATTTTTCTGTCTCCCTTTGTGCACCACACACACCATCAAAACATGTTGTGCGTACATGTCCATTTTCTATGTAAAATGCTGGAAGGCAGCAGTAGGGGCCTTTCTACTTTTGGAGTAGTCAGGAAGTATTGTTTTTTTTCTTTTTCAGTTTGCCAGCAGCGTGTTGGCTTCCACAGAGGAGATGCAGTGTTGTCACTGTGCGTATTTTTACACATGAATGAGCAAGTGGCCATCTAGTAGTATGGTGTGACCTCACCGCATGTCAGGTCCTCACAGTGGAGAGGCACAGGGGGCTGAGCCTCGTCCATAAAGGGACTCTGTTCTCTATCAAACATTGACTTATTGTGTTGTTGGGTGGGTGTTGGGATCATTTGTAAACAATACCAGCCCTGATCCAGGCCAATGATGCTCTTTTTTCTTTTTTCTATTACCATGCTCCCCAAGCTCTTGTTGACTTCCCAAAACCCTCCATGTTTTTGACAAGATCACCTGGCCATCATAGCTCACCGTGACAGATCCATATGAACCTGTTCATTTGCCCTGTGCCCCAAAAGCACCCATATGAGTAGATGGTCCTGCTGCTCATCATCATTTCTGGCCGGTAGTGACTTAAAAAAACTGACATTATGCATCACGTGCGATCTGATGGTATGGGCTTACATGTGTGAGAAAGTTGCCATCCGAGCAGCAGAGGGGTTCTGACTGGGTTTTGTGGGTTTTTTCTTGCTCTCTCTCGCCCGCCGCTGCTGTTCATGATGTTTTCCATTGTGGGAGGCAGTGCTAATTGCGGATGGAGTGGTCTTGGCTAAATATTTAATGACAGTTTTGAAAGGTTGAAAGATGCAAGGACGGGGTGATTTTGGAAGAACCCCATTTGTTTTTGTTTTACCGTATGCCTCATGAGTGCATAATGAAAGTCTCCAGGCATTATCGTTTAGCTGTTAACCAAGCCCTCCCCACCCCATCTCTCCAACACTCCCGTCCCCTCCCCCAACATGCCTTCTTTCGGTGCTTTACCAGAGAGAGAGAGAGAGAGAGAGAATGAGAGAATATCCTCCGTCAGGATAGGAATAGGGCACGATATAAATAAAGGCAGAGGGAGGCAATAGATAGAAGAGGAGAAACCCAGCCAAAGCAGTGTTGGTGGGAGGGACAGAGCATAAGGGGTGAGGAAGGAGGGGGGGGGGGGGGTGGGGGTGTTGTCTCATGCCGTGCAAGAGCTGTGCAACTTCTTGGCAGCACTTCAGAAATGAGCCTCAGAAGCTTGGCGAGCCGAGCAGACATATTGAGACAAGGATGGCCGCTGCGTTGCACAAAACCTAGCTCTTAACAGGATGGTTGGGAGGCACCTCTCCACAGGTATTTCACCCCCCTCTTTTCTTTTTCTGTCTCCCCGTTTCTCTCTTTTTTGTCTGGCTCTATTGCACTGTTTTGATGGCTCGTATTTACTCCCTTTGCAAATGAGCGCGTTAAACACTGCAGCAAAAGGGTAGTGCACGCATACAGTGTTGACGTCTTGTGTCTTGTTTATTAATTTGAACGAGACATGCATGCTGTTGAAGCAGCGATGGTGGATATACAGACGGTAGCTCGGAGCCTTTTTGGCACTATTTCAGGACTGAGAAAATGGCGGTCCTGCACTTCTCAGTGGAGTGACGCTACAGAACGACAGTGCTGTGTGTGTCAGAAACACAGTGCCCTCTTTTCCCCCCTGCTCTCACTGCCTCCTCTCTCTCTCTCTATCTCTCTCTCTCTGCTGTAGTTGCAAGCACTGAATTAAAATGGGATGGTATACAAATACTGTCACTTCCCTCTTATCGTCATGATACAGTCAGTCTATGAAAACAAATGCGGTATGCATGTGAAGGTATTTGTAAACAACAGCAGCTGCAGCACAATAGAGGGTGGAAATGGGCGATCTGGTGGTGCCAGTTGATCAGTGCCGCGATCATGATCTGCAGCTGGTCTTGCACTGTACCAAAACAATCCTTACGACACTGGAACTTCAGGCAGCGTGAAAGAAACTCAAAGCGCTGTCAGAGTAGTTGTATCAGCAGATGGAGGCTGACGTGTTTGTGAGGAGACTCGTTGCCTCGGGCGAGTGTAGAGTATTTGTGCTTCATGTCAAGCAGAGGTCATAACTGTTACAGTTAGCAGGTCAAAAGTTAAGGATGACTTCTGCATGACCTTTGTCATTGATTGCATCCTCAAATCTGGCGTCTGTTTGGGGTGAACTATCTGGAAAATGCAATGTTTAACAGTCTATCGTTTCATTTGTGGGAAATGCATGATTTCATGATTTTGCGTCTGATACAATTTTCCATCTGGTTAATTTTTATGCTATTTTCTAAACATACATTTATTTAGTAGTACTGTAACATGTAAATGTTCTATTTTCACTTTAGGTGTTCAATTTAATTTGTTATATTTCTCTAGACAGAAACGAGCACAAGCAGTTTGGCTAGAAGCCAATTCTCAGTTTGAATATTATCTACTGTGACTATAAAATAGCTTCATGGATGTTTTAAGGCTTCACAGTTGGATAATAGAACAAATCTAATGAGAATGTGACAAATCCTCTATAACTCCATGACTGCTTTATTTCGGTGATATGCTTCAAATACACTGTTGTAGACTGCAAATATTATTTTAGTGGAAAGTGTTAATGGTAAATATACTGCATTTATTTTTGCACTTTATTATTTTAAATGACTAGTGCTCAATGACTAGTGCTCAAAGCACTTTACATTATGAGGCACGTTCAGTCATTCACACACACAATCATAGCACGCTTCTTAATCACACTTACACTAATACAATGATGGTATATCACCAGTTTTGGGGTTCAGTATCTTGCTGATGGACATTTTGTAATGGAGGAGCCAGGATGCACTAAAGTACATAGATATAACATTTATTTTGTAAAGGTTGCTATGTTAGCACATGAGTCATTTTCCTCTCTGTTTTCACTCCAATTTTCATTATTAAATTCAGTGTATGCATAGACACTGCACTTGCTGTCATGGTATTCCAACGTTACTAAGCATATTTGGTTGTGATGACGTACAGTACATAGCTCATATATTCTTTCTTTCCTCCCATACAGAACTGCCCCCCCAGAGCAGCCAGGGAGCCCAGTATGATAATCCCCTCTGGGGACACCTGCCAACTAATAGGAGTGCCACAAGTGCTGCCTCTTCCACCAATCTCAGTGGTTGGGACCAACTGAGTATTAACCAGAAGGACACAGAGGCTTGGTCTTCGATTACCCTCAGCAAGAGCCAGGCCCCTCCTGGAGGATGCCCTTTGGATACTGACCCTGGTCGCTTGACCAGCACCAGCAGCAGCAGCAGCAGCAGCGGCAGCAGCAGCAGTACTAGTAGTAGTTGTAGTACAGTTACTATGGCCACAGGGGCCAACAGCCAGACAGGCCACTTCCCTGCCAACCTTAGCAGCAAGGCCAACAGTGGAACCAGTCCTGCCAGTCATACTGGAACCAGCATGCTCTCTAACCAGGTTGCAGCCAATCGCAGCTGGGGTTCTGGACCTGGACCCTCCCATTGCCCCCCTCAGTCCTCAGCGGGGAATGAAGTAAAGAGTGACAGTCCAGTGGGGGGAGCAGGCAGCAGGGGCTGGGGCTCATCATCTTCCACCACCAACTATAACTTGAACCTAAACCCTAATGCCAACCCATCTGCCTGGCCAATGCTGGGGCATGATGGACCTGGTACAGGGGGAGGCAGCTCAGGGGGAGCCAACACCATTTCACCTCCTCAACCTACACCAAACCTCTGTAATCAGCCTGGCCCTCCACCAGCCCAGACCAGCACCTGTACTGGAGCCAACACTAACAGCAACTCCTCTGGGATTGGCAGCGCCTGGGGAGGTTTAATGACCTCTGACATGTCAGAGCCACACCCCTCCCCATCCACGAATGTGTCTTTCAGTTCAGAACCTCAGAACCTTAAAACTGATGGACCAAATCACACTAATAAGCAGGAACCGTCAAGCCCTATACACAGCCTGCCTGGCTGGGGTAATGCACCTGTAGGGATGAGTTCAATGGGCCAACCTCCAAAAGGGGGCCCGCAGGTCAATGGAGAAGATAGTAGCTCAGTATGGGGTAACAGTGGCGACTCTAAGGCACCTTCATCTAAGGAGGCACCTGGCTGGAACTCTGGCTGGGGCCATGGAGGAGGTGGAGCAGGGAATACTGGAGGATGGGGTGACCAGTCCCGTGGAGACTGGGGGAAACAGCACACTGAAGAGGCCCAGGGAAGCTGGGATACCCCAAGCTCTCCTCCGCAGGAGACAAAGGCTAGTCCTTGGGGCAGAGCTGTGAGCACAGCTGTTGCCAGTGAAGGGAGCAGTGACAGCATGGAAGGACATCCCCCATGCAGAGACTCATCCAGAGATAATCCAGCTCCTCTGCCCCCTGCACAGGATCTGGACCCCAGGGTGTTGTGTAACACTGGGTGGGGACAGACCCCTGTTCGCCAGCACACCTCGTGGGATATGGTTGAGAGTAAACGCAAGAAAGATGCAGCCACTGAATCACGGGGCTCTGGCCCAACCACTCCAAACAATTCCCAGGGGCCCTCCAACACTAGCATGGGCCCCACTCAGAGGAGTGACCCTGGGAGCAAAAATGATGTGCCTGGTTCTCAGGGAGCTTCAGGTTGGGGTGGAAGCATAGCAGCTACCAACAAGCCCAACTCTGGTTGGGGAGAGCCACCTAACAACATTAAGCCCCCAGCTGCCCCCAGTGGCTGGGGGAACTCTCCAGCAGGAGGCCCCACCACCAGTGTACCTAAGAATGGTGGTCAGTCATGGAGAGAGGAGAAGCCAAGTGGGTGGGACGATGCTCACATCAAGGCAACATCCCAAGGCTGGGGAGAGCAACAAAAAGCCTCCCACGGCTGGGGCAATAGTGGAGGCAGCAATAACACTGGTGATTGGGGAGAACCAGAAGAGAGCAAAAAAAGTCCCACCAACCCTGCCTGGGAAGGCGAGGCAGCAGGCTGGAAGGAAAAGCCACGAGGCTGGGGAATGCCAGCTTCAGGATCAGGGATATCTGGAGCTGGAGGAAATGGTGGCTGGGCAGAACCAGTTTCCCAGCGACCCAGTGGCCCTCCTCAAGGATGGGCTGGCAAGCCTCAGGATGGGCCCAGTGGTAATAGTGGAGGAGGGGGCGTAGGCTCTTGGGGTGGCTCAAACTCAGTGAAGCAAGCTGCAGGTCGGAGTGGCAGTAAGCAGGAATCCTCAGCTGATCCTACAGGCTGGGAAGAGCCCTCCCCACCTTCAATCCGACGGAAAATGGAGATAGATGATGGGACCTCAGCTTGGGGTGACCCTGGTGTCTACAACAAGGCTGTCAACTTGTGGGACAAGAATAATCCAGGAAATTCCCAGGCTAAAGTTCCCACTGGAGGCAATAATCCCCCAGTTCCAAACAACAACCATCACCACTCTCAGAATCACCCATATCACGGGCCACCTGCACCTTTACAGAATCACAGTCAAAATTCTCTAAACCCAGGGCCCACCAGTGGGCCAATGGACCCTGTTGTGCCACACCAGCCTGGGCCATCTCATAACAGGGCTCCCCTGATAACTCAAGGTAAAACAACAAAATTGTGTGACTGTGTTATGTGTAATTGTGTAATTTACTCATTTTATTTTGATTTAACAGTACCACATGGCTAAATGGGTCAGATTCAAAGGCTATAACAGACACAGATTTTTCACTGTTCATACCGGTCAGTTTAAAGGCCATTAGATTTCAGATCAATGTAACTCAAGCTTAATTATATCAGGACTATATATTAGTATGTATATCTCAGTTTCTCTTTTCTTTTTAATTGTTAAAATAAAGGTGTCAAACATGAAAGCTGGTTAGGTTTTTGCACACTGCACTGTTAAGCTCCAAGCCGTTGATCCACTTAAAGGTAAATTCTTGACCTAGTTTGCCCTCCTTGGATTTATTTCTAAGCGACTATCCAAATTAGTTAAGCAGTGCCAGCCGTGCCTCCTCCACGAGGCTCCTCACATTTCACAACACCGTGCACGTCTGTGTGCAGGTCACCCTGGAAACCCCACATGGGCACCCATAGGTAGAAAAAGAATGCTGTTTACAAAGTACCTTGTGAAAATAGCGATTCACCACAAACAGTTTGAGACGGATCGGAAGTGTGTGATTATATGGGAGACACCATCTGTCAGTAGTTGAGGGGAGGGGCTGGAGCAAGCCCCTGAGAACTGAGAGGGTTCAGACGCCCCCTGCTGTCCCTCACTTGACCCTGCATGCTAAGTTCATATTTGCTGGATGTTGTGCATATATAGCCGGTTGAAAAATAAATAAGCACAACCCTTAAATATTCATCATTGAGGGCAGAAAAATGGCATTTAAAGATAACAAACGAGAAAATTATAAATTTTGTTTGTGCAAGTGTGTCAGTGTGGCACTTCAGGTAGTCCTACAAAACGGGGTGAAGTTAATTAAATAATTTCTGAGCAGTGTTTTCGACTTGACCTCTCCAGAGAGAGGTGTAAACTGAGGTGTAAACTGAGTCTGGCACTGAAACAGGCCCGGAGACACCACTTTGCCACCAACACCAAAAGGGTCCAGGCTGTGCCAGATTTTAAATGGGAATCTCCTCCCTCTGTCAGCCATCCTTCTATGCCAAGCCCAGGTCTCTGCCTCCCTGCACGACTGCTGTTTCACACTCACAAGCTGAGGATAGATGTGGAGATGGTATTTACCAGTGGCACAATTAGACTTGAGGCCCAGTTTATATCAACTAAACAGGAAACATCTTATCACACATGAGAGATAACCTTAGTGAGTAGACAGCCATTTAGCAACAGAGAAGGACTTTCATTAATGAAGGGCCGTGATGAAGACGGTTTGTTTTAGATTGATTGCTGCAGAATTTTGAATTGAAGAGAGCGACTCATACTATTATTAAGCAGAAATGTATGCTAACATGAGCCGGCACAAACAACTTGACTCCATTTTTTTATACTTTGCCATTGAGATGTGTTTGTTTGTTGTATGGCCTGGCTCAGGTTTAAGCCTTTGAAAAACGAATACAGGCATAGTAAAAGGAAGTTCTATGGCATTCATTCTAACTGTTTTGTAGCGGAAATTGACCTTCTGGGTAAAGGTAATACTTTTAAAGACTTGGTATCAGATCTATACAAAGATTCACGTACTCGCCAGGCAATTTCCGCAGTATCGGAGGCATTCCAATGCTGGTATTGATATTGAATTATCTGTAGTCAATTTAACACTTTGGAAGCACTGCAACATTAGATTGAGAAATGGCACTTGATTTGTAGTTCTGAAAAGAAATTGCTGTTTATTTCGTTTTCCGGATATTTCTAGTAAACTAGTGCAGTGCCCGTTGTAAACATGCCCATTTGGAAGGGGCTGTTTGTTTGGGCTGTGGTGATGCTGGTTGCAGCTTTCTTTCTGACACTGTGAGACTGACGTGCAGTAGTTGAGCAGAGGCAACTAAAGACCTGCTGCAGGACTCAGTCCGTATAACCAGTCACCTGTTTATTCAAAGATTGAAGAAGCTCAATACAACAGGAGAACTATTTTTGTTGTCATGAAAGAACTTGCTTTGAGAGAATCCCAGCCACCACTGCTACAGCACTTGTCACCTGTTCATTCAAAGTTTATTCAAATATAAGTAGTATTAATATGAACGGATATCAAGATATGATGAATACAAATCTCATAAGTGAAACTCCACATACAGACAGACTTATATAATTATTAGATAGTTGCAGTCAATGATAGATTTAACAATAATAACAAAATAGTTTTCCCTACTGTTATAGTTTCCCAATCATTCAATCTTCCCCCAATGTTGCCTTCTGCCCTTTTATGAGAAATTAGTCACACAAGAATCGCCAGAATTCATATAAAAAGTTGATTATACATAAAGCTTCCCTTTTTCTGATTGTTTTTTAATATTGGTTTAAGTATGATTAAGTATTTTTAACTGACAAGTCATTGTCCTTGTTTCTCCTCCAGGCTGGGGAGAAATACCAAGCTCCCACACAAAGTCGGAGAGCACTTGGGGGGAACCTGCACCTCCTCCGGTCAGCATGGACAATGGGACGTCTGCCTGGAACAAACAAACTGGTAGCTGTGGAGGCTGGAGTGAGGGTAACCAGGACAGCTATGGCAGGGGCAACCCAGCAATGACATCTGCATCTTGCAAACCTGGTAGATAGCTGAACCCTTTATGGTTTTATGATTATGTATACCTCTTGATGAATAATGGAGCCTCTGTTGCTTAAAACACGTATTCTCTCCTGATGAGTCAAGTCAAGGACATCAATTTGGCACAGGGGAAGCAAGATTTTGCAGCGAAATCTACACTGACCCCTAGTGGCTGTCAAATATTTCAGTCAAATTACATTTTCCCCTTGGATTTATGACTTTCTTTCTTTTTCATCAGAGACTGGTGTTAATCTCATGTTTGTTTTTTTATTATGTTTTAAAATGTTAAAACTCAAGGCTTCACCCAAAAGGCAAGATGGCTTGAGAACTTGAGAATCACTGTTATGTTGGATAAGTTTATACTTGTATAAGTTTACGATGTATTTTGTTTTGCAATAACAGTAACTTGAGCTTCAAAAGTTTATTCCAAGTAAAAGCTAACATTATAAGTTATCATTTGTAAAGTTAAAGTACAGCTACATATTTGTTCTTTACATTGGTTGATCTACAAATTTTCCCGTGTGTTTTTTTAGCCCCCAAACCTATGCAAGACGGATGGGGAGGTGGAGGTGGAGGTGAGGAGCTGAGCCTGTCAGGGGGTCAGTGGGATGCTGAGGAGGGAGACATGTGGAATACTGCTCCCTCCCAGGAGAGCAACTCCTCCTGCAACTCTTGGGGCAATACATCCAAAAAGGTCCCACAGAAGGTGTGAAGCATAGCAAATTGCATATTGTATGGTCTTGTATGGGGGAAAGAATTTCATTGTGAAGTACTATGAGTGTGGTAATAATCATTTTCCATCATCTCCTCCAGGTGAAGGTCCCAGGAAAGCAAGAAGAGGCCTGGATCATGAATCGTCTCATCAAACAGTTGACAGACATGGGCTTCCCTGTGAGTTGAATTGACTATAAACTGCTGTTAATCTATTCTAGTACCAACTACTGGACAAACAAACTAGCCCTCTGGCACTTAAAAATATCTGTCATGTTTGCTTTCGTCTTCTCCTAACACTGAAGCTTTCTGTGTTTTCTCTACAGAGGGATCCAGCAGAGGAGGCTCTGAAGAGCAACAACTTGAACCTAGACCAGGCCATGAGTGCCCTGCTGGAGAAGAAGACGGAGCTGGACAAGCGGGGGATGGGGATGGCCGGACACGACTACAACAACGGGCTCATCAACAAGCCCATGAGCTGCCCTCGGCCCCCGCTTCTTTCCAAAGACCCCTCCGCAGACCCCCGCATGCCCTTCATGGATAAGGTGAGCAGGGCACTCATCGGTTTAAAATAAATAATTGCTTAAAATATGTACTACACATTGAAATAGTTTTTAATTTTTGATGCAGAATAGCAGCACAAGCACTGTAGAATATATTAAATGAGTCTTTTTGAATGGGATCCCTGAGAATATTATTCAATAAAGAGAGACGCCAAGTACAAACGTAAGATCTTAAGTCATAAAAACATATGAGACAAGCTGTCGTTATTTTACACGAAAAGGATTTAAGAATATGAATATAAATCTTTTCCTTATTTAAAGAGAAGTCAAAATCTCTTCATATTTTCCCAAATAATCGCAATGAACCTAGCTTATGCGTGTGACTGAGGCAGAAGTTAAGAGTCTCTCTACCCTCATCCAGCAGATGCAGAGTGGAATGTTTGGCGGCGGTGGAGCAGCACAAGCCCGGACCATGCAGCAGACGCAGCAGCCTCCTCAGCCGCCAGTGCCGCCTCTCAGCTCCTCTCAGCCTAGTGTACGTGCTCAAGTGCCTCAGTTTCTCTCCCCTCAGGTAAGCACGCGCACACACACCAACACACAAATACAGAAATAGATACTCGTGAACATGTGACAAGGATGAATATTTTATAATCAGATTACGGTCTTTAAAAACCTCTCTGATTTGAGTTTCCCATTTATTATATATCAATTTAGACCTTTTTAATACACATCAGTAAAGGGGCAGATTAAACACCAAACACGAGCAAACAGGCATTTTCTGTAACGTTTTAATTTAGTTAAGATTCTGTTCTTAATGTTTGCCCACAGGTTCAAGCACAGCTCTTACAGTTTGCAGCAAAAAACATTGGTCTCAATCCTGCACTTTTAACCTCACCAATAAACCCTCAACATATGACCCTTCTGAATCAACTTTACCAGCTGCAACTGGTGAGTTTCATTCAACCTTGTTTGCTTTTAGTTGAGAAAGAACAGTTATCTTAACTAGCATAGATATGGCACATGGTGCATAACGTTGAACACAAACCCTGAGTGATTAGCCCTGAATGCATTAAGAGCAATTTTCCAAACTACATTTAGATTAAACCATTTATTGTTTTTGTGTGCGTTAGAATCTGGGTGCACAGATATGCTGACATGTTTTGACATTGAAACCGTGCTTATACCTGATACACAGGCATACCAGCGTTTACAAATTCAGCAGCAGATGTTGCAGGCGCAGCGCAATGTTTCTGGTCCCATTCGACAACAAGAGCAGCAAGTAGGTGTCCCTCCTAACCTTCACTCCTATCCAGCTCACTGTCACATGTTACTTTCTTTAAATAAACCTGACTTAATAATAATGTGAAAATATTTCATTCTAATTCCTAAAATTCTCTCCTTTGTGATCTCATGTGTGCCGCAGGTTGCACGTACAATCAATAACATGCAGCAGCAGATCCAACAGCACCAGCGTCAGCTGGCCCAGGCCCTGCTGATGAAGCATCAGCAACAGCAGCCGCCTCCCTCCCACTCGGGCCTGCATCCTGGTGGGACCAAATCCCCCCTGGATTCATTTCCAGGTCACCCCCACGCTCCAGGCCTCCCTGACCTGCAGACCAAAGAGCTGCACTCATCTCCTAACACCTACAGCCCCTACTCTCTCTGTGAGTGGCATTAGCCTTGCTCTTTGGATGTGAAATTGACAATGCTGCACATGTGTAGTAACAGTTCACTGTTGTGTCTTCTCTTCAGCCGGACTGAATCCAAACATGAATGTAAACTGTATGGAGGTGGGAAGTCTGGCTATGAAGGAACCCCACCAACCCCAATCGCGCCTGTCGCAGTGGACGCACCCGAACTCCATCGAAAGCCTTTCTGGTAACTCCTCTCTTCTAGAGCCCAGCCTGGGCAAGCATGGTGAGAGGGCAGAGGGAGTCCTGTGTAGTTAAAGAGTTTTCATTTATGTAGACAGGACTTTTTACAATAAACCAAAACTAAAACGCTATGTTTGGTAAATTCATTTTTATTCCTAATTGAAATCTTAAGCTCCTTTTACAGTTCAAGTTAGCCACATAGCCAATAAGTCTGCCCACTTCAGCCCAGGAGACCCAGACCAGAGAAGCATCACAAACTTAACATACAGCTCTATAGATCTTTCTTTCTTGATGGGTAACAAAATCCATAAATATTTCACTCATATCAGCTTCTTAAAGTTTTTGTTTGTTCACTTGTCTCAGGTGCCAACTTGGGTCCCCCGGGTAAACCCCCACAGCTGGAGGACTCTTACAGTCCCTACAACCTCATGTCCAGCTCAGACTCTCCTACCAGCCCCCTGGTCCCCGCAGACAATTGGGGACAGGGCAAAAGTAACAATGACAAGATGGCCAATGGGACCAATATCAACTGGCCGCCAGGTTAGTAACTTCAGGGAGTCGGATGTGGATCAATGTCAGATGCTGTTTAATGTGGTTTGCCGAGTTGGAAGCTATGTTAGCAATAGTTACTGCTGTGTTCCTTGCTCCCAATGTGAAGTGTTACATCTGGGTCAATTCGCTGTTTTATTGATTTACTTTGTCATAAATACTGAAACGTGTAAGTTTGATTCTAAAAATGACACAGTCTATGAACATTTAATGGTTTTACAAATATATGTGAATGATCCAGTTAACTGAAAGATGGATGTCTGGTCACTAACTGATAATAATATACATCACGTTGATGGGTGCTCTTTACTTTTACACTCTGGTTTGTCAGGTTATTATTTATGTCCTGACTGTAAAACTTCAGCAAACACTTTAATTCTCATCTTCAGAGTTCTGCCCCGGTGTTCCCTGGAAGGGTCTGCAGAATATCGACCCTGAGAATGACCCCAACATGACCCCTGGCAGTGTCCCCAGTGGGCCCACCATCAACACCAATATCCAAGATGTCAACCGCTACTTGCTACGGGACAGGAGTGGAGGTGAGAGCAGAACCAAAGTATATTAGAGACAAAAGTGACAGAGGGTGTGATAAGTCACACCTTATGTCACAACACAGCAACACACCATGTCAAACAGGAGGGAAATATAATCTAAAAATAAATTTAAAGAAAAGTGTGTCCGTGTGTATTGTAAGTGACAATACCATGTAGCTGCTGCCTACAGAGAGGGCCTGCTTCTTATTGTTTTGTTCTTTATTTTCCTGCTTTTAACTTCCTCTGTGGTCACTGTCATTTTCCAGTTTATATTCTTCTCTTTTTAATGAGCTGACTATCATCATTTGTAGTGTCTTTTATTCTTTACTCCATTTTCTCTCTGCTATTTTTTCCTTATTTGTTTGTGTCTGTCTATTTTTTGTGTGGCTGGTATCGGCTTAGGCTCCTCTCCCACTTCATCTCAGATCGAGGCTCTGCCTCCCTCCACTGATTGGCCAGTCAGTGCCTACACTAGCTCGTTCAGTCTGTCGTCCCCGGAGATGGACGATGAAGGTACACGGTCAAGCTGTAACCCCCCCCACATTGTAGTGGCTCGATTGCTGCAAATCCTCTCCCTCCTGTTACTGTCAAACCCAGAGCCTCAAGTCATTCAATCCAATGCTCCTGATTAATTCTGACCCTCATTCGAGATTTCTCCCAGTGAACTTTGCCCCTCGTGGATATTTCCCCACATGGTGTTGGTGTTTCTCCTTCCTCCCTGTGTGTGGCATGGAAAGTGTGAAAAGGGTGTAGCTTGTTGTTTTTCCTTGATTTACTGTGACTGTTGGATGTGGACTGAAATTGATGACACCAGTCTGAGTGAATCAAATTTCTGTTAGTGACATATTTTGAAGAATAGTAGAAACCTGTTTTGCAGTTCATAGGACTTAGTTATTATTGCTGTCATATTTTAGCTTCATTTCTGTATAGTGGGGGGAAGTGGATATGTCAATCCGTCTTGATGTATCCCTGCTGTTGAGGCACTTATTTTGCTCTGCAGGACGCTCTCCCTTGGTTGGTGTGTGTGTGTGTGTGTGTGTGTGTGTGTGTGTGTGTGTGTGTGTGTGTGTGTGTGTGTGTGTGTGTGTGTGTGTGTGTGTGTGTGTGTGTGTGTGTGTGTGTGTGTGTGTGTGTGTGTGTGTGTGTGTGTGTGTGTGTGTGTGCGTGCGTGCGTGCGTGTGTCCTTTTTGTGCATGCATGCTTTTGTCACTTAGTTCTGAATGCCAACGTTTCCCTCCCTTTTTTCCAACCAGGAAAACTGTCAGAGATGAAATCTACCTGGTCTTCTGGCCCTGTCTCTCATAGCCAGGCCTCCTTGTCCCACGAGCTGTGGAAGGTCCCTCAGGGGCCCCGGAGCAGCAATATAGCCCCTTCACGTCCCCCACCTGGCCTCACCCACAGCAAGCCTTCCTCAACGTGGGGGGGCAACTCCCTGGGTCTGGCCCAAGGCTGGAGCAGCTCTTACACCTCAGGTATTAATGTTGTGAAATATTTAGTTGTAGCAACTGAAAGACTGATAATATAATGAAACGGGTTCATTATCTCTCAGTTAGCAGAACAATCTAACAAGGCTCCATTATCAAAGATACGTTTGTCATTTTTGCCAAAATCTTACATTTGCATTTATTAATTTTAAATTTAATAATCACTTGATCACTCATGGAATCTATAAAACTTTATTCATTATTTTACTAGATTCAACATTTTTGCAACTCTGAGGGACTTTTTGGCATTCCACAATGTGGCAGCTAAGACTTACAGACACACTTAACATATGGTGATGATAAAATAAAAACATGTAAAAATACATTTCTAAAACTGAAACGAGTTGAAGCATACTGCATAGCTCAGACACAACACGTAAGACCTTTCTTATGGACTCACCTAATGCGTTAAGGTCGTATAATGGAGGCATGGCGTGTCTGTATATACGGTTATGAAGTTAACAGTGCGAACACACTCGAAGAGTGAGCAGCACTTTGATGTGGCGTACGACCACACGCTGATTTTCAATGTGTAGCCTAGACAGTATTGCCGACACCCTAGTAAGATTCATGTTGTGGTGAAGAAGTGTCAACTGACACTCTGTGGTTTTTTATTTTCTCAGTGGAAATCAACACCTCAATTTCAGTTTTAGTGACAGATTTTTTGTTTCAGCGATTCGTGGAGATGATAAACTTTGTGTTAACAAATTTCCACCTTATGTCTTGATCCACAGCAGGTACCACGTGGAGTACAGACAGCTCCACCAGGACCAGTAGCTGGCTGGTTTTGAGGAACCTCACTCCACAGGTAATAGTGTACAATCCGATGCTCTTCCTTAAAGCTCATTTATGCTGCCTTTTGAACAATGTAACCAAACCGCAGTGGTCTGAAAAGCCATTAAATACATTTGAATTCTTTGGTGAAACTCCTTCCTTGTCTCCTATGGTTCTTACGTTTGAACTATTACCTCCACTGCACCCCTGGATTTCTGGTTTTCTATGTTTCTGTTTCATGCGAATGAAAACACAGAGGAATCCTTCTGTCCTTTTCCTTATTTGTATCTAAAGTTGAACATAAATTAGCCTTTAAGCATTTTCAACTGCATCTGTCACTGACGGGTATGATCCTTGTTTTTCAGATTGATGGTTCGACACTGCGTACACTGTGCATGCAGCACGGCCCCCTCATCACATTCCACCTCAACCTAACACAGGGCAACGCTGTGGTGCGCTACAGCTCCAAGGATGAGGCTGCCAAGGCTCAGAAGTCCCTGCACATGTAAGTTCACCAATGCATTGCCTCAAATTTGGGTTGTGGGATTTTCAACTTTTATTTATTTGTTGTTTTCCCTCTTATCACTCTCTAGGTGCGTGCTCGGGAACACCACCATCCTGGCAGAGTTTGCTGGGGAGGAGGAAGTGAACCGCTTCTTTGCACAGGGCCAGTCGCTCGGCGTAACAACCAGCTGGCAGGCCACTCCAGGCTCCAATCAGACAAGGATGGGTGGGACCGGGTCCGGAGCCCCTCATCCTATCGGTCACTCGCCCCACTGGAACAACAACAACAACGGCAGCGGTGGCCTTGGAGGCGGAGCAAAGACAGGCGGGGAGTTGCTTTGGGGTGGCGTGCCACAGTATTCTAACCTGTGGGGACCCCCAAGTGGAGAGGATGGACGGATCATGGGGAGTCCCACACCAATCAATACGCTGCTGCCTGGGGACCTGCTGAGTGGAGAGTCCATGTAGGACGGAAGATCCCGGGCGAAAAAACAAACACCAACAGCAAGGAGCAAAAATCTTTCAAATCAATGTGGAGATAATCAGTGTGGGTGCAAAAAATGAAAAGGAGAGACAAGAGGAGGACGAGGCTACATCCTCGCTGCTCACCCTCGTCAGCCTCCTCTTCTCCTTTAAGTTTTGAATGACATTTCAGTTGCAGTTCTTATGTGAATCTCAGCGAGGGATTTTGGTCACAGTGTTCAGCTTTTACTTTTGGAGACACAAGAAGTCTTTTCATTCAACGAGGAAAGAGTACTTTTTACAGACATGAACTTTTTCGAGATCTCGCCGCCATCTTTAGACCTGCGTAATCCTTCTCTGCCTTTTGAGGCGAATCATACTGCACCTCAGAGATCCGTGGAAAAGGCATCATTCCCAAAGTAAAACCCTTCAATCAGAGTGGTGGTCGAACTTTCAGCTGGTCCAGACTCGACACATTTGTTCCTCTCAGCACTAATATTAGCCTTAACCTCTTTCCTGCCCTGCTATCCTCATTCACTCTGTACTTGGTGAAGAAGCATACGGACACTTGCACACCCTTATTTCTGAGCCAGTGAAACCTGAGTGGAAAGTACATGCTGCTGCTGCTCTTTAACGTAAGCAACCACAGCTCACGACTTCAGTGCATTTTTTTGCAAGCAGATTGAGTTCCTCAGTTCGCTCAAAGGGAATGATGCAACTCTGTTCGCCTTGTTCAAGCCATTTATTTTTGTATTGTTTTTTCTCTCTTCTTCTTGAACCATTGCAAACAAAGCTAATGAAATTATTCAGATGTGTCTGTCAATCGTACTCGGTGGGGGGCATATGTTTTTTTTTGGGGGGGGTCAACGCTTGTACAGACAGTTATGGACGTGGAGGACGACACAATGAACCACTGCTATTACTATGGAACTGTAAAGACAAACACTTCAGCGCACCTCAACTCATCTGTGGGGAAACCTCGCAGTTTGTCTCTGACCCTCTCACTGATGTAGTGGAGAGAGAGAAAAAAAAAAAAATCAAAAACGGTGTGTAATCAACGACCCCACCCCAACCCCCCCACCCCCCATCCACTCCGACCCCGCAAAAACAACCATTTCAAGTGATGTGCAATATAAGCCACAGACTCTACCGTCCAAGCACCCTAGCGTGGCCTCTCTCGGAAAGAGGGGAGACTATAAGGAATGATCGAACTGCAAAAGCTGTATCTGCCCCCCGCAACTCCCGACCCTCCCCACCCCAAAACTGCCACTACTCACCTTCATCCCCCCTCCCACGAGTGTGTGAACTCAGGAGAGTAGCAAGCTGGTCTTGAACCATCTTCAACCACAAAGACATGTACCCAAAAGCACTTCTTCAGCCAGCTTACTCTCCACACTTATGCCAGTGACTATGTTGGGGAGAGGGAGGGACAGGTGTGAGTGTGTGTGTGTGTGACTGTGTGTGTGTGTGTGTGTGTTAGTGTGAGCGTGCGTGGGTGTGTGTGCTTGATGAGAAGGCATCAAACCAAAATGAGATGAGCCTGTTTTTTTTTCTTTTTACCCAGAAGACCTTTTTTTTTCTTTTCGCCCAAATTTGCATCGGTATAAGAGGATCAAGCAAAGATTTTGTGAATTGGTTGGTCTATCATAGCACTTAGCAAGAGCCCCGCAGCTCGTTACACCCTCAATGCCAACGAATAGAAGAAAGGAGAAGCAACACTGGCATGTAAAAACTGAAAAACAAAGACAAAAAAAAGAAAAAATCTGCTCAGTGGCTTCTCGATATACTTATTTTTTAACTTAACATGGATGTGAAGATTTTTTTTTGGTCAGTCCTTCTCCCCTCAAGTCGTGGGACCAAGAAGGATGTTTAACACAGCAAAGTAGCAAAGTGAAGGGAAAATACAAAGAAAGAACTAACTCACCGATGATGGCTGCAGCAGGGACAGACCCTGAAGCGCTCATCCTCACCCTCTCTATCAAAGTAAATATCACTGTTACATTGCATACTGTTGCATCGAACTCTTTAGCCTTGGTGTCTGGAAACTCTCAACGTGTTAATGTTCTACTGGGTCCAGCAGGGAGCCAACCTGTGTGATAGTGTGGCCACTGAGTGCCTGCCTGCTGCAGAGCGCAGTACTCTGCGGCAGCCCTCACCCCCCCCTGCACCCTTGCGCGCTGCCTCCCTGCGGGTCCCTACAGACTGGCTTCCCTCCTCTTCCGCTCCCCCTCCCCCCTCCCCACCCTTCGGGCCTCCAGGCCAAGAGCAGCTCTTTCAGAACTGGCCCACATGTATTACATTTGCTACTACTACTGCGCCAGTCTGTCCTCAGCAACCTCCACTTCCACTCTCTCTGTCTCTCCTGCAAAGTTCACTTTAGCCAGAGATGGAGGCGCTTGATGTGTTTGTGTTATTTTCTTTTTGGTTTTCACTTATAGAATTGCCAGTGTGCATTTTTTGATTTTATTGTTCTAAGAAGTTTGCTGATATTGTTGCTGTTATAATTGATGATATAGTTAATGATTGTCTTCTGATGATAATTCATGGCTTTTTAATATTGGTCTTTATGCAGTGTTCAGCTTCTCTCCTGCCCCTCCCACTGCCTCAGAGGCAGAGCCAGTGTGTAGATCAGAGGTACACCTCAGTCGTGCAGCAGGGCCGTACAAAACACTGCAGATATCAGTGGAAAAGCAAGGTGGGGGGAGGTCTTAATGTTGGAGCGAGTCAAATCAAGTGGGAAAGGTTGTGTAATCAAAGGTTCTGTCCAGGATGGTGAGCCGACTTCCCCCGTCCATCCTGGGGCACCAAACCTCGACTCTGTCGTCTTTTTAAAAAAACACACACACTTCCTTTTAATGTTGACGCTCCTCACTCACGCTGGTGCTTTATGTTTAACTCTGGGAGCACTCAGTTATGCTTAGAACCACCTCAACTGATAACAGCCTTCCATTTCTATGCAAAGACAAGGAGGTGTTCGTTCGCAGCCATCTAGAAAATCACAGCCATCGCCCACATCTGCCAATCTTCACTTATCTCTCAACCTTTACTACCAGGCAGCTTCCCTTGAAACCCCCCACCCCCACCACCACTCTTCAAGGGTTTAGTCTCCCACTGTGTGGACAGAGCTACTCGATAACACTAAATGACCTGCTGGAGGCACAAGTGGTTGGCAAACAGTCACTTCTTCAGTCTTGTGCCAACCAATTTTTCCAATATCTACTTCCACTTTGCCATATCCTAATTTATCTTTAGTGTGATGAGACTGAAGTTCCTCTTATCGCTGGCGGAACGTGCACCACAATCTCCAGCTGTAGGAGTCTTGAGGAGTAGAAGGGCAGGACAGAAGAATGGTGCTGGTCTTTCACCAATAGGGGACTGGAAATATAGGGGAGAACCAGGCTGCAAGAAGAGTACGAGGAGGGGGTGGGGTGGTCCCTGTATGTGTCTGTGCACTGTATATGGGTCACATCGGGTACATCTCTTTAAAAACCAAAAACATTATCTTTTTTTTAGCATCAAGGTTTTTCGCAAAAACTAGAAACTACAAAAAAAAACTAAAACTAAAAGTGGTCTGTTTCAGCTGTGCACTTTGAGGCTGAGATGTCTGTGTTCTGTGTCTCTGCAAGCTGCCGCCTTCTCCCCCCGTCGAGGCTCGCCGTCTGGGCCTCGCGTGGGGAAGCTGTATCCGGGAGGTTTCGTTTTGGACCTCCAACCTGAAGGTCGCTCCAGCAAATATATAACAGGTTATCTCTGCACATCTGGCTTTGGGGTCAGGGTCCGAGCAGGGACCCAGCGTATCAGTAGAAACAGCGACAAACCTCAAGTTCGGTACCAAGTCTTAAAACTTAGGGGATTCGCCCTCTTCCAGAGTTGCTTAAGACTCGCGTCATTCAACAAAACAATCACTATTGCCTGTGTTGTTTGTGTATTTGTCTGTTCCTGCATTTACTCCACACTGGACTTTAATCAAGGAACTGGCGTTGAAGTGCGGAGTTGAATAGAGACGGACGATGGGTGACCGGGACGGAGGTCGAGTCTCAGACGTGCCCTGGATTTCTTGACTTAGCACCAGCACTGAGAGCCCTGCCCCTCCCCACACCCTTCGGCTGCTCCCTTATCTACCTGTGTAGTGTTGGAAACCGGACGCTCTCCCTTTTTTTAAAGTCACATTGACTCAAAGGCAACTGGAGCTTGAGCAAAATATGCTTCTCAATCATAGATCAGACAAGGGTTCTGGGGCAGGGCCCCCAAAAGGGTTTGAATTAGCAAATCTCTTTAAAAAACAAAGGCCTGGGTTGAATATGCACATGCTAGTTCATATACGCTATACAACCATATAATGTGTATAATGGGTGTATGTGTGTGTATGACTAGATTTCTGTTTTCCATTTGACCTAAGCCCCCCCCCCGCCCTGGCTTCAGCCCTTACCCTGTGTATCCTCCTCAACATTGTATTTCCCAGAAAACAAGATCATAAACATATCAGAGTAATACAAAATAATGAAAACAAATACTTGAATCAAAAGAAGCGCCAATAATGTAATGTGAACACTTTTTCTAGTGGTTTTTTTGTCTCATTCATACACTCAAAGAGATTTTTGATAACATCGGTTCAGAGTGAATCAAATTTGAAATACAAGTGTTGTTGAAAACAAAGATCGATTATAAAGGCAAATTTACATCTGTTGTATTTGAGTGTTTGCACAAGGCTGCTTGTACTGTATGTTGTATGAATGTTCGGAGCGTGAGGTGAAAAACGTGTGAGAGCTTGTGATTACAGCGGAGGAAATGTCCGCCTCGTGTTTCTTTTCAATTCAGTATACTTATGTTGTTGATTTTTTTTTTGTTTGTTTGTTTTTCTTTTTGCTCGTCAAAAATATATTCTGATGTTAATTGTTACTAGCCTCTAGCGTTGCACTGAGCGTCGGCCTCACCCCTCATCCAGCTAAACGAACAACATGATACAAGTACTGAGGGGGGACGGGGACAGTTCACGTGTAAATGTTTACTCAAGGACTAAAATAAGTGTGTTTTTAAAATGTAATGTTTATCTACCTTAGTGGCTTTCATTGTGGAGTAATCCAAGAAAGTATGGATCATTATTGAGTATTGCACCATTTTTCAGACAATAAACCGAAAAAAAGAAAAAGACAAAAAAAAAATCACATATGTATAAAAAAGAAAAAAGCAGCAAAAAAAGTATTTTGCAGACCTGTGGCCATTGTTTGGGGTAGAAAGACTTCACCTCTCCCAAATCTGAGCAACGGAGAGAGTGAAGGACGAGACATCAGACTGAGCCTTGGCTTCTAGGGCTCACTTCAGAGGTGCCTACCTTTTTGGTTTGTTAGCTTTTGTTCTGTTTTCACTCATGTCGTCGTCTTTTTTTTCTTTTTTTTACTGCAAGGCCACTGACAGTTTACAAACACTTTGTTTTTTTCTGGAGTTCAATAAAAGAAAAACCTGCGACAGAAAGGAGATAAACCATGGGAATGTTGGAAAAACAAAAGGACAAATGCTTCCATTTAAAACGGGGGAAAAACTAACAAAAAAGCAACACAACACTTCACAGAATGAAGGTGTGTTGTGCTACTTTCAGAACTCTGGGATTGAACAGTGTTGTCTTGTTTTGTTTAACCTTCTTTGTTCTGTGTCGATGTTTGATTTCATGGACTGTCTCAAGCCTGTATGTTTTATGTTGATTATATATATATTTTTGTTTTCCTTTATAGAAAAGAAAAAAAGAAGAAAAAAAAAATGACATAATTGCTCACTATCTTGCACACACACGAAAAAGTGGATCTTGTCTCAGGAAGGCCAGGGTTCCAGAGTACCAACTCCACGCCATTTTAATGTACATTTTTATGATGAGTTAAAAGAAAAGGATGATTTAAAAGAAACAATTTTAAGCACTGAAAGTTATGGATTTCAGAAGAAGAGAAAATACCTTTTGTTTCTAAATCCGTAGCAGTTACATAATAACCAAATAATGGACTTTAAATGAAAATGGAGTGCTTTATATATAAAACTATATATAAAAATTGCTTTACATTTAAAAAAAATGATTTTGTCAATGATTTTGATTGTTAAAAAAAGAGACAGTGAATTACATGCAAAATGCTGTATGTTTGAATCTTTATTGTGTTTTCTTATGAGGTCCCGTCCTGACTGAATCAGGAACATTGTGCATTAACCTTTCTTCTTTCTCTCTCTTGTCTCTCTTTCATTCTCCCACAGCGGGTATAACTATTATTATTACTATTATTATTAATAGATAAATCAGACATTTGTGGAACTTTTCACATTTTCGGAGAATGTTTGTAAAACATGAGCTGGTTGTAAAAGGATCATGAAACTATGCACAAGTGTTTTGGGGGGTGGGGGTGGAAGATAGGGGGTTTCCAGGCTTACTTCTTAAGGGGCCGAATCTATCGCAGGGGTTTTGAGGAACCAATGTGGGGTTTTATTTAGTTGTTTATTTCTTTTTAAAGGAAGTGGAGGCAGGGAGGTGGGTGGAGCGGTGATGGATGTCGAGCTCTCTGCCTCCAGCTTCCTTCCCCCTGATTCAGATCGATCTAGCGCTACATTGCCATGCTGTGTATTCCTAAAACCAATGAGCGACTCACTCGTTAGCACTGTGGGATTCGATCCTATCCTGTCAACCTTCTATTTTGGTTGTTTCCTCAGTTGTCAAGGTTTTTCAGAGGGTGGGATTAGGGCTATTTTTTTTTGTTTTTTGCCTTTTTTGTTTTTGAAATATTAAGTAAAAATGTCTGTACTGAGATTTAATGAGAAATCAGTGGCTTGTAATGTTTTATTTTTCTCTCTGTATATCTCTTTCTCCTCATAGAATGTGATTGTTAAATGACATGCACCGAAACAAATGTTTTCATGAACTATGGAGCTTCTTTCAAATATTAATAAAATAGCATCGTTTTTCTTGGCTGTTAAAAAACGTGACATCTGGTTATTTGCCTTCTCGTCTCTCTTTCCTTTGTTGCTCCGCACTGGGAGGACCACTGCACGGGCCGCAGCTCTCGGGTCACGTGTCACTTCCTGTACCGCACCATTAGTTCAAAGCCTTCAGTAGGCTCAGGCTCTGAGGGAGAGCTGTCTCGGGCAGGCGTAGTAGTTGTCCTGTGGTTGCCGGATGTTGGGGTTAGCGTACAAGTGGAAGTTGTCTTCCTCCAGGTGGGACGGGTCCTCCTGGTTATTTTGGGGCACCGCGGCGCTCTGCTGCTTCCTGGCCATTTCCTCATAGATGGGAGCGGGAGGTTGTGGTCTGTGATGACGCCTCGCCTTCAGCTACAAACAACATTATTTCATTCATGGTCAGAAACACATTATTGCTCATTGTGGAACACTTACAAGCTTCTGTAATTCATTTATTAAATTGTGTGTGTATTTCTGATCAGGGCCTCAAGCTCCTGTGAGTTTTTACTCTAGAAGGCACTTCTTCATCACTCAGCTGAATAATGAAAGACAACATTCATGTGAATTAATTGATCCACCTACTGCTGTCTCCTCCTGTGGTCTATCAAATTTTTAAGTCAGACATTTGTGACAAATACCCATCACATATTCCCCAAAACCCCAAAGTTGTTTATTCAAGTCCAATTGACCAAATAGTCCAAACCCAGAAAGTACTACAATATATACTATAGTATAAAGTTGGACTTTTGTGTATTGTTTGAATAGATGCTTAAAGATCTTTTACCTCCAAGAGGATTCATCTGTTGTAACTGACAGGTGAGTTTGAGACCCAGGTGTTTAATTTAATCAGTTTTCAATCACTAAAAAAGTTAGAACACGGGGCATTCATTTAATTTAACTTAGATTTCTGCAAATGGCTGTGCATGTTTAATAGATTGTTTCCATATTGAAGTCCTGGCAATAATTACTTTGAAGTTTGAGCTCAGCCTTTTTATCAGGAGTAGATAAGAGACATTTTGAAGAACCTGAAAGGTTCCCGATAAAACTTTTATTTCTCATTTAAACAAAGTTACAGATTGCATGGGAATAAAACAGCTAAACAACCCAGAGCAAAACATTGAATCATATTCAATAAAAATCCAACCTCCAGTTTAGCAGACTAAGTAAATTCATGATTACTTTGAATTAAAACATAAAAATCTAAATGAGGAAATACAACAAACACAAATAAGACAATAAAGTATAAGTGGAACCTGACACACACTCAGCAGTGGTACTTCACAAAGACACTCAGGATTTGTGAAATATCAGCCAAAGTGTAAATACTCACACATCTGTCTGTGGCCAGCCAACTGAGTGTGAGCCCGATGAGTCCTGCTGCTGCAAAGATGGTGAGGAGCAGTGGGGGGTAACTGGGAGAGCACTGGCACGGCCTCCCTGCAGCACAAACCAGTACAAGGGGGTAGTTTAAGTTTAGTTCAACTGAAGCGCAGCAGTGTGTGAGTACTGTGATGTTTTACCTCCCCCTTCAACCAGCAAGAAGAGCTGTGTGTTACTGAGCAAGAGGTCCTCCCCCCTGAAGCTCAGCTCCCACATGTACAGTCCCGTGTCGCTAGGCTGTAAGTGGATGATGGTCACATTGACCCGCGGGGAGTCCAGCCCTCCACCCAGCTGCAGACGACCCCTGCGCTCTGGGTCCACCCTGAGCTCGCCGCCCTCTGCCATGGACAGCAGGGTGGTCTGGCTCTGGGCCCCGCGGTGGTACAGGTGGAGGCCCCTCAGGCTGCCGAGGTCCCGCTGAAGGGGGCAGGAGAGCTCCAGTGACTGGTTCTCCGTGAGACGCCTGAAGATCAGCTCTGCAGAGGCTGGAGGAGAAAGAGTAATCCAAATCAAGCTCTGGTCACTCATTGACCAAGACTCGCTGGCCCGAAAGTCAAATGTTTTGTCATCTATTAGATCGATGTCCATGAGACTTGCTCTCAGCACCTTCTCACTTTGGTGATCAGTTTATTTCCTCTCGAACCATCAGTAGGTCAAAGTTTGAAAACTAGAAGAATGGAAACCTCTACCAAACATGTTTAAAGTCTCTAGATCCAGATTTTTACTTGGATCTGCAACAAATTACACACACTGATGATGGTACTTCAGAAGTATGAATTATTGTCTAAGAAATCAAGGGAAATGTTGAAAAACTAGTTCTTCCCTGACACATAAAGTGGAATGATAATCCATAAAAAATTTTTTGCATAATGCTTACGTTACAGGGACGACATCAAATGCTGTCAACAGTGTTCATGGTCCCAAGAGGATGAGTTGTAATATATTTTGTTTACAACCTGACTTTTCCTTTTAGCGCCATCATCAGTTCAGAATTTAATTTGCCCGCTGCTTTGTTGTTTTAGTATTTAAAACATTTTAGACTAACTCAAGGGCATCTACATTTAGTTAAAGATCAATAATGCATAGTGCTGAAAAAAAGTTGTCTCCCAGTAGATAAAACGCAATTGATGAATATGTTTTTAAAGTCAAGATGAAGATTCAACCCTTTAAGAATATTAGGGCCCCTGGGTTCGTCGTAGTCTTTCCTCACTCTTGTCGAGTTCAGGACAGAGGACGTCACACCTTGTACAGATTGTTAAACCCTATGAGGTGAATTGTCATTTGTTGATGAATATAATTTGTGTCATATCACAGAGTAAATCTGTTTACATTATTTTATAACAAGAAAATTCTCTTACCTTCAACGAGCTGCATGAAAATAAGAGAGCATGCTAAATTCATCTTTACAGCCCTTTTCAGTTGAGAAAGCAGTGAGACGCACCGGAGCTAAGTCATAATGAGCCCCGTCTGTTTCCTCCAGCTCCTCTGACTGGGGTCAACCTCACTCTATTTATTGTTCTTTGCCTCAGAGCAGGAAGAGGAAGAGTTCAACTGCAGTAACGGCACTGGGGTTGGTCTGAGACACGATCAGGATGTCGGGCTTGAGATACAAAAGGCTTCCAACCACTGTGAACACACCCCATTCATTAAAAAAGTTTAAGTTTTAAGTATTAACATTGTTCCTGCAATAAAACTATCTCTGTATTGAGGGCTCTGTCACAGATTGGGTGAAACATTTCAACTGATTATCAGTTTCTTCTTTCTGTATCACAGGATGTGTCAGAAGTTCAGGTGAACAGTTCTGTGGTTTATAGAAACCGTGACGCCACTAGGTACTTTCCAATGAATGGGGGCTTTATAGTGTGAACACCCCCATAAATAAATGCAATGACTATTTTTCGCAACTAAACAGAAAACATGTCCAGTCAATGCAACGCGCCTGATTACAATATGTACAATTTTATTTAGTATTTGTAGATTTTTAAATATATACATCAAGTGTGGTTCCCCTTCGACTCCATTCAGATGTTGTGTCTCAGGCCTGAGTGACTGAGAGCTGATTGTAGGATGAGTGGCTGCAGGTGTGCCGTGCTGAGGCTCGTTGTCTGCAGGAGGTTTAAAAGGCTCCTCTGCTGCTCAGTGGGTGAGAGCGGTGTGTGTGTGTGCAGTCTGAGCCAGTGTGCAGTCTGAGCCAGTGTGCCCTTTTTGAGTGACCGCCATGGCGTCCTTGTGTTTCGTGCTCCTCTTGTCCGGCCTCTGCGTTCAGTCATCTGTGGCCTTCCCACCGACACTTCACACGCAGCATGCTGCTTCGCTTCAGACCCCCGAGCTCACGAAGAGCCAGAGCTCCCAGCTCACTGGGCCCGAGCATTCGAAGGCTCCAGCTGAGGAACCGGAGCAGGTGAGCACCGTCCGAGTGACCTGCCACCCGGACTCAATGGAGATCACCATCCAAGCCGACCTGTTTGGAGTCGGAGCTCCTGTTCAAGGGCACGAGTTGCGCCTCGGGGTGGAGAACAATGCCTACTGTAGAGCTGTGGGCATTTCACGAGAAGAGTACAGGATTTTTGTCGGCCTCATGGACTGCGGCACCAGACACTGGGTAACCGTTAGTTTGTAGCATTTCAGGCGGCTCTACATGTTTGACCTTCTGCTTCTCAACACATCTCTATTCCACAGATGACTGACGACAACCTGGTCTACACAAACCTCCTCATATACTCCCCCGAGGCCTCTCCGGACGGGCTGATTCGAATGGAGGGCGCTGTCGTTCCGATTGAGTGTCACTATGACAGGTCTGTTTACAGCGACTCTTACATCCTCACCGTGCAACGTGTCGCTCTATAACTCGTCTTTCGTTTTGCAGGAAGTACAGTTTGTCCAGTTCCTCCCTCACACCGACCTGGATCCCCTTCATGTCGACACAAGCTGCAGTGGAGACCCTGGACTTCAACCTGAGAATCATGACCAGTGGGTTGTTTAAATCTAATGCGACCTTTCCCTTTTCTTGTATGCTGACTGTTTCTTTTTCTTTTCTTTTTGTGCAGATGACTGGCTTTATGAAAGGGGCTCTAACGTGTTTTTCCTCGGCGAGCCCATCAGCATCGAGGCCTCGGTCCGAGCTGGACATCACATGGGGCTGCGTGTGTTTGTGAGCAGCTGTGTTGCTACACTTGACCCGGACATTTACTCCGTGCCCAGATACGTCTTCGTTAATAACGGGTAAGCACATTAATTAGAGAATCTCTATTTTAAAAGGAGGATGAACTCATCAGTCCTGTCTGGAGTGAGAAGGTATATGAAGCTTGTTGTGGCTCTACAGGAAGCTGAAGTCTGACACCAGATCTAGTGACGTACTTGAAAGTGTCAGTTGGATATGAGGTGAAGCACGTTTCCAGGAACCCGTCCTTCATCTGTTTGAGGCGTGACACAGCAGCTAGTGCAGTGCAGTTGGAGTTTGCAGGCTCTTAAACTAAATGGGTTTTTTTTAAGGGCCTCAAACGGTGAATTATTGTGCTGGTAGAATGAACAAATGATGTTTCGGCAGGTCCTGGAACAGCCTAACCACCAAACACAGTTTGAAATTTAACTAGACGTGTCCGGACTGAATCCTTAACCTCAAATGTTTGCAGTTTAGTAATGTAGGAACAATGTTTGTTTGAACATAAGATCTCTGGATGTACAAGTTTGTCTTTGGCTTTTTTTGTGTGGTGACCTGATTGCTTTCTTTTAGTTGCTTGGTTGACTCCCAGCTTCCTGATTCGAGGTCCCACTTCTTACACAGGATGCAAGATGACAAGCTCCGCATGGTCATTGATGCCTTTAGGTTTCAAAATGAGGACAGAGGAGAGGTGAGATCACATTTTAAAACTGTTGTAAGACATTACCGCTCGTATTGTTTGTTCAATACTTGTGTTATTCCCCCCCCCCCTTCACATAGCTCTACGTCACCTGTCACCTGAATGTCGTACCGGTCAATAACGCAGAAGCGCTGAATAAGGCCTGCACTCTTATAAACGGAAGGCAAGTGATATCTGCTCTGGTGTGAAAATGTCAAATGCGTTCGGTGGGTGGGCTGAGAATCTCCAATCTTCTTTTTTTTTTTTTTTTTCAGATGGCACTCAGTTGACAGTAATGACTTCCTATGTGGACAATGTCAAACCCCAAATGAAGCTGGCCAAACCCTCGGTAAGCCTAGCAGCCCCGGCAAGTATAGTCCCCGTGGGTTTGGGAAGCCAACTGAACCTAAACCCTCATGGAGAAGTCCACTGAAGGCCAATATAGGTAAGATCTCTTATAATGGAAAATGGCATATTGTTCAGATCTTAGCTGGTTTTGGTTCCCCCTGTGATAAAACTATAATCGAGTTTACCACTAGATGTCAGGCTTTCCCCTGGTTTGGTCCTCCATCATTGGTAAAGCTGTGGATTTGTGCTCTTAGTGTGGGAACAGGAGGCAAGTGTGGGTCCAATGCTGGTCTTACCTGCTAAACCCAGGAGTGGGCCTCTCCCTGTGGAAGATCTCCCTCCTGTTCTCAATCAAATCAGCAGACCTTCCCTCTACAGCAGCCGGTGGAGAGGTGGAGTGACCGACAGAAGAGTTGGTGCGTGTCTGAATCAAAACATTATCTTTACCAATGTTGAGCTGTTGGGCCACAACGTTTGATTTGTATGGCTAAAAAAACAAACTACTTTAATCCTAGATCTGAAGCCGCTCCGTGGTCCATCTACACCAGACCTGGTGGAGGAAGGAGAAGACAAAATTGGAACAGGTAAAGCCTGAAGAGACTTGACTAAATCTCATTTTCCCTTTCTTTTTTTCTTTTTTTTTTATAAACATGACAAGTCTTCTCTTCCTACAGATGGAGATGAAGAAAATGAGATGGCACCTCTAGAAAGGATTGCTCCTGAGATCACGATGAAATCAAACGGTGCAGCGATGGACAACGTCTCCACAACAGACTCCACTGACGTCCCCCCCCACCGCTCTGATTAAACTGGAAGTGACTCTGTCAAATGCAACTGCTACAGAATCTGACACGAATTACCCAAAGAGAAAATAAACTATTGCTTACTAAATGTTTGCTTTGACTCTGGATGTATTAATGTTTAGTTTAAGATTTACAGAGGTGTTCAGTTGAAACTTTTTTTCTGTGGCAGGTAAAGTTAATACTCAGGAAATCAGAGGTCACAACGCCTCTTACTATATCGACAAACAATCCTGGATCCAACTTGACTCATTCAACATTCTTCCAAACTTCATGGTTCTGTCCAGTAGTTTTTGCATAATCCTAAAAATTGACCAAAGGTTTATAGAGGTGTGTTCAGTAGGTTTGTTGCTGTGCAAAACTTTCCTTTAGCGCACGCAGCATAGTAAACTTAATGTTGATGGACTAAAACCTCCCATTTAGTAAAATTGGAGCAGTGGTTGCTCAAATTGTACCAAATCAAAATCTGTAAAGCATGCAGAGCCTCAACTTGGTTATTAATGCAGGGGAAATTATTGAAACTTATTTTGCATTTGTAGGGTTCATACACCGTCACCTTATCGTGGTGGAGAGGTTTGCGTGAACCTGAGGGCTGTGTTGTCTGGAGCCTTGTGCTCCTGGTAGGGTCTCATGGCAGAGTGGTCTCAGGTGAGGGGCCAGACTAAGAATGGTTCAAAAATCCTCAATGAATATTGAAAAAAGAGGAGATGGGGGGGAGGGCTCGATGGCGAGCGCCGGGTTTGCCACGGAGCCCGGTCGGGCACAGCCCGAACAAACTACGTGGCACCCCCCCTCTCTTCATCTCATGGGCCCACCACCTGTGGGAAGACTCGTTGGGGTCGGGTGGCAGCGAAGGTCAGGGGTCTCGACGGACCAGACCCGGGCGGCAGAAGCTGGCTCTGGGGACGTGGAACGTCACCTCGCTGTGGGGAAAGGAACCGGAGCTTGTGAGGGAGGTGGAGCGCTATCAGTTAGATCTGGTGGGGCTTACCTCCACGCACAGTCTCAGCTCTGGTACCGTACTCCTGGATAAGGGTTGGACTCTATTCTTCTCCGGAGTTGCCAAGGGCGTGAGGCGCCGGGCGGGTGTGGGGATACTCATAAATCCCCGGCTGAGCACCACGGTGTTGGAGTTTACCCCGGTAGATGAGAGGGTCGCCTCCCTGCGCCTAAGGGTTGTAGGGGGGAAAACTCTGACTGTTGTTTGTGCGTATGCACCAAACAGCAGCTCAGAGTACTCGGCCTTCTTGGAGACCCTGAATGGAGTCCTGTATGGGGCTCCAGTAGGGGACTCCGTAGTTCTGCTGGGTGACTTCAACGCCCACGTGGGCAACGATGGAGACACCTGGAGAGGCGTGGTGGGGAGGAACGGCCTCCCTGATCTGAACCCGAGCGGTCGTTTGTTATTGGACTTCTGTGCTAGTCATGGATTATCCATAACAAACACCATGTTCGAACATAAGGGTGCTCATAAGTGTACCTGGTACCAGAGTACCCTAGGCCGAAGATCAATGATCGATTTTGTGATCGTGTCATCTGATCTGAGGCCGCATGTTTTGGACACTCGGGTAAAGAGAGGGGCGGAACTGTCAACCGACCACCATCTGGTTGTGAGTTGGATCAGGGAATGGGGGAAATTTCCGGATAGACCTGGTAAGCCCAAACGAGTAGTGCGGGTGAACTGGGAACGTCTGGAGGAGGCCCCCGTCCTAGGTATCTTCAACTCACACCTCCGGCGGAGTTTTTCTGGCATTCCTGTGGAGGTTGGGGGCATTGAGCCGGAGTGGGCGGTGTTCAAAGCCTCCATTGCTGAAGCTGCAGCGGCTAGCTGTGGCCTCAGGGTCTTAGGCTCCTCAAGGGGCGGTAACCCTCGGACACCTTGGTGGACACCGGTGGTCAGGGAAGCCGTCCGATTGAAGAAGGAGGCCTTCCGGGATATGATATCCTGGAGGACTCCTGACTCGGTTGCAGGGTACCGACAGGCCCGAAGGGCTGCAGCTGCTGTCGTGTCGGAGGCTAAGCAGCGGGTGTGGGAGAAGTTCGGAGAGGCCATGGAGAAGGACTTTCGGTCGGCGCCAAAGTGTTTCTGGAAGACTATCCGGCACCTCAGGAGGGGGAAACGGGGAACCATCCAAGCTGTGTACAGTAAGGATGGGACTCTGTTGCCCTCAACTGAGGAGGTCGTCGGACGTTGGAAGGAACACTTTGAGGAACTCCTGAATCCGAATAACACGCCCTCTATGTTGGAGGCAGAGCTCGAGGTTGATGGTGTTTCGTCGTCAATTTCCCTGGTGGAGGTCACTGAGGTAGTCAAACATCTCCGCAGTGGCAAAGCCCCAGGGATTGATGAGATCCAGCCAGAAATGCTAAAGGCTCTGGGTGTTGAGGGGCTGTCATGGTTGACACGCCTATTCAACATCGCGTGGGAGTCGGGTACAGTGCCAAAGGAGTGGCAAACCGGGGTGGTGGTTCCCCTGTTCAAAAAGGGGGACCAGAGAGTGTGTGCCAATACCCGGGGTATTACACTTCTCAGCCTCCCTGGTAAAGTCTACTCCAGGGTGCTGGAAAGGAGGGTTCGGCTGATCGTCGAACCTCAGATTGAAGAGGAACAATGCGGTTTTCGCCCCGGACGTGGAACTACGGACCAGCTCTTCACTCTCGCAAGGATCCTGGAGGGGGCCTGGGAGTATGCCCATCCGGTCTACATGTGTTTTGTGGATCTGGAGAAGGCGTATGACCGGGTCCCCCGGGAGAAACTGTGGAAGGTGCTGCGGGAGTATGGGGTAAGGGGGTCTATCCTCAGGGCCATCCAATCCCTGTACTCCCAAAGCGAGAGCTGTGTTCGCGTCCTCGGCAGCCAGTCAGTTTCGTTCTCAGTGGGTGCTGGTCTCCGCCAGGGCTGCGCCTTGTCACCAATCCTGTTTGTGATATACATGGACAGGATATCGAGGCGTAGTCGTGGTGGGGAGGGGTTGCAGTTCGGTGGTCTGAGGATCTCGTCACTGCTTTTTGCAGATGACGTGGTCCTCATTGGATCATCGGCCTGTGACCTTCAGCACTCACTGGATCGGCTGGCGGCCGAGTGTGAAGCGGCTGGGATGAGGATCAGCACCGCTAAATCTGAGGCCATGACTCTTAGCAGGAAACCGATGGATTGCTTACTCCGGGTAGGAAATGAGTCCTTAGCCCAAGTGAAGGAGTTCAAGTACCTCGGGGTCTTGTTCGCGAGTGAGGGTACTATGGAGCGTGAGATTGGCCGGAGAATCGGAGCAGCGGGGGCGGTATTGCGTTCGCTTTACCGCACCGTTGTAACGAAAAGAGAGCTGAGCCGCAAGGCAAAGCTCTCGATCTACCGGTCGATCTTCGTTCCTATCCTCACCTATGGTCATGAGGGCTGGGTGATGACCGAAAGGACGAGATCGCGGGTACAAGCGGCCGAGATGAGTTTTCTCAGAAGGGTGGCTGGCGTCTCCCTTAGGGATAGGGTGAGAAGCTCAGCCATCCGTGAGGAACTCGGATTAGAGCCGCTGCTCCTTTACTTAGAAAGGAGTCAGCTGAGGTGGTTCGGGCATCTGGTAAGGATGCCCACTGGGCGCCTTCCTTGGGAGGTGTTTCAGGCACGTCCAGTGGGGAGGAGACCTCGGGGAAGACCCAGGACTAGGTGGAGAGATTATATCTCAACACTGGCCTGGGAACGCCTCGGGATCCCCCCGTCAGAGTTGGTCAATGTGGCCCGGGAAAGGGAAGTCTGGGGCCCCCTGCTTGAGCTGCTCCCCCCGCGACCCGACCCCGGATAAGCGGACGAAAATGAGATGAGATGAGAGGGTTCATATTGAGTGAGGATTTTCAGTGATACACTAAAAACAATGCACCTGACTTTACTTTGACAAATCTATACAGTAAAAATGTTTATTCAGTATGTAGGTAGTCAGAGAGGTCCTGAACACAGGCATATCAGTCTCACTCTAAACTTATTGAGCAAAGTGCTTTTATAGAACTTTGAAATATCCAGAAATGAACTGATTTGATTGTACATGTTGGATTTTACTTTGAAAAATCTCAATCTATTCAGTAAAAATGTTTGATAATCAGTAGGTAGGTAGTCAGAGAGGTCCTGAACACAGCATATCAGTCTCTCTCGGAGCTTATTGAGCCTAGTGTTTTTAAAGTACTTTGAAGTATCCTGAAATGATCACTTCCACAGTGAAATGTTGGACTTTACTTTGAAAAATCTCCAAATCTATACAGTAAACATGTTTGATATTCAGTATGTAGGAGAGCACAGAGAGGTCCTGAACACAGGCATATCAGTGAGTGCAGCAGAATTTCTGTGTCGGCTGATTTGACCACAGAGATGCGAGTGTCGGCTGGCTTGACCACAGTTCTCCACGCTGCAGGGATTCTTCGGCTGCACGTCTGCTTGTTTCAGATGGTGCTGAGTTCGGAGCCTGGACTGGTATCGGCTGGATGGGGCCAGTGCAAACCCATATGACGTCATACAGGGGAGGAAGTATTTGTAGATTTTTAAATGTATACATCAAGTGTGGTTCCCCTTCGACTCCATTCAGGTGTTGTGTCTCAGGCCTGAGTGACTGAGAGCTGATTGTAGGATGAGTGGCTGCAGGTGTGCCGTGCTGAGGCTCGTTGTCTGCAGGAGGTTTAAAAGGCTCCTCTGCTGCTCAGTGGGTGAGAGCGGTGTGTGTGTGCAGTCTGAGCCAGTTTGCCCTTTTTGAGTGACCGCCATGGCGTCCTTGTGTTTCGTGCTCCTCTTGTCCGGCCTCTGCGTTCAGTCGTCTGTGGCCTTCCCACCGACACTTAACACGCAGCATGCTGCTTCGCTGCAGACCCCCGAGCTCACGAAGAGCCAGAGCTCCCAGCTCACTGGGCCCGAGCATTCGAAGGCTCCTGCTGAGGAACCGGAGCAGGTGAACACCGTCCGAGTGAACTGCCACCCGGACTCAATGGAGATCACCATCCAAGCCGACCTGTTTGGAGTCGGAGCACCTGTTCAAGGGCACGAGTTGCGCCTCGGGGTGGAGAACAATGCTTACTGTAGAGCTGTGGGCATTTCACGAGAAGAGTACAGGATTTTTGTCGGCCTCATGGACTGCGGCACCAAACACTGGGTAACCGTTCGTTTGTAGCATTTCAGGCAGCTCTGCATGTTTGACCTTCTGCTTCTCAACACATCTCTATTCCACAGATGACTGACGACAACCTGGTCTACACAAACCTCCTCATATACTCCCCCGAGGCCTCTCCGGACGGGCTGATTCGAATGGAGGACGCTGTCGTTCCGATTGAGTGTCACTATGACAGGTCTGTTAACAGCGACTCTTACAACCTCACCGTGCAACGTGTCGCTCTATAACTCGTCTTTCGTTTTGCAGGAAGTACAGTTTGTCCAGTTCCTCCCTCACACCGACCTGGATCCCCTTCATGTCGACACAAGCTGCAGTGGAGACCCTGGACTTCAACCTGAGAATCATGACCAGTGGGTTGTTTAAATCTAACGTGACCTTTCCCTTTTCTTGTATGCTGACTGTTTCTTTTTTCTTTTCTTTTTGTGCAGATGACTGGCTTTATGAAAGGGGCTCTAACGTGTTTTTCCTAGGCGAGCCCATCAGCATCGAGGCCTCGGTCCGAGCTGGACATCACATGGGGCTGCGTGTGTTTGTGAGCAGCTGTGTTGCTACACTTGACCCGGACATTTACTCCATGCCCAGATACGTCTTTGTTAATAACGGGTAAGCACATTAATTAGAGAATCTATTTTTTAAAAGGAGGATGAACTCCCATCAGTCCTGTCTGAGTGAGAAGGTATATGAAGCTTGTTGTGGCTCTACAGGAAGCTGAAGTCTGACACCAGATCTAGTGACGTACTTGAAAGTGTCAGTTGGATATGAGGTGAAGCACGTTTCCAGGAACCCGTCCTTCATCTGTTTGAGGCGTGACACAGCAGCTAGTGCAGTGCAGTTGGAGTTTGCAGGCTCTTAAACTAAATGGTTTTTTTTTTAAGGGCCTCAAACGGTGAATTACTGTGCTGGTAGAATGAACAAATGATGTTTCGTTGTCTGCATTCTTTTCCACACAAGCAGGCAGGTCCCAGAACAGCCAAACCACCAAACACCGTTTGAAATCTAACTAGACGTGTCCGGACTGAATCCTAAACCTCAAATGTTTGCAGTTTAGTAATGTAGGAACAATGTTTGTTTGAACATAAGATCTCTGGATGTACAAGTTTGTCTTTGGCTTTTTTTGTGTGGTGACCTGATTGCTTTCTTTTAGTTGCCTGGTTGACTCCCAGCTTCCTGATTCGAGGTCCCACTTCTTACCCAGGATGCAAGATGATAAGCTCCGCATGGTCATTGATGCCTTTAGGTTTCAAAATGAGGACAGAGGAGAGGTGAGATCACATTTTAAAACTGTTGTAAGACAATACCGCTCGTATTGTTTGTTCAATACTTGTGTTATTTCCCCCCCCCCCCCCCTTCACATAGCTCTACGTCACCTGTCACCTGAATGTCGTACCGGTCAATAACGCAGAAGCGCTGAATAAGGCCTGCACTCTTATAAACGGAAGGCAAGTGATATCTGCTCTGGTGTGAAAATGTCAAATGCGTTCGGCGGGTGTGCTGAGAATCTCAAATCTTCTTTTTTTTTTCAGATGGCGCTCAGTTGACAGTAATGACTTCCTATGTGGACAATGTCAAACCCCAAATGAAGCTGGCCAAACCCTCGGTAAGCCGAGCAGCCCCGGCAAGTATAGTCCCCGTGGGTTTGGGAAGCCAACTGAACCTAAACCCTCATGGAGAAGTCCACTGAAGGCCAATATAGGTAAGATCTCTTATAATGTAAAATGGCATATTGTTCAGATCTTAGCTGGTTTTGGTTCCCCCTGTGATAACACTATAATCGAGTTTACCACTAGATGTCAGGCTTTCCCCTGGTTTGGTCCTCCATCATTGGTAAAGCTGTGGATTTGTGCTCTTAGTGTGGGAACAGGAGGCAAGTGTGGGTCCAATGCTGGTCTTACCTGCTAAACCCAGGAGTGGGCCTCTCCCTGTGGAAGATCTCCCTCCTGTTCTCAATCAAATCAGCAGACCTTCCCTCTACAGCAGCCGGTGGAGTGACCGACAGAAGAGTTGGTGCGTGTCTGAATCAAAACATTATCTTTACCAATGTTGAGCTGTTGGGCCACAACGTTTGATTTGTATGGCTAAAAAAACAAACCACTTTAATCCTAGATCTGAAGCCGCTCTGTGGTCCATCTACACCAGACCTGGTGGAGGAAGGAGAAGACAAAATTGGAACAGGTAAAGCCTGAAGAGACTTGACTAAATCTCAAAGTTTCCCTATCTTTTTTTTATCTTTTTTTTTTTTTATAAAAATGACAAGTCTTCTCTTCCTACAGATGGAGATGAAGAAAATGAGATGGCACCTCTAGAAAGGATTGCTCCTGAGATCACGATGAAATCAAACGGTGCAGCGATGGACAACGTCTCCACAACAGACTCCACTGACGTCCCCCCCACCGCTCTGATTAAACTGGAAGTGACTCTGTCAAATGCAACTGCTACAGAATCTGACACGAATTACCCAAAGAGAAAATAAACTATTACTTACTAAATGTTTGCTTTGACTCTGGATGTATTCATGTTTAGTCTAAGATTTACAGAAGTGTTCAGTTGAAACTTTTTTTCTGTGGCAGGTAAAGTTAATACTCAGGAAATCAGAGGTCACAACGCCTCTTACTATATCGACAAACAATCCTGGATCCAACTTGACTCATTCAACATTCTTCCAAACTTCATGGTTCTGTCCAGTAGTTTTTGCATAATCCTAAAAATTAACCAAAGGTTTATAGAGGTGTGTGTTCAGTGGGTTTGTTGCTGTGCAAAACTTTCCTTTAGCGCACGCAGCATAGTAAACTTAATGTTGATGGACTAAAACCTCCCATTTAGTAAAATTGGAGCAGTGGTTGCTCAAATTGTACCAAATCAAAATCTGTAAAGCATGCAGAGCCTCAACTTGGTTATTAATGCAGGGGAAATTATTGAAACTTATTTTGCATTTGTAGGGTTCATATTGAGTGAGGATTTTCAGTGATACACTAAAAACAATGCACCTGACTTTACTTTGACAAATCTCAATCTATCCAGTAAAAATGTTTGATAATCAGTATGTAGGTAGTCAGAGAGGTCCTGAACACAGGCATATCAGTCTTACTCTGAACTTTTTGAGCAAAGTGTTTTTATAGAACTTTGAAACATCCAGAAATGAACTGATTTGATTGTACACATGTTGGACTTTACTTTGAAAAATCTCCAAATCTATTAAGTAATGTTTGATATTCAGTATGTAGGAGAGCACAGAGAGGTCCTGAACACAGGCATATCAGTGAGTGCAGTAGAATTTCTGTGTCGGCTGATTTGACCACAGAGATGCGAGTGTCGGCTGGCTTGACCACAGTTCTCCACGCTGCAGGGATTCTTCGGCTGCATGTCTGCTTGGTGTCTTGTTTCAGATGGTGCTGAGTTCGGAGCCTGGACTGGTATCGGCTGGATGGGGCCAGTGCAAACCCATATGACGTCATACAGGGGAGGAAGTATTTGTAGATTTTTAAATATATACATCAAGTGTGGTTCCCCTTCGACTCCATTCAGATGTTGTGTCTCAGGCCTGAGTGACTGAGAGCTGATTGTGGATTTGTGCTCTTAGTGTGGGAACAGGAGGCAAGTGTGGGTCCAATGCTGGTCTTACCTGCTAAACCCAGGAGTGGGCCTCTCCCTGTGGAAGATCTCCCTCCTGTTCTCAATCAAATCAGCAGACCTTCCCTCTACAGCAGCCGGTGGAGTGACCGACAGAAGAGTTGGTGCGTGTCTGAATCAAAACATTATCTTTACCAATGTTGAGCTGTTGGGCCACAACGTTTGATTTGTATGGCTAAAAAAACAAACGACTTTAATCCTAGATCTGAAGCCGCTCCGTGGTCCATCTACACCAGACCTGGTGGAGGAAGGAGAAGACAAAATTGGAACAGGTAAAGCCTGAAGAGACTTGACTAAATCTCATTTTCCCTTTCTTTTTTTCTTTTTTTTTTATAAACATGACAAGTCTTCTCTTCCTACAGATGGAGATGAAGAAAATGAGATGGCACCTCTAGAAAGGATTGCTCCTGAGATCACGATGAAATCAAACGGTGCAGCGATGGACAACGTCTCCACAACAGACTCCACTGACGTCCCCCCCACCGCTCTGATTAAACTGGAAGTGACTCTGTCCAATGCAACTGCTACAGAATCTGACACGAATTACCCAAAGAGAAAATAAACTATTGCTTACTAAATGTTTGCTTTGACTCTGGATGTATTAATGTTTAGTTTAAGATTTACAGAAGTGTTCAGTTGAAACTTTTATCTGTGGCAGGTAAAGTTAATACTCAGGAAATCAGAGGTCACAACGCCTCTTACTATATCGACAAACAATCCTGGATCCAACTTGACTCATTCAACATTCTTCCAAACTTAATGGTTCTGTCCAGTAGTTTTTGCATAATCCTAAAAATTAACCCAAGGTAACTAGAGGTGTGTTCAGTAGGTTTGTTGCTGTGCAAAACTTTCCTTTAGCGCACGCAGCATAGTAAACTTAATGTTGATGGACTAAAACCTCCCATTTAGTAAAATTGGAGCAGTGGTTGCTCAAATTGTACCAAATCAAAATCTGTAAAGCATGCAGAGCCTCAACTTGTTTATTAATGCAGGGGAAATTATTGAAACTTATTTTGCATTTGTAGGGTTCATATTGAGTGAGGATGTTCAGTGATACACTAAAAACAATGCACCTGACTTTACTTTGACAAATCTATACAGTAAAAATGTTTGATATTCAGTATGTAGGTAGTCAGAGAGGTCCTGAACACAGCATATCAGTCTCACTCTGAACTTATTGAGCAAAGTGCTTTTATAGAACTTTGAAATATCCAGAAATGAACTGATTGGATTGTACATGTTGGATTTTACTTTGAAAAATCTCAATCTATTCAGTAAAAATGTTTGATAATCAGTAGGTAGGTAGTCAGAGAGGTCCTGAACACAGCATATCAGTCTCTCTCGGAGCTTATTGAGCCTAGTGTTTTTAAAGTACTTTGAAGTATCCAGAAATGAACTGATTTGATTGTACACATGTTGGACTTTACTTTGAAAAATCTCCAAATCTATACAGTAAACATGTTTGATATTCAGTATGTAGGAGAGCACAGAGAGGTCCTGAACACAGGCATATCAGTGAGTGCAGTAGAATTTCTGTGTCGGCTGATTTGACCACAGAGATGCGAGTGTCGGCTGGCTTGACCACAGTTCTCCACGCTGCAGGGATTCTTCGGCTGCATGTCTGCTTGGTGTCTTGTTTCAGATGGTGCTGAGTTCGGAGCCTGGACTGGTATCGGCTGGATGGGGCCAGTGCAAACCCATATGACGTCATACAGGGGAGGAAGTATTTGTAGATTTTTAAATATATACATCAAGTGTGGTTCCCCTTCGACTCCATTCAGATGTTGTGTCTCAGGCCTGAGTGACTGAGAGCTGATTGTAGGATGAGTGGCTGCAGGTGTGCCGTGCTGAGGCTCGTTGTCTGCAGGAGGTTTAAAAGGCTCCTCTGCTGCTCAGTGGGTGAGAGCGGTGTGTGTGTGCAGTCTGAGCCAGTTTGCCCCTTTTTGAGTGACCGCCATGGCGTCCTTGTGTTTCGTGCTCCTCTTGTCCGGCCTCTGCGTTCAGTCGTCTGTGGCCTTCCCACCGACACTTCACACGCAGCATGCTGCTTCGCTTCAGACCCCCGAGCTCACGAAGAGCCAGAGCTCCCAGCTCACTGGGCCCGAGCATTCGAAGGCTCCAGCTGAGGAACCGGAGCAGGTGAACACCGTCCGAGTGACCTGCCACCCGGACTCAATGGAGATCACCATCCAAGCCGACCTGTTTGGAGTCGGAGCACCTGTTCAAGGGCACGAGTTGCGCCTCGGGGTGGAGAACAATGCCTACTGTAGAGCTGTGGGCATTTCACGAGAAGAGTACAGGATTTTTGTCGGCCTCATGGACTGCGGCACCAAACACTGGGTAACCGTTCGTTTGTAGCATTTCAGGCAGCTCTGCATGTTTGACCTTCTGCTTCTCAACACATCTCTATTCCACAGATGACTGACGACAACCTGGTCTACACAAACCTCCTCATATACTCCCCCGAGGCCTCTCCGGACGGGCTGATTCGAATGGAGGACGCTGTCGTTCCGATTGAGTGTCACTATGACAGGTCTGTTAACAGCGACTCTTACAACCTCACCGTGCAACGTGTCGCTCTATAACTCGTCTTTCGTTTTGCAGGAAGTACAGTTTGTCCAGTTCCTCCATCACACCGACCTGGATCCCCTTCATGTCGACACAAGCTGCAGTGGAGACCCTGGACTTCAACCTGAGAATCATGACCAGTGGGTTGTTTAAATCTAACGTGACCTTTCCCTTTTCTTGTATGCTGACTGTTTCTTTTTTCTTTTCTTTTTGTGCAGATGACTGGCTTTATGAAAGGGGCTCTAACGTGTTTTTCCTCGGTGAGCCCATCAGCATCGAGGCCTCGGTCCGAGCTGGACATCACATGGGGCTGCGTGTGTTTGTGAGCAGCTGTGTTGCTACACTTGACCCGGACATTTACTCCATGCCCAGATACGTCTTCGTTAATAACGGGTAAGCACATTAATTAGAGAATCTCTATTTTAAAAGGAGGATGAACTCATCAGTCCTGTCTGGAGTGAGAAGGTATATGAAGCTTGTTGTGGCTCTACAGGAAGCTGAAGTCTGACACCAGATCTAGTGACTTACTTGAAAGTGTCAGTTGGATATGAGGTGAAGCACGTTTCCAGGAACCCGTCCTTCATCTGTTTGAGGCGTGACACAGCAGCTAGTGCAGTGCAGTTGGAGTTTGCAGGCTCTTAAACTAAATGGTTTTTTTTAAGGGCCTCAAACGGTGAATTATTGTGCTGGTAGAATGAACAAATTATGTTTCGGCAGGTCCCGGAACAGCCTAACCACCAAACACAGTTTGAAATCTAACTAGACGTGTCCGGACTGAATCCTAAACCTCAAATGTTTGCAGTTTAGTAATGTAGGAACAATGTTTGTTTGAACATAAGATCTCTGGATGTACAAGTTTGTCTTTGGCTTTTTTTGTGTGGTGACCTGATTGCTTTCTTTTAGTTGCTTGGTTGACTCCCAGCTTCCTGATTCGAGGTCCCACTTCTTACCCAGGATGCAAGATGACAAGCTCCGCATGGTCATTGATGCCTTTAGGTTTCAAAATGAGGACAGAGGAGAGGTGAGATCACATTTTAAAACTGTTGTAAGACATTACCGCTCGTATTGTTTGTTCAATACTTGTGTTATTTCTTCCCCCCCTTCACATAGCTCTACGTCACCTGTCACCTGAATGTCGTACCGGTCAATAACGCAGAAGCGCTGAATAAGGCCTGCACTCTTATAAACGGAAGGCAAGTGATATCTGCTCTGGTGTGAAAATGTCAAATGCGTTCGGCGGGTGTGCTGAGAATCTCAAATCTTCTTTTTTTTTTCAGATGGCGCTCAGTTGACAGTAATGACTTCCTATGTGGACAATGTCAAACCCCAAATGAAGCTGGCCAAACCCTCGGTAAGCCGAGCAGCCCCGGCAAGTATAGTCCCCGTGGGTTTGGGAAGCCAACTGAACCTAAACCCTCATGGAGAAGTCCACTGAAGGCCAATATAGGTAAGATCTCTTATAATGTAAAATGGCATATTGTTCAGATCTTAGCTGGTTTTGGTTCCCCCTGTGATAACACTATAATCGAGTTTACCACTAGATGTCAGGCTTTTCCCTGGTTTGGTCCTCCATCATTGGTAAAGCTGTGGATTTGTGCTCTTAGTGTGGGAACAGGAGGCAAGTGTGGGTCCAATGCTGGTCTTACCTGCTAAACCCAGGAGTGAGCCTCTCCCTGTGGAAGATCTCCCTCCTGTTCTCAATCAAATCAGCAGACCTTCCCTCTACAGCAGCCGGTGGAGGGGTGGAGTGACCGACAGAAGAGTTGGTGCGTGTCTGAATCAAAACATTATCTTTACCAATGTTGAGCTGTTGGGCCACAACGTTTGATTTGTATGGCTAAAAAAAAACAACAACTTTAATCCTAGATCTGAAGCCGCACCTTGGTCCATCTACACCAGACCTGGAGGAGGAAGGAGAAGACAAAATTGGAACAGGTAAAGCCTGAAGAGAGTTGACTAATTCTCAAAGTTTCCCTTTCTTTTTTTTTCTTTTTTATAAACATGACAAGTCTTCTCTTCCTAAAGATGGAGACGAAGAAAATGAGATGGCACCTCTAGAAAGGATTGCTCCTGAGATCACGATGAAATCAAACGGTGCAGCGATGGACAACGTCTCCACAACAGACTCCACTGACGTCCCCCCCACCGCTCTGATTAAACTGGAAGTGACTCTGTCAAATGCAACTGCTACAGAATCTGACACGAATTACCCAAAGAGAAAATAAACTATTGCTTACTAAATGTTTGGTTTGACTCTGGATGTATTAATGTTTAGTCTAAGATTTACAGAAGTGTTCAGTTGAAACTTTTTCTGTGGCAGGTAAAGTTAATACAGAGGAAATCAGAGGTCACAACGCCTCTTACTATATCGACAAACAATCCTGGATCCAACTTGACTCATTCAACATTCTTCCAAACTTCATGGTTCTGTCCAGTAGTTTTTGCATAATCCTAAAAATTAACCAAAGGTTTATAGAGGTGTGTTCAGTGGGTTTGTTGCTGTGCAAAACTTTCCTTTAGTGCACGCAGCATAGTAAACTTAATGTTGATGAACTAAAACCTCCCATTTAGTCAAATTGGAGCAGTGGTTGCTCAAATTGTACCAAATCAAAATCTGTAAAGCATGCAGAGCCTCAACTTGGTTATTAATGCAGGGGAAATTATTGAAACTTATTTTGCATTTGTAGGGTTCATATTGAGTGAGGATTTTCAGTGATGCACTAAGAAAACAATGCACCTGACTTTACTTTGACAAATCTCAATCTATTCAGTAAAAATGTTTGATAATCAGTATGTAGGTAGTCAGAGAGGTCCTGAACACAGATGTATCAGTCTCACTCTGAACTTATTGAGCAAAGTGTTTTTTATAGAAATTTGATGTATCCTGAAATGATCTATTCCAGTGAAATGTTGGAGTTTAATCTGAAAAATCTCCAAATCTATTCAGTAAAAATATTTGATATTGAGTATGTAGGTAGTCAGAGAGGTCCTGAACACAGGCAGAGATGGGCAGTATTGCAATTACTTGTATTTGAAATACGTATTTTGTAATTTGTATTTGATATTGCCGATAAAAATCAAATGTAATTAGTAACAAAATACTATAGAGTTGAGTAATTTAGTATTTTAAATATTCAAAATACTTTCTCCAATAATCAAAAAGCAGTTCACAAGTTCAGTCTTCAGATCTTCAAGTGCAGCAGATGGTCTTGCAAGGTAAACATTTTATCTGAGTGTGACATGTCAACTAGCTTGGATGTATAACTTATTTCAGGGTCTGGCTACATTATATAGCCTATTGGTGATGGTTTTAATATCAACGTAGTGATCGATGCTAACATGCTAATGAAGCTAGCATGCTGGCTATGCTAGTGCATAACTAGTGTTTAGCAAGTTAATTTATCAGTTGAGTAGCTAGCTATAGGAAGAGGGAGATTGGGAGCTTGTATGTTCATGATAACCTTATCTAGAGACGTCTGCCCATCTAATCTTGCACTGTATTACAAGTTTTGCTTTATCTTCTCAATGTGAATGTCATAATGCCATATCAGTTGTTGGGTCTCAAGAACCAAAATGGAAGGATTATTATGTCATAAATATGTCAGTGTGAATATTACACTTAACACTAATATATAACTATGGCCTACCATGCCACTACTCAATGTAAGAGAGAAATTAGTAGGCTACCATGTCACTGGCCAAGGTTCAGTAAAAGAGAAGTAAGTAGGCTACTCACTTGTTTAGTTATTTTTCTGTGCAGAACTTTATGTACAGTAATTTATTTAGGCTATTTACCTGTGTAAAACTAGTTTTAATTCTATTTTTTGCTTTTATAGTATACATAGGCCTAATGGGTGATGCTATTCATATGTGATGAATATTTGTTTTTGGGCTGTTTACCCATTAAAATATATATATACAGTGGAGGAAATAATTATTTGATCCCTCGCTGATTTTGTAAGTTTGCCCATTCACAAAGACACAAACAGTCTATAATTTTAATGGTAGGTTTATTACAATAGTGAGAGATGGAATATCAAAAGGAAAATCCAGGAAATCACTTTAAATAAAATATATAAACAGACTTGCATTTTATCGAGTGAAATAAGTATTTGATCCCCTGCCAATAAATGGCTTAGTACTTGGTGGCAAAACCCTTGTTGGCAAGCACAGAGGTCAGACGTTTCTTGTAGTTAATTACCAGGTTTGTGCACGTATCAAGAGGAATCTTGGTCCACTCCTCTTTGCAAATCATCTCCAAATCCTTAAGGTTTCGAGGCTGTCGCTTCGCAACTCGAAGCTTCAGCTCCCTCCACAGATTTTCGATGGGATTAAGGTCCGGAGACTGACTTGGCCACTCCATGACCTTAATGTGTTTCCTTTTGAGCCACTCCTTTGTTGCCTTGGCCGTATGTTTTGGGTCATTGTCCTGCTGGAAGACCCATCCACGACCCATTTTCAGTGCTCTGGCGGAGGGAAGAAGGTTGTCACTCAGGATTTTACGGTACATGGCCCCGTCCATCTTTCCATCAATGCGGTGAAGTCGTCCTGTCCCCTTAGCAGAGAAACACCCCCAAAGCATAATGCTTCCACCTCCATAATTGACGGTGGGGATGGTGTTCTTGGGGTCATAGTCAGTATTTTTCCTCCTCCAAACACGGCGAGTCGAGTTGATGCCAAAGAGCTCAATTTTGTTTTCATCTGACCACAGCACTTGCTCCCAAGACTTCTCTGAATCATTCAGGTGATCATTGACAAACTTCAGACGGGCCTGTACATGTGCATTCTTGAGCAGGGGGACCTTGCAGGCACTGCAGGATCTTAATCCATTGCGGCGTAGTGTGTTCCCAATGGTTTTCTTGGTGACTGTGGTCCCAGCTGCCTTGAGATCATTAGCAAGCTCCTCGCGTGTAGTTCTTTGATCATTTCTCACCTTCCTCATCATCAGTGATACCCCACGAGGTGAGATTTTGCAAGGAGCCCCAGAACGAGGACGATTGATGGTTGTTTTGTGCGTCTTCCATTTTCGAACGATCGCACCAACAGTTGTCTCCTTCTCACCCAGCTTCTTGCCTATGGTCTTGTAGCCCAATCCAGCCTTGTGCAGGTCTACAATCTTGTCCCTGATGTCCTTAGACAACTCTTTGGTCTTGCCCATGGTGGAGAGTTTGGAGTCTGACTGATGAATGCATGTACAGGTGTCTTTTATACAGGTGATTGGTGACTGATTGACACACAGGTGTCTTTGCTGCAGGTAACATGTTTTTTTCAGTGTATCTAAGGAGTAGGAGTATTTAACCAGTCTGTGGGAGCCAGAATTGTTGATGGTTGGCAGGGGATCAAATACTTATTTCACTCGATAAAATGCAAGTCTGTTTATATATTTTATTTAAAGTGATTTCCTGGATTTTCCTTTTGATATTCCATCTCTCACTATTGTAATAAACCTACCATTAAAATTATAGACTGTTTGTGTCTTTGTGAATGGGCAAACTTACAAAATCAGCGAGGGATCAAATAATTATTTCCTCCACTGTATATATATACAGTGGTGGACAAAATTATTAGAACATCTTTAGGATCTGACAAAATTGACTTTTTTTTGCCTCCAAATCATGATTTAATGTAATAATCTTCATGAAACACGCAGATGGTCGCTCGGAGCACAACCAAATAACAGATGAAGTGAGTCCTACTGTTTTTATCCACTTTTAACTTTAATATTTGGTACGTCCACCTTTTAGCAGCACATCTCTCTGGCATAGTGTCAATATATTTCCTAAGAACTTCAACCCTAATTTTATCCCATGCCTTCTGCAACTCAAGCCAAAGGCTTTCCTTTGAATGTACAATAGATCTGTCCAGTTTATCATGTTTTGGAGGTAAAAAAAAGGTAAATTTTGTCAGATCCTAATGGTGTTATAATAATTTCAGTCACCACTGTATATATATATACATAATCAATCAAGTTGTTGTCTTTTATTAGCTCTGCTTAGTTACACTGACATTCCGTGACTGTTCTTCCTTTTTGTGGGGTTCACCAGAGCTTTGTGTAAATTATACAGCCCAAACCTGAATGCTCTGCTATACCAAATTGTGAGGAAACAAAAAATTCAGAAAAAGTATTTCCTATATTTTAATTACAAAATACATGTATTGTATTTTGTTACATTTTCTGGCACCAGTATTTTGTATTTTATTTTGATACATTTATTTGAGGGGTATTTTGTATCAAAATACATTTTGATGTATTTTTGCCCATCTCTGAACACAGGCATATCAGTCTCACTCTAAACTTATTGAGCAAAGTGCTTTTATAGAACTTTGAAATATCCAGAAATGAACTGATTTGATTGTACATGTTGGATTTTACTTTGAAAAATCTCAATCTATTCAGTAAAAATGTTTGATAATCAGTAGGTAGGCAGTCAGAGGTCCTGAACACAGCATATCAGTCTCTCTCGGAGCTTATTGAGCCTAGTGTTTTTAAAGTACTTTGAAGTATCCTGAAATGATAACTTCCACAGTGAAATTTTGGACTTTTCTTTGAAAATCTCCAAATCTATACAGTAAACATGTTTGATATTCAGTATGTAGGTAGTCAGAGAGGTCCTGAACACAGGCATATCAGTCTTACTCTGAACTTTTTGAGCAAAGTGTTTTTATAGAACTTTGAAATATCCAGAAATGAACTGATTTGATTGTACACATGTTGGACTTTACTTTGAAAAATCTCCAAATCTATACAGTAAACATGTTTGATATTCAGTATGTAGGAGAGCACAGAGAGGTCCTGAACACAGGCATATCAGTGAGTGCAGTAGAATTTCTGTGTCGGCTGATTTGACCACAGAGATGCGAGTGTCGGCTGGCTTGACCACAGTTCTCCACGCTGCAGGGATTCTTCGGCTGCATGTCTGCTTGGTGTCTTGTTTCAGAGGGTGCTGAGTTCGGAGCCTGGACTGGTATCGGCTGGATGGGGCCAGTGCAAACCCATATGACGTCATACAGGGGAGGAAGTATTTGTAGATTTTTAAATGTATACAACAAGTGTGGTTCCCCTTCGACTCCATTCAGGTGTTGTGTCTCAGGCCTGAGTGACTGGGAGCTGATTGCTGGATGAGTGGCTGCAGGTGTGCCGTGCTGAGGCTCGTTGTCTGCAGGAGGTTTAAAAGGCTCCTCTGCTGCTCAGTGGGTGAGAGCGGTGTGTGTGTGCAGTCTGAGCTAGAGTGCCCTTTTTGAGTGACCTCCATGGCGTCCTTGTGTTTCGTGCTCCTCCTGTCCGGCCTCTGCGTTCAGTCGTCTGTGGCCTTCCCTCCGACGCTTCACACGCGGCATGCTGCTTCGCTTCAGACCCCCGAGCTCACGAAGAGCCAGAGCTCCCAGCTCACTGGGCCCGAGCATTCGAAGGCTCCAGCTGAGGAACCAGAGCAGGTGAGCACCGTCCGAGTGACCTGCCACCCGGACTCAATGGAGATCACCATCCAAGCCGACCTGTTTGGAGTCGGAGCTCCTGTTCAAGGGCACGAGTTGCGCCTCGGGGTAGAGAACAATGCCTACTGTAGAGCTGTGGGCATTTCACGAGAAGAGTACAGGATTTTTGTCGGCCTCATGGACTGCGGCACCAAACACTGGGTAACCGTTAGTTTTAAGCATTTCAGGTGGCTCTACATGTTTGACATTCTGCTTCTCAACACATCTCTGATCCACAGATGACTGACGACAACCTGGTCTACACAAACCTCCTCATATACTCCCCCGAGGCCTCTCCGGACGGGCTGATTCGGATGGAGGATGCTGTCGTTCCGATTGAGTGTCACTATGACAGGTCTGTTAACAGCGACTCTTACAACCTCACCGTGCAACGTGTCGCTCTATAACTCGTCTTTCGTTTTGCAGGAAGTACAGTTTGTCCAGTTCCTCCCTCACACCGACCTGGATCCCCTTCATGTCGACACAAGCTGCAGTGGAGACCCTGGACTTCAACCTGAGAATCATGACCAGTGGGTTGTTTAAATCTAACGTGACCTTTCCCTTTTCTTGTATGCTGACTGTTTCTTTTTCTTTTTATGCAGATGACTGGCTTTATGAAAGGGGCTCTAACGTGTTTTTCCTCGGCGAGCCCATCAGCATCGAGGCCTCGGTCCGAGCTGGACATCACATGGGGCTGCGTGTGTTTGTGAGCAGCTGTGTTGCTACACTTGACCCGGACATTTACTCCATGCCCAGATACGTCTTCGTTAATAACGGGTAAGCACATTAATTAGAGAATCTCTATTTTAAAAGGAGGATGAACTCATCAGTCCTGTCTGGAGTGAGAAGGTATATGAAGCTTGTTGTGGCTCTACAGGAAGCTGAAGTCTGACACCAGATCTAGTGACTTACTTGAAAGTGTCAGTTGGATATGAGGTGAAGCACGTTTCCAGGAACCCGTCCTTCATCTGTTTGAGGCGTGACACAGCAGCTAGTGCAGTGCAGTTGGAGTTTGCAGGCTCTTAAACTAAATGGTTTTTTTTAAGGGCCTCAAACGGTGAATTATTGTGCTGGTAGAATGAACAAATTATGTTTCGGCAGGTCCCGGAACAGCCTAACCACCAAACACAGTTTGAAATCTAACTAGACGTGTCCGGACTGAATCCTAAACCTCAAATGTTTGCAGTTTAGTAATGTAGGAACAATGTTTGTTTGAACATAAGATCTCTGGATGTACAAGTTTGTCTTTGGCTTTTTTTGTGTGGTGACCTGATTGCTTTCTTTTAGTTGCCTGGTTGACTCCCAGCTTCCTGATTCGAGGTCTCACTTCTTACCCAGGATGCAAGATGACAAGCTCCGCATGGTCATTGATGCCTTTAGGTTTCAAAATGAGGACAGAGGAGAGGTGAGATCACATTTTAAAACGGTTGTAAGACATTACCCCTCCTATTGTTTGTTCAATACTGTTATTTCCCCCCCCCCCTTCACATAGCTCTACGTCACCTGTCACCTGAATGTCGTACCGGTCAATGACGCAGAAGCGCTGAATAAGGCCTGCACTCTTATAAACGGAAGGCAAGTGATGTCTGCTCTGGTGTGAAAATGTCATGCGTTCGGCGGGTGTGCTGAGAACCTCAAATCTTCTTTTTTTTTCAGATGGCGCTCAGTTGACAGTAATGACTTCCTATGTGGACAATGTCAAACCCCAAATGAAGCTGGCCAAACCCTCGGTAAGCCGAGCAGCCCCGGCAAGTATAGTCCCCGTGGGTTTGGGAAGCCAACTGAACCTAAACCCTCATGGAGAAGTCCACTGAAGGCCAATATAGGTAAGATCTCTTATAATGGAAAATGGCATATTGTTCAGATCTTAGCTGGTTTTGGTTCCCCCTGTGATAACACTATAATCGAGTTTACCACTAGATATCAGGCTTTCCGCTGGTTTTGTCCTCCATCATTGGTAAAGCTGTGGATTTGTGCTCTTAGTGTGGGAACAGGAGGCAAGTGTGGGTCCAATGCTGGTCTTACCTGCTAAACCCAGGAGTGGGCCTCTCCCTGTGGAAGATCTCCCTCCTGTTCTCAATCAAATCAGCAGACCTTCCCTCTACAGCAGCCGGTGGAGGGGTGGAGTGACCGACAGAAGAGTTGGTGCGTGTCTGAATCAAAACATTATCTTTACCAATGTTGAGCTGTTGGGCCACAACGTTTGATTTGTATGGCTAAAAAAACCAACAACTTTAATCCTAGATCTGAAGCCGCTCCGTGGTCCATCTACACCAGACCTGGTGGAGGAAGGAGAAGACAAAATTGGAACAGGTAAAGCCTGAAGAGACTTGACTATCTTATAAATCTTTTTTTTTTATAAACAAGTCTTCTCTTCCTACAGATGGAGATGAAGAAAATGAGATGGCACCTCTAGAAAGGATTGCTCCTGAGATCACGATGAAATCAAACGGTGCAGCGATGGACAACGTCTCCACAACAGACTCCACTGACGTCCCCCCCACCGCTCTGATTAAACTGGAAGTGACTCTGTCCAATGCAACTGCTACAGAATCTGACACGAATTACCCAAAGAGAAAATAAACTATTACTTACTAAATGTTTGCTTTGACTCTGGATGTATTAATGTTTAGTTTAAGATTTACAGAGGTGTTCAGTTGAAACTTTTTTTCTGTGGCAGGTAAAGTTAATACTCAGGAAATCAGAGGTCACAACGCCTCTTACTATATCGACAAACAATCCTGGATCCAACTTGACTCATTCAACATTCTTCCAAACTTCATGGTTCTGTCCAGTAGTTTTTGCATAATCCTAAAAATTAACCAAAGGTTTAGAGGTGTGTTCAGTGGGTTTGTTGCTGTGCAAAACTTTCCTTTAGCGCACACAGCATAGTAAACTTAATGTTGATGGACTAAAACCTCCCATTTAGTAAAATTAGAGCAGTGGTTGCTCAAATTGTACCAAATCAAAATCTGTAAAGCATGCAGAGCCTCAACTTGGTTATAACTGCAGGGGAAATTATTGAAACTTATTTTGCATTTGTAGGGTTCATATTGAGTGAGGATGTTCAGTGATACACTAAGAAAACAATGCACCTGACTTTACTTTGACAAATCTATACAGTAACATTTTTTGATATTCAGTATGTAGGTAGTCAGAGGTCCTGAACACAGGCATATCAGTCTCACTCTAAACTTATTGAGCAAAGTGCTTTTATAGAACTTTGAAATATCAAGAAATGAACTGATTGGATTGTACACATGTTGGAATTTACTTTGAAAAATCTCCAAATCTATTAAGTAAAAATGTTTAATAATCAGTAGGTAGTCAAGTTATGGTTATAATGAGGTTCGTACAGCGACGTATTCGAAGTCGGTCTTTAGGATTAAGATCCATTTATTCGTCCCAAACACATGCACAGACATGCAGAGGCACACTCATGCAGGTAGGGAAATTTAATCTCTGCTTTTTACCCATCTGGTGCAGGACACACAGAGCAGTGAGCGACCATGTATGGCGTTGGGGGAGTGAGGTGCCTTGCTCAGGGGCACTAGAGAGGGTAGGGAGACTCTTGGATTTTTGGACAGATCAATCCAGGCTTGTCTTTTGTTGTCTCTCCGTGGAGTCGAACCGGAGACGAACCAGAGACCTTCTCTGCCCATAGTCCAAGTTTCTGCCACTCGACCACCGCCTCTCCTCGTTAATAAGGTTATTAAACCTTATTAACAGCAGAACACCCCATGTTACCGGTCTGTCCATCAGCCTCACCCAGGTCTTCCTTCACATCCTGTTACTACAAAATAAAAGCATCCCTTACACTATTATTCCATCATACCACATCTCCCTTTCTTTGAGAACAAAGGGTGGACTACCTTTGTCTCTGAAGGTCTTAAGGGGTTTATTGTGCCCTTTTGCTGGAAGACCTGTCCCTGATCTGTCCCTGTATCAAGCATGTAAAATAGAAATAAGTAACTTACACTTTACTATACTATGAACTGTTACTTTAGCAGGCTGAGTTCTTCAAAACGTAAACTCTCAGGTTTCAGGTAAATTTCACAATCACATTTCACTCTTTTTTTTTTTCTTTTTTTTTTTTTGTTTTGAAAACAAATCAATACATCACCAATCAAGTCTCTGTGGCTCTCTAACCTCTCTCCCACACCTGGTCCGCACAGTCTCTGTGGCGGGGCCCTCTCTGCTGGGAGATGTTGTCACTGGTGGAGCTGGCTCTGGTGTGAGTGAATCTTCTCCCCCCGGTGACTCATCAGCGTCGACTACCCCACTGTTGGTCTGCAGTGGCACCAAGTGATGCTGGTTCCTCCTCAATGTGCCCTGAGGCACCTGGACGATATAAGAGCGAGGGGTGTTGTGTGTAGATAGCACTGTGCCCTGGACTCGTGCATCGGTGATCCACACATCTTCCCCAGGAACGAGTGGCTCCAGGTTTCTCGCTCTGTGTCTCTTGTCGAAGGATCTTGCGTCGTTCCTCCTCTTCTCCCTTTCTTTGGTCTCCAGTGCGTTGTAGTCAGGCAAAACTGGATTCAGCAGGGTCGGAAGGGCAGGAACTGTAGTGCGGAGGCGGCGCCCCATCAACAGCTCAGCTGGGCTATAGCCATTCTGTAGAGGGGTTGCTCTGTAGGCCAGCAAGGCAAGATATGGATCTGATGCCTTTGTTAGCAGGTTTTTCACGGTTTGCACCGCACGTTCCGCCTCCCCATTGCTCTGAGGAAACTTGGGGCTGCTCGTGATGTGCACAAAGCCATAGTCTGCTGCAAAGGCTTTAAAGTGGCTACCAGAAAACTGGGGCCCATTGTCACTTTTAAGAAATTCACAAATTCCATGACGAGAAAACATGGACTTCAGGTGCACTACCACATCTGTGGACCTTGTGGGTGCCAACAGCGCAATTTCCACATACCTTGAGAAATAATCTACTACTAGTAGATAGGACTTGCCTTTCAGCGTGAACAGGTCAGCTCCCAAGGATTGCCAGGGTCTGTCTGGCATCTCCGTTGGCAACAGTGGCTCTTTGACGTTCCGTCTCTCTTGAATGCAGGTTCTACATTTCAGCACCATGTCATTCAGCTGGCTGCTGAGTCCTGGCCACCATACTGTCTGTTTGGCCCGGCACCTGCACTTTGTAACCCCCAGGTGTCCCTCATGTAGTCTCTGCACCTTGTAAGGCTGATGGAATGACGAGCCTCGTGCCCCGCAGCAGCAGTCCATCGTGCACAGTCAGCACTGCTCTATCAGCCCAGTAATGTCTCAGCTCTCCCTGTAGTTGGCTTTTGTCTGGCCAGCCGTCTGTGCAGTACTGTATCAGAGCAGAGCATGTGCTGTCTACCTTCAGGTGCTCACGTAGGCTACTTAGATAATCTCCACTGACAGGAATGTTGCTGATGACAGAGTCTACATAGATGTTGGTGTCCTCTAGTAGGCTTGCATCTGTGTGTGCTCTTGCGGCTCTCATAGGAGCACGAGATAAGGTGTCGGCTGTCCACAGGCTTTTGCCAGGGACATGATTGACTGTATAGTTGTACCTCATGAGTCGCATCCTAAATCTTTGAATTCTTGGTGGGAGGTCATCCAAAGCTTTCCCTCCCAGGAGACTCAGCAACGGCTTATGGTCAGTTTCCAGCTCGAATGGTCTGCCCAGAATGAAACAGCTGAACCTTTCACAAGCCCATGTTGCAGTCAATGCCTCCTTCTCTACTTGAGCATAGCGCTGCTCTGTTGGTGACATTGACCTGGACGCATATGCCACAGGAGACCACATGGCATCGCTCTTCTGCAGCAGGACTGCCCCCAGGCCAAAGGAAGAGGCATCAGCAGAGATTTTTAGTGCACTGTTTGGGTTGTATAGTGCGAGCACCGGTGTGGATGACAGCTCTGTTTTTAACTGATCAAAGGCGGCCTGCTGCTCTGTCCCCCAGTACCAGTGGTTCTTCTTGGACAGCAGGTCTCGTAGCACTTTGTCTTTTTCAGCCAAGTTAGGCAAGAAGCGGCCCAGCTGATTGACCATACCCAGGAAACTCCTGAGTTCGCTGACGTTTTTGGGTGCATCCATCTCTTGGACTGCTCTCGTCTTCTCAGGATCTGGTTTCACTCCATCTGCTGAAATCACATGACCCAGGAATCTGACTGTGTGGCGTGAGAGCTCACATTTGTCCATGTTGAGCGTAATGCCGGCCTTTTGTGCCTTCTTTAGCACCGCATGCAGCCGCATATCGTGCTCCTCCTGTGTCTGTCCCCAGACTAGGATGTCATCCATGTGACACAGTACCCCCTGCAGGCCACCGGTCACTTCTGTTATCATCATCCTTTGAAAGTGCTCTGGGGCTGAAGCTATGCCGAAGGGTAGCCGGTTAAAATAGTAGCGCCCAAAAGACGTGATGAGGTGGTGTATTTGGCAGACTCTGTTGTCAGTGGTACTTGCCAAAAGCCCATGTTAGCATCTAATTTGCTAAAAACTGTTGCCCCAGCTAGCATGCCCAGAGTGTGCTCGACAGAAGGCAGGATAAACTTTTCTCTGCATACTGATTCATTCATCCTTGTGAAATCCACACAAATGCGGACATTGCCTGCTTTTTTAGGCACCACCACCATCCCGGCGCACCAATCAGTCGGCTCCTCAATCTTGGTGATTACGCCCATCTTCTCCATACGGTCTATCTCCTCCCTAACTTTTCCCATAAGCGGCAGAGGAACTCTGCGTGGTGTGTGGAGAGAGAAGGGCACAGCCTCTGGCTTTAATTTAATTGCATATGGCCTCCGAACAAGACCCAAGCCGCTACACAGTTTCGGATACAGATGTTTCACTGAGTCCATGGTGATGCTGTCAACCCTGCACACAAGCTGGAGCTGTTCTATGGCAGGCCTTCCCAACAGTGCAGTGTGCAGGTCTTTTACCACATAAATGTCCTCTGTGGCTGTCTTTTTGCCTCTGCGTAGTGTTTCTCTGGCAACACCTAGGACAGAGAGCACATTGCCACCTGGCCCAACCAATGGGCGTGTCGGCACTGCCAGACGCCTCACATCATGCTCCCTTGTAAGGTCATGGTACACCTTGGCTGGCAGGGCGGTGACATCAGCACCAGTATCTATTTTAAAGCACACGTTTTTTTGTCGTACTTGTAGCTGCACTGTCCACGGGTCTTTTCCAGTATCCACGGCTCCCAGGAAAAAGCTCTCTTCTTCCTCTGTAGTGACAGCATTCAGAGATGTTGCACTGCTTCTGCACACTTTGCCATAATGTCATTTTTTTCCACAGTTGTGACACACAGCATCTGTAGCAGGGCATTCTGGTCCTGGCTGTGGCCATGAATTAGCTTTATAGCTGCTTGGTGTTTGTGCTTGTGGCTGAGGCTTAAAGGGAAATTTGGGCTTTCTGTAGCTTTTAGCATGCACTGCGTCAACATTTGAACACTGGCTAGCACCGCCATTTTCTCCTCTTAAGTCAGACTGCTGTCTTCTAACTTCTTCATACTGTCTTGTCTTTGTTATAGCAGTTTCAAGTGTTAGGTCTCTGTCTAGCTGTAGCTTTTCTGACAATGAGACGTTTCTCAGCCCGACCACTAACCTGTCGCGGATCAGCTCTTTCTGTAACAGTCCATAGTTGCAGTGTTCAGCTAATCCGTATAGTGCAGTGATGAAGGAATCCACCGTTTCTCCCGGCAGTTGCACACGCAGATTGAACTTGGCTCTTTCGTATATGACATTCTTTTTAGGCACAAAAAATGTATCAAAGCCCGCCTTGACATCCGTGTACTTATTCCTCTCATCTGCAGTTAGCGTTAGCCCCCTTAGCACCTCTTCAGCTTCATCGCCCATGCAATACACTAACATGTTTACCTGGTTTTCCTCCGACGTCGCGTTTAAATTGCTTGCAAGCCGAAAGCGGTCGAATCTCCTAATCCAACGCTCCCATTCTTGAGGCTTGGTAAAGTCGAATGGCTCTGGAGGTTGTATTGTGAACGTAGCAGTTGGTGTAGGTTGCGCCATATCTGCCGGGTCGGCTCCTCTTCCTCCGCCAAAACGATACTTTCTCCTCGCCTTCTTTTTTTTTTTTTTTTGCTTACAAGTCGCCCAGTTCTGACACCATGTCAAGTTATGGTTATAATGAGGTTCGTACAGCGACGTATTCGAAGTCGGTCTTTATTAAACCTTATTAACAGCAGAACACCCGTGTGCATGTTACCGGTCTGTCCATCAGCCTCACCCAGGTCTTCCTTCACATCCTGTTACTACAAAATAAAAGCATCCCTTACACTATTATTCCATCATACCACAGTCAGAGAGGTCCTGAAAACAGCATATCAGTCTCTCTCGGAGCTTATTGAGCCTAGTGTTTTTGAAGTATCCTGAAATGATCACTTCCACAGTGAAATGTTGGACTTTACTTTGAAAAATCTCCAAATCTATACAGTAAACATGTTTGATATTCAATATGTAGGAGAGCACAGAGAGGTCCTGAACACAGGCATATCAGTGACTGCAGTAGAATTTCTGTGTCGGCTGATTTGACCACAGAGATGCGAGTGTCGGCTGGCTTGACCACAGTTCTCCACGCTGCAGGGATTCTTCGGCTGCATGTCTGCTTGGTGTCTTGTTTCGGATGGTGCTGAGTTCGGAGCCTGGACTGGTATCGGCTAGATGGGGCCAGTGCAAACCCATATGACGTCATACAGGGGAGGAAGTATTTGTAGATTTTTAAATGTATACATCAAGTGTGGTTCCCCTTCGACTCCATTCAGATGTTGTGTCTCAGGCCTGAGTGACTGAGAGCTGATTGTAGGATGAGTGGCTGCAGGTGTGCCGTGCTGAGGCTCGTTGTCTGCAGGAGGTTTAAAAGGCTCCTCTGCTGCTCAGTGGGTGAGAGCGGTGGGTGTGTGCAGTCTGAGCTAGTTTGCCCCTTTTTGAGTGACCTCCATGGCGTCCTTGTGTTTCGTGCTCCTCCTGTCCGGCCTCTGCGTTCAGTCGTCTGTGGCCTTCCCACCGACACTTCACACGCAGCATGCTGCTTCGCTTCAGACCCCCGAGCTCACGAAGAGCCAGAGCTCCCAGCTCACTGGGCCCGAGCATTCGAAGGCTCCAGCTGAGGAACCGGAGCAGGTGAACACCGTCCGAGTGACCTGCCACCCGGACTCAATGGAGATCACCATCCAAGCCGACCTGTTTGGAGTCGGAGCTCCTGTTCAAGGGCACGAGTTGCGCCTCGGGGTGGAGAACAATGCTTACTGTAGAGCTGTGGGCATTTCACGAGAAGAGTACAGGATTTTTGTCAGCCTCATGGACTGCGGCACCAAACACTGGGTAACCGTTAGTTTGTAGCATTTCAGGCAGCTCTACATGTTTGACCTTCTGCTTCTCAACACATCTCTGATCCACAGATGACTGACGACAACCTGGTCTACACAAACCTCCTCATATACTCCCCCGAGGCCTCTCCGGACGGGCTGATTCGGATGGAGGACGCTGTCGTTCCGATTGAGTGTCACTATGACAGGTCTGTTTACAGCGACTCTTACAACCTCACCGTGCAACGTGTCGCTCTAAAACTCGTCTTTCGTTTTGCAGGAAGTACAGTTTGTCCAGTTCCTCCCTCACACCCACCTGGATCCCCTTCATGTCGACACAAGCTGCAGTGGAGACCCTGAACTTCAACCTGAGAATCATGACCAGTGGGTTTTTTAAATCTAACGTGACCTTTTCCCTTTTCTTGTATGCTGACTTTCTTTTTCTTTTCTTTTTGTGCAGATGACTGGCTTTATGAAAGGGGCTCTAACGTGTTTTTCCTCGGCGAGCCCATCAGCATCGAGGCCTCGGTCCGAGCTGGACATCACATGGGGCTGCGTGTGTTTGTGAGCAGCTGTGTTGCTACACTTGACCCGGACATTTACTCCGTGCCCAGATACATCTTCGTTAATAACGGGTAAGCACATTAATTAGAAAATCTATTTTTTAAAAGGAGGATGAACTCTCCAGTCCTGTCTGGAGTGAGAAGGTATATGAAGCTTGTTGTGGCTCTACAGGAAGCTGAAGTCTGACACCAGATCTAGTGACGTACTTGAAAGTGTCAGTTGGATATGAGGTGAAGCACGTTTCCAGGAACCCGTCCTTCATCTGTTTGAGGCATGACACAGCAGCTAGTGCAGTGCATTTGGAGTTCGCAGGCTCTTAAACTAAATGTTTTTTTTTTTAAGGGCCTCAAACGGTGAATTATTGTGCTGGTAGAATGAACAAATGATGTTTCGGCAGGTCCCGGAACAGCCAAACCACCAAACACAGTTTGAAATTTAACTAGATGTGTCCGGACTGAATCCTAAACCTCAAATGTTTGCAGTTTAGTAATGTAGGAACAATGTTTGTTTGAACATAAGATCTCTGGATGTAAAAGTTTGTCTTTGGCTTTTTTTGTGTGGTGACCTGATTGATTTCTTTTAGTTGCTTGGTTGACTCCCAGCTTCCTGATTCGAGGTCCCACTTCTTACCCAGAATGCAAGATGACAAGCTCCGCATGGTCATTGATGCCTTTAGGTTTCATAATGAGGACAGAGGAGAGGTGAGATCACATTTTAAAACTGTTGTAAGACATTACCGCTCGTATTGTTTGTTCAATACTGTTATCCCCCCCCCCCCCCCCTTCACATAGCTCTACGTCACCTGTCACCTGAATGTCGTACCGGTCAATGACGCAGAAGCGCTGAATAAGGCCTGCACTCTTATAAACGGAAGGCAAGTGATATCTGCTCTGGTGTGAAAATGTCAAATGCGTTCAGCGGGTGTGCTGAGAATCTCAAATCTTCTTTTTTTTTTTCAGATGGCGCTCAGTTGACAGTAATGACTTCCTATGTGGACAATGTCAAACCCCAAATGAAGCTGGCCAAACCCTCAGTAAGCCGAGCAGCCCCGGCAAGTATAGTCCCCGTGGGTTTGGGAAGCCAACTGAACCTAAACCCTCATGGAGAAGTCCACTGAAGGCCAATATAGGTAAGATCTCTTATAATGGAAAATGGCATATTGTTCAGATCTTAGCTGGTTTTGGTTCCCCCTGTGATGACACTATAATCGAGTTTACCACTAGATGTCAGGCTTTCCCCTGGTTTGGTCCTCCATCATTGGTAAAACTGTGGATTTGTGCTCTTAGTGTGGGAACAGGAGGCAAGTGTGGGTCCAATGCTGGTCTTACCTGCTAAACCCAGGAGTGGGCCTCTCCCTGTGGAAGATCTCCCTCCTGTTCTCAATCAAATCAGCAGACCTTCCCTCTACAGCAGCCGGTGGAGAGGTGGAGTGACCGACAAGAGTTGGTGCGTGTCTGAATCAAAACATTATCTTTACCAATGTTGAGCTGTTGGGCCACAACGTTTGATTTGTATGGCTAAAAAAACAAACCACTTTAATCCTAGATCTGAAGCCGCTCCGTGGTCCATCTACACCAGACCTGGTGGAGGAAGGAGAAGACAAAATTGGAACAGGTAAAGCCTGAAGAGACTTGACTAAATCTCAAAGTTTCCCTTTCTTTTTTTCTTTTTTTTTTATAAACATGACAAGTCTTCTCTTCCTACAGATGGAGATGAAGAAAATGAGATGGCACCTCTAGAAAGGATTGCTCCTGAGATCACGATGAAATCAAACGGTGCAGCGATGGACAACGTCTCCACAACAGACTCCACTGACGTCCCCCCCACCGCTCTGATTAAACTGGAAGTGACTCTGTCCAATGCAACTGCTACAGAATCTGACACGAATTACCCAAAGAGAAAATAAACTATTACTTACTAAATGTTTGCTTTGACTCTGGATGTATTAATGTTTAGTTTAAGATTTACAGAGGTGTTCAGTTGAAACTTTTTTTCTGTGGCAGGTAAAGTTAATACTCAGGAAATCAGAGGTCACAACGCCTCTTACTATATCGACAAACAATCCTGGATCCAACTTGACTCATTCAACATTCTTCCAAACTTGATGGTTCTGTCCAGTAGTTTTTGCATAATCCTAAAAATTAACCAAAGGTTTAGAGGTGTGTTCAGTGGGTTTGTTGCTGTGCAAAACTTTCCTTTAGCGCACGCAGCATAGTAAACTTAATGTTGATGGACTAAAACCTCCCATTTAGTAAAATTGGAGCAGTGGTTGCTCAAATTGTACCAAATCAAAATCTGTAAAGCATGCAGAGCCTCAACTTGGTTATTAATGCAGGGGAAATTATTGAAACTTATTTTGCTTTTGTAGGGTTCATATTGAGTGAGGATGTTCAGTGATGCACTAAGAAAACAATCCACCTGACTTTACTTTGAAAAATCTCAATCTATACAGTAAACATGTTTGATAATCAGTAGGTAGTCAGAGGTCCTGAACAGGCATATCCGTCTCACTCTGATTTTATTGAGCAAAGTGCTTTTATAGAACTTTGAAGTATCCTGAAATGATCTATTCCACAGTGAAATGTTGGAGTTTAATCTGAAAAATCTCCATCTATTCAGTAAAAATGTTTGATATTGAGTATGTAGGTAGTCGGAGAGGTCCTGAACACAGGCATATCAGTGAGTGCAGTAGAATTTCTGTGTCGGCTGATTTGACCACAGAGTTGCGAGTGTCGGCTGGCTTGACCACAGTTCTCCACGCTGCAGGGATTCTTCGGCTGCATGTCTGCTTGGTGTCTTGTTTCGGATGGTGCTGAGTTCGGAGCCTGGACTGGTATCGGCTGGATGGGGCCAGTGCAAACCCATATGACGTCATACAGGGGAGGAAGTACGAAACGCGAGGTTTCAATAATATATTTCTTCGAATGGCCTGAGTGACTGTCTTCATACCTTGAGGTTCCCTGCTGACCCCCTCGAGTCATTACGGATAGTAAAATCCCAGAAAATGCATTTTACACAATTTGGTCCCTTTTTAAACTATAGTTTTACATGTCGATATGTGTCCACCTAGATGTGAAACACATTTATATCCTTCTCGCCGCTTTGCTCAGTCTAACAGTAACTTAACCAAACCTGTAAGTTCTGATCAGGCAGCAGAATAGGGACACAATGACCTGCAACTTCATTTCCTAGCGATAATGTACTTTGACACCAAACATGCATGATTTATTAATTCAAGGGGATGGTTTTATGAATTTAATCCTCACATTTGCAGTCATATTTTTCAAAACGGATGAACAAAAATCCATAAATACATCAGACAATTGTGTTAAATGAAATTGACTTACGACATAAACACGTAACTTACAAAAACAATTTCCCAGGTGGGGATCGAACCTGTGATGAACAAACCTGGATAAAAACAAGAAAAAGTCGACTGCAGAAAGTGGTATCATGCATCTGCAGTCATATCCTTCCCAGGGGATCATTTGTTGTCCTCTTCCTTCTCACGTCTGATGTTGAGCGGCCAATTGTTTAAACCTTCCAGGAATTCTATGCAGAGATGAACGGACCTGACTTTTTAAAGTCATATCAGGGACTAAGGAATTTTACAAAAGATGATCAAGTCTTGCCAAGCTGTCTTGTGATATGTCAACACTCAAGCAAACCAGCATTGAAGAAATACCACTGAGTCACGTGGATGCATACGTTTTAATGTGTATAGATTTCATCTCGATGTGAGCCATTTTTTTTATGAACCTTAAAAACCTGAATTTAGTTGTTTATTAATATATTTATATTAAATTAAATTAATATTGGTGATCATTTAATTATAATAAGTTAATTAATTTATCATTTGATCTAAAAAGAGAATCTATTAAGAATTGTAAAAATAAATTAAGTGACCATTCTGATAATATATAAATATCTATTGACATCTTGCAATATTCACTGTTAGTGTTCAGTTTTTATTGTATGTTTCCACTTAACATAAATACTTGGTCATGTTTTAAAATTTCTAGGAAATAGAGGAAATTGTCCCGATACAGAAAGCGAGGTGTTGGATTTGAGTCAGATCTCTGCACATGAGGAGTTTGAGGAAAATGCAGTTGTTCAGCAAAAGCGTGACACTTGATTAAAACTAGTTCAGCTAGGCTTACTAGTAATATAGTCACTGGACTTAGACACTACATCTATTAATGTCTGTCGCTAAATTTGACAGCCTCACGACCCCCTAAAACAACAATGTGGAGGGGAAACATCACAAAAACACATTCAGAGTTAAGGAGCTGGTTTATTCAAAGAAAATGAGTAAACAGACATCGGCACATAAATCGAGAAATACAACTTTGCAGATCGCTTCACAGCACAGATCCTACAACAAATAGTCATGATTAAGTTTCAGTTTTTAAATTAACTCTTCCAGAGCTTCCCAGACAGTCTGCTATCGTGTTTATAGATGAATTGTAGAAAAAAGGAGAAAAATTCTTGAGCAGGTAAAATCTGATCTTTTTTCCTTGCGATATGGGAATCTTTATGAGCCCATACTTACCGATGAAGACTTCCTGTGCAACTTATGTAAAATAAATCAAATTATTGGTTTGAATTGAAGTTATTTGCAGCAAAAAATAGGATTTGTTAGACATTCCTTGACATCATAGTGAAAAATTGGCTGCCAGTCGTGTAAACTGCTAACTGATTATTGTGGGCTTGTTTTTCAAAAAGAACCGAGGAAGCATTTAGATGTCATATTATGTACGCAGACAAAACACAGGTTGACGTAATTAAATGAATGGCAGTGGTACTTACAGCTTTAACTAACCTGTTACTGGCAGGGATTCGCCTTCATGCAAGAAGTTAACTCAAATGATCAAGTAGGGAAAGCTGATGAAACAAACAGGATTAAGTGGTAAAGCCATTTTACAAACTCCCCCAAAACACATTAATGAACATATGGCTGCAGGTGACAGATTATTTCTGTGTTCGACAACCTCACAAATTGTTTGACATCAGTATCTCAGACTGTAAAATGCAGTGGACTGTAGGACTAGTTAATATCAAAAGAAGTGGTTTCATTAAAAAGCTCTACACATTCAGTAAATAGCTTCTAAATACAAACAGAGCTTCTCACCGGTAAATAATGAAGATACAGGTTCAATGGCACAAAAAAACTATAATCCACATGAGCAAACATGCCTGGAGGAAATGGTACCTGAACGCAACAACACAAACAAGGGCCTTCACCAAACTTGCTGCAAGTTTGGGGACATAGAGATCCAACAGCATGAAAGCTGTGAGGGCCCCTGGTAATGAGTAAGAAGACAGAAAATGGTGAGACTTGCCTCAGGCTGAAACAGGGCTACACTGAGACAGGGCCTCAGCCAGTCCCCCATGGCATTGCTACAGGGAGAAGAGAAATCTGGGTTTTAGCACTAGAGCCAATGGCGACCCGGAAGTTATGCAGCTGTACAATGCACTCTGGGTTTCAAAGGCCGGTCTGCCAGTGCCGTGTACAGAGCATAATTAAATAACTTCAATGCACTGCTCATTGTCACAGGATAACATTTAACAGCATTTTCAGGGCAACTCAATGAAGCATTTCTATTAGTTTTCATTGTTCATCTGCAGGACAACAAAAACAGTTACTGTGTAGTTGAAGTACAAACCTGCTGTGACGTCTCTTTTCTCACTAACGTCCCGCAATGAAGAGTCTTACATTTTTACCACATTTTATTACAGTACAGTATTTCAACGATACATATACTATTTTATCTATTTAAAGTTAAGGTGGTAGTTATTCATTAAATTATTAGCACAAAACAGAATGAATGCATGACAGTAAATTGAAGCCCTCACCAAACAAAGTTGGGGACGTAAAGTCCAACAGCACAATGTGCTGTGAAGGCCTCATTGTTTAGCTTAGAACAGAAATGTCTGTACATTAAACTTGCCTTGATAAATGATGGGTACTGCCCATGTAACTCCAGCGCCTTCACAACACTACGAACCATATCTATTACACTTCTATACACCTAAATGAAACATGAGAAGAAAAAAAGCCTCAGAGACGGTTTAAAACAACAGTTAATAGTCTTGGTTAGATACAGTGTAAATGTTTTCCCATGCGCTCAGTGATGCTTTTAAGCTCTTTTGATTTCTGTTTATTCAGTGTCTCTTCTTCATAGCTCAGTAGTAGAATACACAGTACGTCGTGGTTCAAAAATACCAATACTGGTTTGTCTACTAGCAGTTGAGGACATTAGAAAAGGGTTGAGTGTCCAAACCTATAGAAGAGAGGAGGGCAGGCTTCAGTAGCGGCCTCCATGAGACATGACAGGGGGTCTCATTCCCATGGGCGGCCTTATAGGGGCTCCCTGGTACCCTGGGGGAACCACAGGAGGGGCCTGTCCATATGGAGGCATTCCTCCTGGTATGTACCCTGGCATCCCCTGTGGTGGACCACCATACTGGCCTGCAGAAACACAGGTTTGTTGGCTTTTGAATCAAACATTAGTAGAAAACAAGGTTTAGGTAGAGGCAGCCTACAAAACTGATGAAGACAGGAGGTAAGCATGTCAGGCAAAACTCTTTATTACGAGCCCTAACCTGCAATGTGAAACAAAATCTAACCTGATCAGATGTAAACAATGCAAGAAAGAGATAAACCTTAGTTTGGAGCAACAGCTAAATGTAAAACTAAAAGTTTTTCCTGATCTTAAGACAGAAGTGTATATACTTGGTATGGGATGCCTCATGCCGGGCTGCTGAGAGGCCATCATGCCACCCATGGGACCTGCTGACGGGGCAGCAGCAGTGGCCTGGCCTTGGTGGGGAACACTGCGCTGGTATCTGGGCATCTGAGCTTTTATCTCTTCCTACAGGAAACAAAAACAAGGAGAAATAATTTGATAATTAACCAAACCAGGAGTAATAAATAAATACAGTCAATGAATCAATGACTTTAATTCCAGAAAGTGATATTTTCTACACTGTGATATTGACAGAAGCTTCATCTATGATTAACAGGTGCTCAAACTGAATAGCTACTGTTAACAGAATAAATAGAGACAGTTCTAGCAACGACTACTTACCAGTGAGATATCCTCATCAGGGTGGATCAACTTACTGGTAGCACTGGAGGTGGTGAGGGTGGCAGGCTTACTGGTCAAGGTAGAGGGAGGTTTGGAGACTGTGCTGCTGCCACCACTGGGGCTGGACACAGCTGCAGTGGCCTGAGTGTAGGCGGGGAATGTGGGCTTTGAGAGGTCAGAGGAAGTAGACGGGGGAGGATGGGGGGACCCTGACACTGTCTGCTGACTCTGATGGAGGGAGAGAGGAAAACACATGAGACTCTGCTGAAATTAAACGAAACTTTTAGTCATACTTTGAGGTTACTCCCATGATTGAAGTTGTTCCCTTTGGGCTTGGTATTGATATAGTTTGTACTATATACTGTATATAAAGAAGGATGTCATGACTGCTCCTCAGAAGCGAATTCAAAGTGTCTTCATCCCCCTGGTGATTGGCTGCAGTAGGTCAATGTGAAACATCATGATAGACAGTTGAGAATGACTCGAGATCTGTCGGGCGCAATTTGTATTTCCTCTTCCACTGGTGGATCAGTTTGGATTTTCACATCCTCACTTCACACTTTTGTTTCTTTACCAGAATTAGATCCTATCATCACCTTTCAACTTGTTGAAAGTCTATTAAAGAGGTTCTTAGTACGATCTATGGCCAAACGTTGTTCACACCACTCATGGGAAGGTAACCCTGTAATGTACGACCAACGTAAAACGTATTTCTTTCAGCCTGCAAAAAAAAAAGGTATATAACACAACTGGATGCTGTGCTGTGCTGCCCAACAGCCCTGCTGAAAAATGAAGCCCATTTTACAAATCTGCATAATGCAACAGATTTTGCCGAATTATCAAAGCAAATTAGTGCCAGTACTGTTTTATGAATGCAGATTTGTAGCAAATGAAAAAGCAAATAAATGTGTCTGAAATTACCAAACCTTAAATGAGAATTTTCTACACACATAAAGAGATTTTATGGCAAAAAAAAAAAAAATAATGTATCTGCCCATAGACACCACAGGCAAACTATTTTGCTGCGGGATTTCAAACTAGAGGAAACAGCTGCGTACTTGTGCTGTGATAGTGAACAGAGCTTTTGGGGAGGCGGACTCTGAGTCTGCACTTGGAGACCCTGTACTTGTACTTGCAACCCGACTGCCCATCTGTAGTACAGGAAACAAGTAAAGAATAAGAAACAAAAATAAACTTATCCTTTAGATAAAGGAATTTTGGGGTTAAGTTTTCTTTATATCAGTCTGTATGAGCACAGATAGGCTAATCAAACATCCTGTATTGAGCAGGAGAAGTTAATGTTCTGCTGCATCAAAGTGTTACACAAGATGGAAAAAAAGATTTTACCTGTCCAGCACTGGGGAACAGAGGCTTGGTGCCATCAGGCTGAGCTGAGGGGGCAGAGGCAGCAGGAACAGAAGGTCTGACCAGCATGTTTGCAGCAGGGGGGACCTGAGCCATGTGTGTGATTCCTGGACGGTGGACCACAGGAGGAGGCATACCTGACCAGGGGAAACATGGAGGTTTACCACAGCAGTATTTCAGTTTTCAATCACTCCCATTGAGCAAATTTCATGGAGTGATTATGAAGATGTATAATGGCAGGGCATTGGTTACCTTGAGGCATGCCTGGAATCATTGGAGGCATCCCGTGACCTGGAGGCATCATCCCACCCATTGGTATCATCCTAAATACGTGTGTGTGGGGGGGTATGTTTAAAATACATGGTGGAAATGAAACGTTTATTTATTACAGTCCTCATTAATGATGCCAAATATTTACCCTGGAGGCATTCCTGGCATTATAGGTGGCATTCCTGGCATCATTGGTGGCCCACCAGGAATCATAGGGGGCATTCCTATAACAAAGAGATTCAGTTTAACAAAAGTTTGATGCTTGATGACAGATAATGTGTGAATCTCATGTGGAGATCTAAAATGAGGAGTGTTCAGAGCAGTGGATGGGAAACATGGCTCCACATCAGCAACAGAAAGACAGATTCTTAGATCACGATATCGGAATCTTTGTCAAGTAAAGACATGTAAGAACAAACATGAATGTTGTATCTGTACAATCACAACATAATTTGCTTAATTCCAAGTTTCTCACCTGAGTAGCTGACAGGCTGTAGCCCAGTCAAACCAGCGCCAGGAGGCATGCCGTGTTGGGTGATAGGGGGCATGTAGCCTGCCTGGGTCTGACCTGCAGCAGGCGGCTGGAAGGAGGGACCAGGCTCGTCATCCTCATCAAACGTATCAGAGTCATCCTGGTTCTGCTTTTTCTTCTGAGTCTCTGAAAATAAGGAGCAGCACAATCAATCGGCAGAATAGACCATATCTGGACAGTACATGTATGGTCAGGGTGATCAAAAACCTCAATTGTTATTCCCATGTAACTTTAATCATTAGTTGTAATACAAAGTTTCAATGCAGATTGATGTAATGTCCTTCACTTAGGGGCAAAATACATCAGTCTTTAAACTTGATAGAAGTAATAATATGACATTTATGTGATCATCATGTATAAACACTTTTTTTCATATAAACTGTTGCCATCCCTGGTAACTAAAAGGGATAGTTCACCGAATAATGTTATCCTCCTACCTGGAGCCACGGAAGAAGTGATAACTTGGCTGCAATGCGGTTAACCCCTGAAACTCCTAAAGTGTTTTGTGGACTCAAATCTTTCACCCACCCCTCCGTCGGCATAGTGGCGAGTAGATAATGGGCTATTTTGGTGACAATACCTTGGTTCTTTTGCTCCAGCACTCTCCTTCTCTCCTCCATGTCTTTCTCTGGAATTCCCTCCATGCCGTAGATTTCCAGTTCAATATCAGTCCTGCCAGGGATTGCATTGGGAACCCCCTCAATGGTCTCTTTGTGCACCTATGCGAGAAATGAGAGGCTTTTTTAGCTCAAACTCTACTCAGTCACTTTGCCTTCTCGTTGTCTCCTCACCTGCATGCAGTGGATTGCCAGTCCAGGGCCCGTGTACAGCTTCTTGTGACAGATGTGACACTTGAAGTGTTTAGCCTTCTGATGCTGGATGAGGATCTTCTCATCGTCAAAATCTCGGTTGCAGTACCTGACGTTAGTTTAAGGAAGCAAACGTAAACATAGGGTCGAGTCCCGGCAGCACATCGCAGGACACCACGCAACGACGTGTGTTTGGTTTCTTTTATGACAACGCGATTTGACATAATAACGCCATGTTTTCTATTCCCAGCTGGTTCGACTCGAGTTACAACTGTCGTGGTGGGGCTGTAGAGAAGCTGCTCCACAGGGTCCACGTCTCCATGGAGGCTCGGGTTAGCTCTAAAAACACAACTCCTTCAGAACAAGACAGGGCAGTAACATGGAGGCTGTGAGAGAAGGATACCAGCACCAGGGCTTCATCTGCTTTTTCTTCTTCCTCCCCATGGCTCCTGTACCTGACAAGACAGCAGCTGACAGCAGCTACATCCACACGGACCTCGGGCTGAGAGGGAAACACGGAGGGAGCAAGATGGCGTCGCTTACTATGGTCGCTCCCTCCTCCCACCGAGGTCCCGCCACAGCGCCCCCTATTGGTGCAAACCCAACCGCCTACATCAGAACTGGTGCAGTTCTGTGGTTCAGATGAGGGATCAACCAGGGGCGGGTCCTGGTACAGGAGACATAGGCGGTTACCTAGGGCGCTAAATGCCGAGAGGGCGGTACAAGAGACTGATTTATCATGACGTGACACATGCAATGTAAAACAATACAGTAACGTCACACCATCATCCTCTAACCCCGGGACGCACGGGAGGTAGAAGCGCTGTGAAAGCGGCTACAGGCGTATGGGAATGAGCAGGTAATCCAATCCTTAATGTTAATGTAATTGCTTAACTTTGGCAGGCTGTCGTGTCGGCAGGACTTGTATAACTGCAGAAGACCATTGTGCACATGCTGAGCCGTAAACAAACAACTCGCCTCCTGCTGTGTCAGTGTTCAACTCAAAGGAATCTTTATGTCTGGCTAAGTTGACGTCTCTTTCTCTCTCAGAATTGGACATTTCCTCAAACCGTGTAAACATTGAGGTACGGCGAAGGTTCATCCGTCGCCAGAGGAGACGATGTTGTCATAACTCAGCTGTGCATTGTCCTATCACCACCAAACTTCTGTCTCATCAGAGTCCAAGCCTGAACAGCTCTATGTGGGGATATTTCCTCAGTCATTATTTATTTTTTTCAGGCAAAACGATGCAACACTTCAAAATGCATGCGCTCGGGCCCGCTCAGTGCTGCTTTGCAGTCCTAAAAATATCAGAATTGTATTTATATTTATTTTTACTTGATTTTTTTAAATGATTATTAAAAAAACATTTATTTATCTTTATCTTTGCCTCATCTCTGGTATTTGGATATTTATCTTTATCTTTCACTGTTTACCTGCCTTTGGTGTTTCCTCATCTCAAATTGATGAGGTTTTTGAAAGCCTTTAATTGTTATTTAATTGTTTTCTTCTTTGAAATGCTAACAGTTTTAATTACAATTAATATACTCTAATGCAGTCGATTACCTGATTGGAAGTGTTCTATTCAAAGTGGAACTTTTTCTGTTCAAATCCTGCTAATAAAGTACCAATAATGTTATGAAAGTGGGAAGTGCTGTTATTTCTGTGCATAGTTCAAATATTTGTTAAAGTTCAATTAATGCAGAACCCCAATTGTGCAATATTTACAAGGCATACGCCTACAGCAACTAGTAATGAAGTTCCCTTTGTTACTTGACTTTTCAAATAAAATATTATTGATTATTATTTACATTCACAGGAGCATTTAGAAATAAAGGCTGCAGATGAATACATTTAATTTAGCACTACGTACATATATGAATATGTGCTGATATACATTCTTGAATATCAGCACAGTCACATCACAATGTTACAACTAGTCAAAGCCTGAGAGTCAGTGAGGTGGGTGGTGACAGAAACGTAAAGTTATCGAGTACAAACGAGTACACGTCTTATGAATTTCATAGGTTAACATGTTAACTTAAATACATTTTAAATACATTTGATTATTTTATTGTGGAACATTTATTATTTCTGTAAACAAGTCTTTGAGGCTTTTTATAGAAGGAAAAGAGTAGAATTGTATCTGAAAAATTAGCCAAGTTTTGTTGTTCTTATTCCCTTTGGTTGACAGGCGTTAGCCACCAATCTACGCTGTATTACCGCCATCTACTGGACTGCTTCTTTGATCAAGAGCCACATTTTGTGTGTGTGCAGGGTTGAAAGAGAAACATCTGATAGTGATGACATCACAGTGTGCCTTTAATAGAACAGTCCTTGAATCTTTGTCTATGAAGGAACATCGAACAAAGAACAGAAGAAGTGTGGTCACCATACATACGGTTGGTGGATACAAAGTTTTATCACAGCGAATTCAATCATCGGCAGGTCAAGTTTTTCTCTTTAAAAAGATAAAGAAATTGACAGTGATGGATACAAGGAACGTTTTAATGGTGGAAGAGCTGGACTTTCTGAGAGAGGTTGAGAAGGAGATTGATTGCTTCAACCTCCAGGAGATAGAGAAGGGGATAAAGGATGGGATGCAGGAGGAGATTGAGGAGGAGACAGAAGAGGAGATTGTGGATGAGACAGAGGAGATCAGCTTTCAGCGTGTCTCAAAGAAGATGCCAAAAACATTTTATGCTGAAGAGGTTGAGACAGAAGAGTCGATTGTAGATGAGACAGAGGAGAAGATCAAGGAGGTGATGGAGGAGGAGACAGAAGACGAGATTGTGGATGAGACAGAGCAGAAGATCCAGGAAGTAATTGAGGAGGAGCTCTACAGCCCCAATTATGAGGAGGTAAGTGTGTATAGGTTCACACCCTATACACAAAATATTTGTAATAATAATTACATTTTGTGTAATATCTCATATTTTAACTATTATTGACTCCCTTTCAATAGTTGACTGCATTTTTTATAATTCATTAAATATTATAAATGAATAATTAATTTTGTTAGGCTACATAAGCATATGAGTATAAAACAACATGTCAATAGGAAGTTAAATGAATGAACAACAAACCAATAATTGTTCTATGTTTCACAGTTTGAAGAATCAAGTTCTTATGATGGTGTGCACAGAGACCTCCAAAAGGACAAAGCTGCCAACGCTGCTCTTGAAGAGAAGTTGAGAATAAGAAGAGCGGAGACTGAAATGAAAGAAGCCCCAAGGAGAAAGCGAAAAGAGAACCACGCTCTTTCAAAATTTTCGAAGAAAGAGCAAGTTGAAAAAGATCAAACAGCTCATCTTACGCGATCAGAGAAAGACCAGGAGCACAGATATGCAAAGCCTCAAAAGCAAAAAAGCAATCTCAAAGAGAAAGATGAGCTGGTCGAGAAATTCAAAGATGAGTTGAAGGGGAATTGTGAGGTAATCTTTCAAGGACAGAAAACAATTAAGGAACTCAAACAGGCATATGATGATCTTTCTATGATGAAACGGAAATTTGTTGAACAAGACAATGAAATCAAATCCCTTCACATCAGTATCGAAACTCTTCAAAACAGTTCCGAAGCCAAGAGCAATGCTATTTCCATGCTGCAAGAGAAGGTTGACCAGTGGGCCTCTGGCCTCAAAGAGGAGCGGGCAAAACACTACAAACTCCAGAGGGATTATGAGGCTGCCCTCTCCCAACAGCAGAGGGACAAAGAAGAGCTGATCCATCTGACTTGTAAGAATCAGCAACTGACTTTGGAGCAAAAGAGGCCACAAGGTGATCCTAAAGATGACCACAAGAGACAGCGTGCTCAAGATAACCTGTTGACCGCGAAATTCAAACAGGAGCAAGGCAAAAACAATAAACTCCAAAAGGATTTGGAAGTTGCCCTCTCCAAGCAGCACAATGACAAAGATGAGCTGATGCTTCTGACGTCTAAAAATCAGAAACTGGCTTTGGAGCTAAAGAGGCTCCGAGCTGAACTTAAGGATGACCACAAGAGACAGCGTGCTCAAGATATCCAGCGGACCTTGAAATTCAAACAGGAGCAAGGCAAATACAATAAACTCAAGAACGATTTGGAAGTGTCTCTCTCCCAGCAGCAGAAGGACAGAGAAAAGCTGATGCTTATGCCTTATAAAAATCGGAATCTCCAGAAATTGGAGCAAAATAGGCTTCGAGGTGAACTTAAGGATGACCCCAAGAGAGAGCTGGCTCAAGATAACCAGTGGGCCTTGAAACTCACACAGGAGCAAGGCAAATACAATAAACTCCAGAAGGATTATGAGGCTGCCCTCTCCCAGCAGCAGAAGGACAAAGAGGAGCTGATGCTTCTGACTTGTAAAAATCACCAACTGGCTTTGGATAAAAATAGGCTGCAAGGTGAACTGGAAGATGTCCAACTCAAGAGAGAACTTTCTCTAATCCAGCTCAAGAAGGACCGAGACACTTGCACCATGCTTGAAGAGAAACTCCAGAAGTACAAAACCCGCTTATTGAGAGAAATAAAACAAAACGAGCAGCAAAAGAAAGCCTCAACAGCCACAGAGAGTAAGATGAACGACATGCACACACCAAGGATGGAGAACGAGAACATCATGGCTAAATTTGAGGCTAAGGATCGGTCAGAGAGCACAACAACACTGGCCCAACTTGAAGATGCCCTGCATAAGGAAACAGCACAAAGGTCAATCTTGGAGGAGAGAACCATTCAGATTGCATCTGCTCTTGAAAGAGAACGGGAGAGAGCCAATCAATCTTCCTCTGCTCCTGAAAAAGAACAGGAGAAAGCCTGTCAATCTTCTTCTGCTCTTGAAAAAGAACGGGAGAAAGACTATCACTCTTCCTCTGCTCCAGAAAAAGAAAGGGCCACACGCGATAAGTACTGTGTTGAGCTCAAGGAAGGTTTGACGAAGCAGAAAAAAGAGCAGACAAAAGTTCAGCTCCGACAGCCCGATGAGCTCAGGCTGAATGAGCAGCAACGTGCACAACACAACCCGCAGAGGCAACACACAGATCTTGGGAGGAAGCATAAACAAATTCATTCTAATTTCCATGAGCCGCGTATACCCCCACCAACCTCCAGAACAACCAAGAGCTGCTCAGCTCTGCAAAAGGGAAGCCCCGCCCACCTCTCAGTCGGTCTCAGCCGAACCCAGAAAGGACAGCACTCATTTTAACCCTCCCCAACCCTTATCCCTGCGCTAAACTTAAACCTAAACCCTGCCCTAAAAGCCCAACCCCGATTCCAACCCGTCTACATATCATATCACATCATTAAGCATGGCTGTTGTTCTTCAATAACAAGACCTGGCAAACTGAGCTGAAGAAGCCGCTGTGCAGAGTTTGAATGAAGTGTCAAAGTATATCTTCTATTTTATTCTATTTTATACTATTTCTATTTAATTTTTTAGGTTGTAATTACTTGAGCATTGCTAGAAGAGAGCCTGTGACTCAAGCATTTCACTGCCAGCGACTGCTTAATGTTATTGTTGTGCATTTGATAATAAAAAAATCTTGAATCTTGAATGAAGCGTCAAAGTATGAAGGAGATCGAGCACTTTCCCCATTCATTTCAACGAGTGAAAATATACAGAAAATACAAACATCTACATCCCAACCTCAGAAAATACTTCAAGAATTAGAAATGGATGAAACAAGTCCTGAACGAGCTGTTTGTTTGGAAACGGGACTGGTTTGTTTCCAATCCATCTTGAGGGGGACGTTGATATCTGCGACACCTTTTTTCAGACATTTCACTTTGATTCAAAACCTAATTATGGACCCAGAAGAGACAGTGAAGCCTCGATTCAAGCACTGCCAAGCTGCGAGTGAGAAACCATTGCAGGAAATTCATTATTTCCAGCTCTTCAGTGACCACGGTACTGAATTTACGTAGGTGCTCCGGGATATTTTAGTCAAATATAAGTCGACATTACAAACCTTGCTTAGCTCCACCTTGAGGTTGAACGGATCGCTTCCATAGTGGAACAGAGACTTTTTAAATCACTCGATGACTTAACGTCTGATGCGGCTACAGGCGTATGGGAATGAGCAGGTAATCCAATCCTTAATGTTAATGTAATTGCTTAAATTTGGCAGGCTGTCGTGTTGGCAGGACTTCAACCACCTATTCATTGCACAATATCAAATACTAAGACAATTTAAAAATAAAAGAACGAAAAAATGAATATATTTAAAGCCCATTGTGCAACTTCTGCGCAGAAGACCATTGCGCACATGCTGAGCCGTAAACAAAGAACTCCCCTCCTGCAGTGTCAGTGTTCAACGATCAAAGGAATCTTTATGTCTGGCAAAGTTGACGTCTCTTTCTCTCTCAGAATTGGACATTTCCTCAAACCGTGTAAACATTGAGGTACGGCGAAGGTTCATCCGTCGCCAGAGGAGACGATGTTGTCATAACTCAGCTGTGCATTGTCCTATCACCACCAAACTTCTGTCTCATCAGAGTCCAAGCCTGAACAGCTCTATGTGGGGATATTTCCTCAGTCATTATTTATTTTTTTCAGGCAAAACGATGCAACACTTCAAAATGCATGCGCTCGGGCCCGCTCAGTGCTGCTTTGCAGTCCTAAAAATATCAGAATTGTATTTATATTTATTTTTACTTGATTTTTTTAAATGATTATTAAAAAAACATTTATTTATCTTTATCTTTGCCTCATCTCTGGTATTTGGATATTTATCTTTATCTTTCACTGTTTACCTGCCTTTGGTGTTTCCTCATCTCAAATTGATGAGGTTTTTGAAAGCCTTTAATTGTTATTTAATTGTTTTCTTCTTTGAAATGCTAACAGTTTTAATTACAATTAATATACTCTAATGCAGTCGATTACCTGATTGGAAGTGTTCTATTCAAAGTGGAACTTTTTCTGTTCAAATCCTGCTAATAAAGTACCAATAATGTTATGAAAGTGGGAAGTGCTGTTATTTCTGTGCATAGTTCAAATATTTGTTAAAGTTCAATTAATGCAGAACCCCAATTGTGCAATATTTACAAGGCATACGCCTACAGCAACTAGTAATGAAGTTCCCTTTGTTACTTGACTTTTCAAATAAAATATTATTGATTATTATTTACATTCACAGGAGCATTTAGAAACGAGCACCCGCACGTTGAAGCCTGTTGCGGTCGGTGGAGAGAGCGATCGATGACCAAGCGCACATCATCGATCGAGCATGCACTTCTCCACGTTGCATGCGTTTTGCGCTCTGCGGCAGTAGGTTTGCCAGTAGGTGGCGCCATCACTATTATTACGCACAGACATATATATATCTGTTCATGTAGGCGCTCTGATGTAGCGTGAGCAATTTTGTGTCAATTGGACAATGTTAACACAACTTAATTTTCACACTGATCAGTAGGTGGCGCTATGACCCTGAACTAATATTTATATGTGGAGCTGTTCAGATCAGTATTGTGATCATAGGTCAGTAGTTTGGAGCCGGTTGGATAATGCAGAGTGGATTAACAAAGTACTTCCTGTTTCCTGGTGAATCAGTAGGTGGCGCTATGACACTGAGGAAATATTGACACATAGAGCTGTTCAGGCTTGTACTCTTATCATGTGACAGAAGTTTGGTAGTGATAGGACAATGCACAGTGGAATTATGAAAACATCGTGTCCTTTGGCGAAGGATGATCCTTCGCCAAACATCAATGTTTACATGGTTTGAGGAAATGTCACAATTCTGACCTTGATTCAATGACTTGACTGAGCTCATTTGAGCTGTATATCTTAAAGCAGCCAGGAGCAGTTCATCAAAGTATAAAACATGTCACTTCATGTTGCCACCAGGGGGCGCTGTGATTTCAAGTCATAATTTCTGTGTAGATGTCATCAAGCCGGAACTCTTGTCTTGCATGTCTACTTTAGACTTGATTGGACCATGTATGTTCGAGATACAGATGCTCGTGTTTTGATGGCGTGTAACCAAACTTTAACGCCACGCCACGGTCACACGGTGTGAAGGGGAAAAAATCCCTTAATCAGTTTTTATCTCAATCTTGTTGTGATGACACTCATCTGAATTTGAAGTTGATCTGATGAAAGCTCTACGACAAGTAAATCAAAGTAAAAATGTTGAATAGGGCCAAAATGGCCACTAAATCCAAAATGGCGGGCTTCCTGTTTAGTCTAGCATATCTATCCAAGAGACTTATTTGTTTGTTATGAAAAGACACATGCCCAAATCGATTTTTGTACATGTCGGCCAAGCGTAGTGCCGGGCTGCCCGTTAGGGGGCGCTAGTCAGTTATTTTGCCACGCCCATTCCTTAAAACCATATGAAAATCTTCAGGGGGGGGATGTTGTTGCACACATGTAGTTTGAGTGAGATAGAACCATGAACACTGAAGTTAAAGCAATTTCGTGTTTCACGGCGAGGTGATGAACTTTGATGCCACGCTATTAATATGGCGTTTGACGAAAAGTCACAGTTATCTTATGCCTTCATTATCAATGTCTTGAGACCCATTTGGTACAGTTTGACATGGTTGAGGTCAGTGGATGAGGAGGAATACATCCAAGTGTAAGACAAGCAAAAAACAAGACATTTCCTGGTGCCACCAGGGGGCGCTGTGATTTTAAGTCATTATTTCTGTGTAGATGTCATCAGGCCGGGACTCTTGTCTTACATGTCTAGTTTGGACTTGATTGGACCATGTATGTTCGAGATACAGATGCACGTGTTTTGATGGCGTGGAACCAAATTTTGACTTCACGCCACGGTCACACGAAGTGACGGAAAAAAATTCCGTTGATCATTTTTTTTCTCAATCTTGTTGTGATGACACCCGTCTAATTTTTAAGTTGATCTGATGAAAGCTCTACGACAAGTACATTAAAGTAAAAATGTGGAATTTGGCCAAAATGGCCACTAAATCCAAAATGGCGGGCTTCCTGTTGCATTTTTCATAATGCTCCAATAGAGTTTTTTCTATGATTAGTCACGTTACACCAGTGTCTAGATTTTGGGGAAAATCGCTTATGTGGAAACCTAGGGGCTGGTTCCAGGGGGCGCTGTTGAGCCATTTTGCCACGCCCAATTCAAATTACTCCAGAATACTAAATTGTCCGCAGACCTTGAATTTCCTGCAAAGTTTCACAACTTTTTGAGCATGTCTAGACCCTGAAAAAGCCCCCCGAAGGGAAATAATAATAACTAGGGCTACGTTGTAGCACTAACGGGCCCGAGCACAGGCAATTTCAAGTCTGTTGCGGTCGGGGAAGAGAGAACGTTCTATGACCAAGCGCTCGTCTCAGCGTTGCATGCATTTGCGCACTGCTGCAAGATAAACGCTTCACTTCCTGTAGCCAGCAGGTGGCGCTGTGATTTTAAGTCATGGTGTCTTTGTTGATGTCATCAGGTTGCGCTTCTTGTCTTACATGTGTAGTTTGAACTCGATTGGACCAAATATGTCCAAGATACAGAAGCTTGTGTTTTGATGGCGTTTAGTCACATTTTGACGCCTCGCCACGGTCACACGGTGTGGCGAAAAATTGATCTTTCAATAACTTTAGATCTCCATCTTGTTGTGATGACACTCGTCTAAATTTTCAGTTGATGTGATGAAAGCTGTACGAGAAGTATATCAAAGTAAAAGATTATGGAATATGACCAAAATGGCCACGAAATCGAAAATGGCGTGCTTCCTGTTGCGTTTTTCATATTGCTCCGAGCGCGTTTTTTGTGCATCTGGTGATGATACACAACTGTCTTCAATTTCGTGGGGATCAGTGAATGCTAAATGAGGTGTTTCTCCGTAAATGAGGGAAAGCACCATTGGTGGCGCTGTTGAGCCATTTTGCCACACCCATTTCCAAATACCCCAGAATACGTAAATTTTCACGAGGCCCATAATCTGCTCTATAGATGTTGAATGCATTCTGTAGTGAGAACACATTCAAGCACATGTCCTACACCTCCATGAGAGGGGGGAGGGGTGAGAAGGGGGAGGGATGAGAGGGGTGAAAGGGGGTGGGGTAAGATGGGGGCGGGGTGAGAGGGGGGCGGGGCCTTCAAAACAGGTTGATCTGAGGAGGTCTGTTTTAGACAGATTATAAAGGTGCTGTTTTAAATTATCCTCGGGGTATTTTTACCAAAATATTTTACAGACATTTCATTAAGAACCCAAGGAACCATATCAACTGTGGTGAAATGGAAATAATATGTCCCCTTTAAAGTGAATATGTCCCCTTTAAAGCGTTTTCGTGTGTCATGGCGAGCTGATTTGACGCCCCGCCATAGTCAGACGGTGTGTCGAAAAGTTGTTTCTTTGATAACTTTAGATCTCCATCTTGTTGTGATGCCACCCGTCTAAATTTTAAATTGATGTGATGAAAGCTCTCCGACAAATAAATCAAAGCGCACGATGTACAAAAACAAGACATTTCCTGATGCCACCAGGGGGCGCTTTCCTTTTAAGTCATGATTTCTAGGTAGATGTCTTCCGGTCGCGACTCTTGTCTTATATGTGTAGTTTGGAGTCGATTGGACAAAATATGTCTAAGTTACAGAAGCTCGCTTATATTGGCGTTTAGTCGAACTTTGAGACCTCACCACGGTCACACGGTATGATGAAAAGTTTAAATATTGATAACTTTAGATCTTCATCTTGTTTTGTAGAGTCTCATCTAATTTTTAAGTTGATCTGATGAAAGCTCTCCGAGTAGTACATAAAAACATAACACGTCTTAAAAACAAGACATTTCCTGTTGCCACCAGGGGGCGCTGTGATTGTAAGTCACAATTTCTGCAGTGATGTCTTCTGGTCGCGACTCTTGTCGTATGTGTCTAGTTTGGACTCAATTGGACAAACTATGTCTGAAATATGGAAGCTTGTGTTTTGATGGCGTTTCATCAAACTTTAACGCCACACCACGGTCAGACGGTTTTGCTAAAACGTAATCCTTCAATAACTTTAGATCTCCAATTTGTTGTGATGACGATCGTCTAAATTTGAAGTTGATCTGATGAAAGCTGTACGACAAGTACATCAAAGAAAAAATATGGAATATGACCAAAATGGCCACTAAAGTCAAACTGGCGGGCTTCCTGTTGCGTTATTCATAATGCACTGATGGACTTTTTTGTGCATCTAGTCATGATACACAATAGTCTTTGTTTTTTTTGATGATCGGTGAATGCTAAATGAGGGGCTTTTCCGTAGGTGGCGCTATTGAGCGGTTTTGACACACCCGTTCCCAAATACTTCAGAATACGTAAACTTGCGCACATTTCTAATTTACTGTACACTTTAGAAACTTTTTGAGCACGTTAAAGCCCTCAAAAAGCCAATTCACTGAGCGAAGAAAAATAATAATAATAACTAGGGCTACGTTGTAGCACTAACGGGCCCGAGCACAGGCAATTTCAAGTCTGTTGCGGTCGGGGAAGAGAGAGCGATCGATGACCAAGCGCACGTCTCTGCCTTGCTTGCGTTTTAAGCTCTGCAGCAAGAATAAACACTTCACTTCCTGTAGCCAGCAGGTGGCGCTATGATTTTAAGTCATGGTGTCTTTGTAGATGTCATCAGGTCGCGACTCTTGTCTTACATGTTTAGTTTGGAGTTGATTGGACCAAATATGTCCAAGATACAGACGCTCGTGTTTTGATGGCGTGTGATCAGACTTTGACTCCACGCCATGGTAAGAGTTTAGTGTTTTCCTATTTTGTAACAGGTAAAAATAGCAGTTAAATGTCAACAGTTGTCTTTATTGTCGTTCTATTATTTAATAAATGCAACAAACTATAGTTTTTATATATATTGTATGTCTATATATATATATATAACTTTATAACCTGTGTTATCAAATATGTTGTGCGGCACCAGACAGCTTTAAATTGGGGGAAGAGTGGTCGAGCACAGGCAATTTCAAGTCTGTTGCGGTCGGGGGAGAGAGAACGATCGATGACCAAGCGCATGTCTCTGCCTTGCGTGCGTTTTAAGCTCTGCAGCAACAATGAACGCTTCACTTCCTGTAGCCAGTGGCGCTAGGATTTTAAGTCATGATGTCTGTGTAGATGTCATCAGGTCGCGACCCTTGTCTTACATGTCTAGTTTGGAGTTGATTGGACCAAATATGTCCAAGATACAGACACTCGTGTTTTGATGGCGTGTGATCAGACTTTGACTCCACGCCATGGTCAGAGTTTGGTGTTTTCCTATTTTGTAACAGGTAAAAATAGCAGTTAAATGTCAACAGTTGTCTTTATTGTCGTTCTATTATTTAATAAATGCAACAAACTATAGTTTTTATATATATATATATAACTTTATAACCTGTGTTATCAAATATGTTGTGTGGCACCAGACAGCTTTAAATTGGGGGAAGAGTGGTCGAGCACAGGCAATTTCAAGTCTGTTGCGGTCGGGGGAGAGAGAACGATCGATGACCAAGCGCATGTCTCTGCCTTGCGTGCGTTTTAAGCTCTGCAGCAACAATAAACGCTTCACTTCCTGTAGCCAGTGGCGCTAGGATTTTAAGTCATGATGTCTTTGTAGATGTCATCAGGTCGCGACCCTTGTCTTACATGTCTAGTTTGGAGTTGATTGGACCAAATATGTCCAAGATACAGACACTCGTGTTTTGATGGCGTGTGATCAGACTTTGACTCCACGCCATGGTCAGAGTTTGGTGTTTTCCTATTTTGTAACAGGTAAAAATAGCAGTTAAATGTCAACAGTTGCATTTATTGTCGTTCTATTATTTAATAAATGCAACAAACTATAGTTTTTATATATATTGCATGACTATATATATATATATATATATATATAACTTTATAACCTGTGTTATCAAATATGTTGTGCGGCAACAGACAGCTTTAAATTGGGGGAAGAGTGGAGGAAATAGTAAAGGTTGCCTACCCCTGCCTTAGGTGACACAATTTGTGCCTTGGTCAAACCATGATCCTACACTGCCCTCTAGTGACTTAATATTGCGGTACAAGTAGGTTGTGCCGGCAATATAAAGCCACTAGAGGTCAGTATAAGACCATGAAACACATACATGGTTGAAATGAAAACAGGTCTTTTCATTTTGCACATCAAGATTTTAAGCCTCACCACGGTCACACGGATTGATGAAAAGTTTAAATTTTGATAACTTTAGATCTTCATCTTGTTTTGTAGAGTCTCATCTAATTTTTAAGTTGATCTGATGAAAGCTCTCCGAGTAGTACATAAAAACATAACACGTCTTAAAAACAAGACATTTCCTGTTGCCACCAGGGGGCGCTGTGATTGTAAGTCACAATTTCTGCAGTGATGTCTTCTGGTCGCGACTCTTGTCGTATGTGTCTAGTTTGGACTCAATTGGACAAACTATGTCTGAAATATGGAAGCTTGTGTTTTGATGGCGTTTCATCAAACTTTAACGCCACACCACGGTCAGACGGTTTTGCTAAAACGTAATCCTTCAATAACTTTAGATCTCCAATTTGTTGTGATGACGATCGTCTAAATTTGAAGTTGATCTGATGAAAGCTGTACGACAAGTACATCAAAGAAAAAATATGGAATATGACCAAAATGGCCACTAAAGTCAAACTGGCGGGCTTCCTGTTGCGTTATTCATAATGCACTGATGGACTTTTTTGTGCATCTAGTCATGATACACAATAGTCTTTGTTTTTTTTGAAGATCGGTGAATGCTAAATGAGGGGCTTTTCCGTAGGTGGCGCTCTTGAGCCATTTTGCCACGCCCTTTTCAAAATACTCCAGAATACGTAAATTTTCGCCGCCTTCGAATTTACTGCAAACTCCTACAACTTTTTGAGCACATTAAAGCCCTCAAAAAGCCAATTCATTTAAGCTAAGAAAAATAATAATAATAATAATAATAATAATCATTTCAATTTCAATAGGGCCTCCCACCGATTTCGGTGCTCGGGCCCTAATAATCTTTTCAATTTCAATAGGTCCTCTCACCGATTTCGGTGTTCGGGCCCTAATAATAAAAATCCTTACAATTTCAATAGGGCCTCTCACCTTTCGGTGCTCGGGCCCTAATAAAGGCTGCAGATGAATACATTTAATTTAGCACTACGTACATATATGAATATGTGCTGATATACATTCTTGAATATCAGCACAGTCACATCACAATGTAACAACTAGTCAAAGCCTGAGAGTCAGTGAGGTGGGTGGTGACAGAAACGTAAAGTTATCGAGTACAAACGAGTACACGTCTTATGAATTTCATAGGTTAACATGTTAACTTAAATACATTTTAAATACATTTGATTATTTTATTGTGGAACATTTATTATTTCTGTAAACAAGTCTTTGAGGCTTTTTATAGAAGGAAAAGAGTAGAATTGTATCTGAAAAATTAGCCAAGTTTTGTTGTTCTTATTCCCTTTGGTTGACAGGCGTTAGCCACCAATCTACGCTGTATTACCGCCATCTACTGGACTGCTTCTTTGATCAAGAGCCACATTTTGTGTGTGTGCAGGGTTGAAAGAGAAACATCTGATAGTGATGACATCACAGTGTGCCTTTAATAGAACAGTCCTTGAATCTTTGTCTATGAAGGAACATCGAACAAAGAACAGAAGAAGTGTGGTCACCATACATACGGTTGGTGGATACAAAGTTTTATCACAGCGAATTCAATCATCGGCAGGTCAAGTTTTTCTCTTTAAAAAGATAAAGAAATTGACAGTGATGGATACAAGGAACGTTTTAATGGTGGAAGAGCTGGACTTTCTGAGAGAGGTTGAGAAGGAGATTGATTGCTTCAACCTCCAGGAGATAGAGAAGGGGATAAAGGATGGGATGCAGGAGGAGATTGAGGAGGAGACAGAAGAGGAGATTGTGGATGAGACAGAGGAGATCAGCTTTCAGCGTGTCTCAAAGAAGATGCCAAAAACATTTTATGCTGAAGAGGTTGAGACAGAAGAGTCGATTGTAGATGAGACAGAGGAGAAGATCAAGGAGGTGATGGAGGAGGAGACAGAAGACGAGATTGTGGATGAGACAGAGCAGAAGATCCAGGAAGTAATTGAGGAGGAGCTCTACAGCCCCAATTATGAGGAGGTAAGTGTGTATAGGTTCACACCCTATACACAAAATATTTGTAATAATAATTACATTTTGTGTAATATCTCATATTTTAACTATTATTGACTCCCTTTCAATAGTTGACTGCATTTTTTATAATTCATTAAATATTATAAATGAATAATTAATTTTGTTAGGCTACATAAGCATATGAGTATAAAACAACATGTCAATAGGAAGTTAAATGAATGAACAACAAACCAATAATTGTTCTATGTTTCACAGTTTGAAGAATCAAGTTCTTATGATGGTCTGCACAGAGACCTCCAAAAGGACAAAGCTGCCAACGCTGCTCTTGAAGAGAAGTTGAGAATAAGAAGAGCGGAGACTGAAATGAAAGAAGCCCCAAGGAGAAAGCGAAAAGAGAACCACGCTCTTTCAAAATTTTCGAAGAAAGAGCAAGTTGAAAAAGATCAAACAGCTCATCTTACGCGATCAGAGAAAGACCAGGAGCACAGATATGCAAAGCCTCAAAAGCAAAAAAGCAATCTCAAAGAGAAAGATGAGCTGGTCGAGAAATTCAAAGATGAGTTGAAGGGGAATTGTGAGGTAATCTTTCAAGGACAGAAAACAATTAAGGAACTCAAACAGGCATATGATGATCTTTCTATGATGAAACGGAAATTTGTTGAACAAGACAATGAAATCAAATCCCTTCACATCAGTATCGAAACTCTTCAAAACAGTTCCGAAGCCAAGAGCAATGCTATTTCCATGCTGCAAGAGAAGGTTGACCAGTGGGCCTCTGGCCTCAAAGAGGAGCGGGCAAAACACTACAAACTCCAGAGGGATTATGAGGCTGCCCTCTCCCAACAGCAGAGGGACAAAGAAGAGCTGATCCATCTGACTTGTAAGAATCAGCAACTGACTTTGGAGCAAAAGAGGCCACAAGGTGATCCTAAAGATGACCACAAGAGACAGCGTGCTCAAGATAACCTGTTGACCGCGAAATTCAAACAGGAGCAAGGCAAAAACAATAAACTCCAAAAGGATTTGGAAGTTGCCCTCTCCAAGCAGCACAATGACAAAGATGAGCTGATGCTTCTGACGTCTAAAAATCAGAAACTGGCTTTGGAGCTAAAGAGGCTCCGAGCTGAACTTAAGGATGACCACAAGAGACAGCGTGCTCAAGATATCCAGCGGACCTTGAAATTCAAACAGGAGCAAGGCAAATACAATAAACTCAAGAACGATTTGGAAGTGTCTCTCTCCCAGCAGCAGAAGGACAGAGAAAAGCTGATGCTTATGCCTTATAAAAATCGGAATCTCCAGAAATTGGAGCAAAATAGGCTTCGAGGTGAACTTAAGGATGACCCCAAGAGAGAGCTGGCTCAAGATAACCAGTGGGCCTTGAAACTCACACAGGAGCAAGGCAAATACAATAAACTCCAGAAGGATTATGAGGCTGCCCTCTCCCAGCAGCAGAAGGACAAAGAGGAGCTGATGCTTCTGACTTGTAAAAATCACCAACTGGCTTTGGATAAAAATAGGCTGCAAGGTGAACTGGAAGATGTCCAACTCAAGAGAGAACTTTCTCTAATCCAGCTCAAGAAGGACCGAGACACTTGCACCATGCTTGAAGAGAAACTCCAGAAGTACAAAACCCGCTTATTGAGAGAAATAAAACAAAACGAGCAGCAAAAGAAAGCCTCAACAGCCACAGAGAGTAAGATGAACGACATGCACACACCAAGGATGGAGAACGAGAACATCATGGCTAAATTTGAGGCTAAGGATCGGTCAGAGAGCACAACAACACTGGCCCAACTTGAAGATGCCCTGCATAAGGAAACAGCACAAAGGTCAATCTTGGAGGAGAGAACCATTCAGATTGCATCTGCTCTTGAAAGAGAACGGGAGAGAGCCAATCAATCTTCCTCTGCTCCTGAAAAAGAACAGGAGAAAGCCTGTCAATCTTCTTCTGCTCTTGAAAAAGAACGGGAGAAAGACTATCACTCTTCCTCTGCTCCAGAAAAAGAAAGGGCCACACGCGATAAGTACTGTGTTGAGCTCAAGGAAGGTTTGACGAAGCAGAAAAAAGAGCAGACAAAAGTTCAGCTCCGACAGCCCGATGAGCTCAGGCTGAATGAGCAGCAACGTGCACAACACAACCCGCAGAGGCAACACACAGATCTTGGGAGGAAGCATAAACAAATTCATTCTAATTTCCATGAGCCGCGTATACCCCCACCAACCTCCAGAACAACCAAGAGCTGCTCAGCTCTGCAAAAGGGAAGCCCCGCCCACCTCTCAGTCGGTCTCAGCCGAACCCAGAAAGGACAGCACTCATTTTAACCCTCCCCAACCCTTATCCCTGCGCTAAACTTAAACCTAAACCCTGCCCTAAAAGCCCAACCCCGATTCCAACCCGTCTACATATCATATCACATCATTAAGCATGGCTGTTGTTCTTCAATAACAAGACCTGGCAAACTGAGCTGAAGAAGCCGCTGTGCAGAGTTTGAATGAAGTGTCAAAGTATATCTTCTATTTTATTCTATTTTATACTATTTCTATTTAATTTTTTAGGTTGTAATTACTTGAGCATTGCTAGAAGAGAGCCTGTGACTCAAGCATTTCACTGCCAGCGACTGCTTAATGTTATTGTTGTGCATTTGATAATAAAAAAATCTTGAATCTTGAATGAAGCGTCAAAGTATGAAGGAGATCGAGCACTTTCCCCATTCATTTCAACGAGTGAAAATATACAGAAAATACAAACATCTACATCCCAACCTCAGAAAATACTTCAAGAATTAGAAATGGATGAAACAAGTCCTGAACGAGCTGTTTGTTTGGAAACGGGACTGGTTTGTTTCCAATCCATCTTGAGGGGGACGTTGATATCTGCGACACCTTTTTTCAGACATTTCACTTTGATTCAAAACCTAATTATGGACCCAGAAGAGACAGTGAAGCCTCGATTCAAGCACTGCCAAGCTGCGAGTGAGAAACCATTGCAGGAAATTCATTATTTCCAGCTCTTCAGTGACCACGGTACTGAATTTACGTAGGTGCTCCGGGATATTTTAGTCAAATATAAGTCGACATTACAAACCTTGCTTAGCTCCACCTTGAGGTTGAACGGATCGCTTCCATAGTGGAACAGAGACTTTTTAAATCACTCGATGACTTAACGTCTGATGCGGCTACAGGCGTATGGGAATGAGCAGGTAATCCAATCCTTAATGTTAATGTAATTGCTTAAATTTGGCAGGCTGTCGTGTTGGCAGGACTTCAACCACCTATTCATTGCACAATATCAAATACTAAGACAATTTAAAAATAAAAGAACGAAAAAATGAATATATTTAAAGCCCATTGTGCAACTTCTGCGCAGAAGACCATTGCGCACATGCTGAGCCGTAAACAAAGAACTCCCCTCCTGCAGTGTCAGTGTTCAACGATCAAAGGAATCTTTATGTCTGGCAAAGTTGACGTCTCTTTCTCTCTCAGAATTGGACATTTCCTCAAACCGTGTAAACATTGAGGTACGGCGAAGGTTCATCCGTCGCCAGAGGAGACGATGTTGTCATAACTCAGCTGTGCATTGTCCTATCACCACCAAACTTCTGTCTCATCAGAGTCCAAGCCTGAACAGCTCTATGTGGGGATATTTCCTCAGTCATTATTTATTTTTTTCAGGCAAAACGATGCAACACTTCAAAATGCATGCGCTCGGGCCCGCTCAGTGCTGCTTTGCAGTCCTAAAAATATCAGAATTGTATTTATATTTATTTTTACTTGATTTTTTTAAATGATTATTAAAAAAACATTTATTTATCTTTATCTTTGCCTCATCTCTGGTATTTGGATATTTATCTTTATCTTTCACTGTTTACCTGCCTTTGGTGTTTCCTCATCTCAAATTGATGAGGTTTTTGAAAGCCTTTAATTGTTATTTAATTGTTTTCTTCTTTGAAATGCTAACAGTTTTAATTACAATTAATATACTCTAATGCAGTCGATTACCTGATTGGAAGTGTTCTATTCAAAGTGGAACTTTTTCTGTTCAAATCCTGCTAATAAAGTACCAATAATGTTATGAAAGTGGGAAGTGCTGTTATTTCTGTGCATAGTTCAAATATTTGTTAAAGTTCAATTAATGCAGAACCCCAATTGTGCAATATTTACAAGGCATACGCCTACAGCAACTAGTAATGAAGTTCCCTTTGTTACTTGACTTTTCAAATAAAATATTATTGATTATTATTTACATTCACAGGAGCATTTAGAAATAAAGGCTGCAGATGAATACATTTAATTTAGCACTACGTACATATATGAATATGTGCTGATATACATTCTTGAATATCAGCACAGTCACATCACAATGTTACAACTAGTCAAAGCCTGAGAGTCAGTGAGGTGGGTGGTGACAGAAACGTAAAGTTATCGAGTACAAACGAGTACACGTCTTATGAATTTCATAGGTTAACATGTTAACTTAAATACATTTTAAATACATTTGATTATTTTATTGTGGAACATTTATTATTTCTGTAAACAAGTCTTTGAGGCTTTTTATAGAAGGAAAAGAGTAGAATTGTATCTGAAAAATTAGCCAAGTTTTGTTGTTCTTATTCCCTTTGGTTGACAGGCGTTAGCCACCAATCTACGCTGTATTACCGCCATCTACTGGACTGCTTCTTTGATCAAGAGCCACATTTTGTGTGTGTGCAGGGTTGAAAGAGAAACATCTGATAGTGATGACATCACAGTGTGCCTTTAATAGAACAGTCCTTGAATCTTTGTCTATGAAGGAACATCGAACAAAGAACAGAAGAAGTGTGGTCACCATACATACGGTTGGTGGATACAAAGTTTTATCACAGCGAATTCAATCATCGGCAGGTCAAGTTTTTCTCTTTAAAAAGATAAAGAAATTGACAGTGATGGATACAAGGAACGTTTTAATGGTGGAAGAGCTGGACTTTCTGAGAGAGGTTGAGAAGGAGATTGATTGCTTCAAACTCCAGGAGATAGAGAAGGGGATAAAGGATGGGATGCAGGAGGAGATTGAGGAGGAGACAGAAGAGGAGATTGTGGATGAGACAGAGGAGATCAGCTTTCAGCGTGTCTCAAAGAAGATGCCAAAAACATTTTATGCTGAAGAGGTTGAGACAGAAGAGTCGATTGTAGATGAGACAGAGGAGAAGATCAAGGAGGTGATGGAGGAGGAGACAGAAGACGAGATTGTGGATGAGACAGAGCAGAAGATCCAGGAAGTAATTGAGGAGGAGCTCTACAGCCCCAATTATGAGGAGGTAAGTGTGTATAGGTTCACACCCTATACACAAAATATTTGTAATAATAATTACATTTTGTGTAATATCTCATATTTTAACTATTATTGACTCCCTTTCAATAGTTGACTGCATTTTTTATAATTCATTAAATATTATAAATGAATAATTAATTTTGTTAGGCTACATAAGCATATGAGTATAAAACAACATGTCAATAGGAAGTTAAATGAATGAACAACAAACCAATAATTGTTCTATGTTTCACAGTTTGAAGAATCAAGTTCTTATGATGGTCTGCACAGAGACCTCCAAAAGGACAAAGCTGCCAACGCTGCTCTTGAAGAGAAGTTGAGAATAAGAAGAGCGGAGACTGAAATGAAAGAAGCCCCAAGGAGAAAGCGAAAAGAGAACCACGCTCTTTCAAAATTTTCGAAGAAAGAGCAAGTTGAAAAAGATCAAACAGCTCATCTTACGCGATCAGAGAAAGACCAGGAGCACAGATATGCAAAGCCTCAAAAGCAAAAAAGCAATCTCAAAGAGAAAGATGAGCTGGTCGAGAAATTCAAAGATGAGTTGAAGGGGAATTGTGAGGTAATCTTTCAAGGACAGAAAACAATTAAGGAACTCAAACAGGCATATGATGATCTTTCTATGATGAAACGGAAATTTGTTGAACAAGACAATGAAATCAAATCCCTTCACATCAGTATCGAAACTCTTCAAAACAGTTCCGAAGCCAAGAGCAATGCTATTTCCATGCTGCAAGAGAAGGTTGACCAGTGGGCCTCTGGCCTCAAAGAGGAGCGGGCAAAACACTACAAACTCCAGAGGGATTATGAGGCTGCCCTCTCCCAACAGCAGAGGGACAAAGAAGAGCTGATCCATCTGACTTGTAAGAATCAGCAACTGACTTTGGAGCAAAAGAGGCCACAAGGTGATCCTAAAGATGACCACAAGAGACAGCGTGCTCAAGATAACCTGTTGACCGCGAAATTCAAACAGGAGCAAGGCAAAAACAATAAACTCCAAAAGGATTTGGAAGTTGCCCTCTCCAAGCAGCACAATGACAAAGATGAGCTGATGCTTCTGACGTCTAAAAATCAGAAACTGGCTTTGGAGCTAAAGAGGCTCCGAGCTGAACTTAAGGATGACCACAAGAGACAGCGTGCTCAAGATATCCAGCGGACCTTGAAATTCAAACAGGAGCAAGGCAAATACAATAAACTCAAGAACGATTTGGAAGTGTCTCTCTCCCAGCAGCAGAAGGACAGAGAAAAGCTGATGCTTATGCCTTATAAAAATCGGAATCTCCAGAAATTGGAGCAAAATAGGCTTCGAGGTGAACTTAAGGATGACCCCAAGAGAGAGCTGGCTCAAGATAACCAGTGGGCCTTGAAACTCACACAGGAGCAAGGCAAATACAATAAACTCCAGAAGGATTATGAGGCTGCCCTCTCCCAGCAGCAGAAGGACAAAGAGGAGCTGATGCTTCTGACTTGTAAAAATCACCAACTGGCTTTGGATAAAAATAGGCTGCAAGGTGAACTGGAAGATGTCCAACTCAAGAGAGAACTTTCTCTAATCCAGCTCAAGAAGGACCGAGACACTTGCACCATGCTTGAAGAGAAACTCCAGAAGTACAAAACCCGCTTATTGAGAGAAATAAAACAAAACGAGCAGCAAAAGAAAGCCTCAACAGCCACAGAGAGTAAGATGAACGACATGCACACACCAAGGATGGAGAACGAGAACATCATGGCTAAATTTGAGGCTAAGGATCGGTCAGAGAGCACAACAACACTGGCCCAACTTGAAGATGCCCTGCATAAGGAAACAGCACAAAGGTCAATCTTGGAGGAGAGAACCATTCAGATTGCATCTGCTCTTGAAAGAGAACGGGAGAGAGCCAATCAATCTTCCTCTGCTCCTGAAAAAGAACAGGAGAAAGCCTGTCAATCTTCTTCTGCTCTTGAAAAAGAACGGGAGAAAGACTATCACTCTTCCTCTGCTCCAGAAAAAGAAAGGGCCACACGCGATAAGTACTGTGTTGAGCTCAAGGAAGGTTTGACGAAGCAGAAAAAAGAGCAGACAAAAGTTCAGCTCCGACAGCCCGATGAGCTCAGGCTGAATGAGCAGCAACGTGCACAACACAACCCGCAGAGGCAACACACAGATCTTGGGAGGAAGCATAAACAAATTCATTCTAATTTCCATGAGCCGCGTATACCCCCACCAACCTCCAGAACAACCAAGAGCTGCTCAGCTCTGCAAAAGGGAAGCCCCGCCCACCTCTCAGTCGGTCTCAGCCGAACCCAGAAAGGACAGCACTCATTTTAACCCTCCCCAACCCTTATCCCTGCGCTAAACTTAAACCTAAACCCTGCCCTAAAAGCCCAACCCCGATTCCAACCCGTCTACATATCATATCACATCATTAAGCATGGCTGTTGTTCTTCAATAACAAGACCTGGCAAACTGAGCTGAAGAAGCCGCTGTGCAGAGTTTGAATGAAGTGTCAAAGTATATCTTCTATTTTATTCTATTTTATACTATTTCTATTTAATTTTTTAGGTTGTAATTACTTGAGCATTGCTAGAAGAGAGCCTGTGACTCAAGCATTTCACTGCCAGCGACTGCTTAATGTTATTGTTGTGCATTTGATAATAAAAAAATCTTGAATCTTGAATCTTGAATGAAGCGTCAAAGTATGAAGGAGATTGAGCACTTTCCCCATTCATTTCAACGAGTGAAAATATACAGAAAATACAAACATCTACATCCCAACCTCAGAAAATACTTCAAGAATTAGAAATGGATGAAACAAGTCCTGAACGAGCTGTTTGTTTGGAAACGGGACTGGTTTGTTTCCAATCCATCTTGAGGGGGACGTTGATATCTGCGACACCTTTTTTCAGACATTTCACTTTGATTCAAAACCTAATTATGGACCCAGAAGAGACAGTGAAGCCTCGATTCAAGCACTGCCAAGCTGCGAGTGAGAAACCATTGCAGGAAATTCATTATTTCCAGCTCTTCAGTGACCACGGTACTGAATTTACGTAGGTGCTCCGGGATATTTTAGTCAAATATAAGTCGACATTACAAACCTTGCTTAGCTCCACCTTGAGGTTGAACGGATCGCTTCCATAGTGGAACAGAGACTTTTTAAATCACTCGATGACTTAACGTCTGATGCGGCTACAGGCGTATGGGAATGAGCAGGTAATCCAATCCTTAATGTTAATGTAATTGCTTAAATTTGGCAGGCTGTCGTGTTGGCAGGACTTCAACCACCTATTCATTGCACAATATCAAATACTAAGACAATTTAAAAATAAAAGAACGAAAAAATGAATATATTTAAAGCCCATTGTGCAACTTCTGCGCAGAAGACCATTGCGCACATGCTGAGCCGTAAACAAAGAACTCCCCTCCTGCAGTGTCAGTGTTCAACGATCAAAGGAATCTTTATGTCTGGCAAAGTTGACGTCTCTTTCTCTCTCAGAATTGGACATTTCCTCAAACCGTGTAAACATTGAGGTACGGCGAAGGTTCATCCGTCGCCAGAGGAGACGATGTTGTCATAACTCAGCTGTGCATTGTCCTATCACCACCAAACTTCTGTCTCATCAGAGTCCAAGCCTGAACAGCTCTATGTGGGGATATTTCCTCAGTCATTATTTATTTTTTTCAGGCAAAACGATGCAACACTTCAAAATGCATGCGCTCGGGCCCGCTCAGTGCTGCTTTGCAGTCCTAAAAATATCAGAATTGTATTTATATTTATTTTTACTTGATTTTTTTAAATGATTATTAAAAAAACATTTATTTATCTTTATCTTTGCCTCATCTCTGGTATTTGGATATTTATCTTTATCTTTCACTGTTTACCTGCCTTTGGTGTTTCCTCATCTCAAATTGATGAGGTTTTTGAAAGCCTTTAATTGTTATTTAATTGTTTTCTTCTTTGAAATGCTAACAGTTTTAATTACAATTAATATACTCTAATGCAGTCGATTACCTGATTGGAAGTGTTCTATTCAAAGTGGAACTTTTTCTGTTCAAATCCTGCTAATAAAGTACCAATAATGTTATGAAAGTGGGAAGTGCTGTTATTTCTGTGCATAGTTCAAATATTTGTTAAAGTTCAATTAATGCAGAACCCCAATTGTGCAATATTTACAAGGCATACGCCTACAGCAACTAGTAATGAAGTTCCCTTTGTTACTTGACTTTTCAAATAAAATATTATTGATTATTATTTACATTCACAGGAGCATTTAGAAACGAGCACCCGCACGTTGAAGCCTGTTGCGGTCGGTGGAGAGAGCGATCGATGACCAAGCGCACATCATCGATCGAGCATGCACTTCTCCACGTTGCATGCGTTTTGCGCTCTGCGGCAGTAGGTTTGCCAGTAGGTGGCGCCATCACTATTATTACGCACAGACATATATATATCTGTTCATGTAGGCGCTCTGATGTAGCGTGAGCAATTTTGTGTCAATTGGACAATGTTAACACAACTTAATTTTCACACTGATCAGTAGGTGGCGCTATGACCCTGAACTAATATTTATATGTGGAGCTGTTCAGATCAGTATTGTGATCATAGGTCAGTAGTTTGGAGCCGGTTGGATAATGCAGAGTGGATTAACAAAGTACTTCCTGTTTCCTGGTGAATCAGTAGGTGGCGCTATGACACTGAGGAAATATTGACACATAGAGCTGTTCAGGCTTGTACTCTTATCATGTGACAGAAGTTTGGTAGTGATAGGACAATGCACAGTGGAATTATGAAAACATCGTGTCCTTTGGCGAAGGATGATCCTTCGCCAAACATCAATGTTTACATGGTTTGAGGAAATGTCACAATTCTGACCTTGATTCAATGACTTGACTGAGCTCATTTGAGCTGTATATCTTAAAGCAGCCAGGAGCAGTTCATCAAAGTATAAAACATGTCACTTCATGTTGCCACCAGGGGGCGCTGTGATTTCAAGTCATAATTTCTGTGTAGATGTCATCAAGCCGGAACTCTTGTCTTGCATGTCTACTTTAGACTTGATTGGACCATGTATGTTCGAGATACAGATGCTCGTGTTTTGATGGCGTGTAACCAAACTTTAACGCCACGCCACGGTCACACGGTGTGAAGGGGAAAAAATCCCTTAATCAGTTTTTATCTCAATCTTGTTGTGATGACACTCATCTGAATTTGAAGTTGATCTGATGAAAGCTCTACGACAAGTAAATCAAAGTAAAAATGTTGAATAGGGCCAAAATGGCCACTAAATCCAAAATGGCGGGCTTCCTGTTTAGTCTAGCATATCTATCCAAGAGACTTATTTGTTTGTTATGAAAAGACACATGCCCAAATCGATTTTTGTACATGTCGGCCAAGCGTAGTGCCGGGCTGCCCGTTAGGGGGCGCTAGTCAGTTATTTTGCCACGCCCATTCCTTAAAACCATATGAAAATCTTCAGGGGGGGGATGTTGTTGCACACATGTAGTTTGAGTGAGATAGAACCATGAACACTGAAGTTAAAGCAATTTCGTGTTTCACGGCGAGGTGATGAACTTTGATGCCACGCTATTAATATGGCGTTTGACGAAAAGTCACAGTTATCTTATGCCTTCATTATCAATGTCTTGAGACCCATTTGGTACAGTTTGACATGGTTGAGGTCAGTGGATGAGGAGGAATACATCCAAGTGTAAGACAAGCAAAAAACAAGACATTTCCTGGTGCCACCAGGGGGCGCTGTGATTTTAAGTCATTATTTCTGTGTAGATGTCATCAGGCCGGGACTCTTGTCTTACATGTCTAGTTTGGACTTGATTGGACCATGTATGTTCGAGATACAGATGCACGTGTTTTGATGGCGTGGAACCAAATTTTGACTTCACGCCACGGTCACACGAAGTGACGGAAAAAAATTCCGTTGATCATTTTTTTTCTCAATCTTGTTGTGATGACACCCGTCTAATTTTTAAGTTGATCTGATGAAAGCTCTACGACAAGTACATTAAAGTAAAAATGTGGAATTTGGCCAAAATGGCCACTAAATCCAAAATGGCGGGCTTCCTGTTGCATTTTTCATAATGCTCCAATAGAGTTTTTTCTATGATTAGTCACGTTACACCAGTGTCTAGATTTTGGGGAAAATCGCTTATGTGGAAACCTAGGGGCTGGTTCCAGGGGGCGCTGTTGAGCCATTTTGCCACGCCCAATTCAAATTACTCCAGAATACTAAATTGTCCGCAGACCTTGAATTTCCTGCAAAGTTTCACAACTTTTTGAGCATGTCTAGACCCTGAAAAAGCCCCCCGAAGGGAAATAATAATAATAACTAGGGCTACGTTGTAGCACTAACGGGCCCGAGCACAGGCAATTTCAAGTCTGTTGCGGTCGGTGAAGAGAGAACGTTCAATGACCAAGCGCTCGTCTCTGCGTTGCATGCGTTTGTGCACTGCGGCAAGGATTATTGCTTCACTTCCTGTAGCCAGCAGGAGGCTCTATGAACTAGAGGTAAGTAACCTTGAAACCATACAACTAAACCTATTGCTTTAACTATCACCATATACTTACATGCCTCAAGGCTTTTTTAATATAAAATTATTATAAAAGTTACAGTTTATTTAACACGTCTAATGAAAACATTGAAGCAAGTTAACTGCAGAGTCGTATGTTTGGCTGTGACTTTGTTTTATTTTAATAAGTTAATATCAATACGCTACATGTGTAAGTTGCATGTGATAATAACTATGTTTCACCATTATTCTGATACAGGCTGATATATCCACCATTACTATTTTCACATCGTTAATTTAGTCTGTCATGGAGTTGTAGAGTCAATTAGACAGTATAGATAAGATTATAATGTCCACACATCAGTGTTGTAAACACTTCTCCAGTTAATTATATAATTATGTTTTCACACTGAGGGAAGTGGAGAGACTTGATGTGGACTGTTATCAACAGCTCTGTGGGAGATCATCACCTTGAATATTACAGATGAGGTAGAAAGACATTTTATCTGTGTACAATGTTGTATTTCTTTCTCACGTTTTATCAAAAGCGATTTAAAGTATGTGCATTTAACCATTAGTATACAAACCCAGACCCCAGTACATCGGTTCTATCTGAAATATGTGGTGCTTCATACACAACACAAAACATTCATAACAGTGCGCTTCTGCTCCTCATTAATGCAGCTCCTGATGTCCTCAGCAGCAACATGGTGGAGATTTGCAGCTTCATGCTGGTCAACTGGAAGACAACTGATTAAGATTAAAAGATTAAGATTAAGATCCATTTATTCGTCCCAAACACATGGACAGACATGCAAAGGCACACTCATGCAGGTAGGGAAATTTAATCTCTGCTTTTTACCCATCTGGTGCAGGACACACAGAGCAGTGAGCGACCATGTACGGCGCTCACGGAGCAGATGTTGGGGGAGTGAGGTGCCTTGCTCAGGGGCACTAGAGAGGGTAGGGAGACTCTTGGATTTTTGGACAGATCAATCCAGGTTTGTCTTTTGTTGTCTCTCCGTGGAGTCAAACCGGAGACGAACCAGAGACCTTCTCTGCCCATAGTCCAAGTTTCTGCCCTCTACACATCACTCCATACGTTGCTCCCTTAACTACAGATGGCCTGCGAATGTCATGGAGTTTTACAGTGAATTAGACAGTTTAGATATGATTTTAATCTCCACACATCAGTGTTGTAAACAGTTCTCAAATTAATTATATAATTATGTTTTCACACTGAGGGAAGTGGAGAGACTTGATGTGGACTGTTATCAATAGCTCTGTGGGAGATTATCACCTTGAATATTACAGATGAGGTAGAAAGACATTTTATCTATTTTTACAATGTCGTATTTCTTTCAGTACTTTTATCAAAAGCGACTTGGATAAAAATATGTGCATTTAACCATTAGGATACAAACCCAGACCACAGTACAACGGTTCTATCTGAAATCTGTTGTGCTTCATACACAACTCAAAACATTCTTTAACAGTGCGTTTCTTCTCTTCATAGATGAGGAACTGCAGCACCTGACGTCGTCAGCAGCAACATGGTGGTCAACACGTGGACGACTGCATCATCATCAGAAGCTACACAACACTTCTAAATTCCTCCCTTAAATAAAGATGGCCTGCAACTGTTTGGTGGTGGCAGTCATTGCTAAGTGGCATGGATAAGAATTCATTTCTATCTTCATTATGGTTGGTTAAAATAATAAAAACGTATAACAACAATGTGTATCTTTTGCTTTCTGATTTGATACACTTTAGATAAGAACCCAGTGTTTAATATTTCTGCTTTGCCATAAGAGACAAAACATGGTCAATTGGTCATCACAGCTGTGTCCTTCAGGCTCGTCCGTCCCTAATAAAATGAGAGGAAACATAAAAATAATCAGATCATAATCATTTCATCTTAGGAAATAGGTAGTGTACATCATTTTCAAATTCTCTATGAACACTGTCTGTTCTAGTAAAGTTACAAGGCTATAATGTATTTATATTTAACAAAAGAATTCAGGGAAGTCTGCCTGAGATTAACGATGTAAACACTAGTAGACACGGTTATTTTTCACTGTAACACGTGACAGGACATCAACACCGTGACTCTGAATAAAGAGCCTTAGGATACGTAGTGCTCCTTTGCACAGCTGCTCTTACAATGTGTAGCAAGTGCTAAATCTCCATTAGTATAATAGTAATGAAAATCACCCTTCACATAATTGAACATATATTTTCCATGTGAACCGCTTTAACACAGTTCAATTGTGGAGCAAAATATAACTTATACAGTATTTATAAGAGTTACATATGAACAAAGTGTGTATTCTTATTTTCGGTGGATATTCAACTATGTATTTGAATATGCTTTTGGATTAAAACGTGCACTACCATGACAATGAATGTTTAGTATGGAGCTATTTCACATTAAAAGTATTGCATTATAATTTAACACATTATGTATTATGTGCAATACTTTGTAAGTAATGAAAACAGGTCTGTACCTGGAGTCAGTGTTCAGTCTGGTTGGATTCAAGTTGTGTCTCACGCTGGACATCCTAGAGGAACATTGAACACAAATACACAGATATGTTAAGTCATACATGTGCCATGTTATCTGCTTAACAGACTTTTACATGGTAATAATAAAATATTAATTCAAAGTTAATCAGATCATAATCATTTCAGCTTAGGAAATAGGTAGTGCATATTAGCCTACAATTCTGTATGACACTGTCTGTTCTAGTAAAGTTACAAGGCTATGATTTACTCATATTTAACAAAAGAATTCAGTGAAGTCTGTCTGAGATTAACGATTTAAATACTGAAGGTGGGAGACACGGTTACTTTTCACTGTAACACGTTACAACACTACTCTGAAGAAAGAGCTTTAGGACACGTAATGCTCCTTTGAACAGCTGCTCTTGCAATGCAGATGTGACTTTAAACACTCAGGTTTCTCAGGTTTCAGTTAGCATCGCTAGCCCGCTAGCGAAAGTAACTTACAAGCCGACACACAGTCTCCTGTCTCAGAGTCATCCGCATAAAGTAACGCTTATATCTGCTGGGTGGACCCGCTCATGTCGTTTCATGTCGGTGTTTGTCGGTAATAACCCCAGTCGAATCGAAGGACAGTTACTGCACCCATGCGAAGATATTGTTAGCTTGCTTGTTAGCGAGCTAGTTAGCCTCCGGCGCTAGCGAAAAACAAGCCGACACACAGTCTCCTGTCTCAGATTCATCCTTATAAACGAACGCTTATCTCTGCTTGGTGGACCTGGGTTCATGGCGGTTGTTTCGGTAACAGCTGGCATTCGCATCGAACCCGTTGATATACACTGAGCTGGTATGTAGCTCCCGGATTAGCGTCCCATAGCTATCACGGCTGATTCAAAGGCACCCTGCGAATCACATCGAAATAAAATACTTAACGTGACTTACCACAGAAACGGAGGCGCAGACATCGTTACCGTGACCGTCAGGAGAAGGAGCAGAACATCAAAGTGTGTAATTTACCGGGTATGTGGGTGTAAGCCATTTCATGAGGCGTTCACTTGTAGCTGGTTGAAGCCGAACTCACAACACACAGCACAGCTTACACTGTGACGTCACGTGAATTTCAAACATCTATATCGCTTAAACGAGGGAGTTAAAATAAAATACACCCCCCTCAGAGTTGTCATGAAGGAAGAACTTAGCGATTGAGACTAAAACCAAAGTTTGAGCAATGCTGTAAAAGGTTTAATTCTCCTCTAAAGTTGGCCACCCTGTAAACACAGTCTGTTAATGCATAGATAACACAATCCATGGTCTGACACTGCCATCTAGTGACTAAATATTGCAGCACATCTGCCAGATATAGATGTTTTCATTCCTCAAACTGGAAGCCACACCACGGTCACACAGTATTATGAAAAGTTGCAATTTCGTTAACTTTAGATCTTCATCTTGTTTTGAACACATGCATCAAATTTTTACGTTGATTTAATGAAGGCCCTACGAGTAGTGAATCAAACTGTAACACATAGAAAAACAAGACATTTGCTGTTGCCACCAGGGGACGCTGTGATTTTAAGTCACGATTTCTGTACCGATGTCTTCAGGTCGCGACTCTTGTGTTATGTGTATATTTTGGACTCGATTGGACAAAATATGTCCAAGATACAGGAGCCCGTGTTTTGATGGCGTTTAATCAAACTTTGAGGCCACACCACGGTCAGACGGTTTTGCTAAAACTTAATCCTTCAATAACTTTAGATCTCCATTTTGTTGTGATGACGATCGTCTAAATTGTAAGTTGATTTGATGAAAGCTGTAGGAGGAGTACTTCAAAACAAAAATATGGAATATGACCAAAATGGCCACTAAAGTCAAACTGGCGGGCTTCCTGTTGCGTTATTCATAATGCACTGATGGACTTTTTTGTGCATCTAGTCATGATACACAATAGTCTTTGTTTTTTTTGAAGATCGGTGAATGCTAAATGAGGGGCTTTTCCGTAGGTGGCGCTCTTGAGCCATTTTGCCACGCCCTTTTCAAAATACTCCAGAATACGTAAATTTTCGCCGCCTTCGAATTTACTGCAAACTCCTACAACTTTTTGAGCACATTAAAGCCCTCAAAAAGCCAATTCATTTAAGCTAAGAAAAATAATAATAATAACTAGGGCTACGTTGTAGCACTAACGGGCCCGAGCACAGGCAATTTCAAGTCTGTTGCGGTCGGGGAAGAGAGAGCGATCGATGACCAAGCGCACGTCTCTGCCTTGCTTGCGTTTTAAGCTCTGCAGCAAGAATAAACGCTTCACTTCCTGTAGCCAGCAGGTGGCGCTAGGATTTTAAGTCATGGTGTCTTTGTAGATGTCATCAGGTCGCGACTCTTGTCTTACATGTCTAGTTTGGAGTTGATTGGACCAAATATGTCCAAGATACAGACGCTCGTGTTTTGATGGCGTGTGATCAGACTTTGACTCCACGCCATGGTAAGAGTTTAGTGTTTTCCTATTTTGTAACAGGTAAAAATAGCAGTTAAATGTCAACAGTTGTCTTTATTGTCGTTCTATTATTTAATAAATGCAACAAACTATAGTTTTTATATATATTGTATGTCTATATATATATATATAACTTTATAACCTGTGTTATCAAATATGTTGTGCGGCACCAGACAGCTTTAAATTGGGGGAAGAGTGGTCGAGCACAGGCAATTTCAAGTCTGTTGCGGTCGGGGGAGAGAGAACGATCGATGACCAAGCGCATGTCTCTGCCTTGCGTGCGTTTTAAGCTCTGCAGCAACAATGAACGCTTCACTTCCTGTAGCCAGTGGCGCTAGGATTTTAAGTCATGATGTCTGTGTAGATGTCATCAGGTTGCGACCCTTGTCTTACATGTCTAGTTTGGAGTTGATTGGACCAAATATGTCCAAGATACAGACACTCGTGTTTTGATGGCGTGTGATCAGACTTTGACTCCACGCCATGGTCAGAGTTTGGTGTTTTCCTATTTTGTAACAGGTAAAAATAGCAGTTAAATGTCAACAGTTGTCTTTATTGTCGTTCTATTATTTAATAAATGCAACAAACTATAGTTTTTATATATATATATATAACTTTATAACCTGTGTTATCAATAATGTTGTGCGGCACCAGACAGCTTTAAATTGGGGGAAGAGTGGTCAAGCACAGGCAATTTCAAGTCTGTTGCGGTCGGGGAAGAGAGAACGATCGATGACCAAGCGCATGTCTCTGCCTTGCGTGCGTTTTAAGCTCTGCAGCAACAATAAACGCTTCACTTCCTGTAGCCAGCAGGTGGCGCTAGGATTTTAAGTCATGATGTCTTTGTAGATGTCATCAGGTCGCGACCCTTGTCTTACATGTCTAGTTTGGAGTTGATTGGACCAAATATGTCCAAGATACAGACACTCGTGTTTTGATGGCGTGTGATCAGACTTTGACTCCACGCCATGGTTAGAGTTTGGTGTTTTCCTATTTTGTAACAGGTAAAAATAGCAGTTAAATGTCAACAGTTGTCTTTATTGTCGTTCTATTATTTAATAAATGCAACAAACTATAGTTTTTATATATATTGTATGACTATATATATATATATATATAACTTTATAACCTGTGTTATCAAATATGTTGTGTGGCACCAGACAGCTTTAAATTGGGGGAAGAGTGGTCGAGCACAGGCAATTTCAAGTCTGTTGCGGTCGGGGGAGAGAGAACGATCGATGACCAAGCGCATGTCTCTGCCTTGCGTGCGTTTTAAGCTCTGCAGCAACAATAAACGCTTCACTTCCTGTAGCCAGTGGCGCTAGGATTTTAAGTCATGATGTCTTTGTAGATGTCATCAGGTCGCGACCCTTGTCTTACATGTCTAGTTTGGAGTTGATTGGACCAAATATGTCCAAGATACAGACACTCGTGTTTTGATGGCGTGTGATCAGACTTTGACTCCACGCCATGGTCAGAGTTTGGTGTTTTCCTATTTTGTAACAGGTAAAAATAGCAGTTAAATGTCAACAGTTGTCTTTATTGTCGTTCTATTATTTAATAAATGCAACAAACTATAGTTTTTATATATATTGCATGACTATATATATATATATATATATATATATATAACTTTATAACCTGTGTTATCAAATATGTTGTGCGGCAACAGACAGCTTTAAATTGGGGGAAGAGTGGAGGAAATAGTAAAGGTTGCCTACCCCTGCCTTAGGTGACACAATTTGTGCCTTGGTCAAACCATGATCCTACACTGCCCTCTAGTGACTTAATATTGCGGTACAAGTAGGTTGTGCCGGCAATATAAAGCCACTAGAGGTCAGTATAAGACCATGAAACACATACATGGTTGAAATGAAAACAGGTCTTTTCATTTTGCACATCAAGATTTTAAGCCTCACCACGGTCACACGGATTGATGAAAAGTTTAAATTTTGATAACTTTAGATCTTCATCTTGTTTTGTAGAGTCTCATCTAATTTTTAAGTTGATCTGATGAAAGCTCTCCGAGTAGTACATAAAAACATAACACGTCTTAAAAACAAGACATTTCCTGTTGCCACCAGGGGGCGCTGTGATTGTAAGTCACAATTTCTGCAGTGATGTCTTCTGGTCGCGACTCTTGTCGTATGTGTCTAGTTTGGACTCAATTGGACAAACTATGTCTGAAATATGGAAGCTTGTGTTTTGATGGCGTTTCATCAAACTTTAACGCCACACCACGGTCAGACGGTTTTGCTAAAACGTAATCCTTCAATAACTTTAGATCTCCAATTTGTTGTGATGACGATCGTCTAAATTTGAAGTTGATCTGATGAAAGCTGTACGACAAGTACATCAAAGAAAAAATATGGAATATGACCAAAATGGCCACTAAAGTCAAACTGGCGGGCTTCCTGTTGCGTTATTCATAATGCACTGATGGACTTTTTTGTGCATCTAGTCATGATACAAAATAGTCTTTGTTTTTTTTGAAGATCGGTGAATGCTAAATGAGGGGCTTTTCCGTAGGTGGCGCTCTTGAGCCATTTTGCCACGCCCTTTTCAAAATACTCCAGAATACGTAAATTTTCGCCGCCTTCGAATTTACTGCAAACTCCTACAACTTTTTGAGCACATTAAAGCCCTCAAAAAGCCAATTCATTTAAGCTAAGAAAAATAATAATAATAATAATAATAATAATCATTTCAATTTCAATAGGGCCTCCCACCGATTTCGGTGCTCGGGCCCTAATAATAATAATAATCATTTCAATTTCAATAGGGCCTCCCACCGATTTCGGTGCTCGGGCCCTAATAAAAATCCTTACAATTTCAATAGGGCCTCTCACCTTTCGGTGCTCGGGCCCTAATAAAGGCTGCAGATGAATACATTTAATTTAGCACTACGTACATATATGAATATGTGCTGATATACATTCTTGAATATCAGCACAGTCACATCACAATGTAACAACTAGTCAAAGCCTGAGAGTCAGTGAGGTGGGTGGTGACAGAAACGTAAAGTTATCGAGTACAAACGAGTACACGTCTTATGAATTTCATAGGTTAACATGTTAACTTAAATACATTTTAAATACATTTGATTATTTTATTGTGGAACATTTATTATTTCTGTAAACAAGTCTTTGAGGCTTTTTATAGAAGGAAAAGAGTAGAATTGTATCTGAAAAATTAGCCAAGTTTTGTTGTTCTTATTCCCTTTGGTTGACAGGCGTTAGCCACCAATCTACGCTGTATTACCGCCATCTACTGGACTGCTTCTTTGATCAAGAGCCACATTTTGTGTGTGTGCAGGGTTGAAAGAGAAACATCTGATAGTGATGACATCACAGTGTGCCTTTAATAGAACAGTCCTTGAATCTTTGTCTATGAAGGAACATCGAACAAAGAACAGAAGAAGTGTGGTCACCATACATACGGTTGGTGGATACAAAGTTTTATCACAGCGAATTCAATCATCGGCAGGTCAAGTTTTTCTCTTTAAAAAGATAAAGAAATTGACAGTGATGGATACAAGGAACGTTTTAATGGTGGAAGAGCTGGACTTTCTGAGAGAGGTTGAGAAGGAGATTGATTGCTTCAACCTCCAGGAGATAGAGAAGGGGATAAAGGATGGGATGCAGGAGGAGATTGAGGAGGAGACAGAAGAGGAGATTGTGGATGAGACAGAGGAGATCAGCTTTCAGCGTGTCTCAAAGAAGATGCCAAAAACATTTTATGCTGAAGAGGTTGAGACAGAAGAGTCGATTGTAGATGAGACAGAGGAGAAGATCAAGGAGGTGATGGAGGAGGAGACAGAAGACGAGATTGTGGATGAGACAGAGCAGAAGATCCAGGAAGTAATTGAGGAGGAGCTCTACAGCCCCAATTATGAGGAGGTAAGTGTGTATAGGTTCACACCCTATACACAAAATATTTGTAATAATAATTACATTTTGTGTAATATCTCATATTTTAACTATTATTGACTCCCTTTCAATAGTTGACTGCATTTTTTATAATTCATTAAATATTATAAATGAATAATTAATTTTGTTAGGCTACATAAGCATATGAGTATAAAACAACATGTCAATAGGAAGTTAAATGAATGAACAACAAACCAATAATTGTTCTATGTTTCACAGTTTGAAGAATCAAGTTCTTATGATGGTCTGCACAGAGACCTCCAAAAGGACAAAGCTGCCAACGCTGCTCTTGAAGAGAAGTTGAGAATAAGAAGAGCGGAGACTGAAATGAAAGAAGCCCCAAGGAGAAAGCGAAAAGAGAACCACGCTCTTTCAAAATTTTCGAAGAAAGAGCAAGTTGAAAAAGATCAAACAGCTCATCTTACGCGATCAGAGAAAGACCAGGAGCACAGATATGCAAAGCCTCAAAAGCAAAAAAGCAATCTCAAAGAGAAAGATGAGCTGGTCGAGAAATTCAAAGATGAGTTGAAGGGGAATTGTGAGGTAATCTTTCAAGGACAGAAAACAATTAAGGAACTCAAACAGGCATATGATGATCTTTCTATGATGAAACGGAAATTTGTTGAACAAGACAATGAAATCAAATCCCTTCACATCAGTATCGAAACTCTTCAAAACAGTTCCGAAGCCAAGAGCAATGCTATTTCCATGCTGCAAGAGAAGGTTGACCAGTGGGCCTCTGGCCTCAAAGAGGAGCGGGCAAAACACTACAAACTCCAGAGGGATTATGAGGCTGCCCTCTCCCAACAGCAGAGGGACAAAGAAGAGCTGATCCATCTGACTTGTAAGAATCAGCAACTGACTTTGGAGCAAAAGAGGCCACAAGGTGATCCTAAAGATGACCACAAGAGACAGCGTGCTCAAGATAACCTGTTGACCGCGAAATTCAAACAGGAGCAAGGCAAAAACAATAAACTCCAAAAGGATTTGGAAGTTGCCCTCTCCAAGCAGCACAATGACAAAGATGAGCTGATGCTTCTGACGTCTAAAAATCAGAAACTGGCTTTGGAGCTAAAGAGGCTCCGAGCTGAACTTAAGGATGACCACAAGAGACAGCGTGCTCAAGATATCCAGCGGACCTTGAAATTCAAACAGGAGCAAGGCAAATACAATAAACTCAAGAACGATTTGGAAGTGTCTCTCTCCCAGCAGCAGAAGGACAGAGAAAAGCTGATGCTTATGCCTTATAAAAATCGGAATCTCCAGAAATTGGAGCAAAATAGGCTTCGAGGTGAACTTAAGGATGACCCCAAGAGAGAGCTGGCTCAAGATAACCAGTGGGCCTTGAAACTCACACAGGAGCAAGGCAAATACAATAAACTCCAGAAGGATTATGAGGCTGCCCTCTCCCAGCAGCAGAAGGACAAAGAGGAGCTGATGCTTCTGACTTGTAAAAATCACCAACTGGCTTTGGATAAAAATAGGCTGCAAGGTGAACTGGAAGATGTCCAACTCAAGAGAGAACTTTCTCTAATCCAGCTCAAGAAGGACCGAGACACTTGCACCATGCTTGAAGAGAAACTCCAGAAGTACAAAACCCGCTTATTGAGAGAAATAAAACAAAACGAGCAGCAAAAGAAAGCCTCAACAGCCACAGAGAGTAAGATGAACGACATGCACACACCAAGGATGGAGAACGAGAACATCATGGCTAAATTTGAGGCTAAGGATCGGTCAGAGAGCACAACAACACTGGCCCAACTTGAAGATGCCCTGCATAAGGAAACAGCACAAAGGTCAATCTTGGAGGAGAGAACCATTCAGATTGCATCTGCTCTTGAAAGAGAACGGGAGAGAGCCAATCAATCTTCCTCTGCTCCTGAAAAAGAACAGGAGAAAGCCTGTCAATCTTCTTCTGCTCTTGAAAAAGAACGGGAGAAAGACTATCACTCTTCCTCTGCTCCAGAAAAAGAAAGGGCCACACGCGATAAGTACTGTGTTGAGCTCAAGGAAGGTTTGACGAAGCAGAAAAAAGAGCAGACAAAAGTTCAGCTCCGACAGCCCGATGAGCTCAGGCTGAATGAGCAGCAACGTGCACAACACAACCCGCAGAGGCAACACACAGATCTTGGGAGGAAGCATAAACAAATTCATTCTAATTTCCATGAGCCGCGTATACCCCCACCAACCTCCAGAACAACCAAGAGCTGCTCAGCTCTGCAAAAGGGAAGCCCCGCCCACCTCTCAGTCGGTCTCAGCCGAACCCAGAAAGGACAGCACTCATTTTAACCCTCCCCAACCCTTATCCCTGCGCTAAACTTAAACCTAAACCCTGCCCTAAAAGCCCAACCCCGATTCCAACCCGTCTACATATCATATCACATCATTAAGCATGGCTGTTGTTCTTCAATAACAAGACCTGGCAAACTGAGCTGAAGAAGCCGCTGTGCAGAGTTTGAATGAAGTGTCAAAGTATATCTTCTATTTTATTCTATTTTATACTATTTCTATTTAATTTTTTAGGTTGTAATTACTTGAGCATTGCTAGAAGAGAGCCTGTGACTCAAGCATTTCACTGCCAGCGACTGCTTAATGTTATTGTTGTGCATTTGATAATAAAAAAATCTTGAATCTTGAATGAAGCGTCAAAGTATGAAGGAGATCGAGCACTTTCCCCATTCATTTCAACGAGTGAAAATATACAGAAAATACAAACATCTACATCCCAACCTCAGAAAATACTTCAAGAATTAGAAATGGATGAAACAAGTCCTGAACGAGCTGTTTGTTTGGAAACGGGACTGGTTTGTTTCCAATCCATCTTGAGGGGGACGTTGATATCTGCGACACCTTTTTTCAGACATTTCACTTTGATTCAAAACCTAATTATGGACCCAGAAGAGACAGTGAAGCCTCGATTCAAGCACTGCCAAGCTGCGAGTGAGAAACCATTGCAGGAAATTCATTATTTCCAGCTCTTCAGTGACCACGGTACTGAATTTACGTAGGTGCTCCGGGATATTTTAGTCAAATATAAGTCGACATTACAAACCTTGCTTAGCTCCACCTTGAGGTTGAACGGATCGCTTCCATAGTGGAACAGAGACTTTTTAAATCACTCGATGACTTAACGTCTGATGCGGCTACAGGCGTATGGGAATGAGCAGGTAATCCAATCCTTAATGTTAATGTAATTGCTTAAATTTGGCAGGCTGTCGTGTTGGCAGGACTTCAACCACCTATTCATTGCACAATATCAAATACTAAGACAATTTAAAAATAAAAGAACGAAAAAATGAATATATTTAAAGCCCATTGTGCAACTTCTGCGCAGAAGACCATTGCGCACATGCTGAGCCGTAAACAAAGAACTCCCCTCCTGCAGTGTCAGTGTTCAACGATCAAAGGAATCTTTATGTCTGGCAAAGTTGACGTCTCTTTCTCTCTCAGAATTGGACATTTCCTCAAACCGTGTAAACATTGAGGTACGGCGAAGGTTCATCCGTCGCCAGAGGAGACGATGTTGTCATAACTCAGCTGTGCATTGTCCTATCACCACCAAACTTCTGTCTCATCAGAGTCCAAGCCTGAACAGCTCTATGTGGGGATATTTCCTCAGTCATTATTTATTTTTTTCAGGCAAAACGATGCAACACTTCAAAATGCATGCGCTCGGGCCCGCTCAGTGCTGCTTTGCAGTCCTAAAAATATCAGAATTGTATTTATATTTATTTTTACTTGATTTTTTTAAATGATTATTAAAAAAACATTTATTTATCTTTATCTTTGCCTCATCTCTGGTATTTGGATATTTATCTTTATCTTTCACTGTTTACCTGCCTTTGGTGTTTCCTCATCTCAAATTGATGAGGTTTTTGAAAGCCTTTAATTGTTATTTAATTGTTTTCTTCTTTGAAATGCTAACAGTTTTAATTACAATTAATATACTCTAATGCAGTCGATTACCTGATTGGAAGTGTTCTATTCAAAGTGGAACTTTTTCTGTTCAAATCCTGCTAATAAAGTACCAATAATGTTATGAAAGTGGGAAGTGCTGTTATTTCTGTGCATAGTTCAAATATTTGTTAAAGTTCAATTAATGCAGAACCCCAATTGTGCAATATTTACAAGGCATACGCCTACAGCAACTAGTAATGAAGTTCCCTTTGTTACTTGACTTTTCAAATAAAATATTATTGATTATTATTTACATTCACAGGAGCATTTAGAAATAAAGGCTGCAGATGAATACATTTAATTTAGCACTACGTACATATATGAATATGTGCTGATATACATTCTTGAATATCAGCACAGTCACATCACAATGTTACAACTAGTCAAAGCCTGAGAGTCAGTGAGGTGGGTGGTGACAGAAACGTAAAGTTATCGAGTACAAACGAGTACACGTCTTATGAATTTCATAGGTTAACATGTTAACTTAAATACATTTTAAATACATTTGATTATTTTATTGTGGAACATTTATTATTTCTGTAAACAAGTCTTTGAGGCTTTTTATAGAAGGAAAAGAGTAGAATTGTATCTGAAAAATTAGCCAAGTTTTGTTGTTCTTATTCCCTTTGGTTGACAGGCGTTAGCCACCAATCTACGCTGTATTACCGCCATCTACTGGACTGCTTCTTTGATCAAGAGCCACATTTTGTGTGTGTGCAGGGTTGAAAGAGAAACATCTGATAGTGATGACATCACAGTGTGCCTTTAATAGAACAGTCCTTGAATCTTTGTCTATGAAGGAACATCGAACAAAGAACAGAAGAAGTGTGGTCACCATACATACGGTTGGTGGATACAAAGTTTTATCACAGCGAATTCAATCATCGGCAGGTCAAGTTTTTCTCTTTAAAAAGATAAAGAAATTGACAGTGATGGATACAAGGAACGTTTTAATGGTGGAAGAGCTGGACTTTCTGAGAGAGGTTGAGAAGGAGATTGATTGCTTCAAACTCCAGGAGATAGAGAAGGGGATAAAGGATGGGATGCAGGAGGAGATTGAGGAGGAGACAGAAGAGGAGATTGTGGATGAGACAGAGGAGATCAGCTTTCAGCGTGTCTCAAAGAAGATGCCAAAAACATTTTATGCTGAAGAGGTTGAGACAGAAGAGTCGATTGTAGATGAGACAGAGGAGAAGATCAAGGAGGTGATGGAGGAGGAGACAGAAGACGAGATTGTGGATGAGACAGAGCAGAAGATCCAGGAAGTAATTGAGGAGGAGCTCTACAGCCCCAATTATGAGGAGGTAAGTGTGTATAGGTTCACACCCTATACACAAAATATTTGTAATAATAATTACATTTTGTGTAATATCTCATATTTTAACTATTATTGACTCCCTTTCAATAGTTGACTGCATTTTTTATAATTCATTAAATATTATAAATGAATAATTAATTTTGTTAGGCTACATAAGCATATGAGTATAAAACAACATGTCAATAGGAAGTTAAATGAATGAACAACAAACCAATAATTGTTCTATGTTTCACAGTTTGAAGAATCAAGTTCTTATGATGGTCTGCACAGAGACCTCCAAAAGGACAAAGCTGCCAACGCTGCTCTTGAAGAGAAGTTGAGAATAAGAAGAGCGGAGACTGAAATGAAAGAAGCCCCAAGGAGAAAGCGAAAAGAGAACCACGCTCTTTCAAAATTTTCGAAGAAAGAGCAAGTTGAAAAAGATCAAACAGCTCATCTTACGCGATCAGAGAAAGACCAGGAGCACAGATATGCAAAGCCTCAAAAGCAAAAAAGCAATCTCAAAGAGAAAGATGAGCTGGTCGAGAAATTCAAAGATGAGTTGAAGGGGAATTGTGAGGTAATCTTTCAAGGACAGAAAACAATTAAGGAACTCAAACAGGCATATGATGATCTTTCTATGATGAAACGGAAATTTGTTGAACAAGACAATGAAATCAAATCCCTTCACATCAGTATCGAAACTCTTCAAAACAGTTCCGAAGCCAAGAGCAATGCTATTTCCATGCTGCAAGAGAAGGTTGACCAGTGGGCCTCTGGCCTCAAAGAGGAGCGGGCAAAACACTACAAACTCCAGAGGGATTATGAGGCTGCCCTCTCCCAACAGCAGAGGGACAAAGAAGAGCTGATCCATCTGACTTGTAAGAATCAGCAACTGACTTTGGAGCAAAAGAGGCCACAAGGTGATCCTAAAGATGACCACAAGAGACAGCGTGCTCAAGATAACCTGTTGACCGCGAAATTCAAACAGGAGCAAGGCAAAAACAATAAACTCCAAAAGGATTTGGAAGTTGCCCTCTCCAAGCAGCACAATGACAAAGATGAGCTGATGCTTCTGACGTCTAAAAATCAGAAACTGGCTTTGGAGCTAAAGAGGCTCCGAGCTGAACTTAAGGATGACCACAAGAGACAGCGTGCTCAAGATATCCAGCGGACCTTGAAATTCAAACAGGAGCAAGGCAAATACAATAAACTCAAGAACGATTTGGAAGTGTCTCTCTCCCAGCAGCAGAAGGACAGAGAAAAGCTGATGCTTATGCCTTATAAAAATCGGAATCTCCAGAAATTGGAGCAAAATAGGCTTCGAGGTGAACTTAAGGATGACCCCAAGAGAGAGCTGGCTCAAGATAACCAGTGGGCCTTGAAACTCACACAGGAGCAAGGCAAATACAATAAACTCCAGAAGGATTATGAGGCTGCCCTCTCCCAGCAGCAGAAGGACAAAGAGGAGCTGATGCTTCTGACTTGTAAAAATCACCAACTGGCTTTGGATAAAAATAGGCTGCAAGGTGAACTGGAAGATGTCCAACTCAAGAGAGAACTTTCTCTAATCCAGCTCAAGAAGGACCGAGACACTTGCACCATGCTTGAAGAGAAACTCCAGAAGTACAAAACCCGCTTATTGAGAGAAATAAAACAAAACGAGCAGCAAAAGAAAGCCTCAACAGCCACAGAGAGTAAGATGAACGACATGCACACACCAAGGATGGAGAACGAGAACATCATGGCTAAATTTGAGGCTAAGGATCGGTCAGAGAGCACAACAACACTGGCCCAACTTGAAGATGCCCTGCATAAGGAAACAGCACAAAGGTCAATCTTGGAGGAGAGAACCATTCAGATTGCATCTGCTCTTGAAAGAGAACGGGAGAGAGCCAATCAATCTTCCTCTGCTCCTGAAAAAGAACAGGAGAAAGCCTGTCAATCTTCTTCTGCTCTTGAAAAAGAACGGGAGAAAGACTATCACTCTTCCTCTGCTCCAGAAAAAGAAAGGGCCACACGCGATAAGTACTGTGTTGAGCTCAAGGAAGGTTTGACGAAGCAGAAAAAAGAGCAGACAAAAGTTCAGCTCCGACAGCCCGATGAGCTCAGGCTGAATGAGCAGCAACGTGCACAACACAACCCGCAGAGGCAACACACAGATCTTGGGAGGAAGCATAAACAAATTCATTCTAATTTCCATGAGCCGCGTATACCCCCACCAACCTCCAGAACAACCAAGAGCTGCTCAGCTCTGCAAAAGGGAAGCCCCGCCCACCTCTCAGTCGGTCTCAGCCGAACCCAGAAAGGACAGCACTCATTTTAACCCTCCCCAACCCTTATCCCTGCGCTAAACTTAAACCTAAACCCTGCCCTAAAAGCCCAACCCCGATTCCAACCCGTCTACATATCATATCACATCATTAAGCATGGCTGTTGTTCTTCAATAACAAGACCTGGCAAACTGAGCTGAAGAAGCCGCTGTGCAGAGTTTGAATGAAGTGTCAAAGTATATCTTCTATTTTATTCTATTTTATACTATTTCTATTTAATTTTTTAGGTTGTAATTACTTGAGCATTGCTAGAAGAGAGCCTGTGACTCAAGCATTTCACTGCCAGCGACTGCTTAATGTTATTGTTGTGCATTTGATAATAAAAAAATCTTGAATCTTGAATCTTGAATGAAGCGTCAAAGTATGAAGGAGATTGAGCACTTTCCCCATTCATTTCAACGAGTGAAAATATACAGAAAATACAAACATCTACATCCCAACCTCAGAAAATACTTCAAGAATTAGAAATGGATGAAACAAGTCCTGAACGAGCTGTTTGTTTGGAAACGGGACTGGTTTGTTTCCAATCCATCTTGAGGGGGACGTTGATATCTGCGACACCTTTTTTCAGACATTTCACTTTGATTCAAAACCTAATTATGGACCCAGAAGAGACAGTGAAGCCTCGATTCAAGCACTGCCAAGCTGCGAGTGAGAAACCATTGCAGGAAATTCATTATTTCCAGCTCTTCAGTGACCACGGTACTGAATTTACGTAGGTGCTCCGGGATATTTTAGTCAAATATAAGTCGACATTACAAACCTTGCTTAGCTCCACCTTGAGGTTGAACGGATCGCTTCCATAGTGGAACAGAGACTTTTTAAATCACTCGATGACTTAACGTCTGATGCGGCTACAGGCGTATGGGAATGAGCAGGTAATCCAATCCTTAATGTTAATGTAATTGCTTAAATTTGGCAGGCTGTCGTGTTGGCAGGACTTCAACCACCTATTCATTGCACAATATCAAATACTAAGACAATTTAAAAATAAAAGAACGAAAAAATGAATATATTTAAAGCCCATTGTGCAACTTCTGCGCAGAAGACCATTGCGCACATGCTGAGCCGTAAACAAAGAACTCCCCTCCTGCAGTGTCAGTGTTCAACGATCAAAGGAATCTTTATGTCTGGCAAAGTTGACGTCTCTTTCTCTCTCAGAATTGGACATTTCCTCAAACCGTGTAAACATTGAGGTACGGCGAAGGTTCATCCCTCGCCAGAGGAGACGATGTTGTCATAACTCAGCTGTGCATTGTCCTATCACCACCAAACTTCTGTCTCATCAGAGTCCAAGCCTGAACAGCTCTATGTGGGGATATTTCCTCAGTCATTATTTATTTTTTTCAGGCAAAACGATGCAACACTTCAAAATGCATGCGCTCGGGCCCGCTCAGTGCTGCTTTGCAGTCCTAAAAATATCAGAATTGTATTTATATTTATTTTTACTTGATTTTTTTAAATGATTATTAAAAAAACATTTATTTATCTTTATCTTTGCCTCATCTCTGGTATTTGGATATTTATCTTTATCTTTCACTGTTTACCTGCCTTTGGTGTTTCCTCATCTCAAATTGATGAGGTTTTTGAAAGCCTTTAATTGTTATTTAATTGTTTTCTTCTTTGAAATGCTAACAGTTTTAATTACAATTAATATACTCTAATGCAGTCGATTACCTGATTGGAAGTGTTCTATTCAAAGTGGAACTTTTTCTGTTCAAATCCTGCTAATAAAGTACCAATAATGTTATGAAAGTGGGAAGTGCTGTTATTTCTGTGCATAGTTCAAATATTTGTTAAAGTTCAATTAATGCAGAACCCCAATTGTGCAATATTTACAAGGCATACGCCTACAGCAACTAGTAATGAAGTTCCCTTTGTTACTTGACTTTTCAAATAAAATATTATTGATTATTATTTACATTCACAGGAGCATTTAGAAATAAAGGCTGCAGATGAATACATTTAATTTAGCACTACGTACATATATGAATATGTGCTGATATACATTCTTGAATATCAGCACAGTCACATCACAATGTTACAACTAGTCAAAGCCTGAGAGTCAGTGAGGTGGGTGGTGACAGAAACGTAAAGTTATCGAGTACAAACGAGTACACGTCTTATGAATTTCATAGGTTAACATGTTAACTTAAATACATTTTAAATACATTTGATTATTTTATTGTGGAACATTTATTATTTCTGTAAACAAGTCTTTGAGGCTTTTTATAGAAGGAAAAGAGTAGAATTGTATCTGAAAAATTAGCCAAGTTTTGTTGTTCTTATTCCCTTTGGTTGACAGGCGTTAGCCACCAATCTACGCTGTATTACCGCCATCTACTGGACTGCTTCTTTGATCAAGAGCCACATTTTGTGTGTGTGCAGGGTTGAAAGAGAAACATCTGATAGTGATGACATCACAGTGTGCCTTTAATAGAACAGTCCTTGAATCTTTGTCTATGAAGGAACATCGAACAAAGAACAGAAGAAGTGTGGTCACCATACATACGGTTGGTGGATACAAAGTTTTATCACAGCGAATTCAATCATCGGCAGGTCAAGTTTTTCTCTTTAAAAAGATAAAGAAATTGACAGTGATGGATACAAGGAACGTTTTAATGGTGGAAGAGCTGGACTTTCTGAGAGAGGTTGAGAAGGAGATTGATTGCTTCAACCTCCAGGAGATAGAGAAGGGGATAAAGGATGGGATGCAGGAGGAGATTGAGGAGGAGACAGAAGAGGAGATTGTGGATGAGACAGAGGAGATCAGCTTTCAGCGTGTCTCAAAGAAGATGCCAAAAACATTTTATGCTGAAGAGGTTGAGACAGAAGAGTCGATTGTAGATGAGACAGAGGAGAAGATCAAGGAGGTGATGGAGGAGGAGACAGAAGACGAGATTGTGGATGAGACAGAGCAGAAGATCCAGGAAGTAATTGAGGAGGAGCTCTACAGCCCCAATTATGAGGAGGTAAGTGTGTATAGGTTCACACCCTATACACAAAATATTTGTAATAATAATTACATTTTGTGTAATATCTCATATTTTAACTATTATTGACTCCCTTTCAATAGTTGACTGCATTTTTTATAATTCATTAAATATTATAAATGAATAATTAATTTTGTTAGGCTACATAAGCATATGAGTATAAAACAACATGTCAATAGGAAGTTAAATGAATGAACAACAAACCAATAATTGTTCTATGTTTCACAGTTTGAAGAATCAAGTTCTTATGATGGTCTGCACAGAGACCTCCAAAAGGACAAAGCTGCCAACGCTGCTCTTGAAGAGAAGTTGAGAATAAGAAGAGCGGAGACTGAAATGAAAGAAGCCCAAAGGAGAAAGCGAAAAGAGAACCACGCTCTTTCAAAATTTTCGAAGAAAGAGCAAGTTGAAAAAGATCAAACAGCTCATCTTACGCGATCAGAGAAAGACCAGGAGCACAGATATGCAAAGCCTCAAAAGCAAAAAAGCAATCTCAAAGAGAAAGATGAGCTGGTCGAGAAATTCAAAGATGAGTTGAAGGGGAATTGTGAGGTAATCTTTCAAGGACAGAAAACAATTAAGGAACTCAAACAGGCATATGATGATCTTTCTATGATGAAACGGAAATTTGTTGAACAAGACAATGAAATCAAATCCCTTCACATCAGTATCGAAACTCTTCAAAACAGTTCCGAAGCCAAGAGCAATGCTATTTCCATGCTGCAAGAGAAGGTTGACCAGTGGGCCTCTGGCCTCAAAGAGGAGCGGGCAAAACACTACAAACTCCAGAGGGATTATGAGGCTGCCCTCTCCCAACAGCAGAGGGACAAAGAAGAGCTGATCCATCTGACTTGTAAGAATCAGCAACTGACTTTGGAGCAAAAGAGGCCACAAGGTGATCCTAAAGATGACCACAAGAGACAGCGTGCTCAAGATAACCTGTTGACCGCGAAATTCAAACAGGAGCAAGGCAAAAACAATAAACTCCAAAAGGATTTGGAAGTTGCCCTCTCCAAGCAGCACAATGACAAAGATGAGCTGATGCTTCTGACGTCTAAAAATCAGAAACTGGCTTTGGAGCTAAAGAGGCTCCGAGCTGAACTTAAGGATGACCACAAGAGACAGCGTGCTCAAGATATCCAGCGGACCTTGAAATTCAAACAGGAGCAAGGCAAATACAATAAACTCAAGAACGATTTGGAAGTGTCTCTCTCCCAGCAGCAGAAGGACAGAGAAAAGCTGATGCTTATGCCTTATAAAAATCGGAATCTCCAGAAATTGGAGCAAAATAGGCTTCGAGGTGAACTTAAGGATGACCCCAAGAGAGAGCTGGCTCAAGATAACCAGTGGGCCTTGAAACTCACACAGGAGCAAGGCAAATACAATAAACTCCAGAAGGATTATGAGGCTGCCCTCTCCCAGCAGCAGAAGGACAAAGAGGAGCTGATGCTTCTGACTTGTAAAAATCACCAACTGGCTTTGGATAAAAATAGGCTGCAAGGTGAACTGGAAGATGTCCAGCTCAAGAGAGAACTTTCTCTAATCCAGCTCAAGAAGGACCGAGACACTTGCACCATGCTTGAAGAGAAACTCCAGAAGTACAAAACCCGCTTATTGAGAGAAATAAAACAAAACGAGCAGCAAAAGAAAGCCTCAACAGCCACAGAGAGTAAGATGAACGACATGCACACACCAAGGATGGAGAACGAGAACATCATGGCTAAATTTGAGGCTAAGGATCGGTCAGAGAGCACAACAACACTGGCCCAACTTGAAGATGCCCTGCATAAGGAAACAGCACAAAGGTCAATCTTGGAGGAGAGAACCATTCAGATTGCATCTGCTCTTGAAAGAGAACGGGAGAGAGCCAATCAATCTTCCTCTGCTCCTGAAAAAGAACAGGAGAAAGCCTGTCAATCTTCTTCTGCTCTTGAAAAAGAACGGGAGAAAGACTATCACTCTTCCTCTGCTCCAGAAAAAGAAAGGGCCACACGCGATAAGTACTGTGTTGAGCTCAAGGAAGGTTTGACGAAGCAGAAAAAAGAGCAGACAAAAGTTCAGCTCCGACAGCCCGATGAGCTCAGGCTGAATGAGCAGCAACGTGCACAACACAACCCGCAGAGGCAACACACAGATCTTGGGAGGAAGCATAAACAAATTCATTCTAATTTCCATGAGCCGCGTATACCCCCACCAACCTCCAGAACAACCAAGAGCTGCTCAGCTCTGCAAAAGGGAAGCCCCGCCCACCTCTCAGTCGGTCTCAGCCGAACCCAGAAAGGACAGCACTCATTTTAACCCTCCCCAACCCTTATCCCTGCGCTAAACTTAAACCTAAACCCTGCCCTAAAAGCCCAACCCCGATTCCAACCCGTCTACATATCATATCACATCATTAAGCATGGCTGTTGTTCTTCAATAACAAGACCTGGCAAACTGAGCTGAAGAAGCCGCTGTGCAGAGTTTGAATGAAGTGTCAAAGTATATCTTCTATTTTATTCTATTTTATACTATTTCTATTTAATTTTTTAGGTTGTAATTACTTGAGCATTGCTAGAAGAGAGCCTGTGACTCAAGCATTTCACTGCCAGCGACTGCTTAATGTTATTGTTGTGCATTTGATAATAAAAAAATCTTGAATCTTGAATGAAGCGTCAAAGTATGAAGGAGATCGAGCACTTTCCCCATTCATTTCAACGAGTGAAAATATACAGAAAATACAAACATCTACATCCCAACCTCAGAAAATACTTCAAGAATTAGAAATGGATGAAACAAGTCCTGAACGAGCTGTTTGTTTGGAAACGGGACTGGTTTGTTTCCAATCCATCTTGAGGGGGACGTTGATATCTGCGACACCTTTTTTCAGACATTTCACTTTGATTCAAAACCTAATTATGGACCCAGAAGAGACAGTGAAGCCTCGATTCAAGCACTGCCAAGCTGCGAGTGAGAAACCATTGCAGGAAATTCATTATTTCCAGCTCTTCAGTGACCACGGTACTGAATTTACGTAGGTGCTCCGGGATATTTTAGTCAAATATAAGTCGACATTACAAACCTTGCTTAGCTCCACCTTGAGGTTGAACGGATCGCTTCCATAGTGGAACAGAGACTTTTTAAATCACTCGATGACTTAACGTCTGATGCGGCTACAGGCGTATGGGAATGAGCAGGTAATCCAATCCTTAATGTTAATGTAATTGCTTAAATTTGGCAGGCTGTCGTGTTGGCAGGACTTCAACCACCTATTCATTGCACAATATCAAATACTAAGACAATTTAAAAATAAAAGAACGAAAAAATGAATATATTTAAAGCCCATTGTGCAACTTCTGCGCAGAAGACCATTGCGCACATGCTGAGCCGTAAACAAAGAACTCCCCTCCTGCAGTGTCAGTGTTCAACGATCAAAGGAATCTTTATGTCTGGCAAAGTTGACGTCTCTTTCTCTCTCAGAATTGGACATTTCCTCAAACCGTGTAAACATTGAGGTACGGCGAAGGTTCATCCCTCGCCAGAGGAGACGATGTTGTCATAACTCAGCTGTGCATTGTCCTATCACCACCAAACTTCTGTCTCATCAGAGTCCAAGCCTGAACAGCTCTATGTGGGGATATTTCCTCAGTCATTATTTATTTTTTTCAGGCAAAACGATGCAACACTTCAAAATGCATGCGCTCGGGCCCGCTCAGTGCTGCTTTGCAGTCCTAAAAATATCAGAATTGTATTTATATTTATTTTTACTTGATTTTTTTAAATGATTATTAAAAAAACATTTATTTATCTTTATCTTTGCCTCATCTCTGGTATTTGGATATTTATCTTTATCTTTCACTGTTTACCTGCCTTTGGTGTTTCCTCATCTCAAATTGATGAGGTTTTTGAAAGCCTTTAATTGTTATTTAATTGTTTTCTTCTTTGAAATGCTAACAGTTTTAATTACAATTAATATACTCTAATGCAGTCGATTACCTGATTGGAAGTGTTCTATTCAAAGTGGAACTTTTTCTGTTCAAATCCTGCTAATAAAGTACCAATAATGTTATGAAAGTGGGAAGTGCTGTTATTTCTGTGCATAGTTCAAATATTTGTTAAAGTTCAATTAATGCAGAACCCCAATTGTGCAATATTTACAAGGCATACGCCTACAGCAACTAGTAATGAAGTTCCCTTTGTTACTTGACTTTTCAAATAAAATATTATTGATTATTATTTACATTCACAGGAGCATTTAGAAATAAAGGCTGCAGATGAATACATTTAATTTAGCACTACGTACATATATGAATATGTGCTGATATACATTCTTGAATATCAGCACAGTCACATCACAATGTTACAACTAGTCAAAGCCTGAGAGTCAGTGAGGTGGGTGGTGACAGAAACGTAAAGTTATCGAGTACAAACGAGTACACGTCTTATGAATTTCATAGGTTAACATGTTAACTTAAATACATTTTAAATACATTTGATTATTTTATTGTGGAACATTTATTATTTCTGTAAACAAGTCTTTGAGGCTTTTTATAGAAGGAAAAGAGTAGAATTGTATCTGAAAAATTAGCCAAGTTTTGTTGTTCTTATTCCCTTTGGTTGACAGGCGTTAACCACCAATCTACGCTGTATTACCGCCATCTACTGGACTGCTTCTTTGATCAAGAGCCACATTTTGTGTGTGTGCAGGGTTGAAAGAGAAACATCTGATAGTGATGACATCACAGTGTGCCTTTAATAGAACAGTCCTTGAATCTTTGTCTATGAAGGAACATCGAACAAAGAACAGAAGAAGTGTGGTCACCATACATACGGTTGGTGGATACAAAGTTTTATCACAGCGAATTCAATCATCGGCAGGTCAAGTTTTTCTCTTTAAAAAGATAAAGAAATTGACAGTGATGGATACAAGGAACGTTTTAATGGTGGAAGAGCTGGACTTTCTGAGAGAGGTTGAGAAGGAGATTGATTGCTTCAACCTCCAGGAGATAGAGAAGGGGATAAAGGATGGGATGCAGGAGGAGATTGAGGAGGAGACAGAAGAGGAGATTGTGGATGAGACAGAGGAGATCAGCTTTCAGCGTGTCTCAAAGAAGATGCCAAAAACATTTTATGCTGAAGAGGTTGAGACAGAAGAGTCGATTGTAGATGAGACAGAGGAGAAGATCAAGGAGGTGATGGAGGAGGAGACAGAAGACGAGATTGTGGATGAGACAGAGCAGAAGATCCAGGAAGTAATTGAGGAGGAGCTCTACAGCCCCAATTATGAGGAGGTAAGTGTGTATAGGTTCACACCCTATACACAAAATATTTGTAATAATAATTACATTTTGTGTAATATCTCATATTTTAACTATTATTGACTCCCTTTCAATAGTTGACTGCATTTTTTATAATTCATTAAATATTATAAATGAATAATTAATTTTGTTAGGCTACATAAGCATATGAGTATAAAACAACATGTCAATAGGAAGTTAAATGAATGAACAACAAACCAATAATTGTTCTATGTTTCACAGTTTGAAGAATCAAGTTCTTATGATGGTCTGCACAGAGACCTCCAAAAGGACAAAGCTGCCAACGCTGCTCTTGAAGAGAAGTTGAGAATAAGAAGAGCGGAGACTGAAATGAAAGAAGCCCCAAGGAGAAAGCGAAAAGAGAACCACGCTCTTTCAAAATTTTCGAAGAAAGAGCAAGTTGAAAAAGATCAAACAGCTCATCTTACGCGATCAGAGAAAGACCAGGAGCACAGATATGCAAAGCCTCAAAAGCAAAAAAGCAATCTCAAAGAGAAAGATGAGCTGGTCGAGAAATTCAAAGATGAGTTGAAGGGGAATTGTGAGGTAATCTTTCAAGGACAGAAAACAATTAAGGAACTCAAACAGGCATATGATGATCTTTCTATGATGAAACGGAAATTTGTTGAACAAGACAATGAAATCAAATCCCTTCACATCAGTATCGAAACTCTTCAAAACAGTTCCGAAGCCAAGAGCAATGCTATTTCCATGCTGCAAGAGAAGGTTGACCAGTGGGCCTCTGGCCTCAAAGAGGAGCGGGCAAAACACTACAAACTCCAGAGGGATTATGAGGCTGCCCTCTCCCAACAGCAGAGGGACAAAGAAGAGCTGATCCATCTGACTTGTAAGAATCAGCAACTGACTTTGGAGCAAAAGAGGCCACAAGGTGATCCTAAAGATGACCACAAGAGACAGCGTGCTCAAGATAACCTGTTGACCGCGAAATTCAAACAGGAGCAAGGCAAAAACAATAAACTCCAAAAGGATTTGGAAGTTGCCCTCTCCAAGCAGCACAATGACAAAGATGAGCTGATGCTTCTGACGTCTAAAAATCAGAAACTGGCTTTGGAGCTAAAGAGGCTCCGAGCTGAACTTAAGGATGACCACAAGAGACAGCGTGCTCAAGATATCCAGCGGACCTTGAAATTCAAACAGGAGCAAGGCAAATACAATAAACTCAAGAACGATTTGGAAGTGTCTCTCTCCCAGCAGCAGAAGGACAGAGAAAAGCTGATGCTTATGCCTTATAAAAATCGGAATCTCCAGAAATTGGAGCAAAATAGGCTTCGAGGTGAACTTAAGGATGACCCCAAGAGAGAGCTGGCTCAAGATAACCAGTGGGCCTTGAAACTCACACAGGAGCAAGGCAAATACAATAAACTCCAGAAGGATTATGAGGCTGCCCTCTCCCAGCAGCAGAAGGACAAAGAGGAGCTGATGCTTCTGACTTGTAAAAATCACCAACTGGCTTTGGATAAAAATAGGCTGCAAGGTGAACTGGAAGATGTCCAACTCAAGAGAGAACTTTCTCTAATCCAGCTCAAGAAGGACCGAGACACTTGCACCATGCTTGAAGAGAAACTCCAGAAGTACAAAACCCGCTTATTGAGAGAAATAAAACAAAACGAGCAGCAAAAGAAAGCCTCAACAGCCACAGAGAGTAAGATGAACGACATGCACACACCAAGGATGGAGAACGAGAACATCATGGCTAAATTTGAGGCTAAGGATCGGTCAGAGAGCACAACAACACTGGCCCAACTTGAAGATGCCCTGCATAAGGAAACAGCACAAAGGTCAATCTTGGAGGAGAGAACCATTCAGATTGCATCTGCTCTTGAAAGAGAACGGGAGAGAGCCAATCAATCTTCCTCTGCTCCTGAAAAAGAACAGGAGAAAGCCTGTCAATCTTCTTCTGCTCTTGAAAAAGAACGGGAGAAAGACTATCACTCTTCCTCTGCTCCAGAAAAAGAAAGGGCCACACGCGATAAGTACTGTGTTGAGCTCAAGGAAGGTTTGACGAAGCAGAAAAAAGAGCAGACAAAAGTTCAGCTCCGACAGCCCGATGAGCTCAGGCTGAATGAGCAGCAACGTGCACAACACAACCCGCAGAGGCAACACACAGATCTTGGGAGGAAGCATAAACAAATTCATTCTAATTTCCATGAGCCGCGTATACCCCCACCAACCTCCAGAACAACCAAGAGCTGCTCAGCTCTGCAAAAGGGAAGCCCCGCCCACCTCTCAGTCGGTCTCAGCCGAACCCAGAAAGGACAGCACTCATTTTAACCCTCCCCAACCCTTATCCCTGCGCTAAACTTAAACCTAAACCCTGCCCTAAAAGCCCAACCCCGATTCCAACCCGTCTACATATCATATCACATCATTAAGCATGGCTGTTGTTCTTCAATAACAAGACCTGGCAAACTGAGCTGAAGAAGCCGCTGTGCAGAGTTTGAATGAAGTGTCAAAGTATATCTTCTATTTTATTCTATTTTATACTATTTCTATTTAATTTTTTAGGTTGTAATTACTTGAGCATTGCTAGAAGAGAGCCTGTGACTCAAGCATTTCACTGCCAGCGACTGCTTAATGTTATTGTTGTGCATTTGATAATAAAAAAATCTTGAATCTTGAATGAAGCGTCAAAGTATGAAGGAGATCGAGCACTTTCCCCATTCATTTCAACGAGTGAAAATATACAGAAAATACAAACATCTACATCCCAACCTCAGAAAATACTTCAAGAATTAGAAATGGATGAAACAAGTCCTGAACGAGCTGTTTGTTTGGAAACGGGACTGGTTTGTTTCCAATCCATCTTGAGGGGGACGTTGATATCTGCGACACCTTTTTTCAGACATTTCACTTTGATTCAAAACCTAATTATGGACCCAGAAGAGACAGTGAAGCCTCGATTCAAGCACTGCCAAGCTGCGAGTGAGAAACCATTGCAGGAAATTCATTATTTCCAGCTCTTCAGTGACCACGGTACTGAATTTACGTAGGTGCTCCGGGATATTTTAGTCAAATATAAGTCGACATTACAAACCTTGCTTAGCTCCACCTTGAGGTTGAACGGATCGCTTCCATAGTGGAACAGAGACTTTTTAAATCACTCGATGACTTAACGTCTGATGCGGCTACAGGCGTATGGGAATGAGCAGGTAATCCAATCCTTAATGTTAATGTAATTGCTTAAATTTGGCAGGCTGTCGTGTTGGCAGGACTTCAACCACCTATTCATTGCACAATATCAAATACTAAGACAATTTAAAAATAAAAGAACGAAAAAATGAATATATTTAAAGCCCATTGTGCAACTTCTGCGCAGAAGACCATTGCGCACATGCTGAGCCGTAAACAAAGAACTCCCCTCCTGCAGTGTCAGTGTTCAACGATCAAAGGAATCTTTATGTCTGGCAAAGTTGACGTCTCTTTCTCTCTCAGAATTGGACATTTCCTCAAACCGTGTAAACATTGAGGTACGGCGAAGGTTCATCCGTCGCCAGAGGAGACGATGTTGTCATAACTCAGCTGTGCATTGTCCTATCACCACCAAACTTCTGTCTCATCAGAGTCCAAGCCTGAACAGCTCTATGTGGGGATATTTCCTCAGTCATTATTTATTTTTTTCAGGCAAAACGATGCAACACTTCAAAATGCATGCGCTCGGGCCCGCTCAGTGCTGCTTTGCAGTCCTAAAAATATCAGAATTGTATTTATATTTATTTTTACTTGATTTTTTTAAATGATTATTAAAAAAACATTTATTTATCTTTATCTTTGCCTCATCTCTGGTATTTGGATATTTATCTTTATCTTTCACTGTTTACCTGCCTTTGGTGTTTCCTCATCTCAAATTGATGAGGTTTTTGAAAGCCTTTAATTGTTATTTAATTGTTTTCTTCTTTGAAATGCTAACAGTTTTAATTACAATTAATATACTCTAATGCAGTCGATTACCTGATTGGAAGTGTTCTATTCAAAGTGGAACTTTTTCTGTTCAAATCCTGCTAATAAAGTACCAATAATGTTATGAAAGTGGGAAGTGCTGTTATTTCTGTGCATAGTTCAAATATTTGTTAAAGTTCAATTAATGCAGAACCCCAATTGTGCAATATTTACAAGGCATACGCCTACAGCAACTAGTAATGAAGTTCCCTTTGTTACTTGACTTTTCAAATAAAATATTATTGATTATTATTTACATTCACAGGAGCATTTAGAAATAAAGGCTGCAGATGAATACATTTAATTTAGCACTACGTACATATATGAATATGTGCTGATATACATTCTTGAATATCAGCACAGTCACATCACAATGTTACAACTAGTCAAAGCCTGAGAGTCAGTGAGGTGGGTGGTGACAGAAACGTAAAGTTATCGAGTACAAACGAGTACACGTCTTATGAATTTCATAGGTTAACATGTTAACTTAAATACATTTTAAATACATTTGATTATTTTATTGTGGAACATTTATTATTTCTGTAAACAAGTCTTTGAGGCTTTTTATAGAAGGAAAAGAGTAGAATTGTATCTGAAAAATTAGCCAAGTTTTGTTGTTCTTATTCCCTTTGGTTGACAGGCGTTAGCCACCAATCTACGCTGTATTACCGCCATCTACTGGACTGCTTCTTTGATCAAGAGCCACATTTTGTGTGTGTGCAGGGTTGAAAGAGAAACATCTGATAGTGATGACATCACAGTGTGCCTTTAATAGAACAGTCCTTGAATCTTTGTCTATGAAGGAACATCGAACAAAGAACAGAAGAAGTGTGGTCACCATACATACGGTTGGTGGATACAAAGTTTTATCACAGCGAATTCAATCATCGGCAGGTCAAGTTTTTCTCTTTAAAAAGATAAAGAAATTGACAGTGATGGATACAAGGAACGTTTTAATGGTGGAAGAGCTGGACTTTCTGAGAGAGGTTGAGAAGGAGATTGATTGCTTCAAACTCCAGGAGATAGAGAAGGGGATAAAGGATGGGATGCAGGAGGAGATTGAGGAGGAGACAGAAGAGGAGATTGTGGATGAGACAGAGGAGATCAGCTTTCAGCGTGTCTCAAAGAAGATGCCAAAAACATTTTATGCTGAAGAGGTTGAGACAGAAGAGTCGATTGTAGATGAGACAGAGGAGAAGATCAAGGAGGTGATGGAGGAGGAGACAGAAGACGAGATTGTGGATGAGACAGAGCAGAAGATCCAGGAAGTAATTGAGGAGGAGCTCTACAGCCCCAATTATGAGGAGGTAAGTGTGTATAGGTTCACACCCTATACACAAAATATTTGTAATAATAATTACTTTTTGTGTAATATCTCATATTTTAACTATTATTGACTCCCTTTCAATAGTTGACTGCATTTTTTATAATTCATTAAATATTATAAATGAATAATTAATTTTGTTAGGCTACATAAGCATATGAGTATAAAACAACATGTCAATAGGAAGTTAAATGAATGAACAACAAACCAATAATTGTTCTATGTTTCACAGTTTGAAGAATCAAGTTCTTATGATGGTCTGCACAGAGACCTCCAAAAGGACAAAGCTGCCAACGCTGCTCTTGAAGAGAAGTTGAGAATAAGAAGAGCGGAGACTGAAATGAAAGAAGCCCCAAGGAGAAAGCGAAAAGAGAACCACGCTCTTTCAAAATTTTCGAAGAAAGAGCAAGTTGAAAAAGATCAAACAGCTCATCTTACGCGATCAGAGAAAGACCAGGAGCACAGATATGCAAAGCCTCAAAAGCAAAAAAGCAATCTCAAAGAGAAAGATGAGCTGGTCGAGAAATTCAAAGATGAGTTGAAGGGGAATTGTGAGGTAATCTTTCAAGGACAGAAAACAATTAAGGAACTCAAACAGGCATATGATGATCTTTCTATGATGAAACGGAAATTTGTTGAACAAGACAATGAAATCAAATCCCTTCACATCAGTATCGAAACTCTTCAAAACAGTTCCGAAGCCAAGAGCAATGCTATTTCCATGCTGCAAGAGAAGGTTGACCAGTGGGCCTCTGGCCTCAAAGAGGAGCGGGCAAAACACTACAAACTCCAGAGGGATTATGAGGCTGCCCTCTCCCAACAGCAGAGGGACAAAGAAGAGCTGATCCATCTGACTTGTAAGAATCAGCAACTGACTTTGGAGCAAAAGAGGCCACAAGGTGATCCTAAAGATGACCACAAGAGACAGCGTGCTCAAGATAACCTGTTGACCGCGAAATTCAAACAGGAGCAAGGCAAAAACAATAAACTCCAAAAGGATTTGGAAGTTGCCCTCTCCAAGCAGCACAATGACAAAGATGAGCTGATGCTTCTGACGTCTAAAAATCAGAAACTGGCTTTGGAGCTAAAGAGGCTCCGAGCTGAACTTAAGGATGACCACAAGAGACAGCGTGCTCAAGATATCCAGCGGACCTTGAAATTCAAACAGGAGCAAGGCAAATACAATAAACTCAAGAACGATTTGGAAGTGTCTCTCTCCCAGCAGCAGAAGGACAGAGAAAAGCTGATGCTTATGCCTTATAAAAATCGGAATCTCCAGAAATTGGAGCAAAATAGGCTTCGAGGTGAACTTAAGGATGACCCCAAGAGAGAGCTGGCTCAAGATAACCAGTGGGCCTTGAAACTCACACAGGAGCAAGGCAAATACAATAAACTCCAGAAGGATTATGAGGCTGCCCTCTCCCAGCAGCAGAAGGACAAAGAGGAGCTGATGCTTCTGACTTGTAAAAATCACCAACTGGCTTTGGATAAAAATAGGCTGCAAGGTGAACTGGAAGATGTCCAACTCAAGAGAGAACTTTCTCTAATCCAGCTCAAGAAGGACCGAGACACTTGCACCATGCTTGAAGAGAAACTCCAGAAGTACAAAACCCGCTTATTGAGAGAAATAAAACAAAACGAGCAGCAAAAGAAAGCCTCAACAGCCACAGAGAGTAAGATGAACGACATGCACACACCAAGGATGGAGAACGAGAACATCATGGCTAAATTTGAGGCTAAGGATCGGTCAGAGAGCACAACAACACTGGCCCAACTTGAAGATGCCCTGCATAAGGAAACAGCACAAAGGTCAATCTTGGAGGAGAGAACCATTCAGATTGCATCTGCTCTTGAAAGAGAACGGGAGAGAGCCAATCAATCTTCCTCTGCTCCTGAAAAAGAACAGGAGAAAGCCTGTCAATCTTCTTCTGCTCTTGAAAAAGAACGGGAGAAAGACTATCACTCTTCCTCTGCTCCAGAAAAAGAAAGGGCCACACGCGATAAGTACTGTGTTGAGCTCAAGGAAGGTTTGACGAAGCAGAAAAAAGAGCAGACAAAAGTTCAGCTCCGACAGCCCGATGAGCTCAGGCTGAATGAGCAGCAACGTGCACAACACAACCCGCAGAGGCAACACACAGATCTTGGGAGGAAGCATAAACAAATTCATTCTAATTTCCATGAGCCGCGTATACCCCCACCAACCTCCAGAACAACCAAGAGCTGCTCAGCTCTGCAAAAGGGAAGCCCCGCCCACCTCTCAGTCGGTCTCAGCCGAACCCAGAAAGGACAGCACTCATTTTAACCCTCCCCAACCCTTATCCCTGCGCTAAACTTAAACCTAAACCCTGCCCTAAAAGCCCAACCCCGATTCCAACCCGTCTACATATCATATCACATCATTAAGCATGGCTGTTGTTCTTCAATAACAAGACCTGGCAAACTGAGCTGAAGAAGCCGCTGTGCAGAGTTTGAATGAAGTGTCAAAGTATATCTTCTATTTTATTCTATTTTATACTATTTCTATTTAATTTTTTAGGTTGTAATTACTTGAGCATTGCTAGAAGAGAGCCTGTGACTCAAGCATTTCACTGCCAGCGACTGCTTAATGTTATTGTTGTGCATTTGATAATAAAAAAATCTTGAATCTTGAATCTTGAATGAAGCGTCAAAGTATGAAGGAGATTGAGCACTTTCCCCATTCATTTCAACGAGTGAAAATATACAGAAAATACAAACATCTACATCCCAACCTCAGAAAATACTTCAAGAATTAGAAATGGATGAAACAAGTCCTGAACGAGCTGTTTGTTTGGAAACGGGACTGGTTTGTTTCCAATCCATCTTGAGGGGGACGTTGATATCTGCGACACCTTTTTTCAGACATTTCACTTTGATTCAAAACCTAATTATGGACCCAGAAGAGACAGTGAAGCCTCGATTCAAGCACTGCCAAGCTGCGAGTGAGAAACCATTGCAGGAAATTCATTATTTCCAGCTCTTCAGTGACCACGGTACTGAATTTACGTAGGTGCTCCGGGATATTTTAGTCAAATATAAGTCGACATTACAAACCTTGCTTAGCTCCACCTTGAGGTTGAACGGATCGCTTCCATAGTGGAACAGAGACTTTTTAAATCACTCGATGACTTAACGTCTGATGCGGCTACAGGCGTATGGGAATGAGCAGGTAATCCAATCCTTAATGTTAATGTAATTGCTTAAATTTGGCAGGCTGTCGTGTTGGCAGGACTTCAACCACCTATTCATTGCACAATATCAAATACTAAGACAATTTAAAAATAAAAGAACGAAAAAATGAATATATTTAAAGCCCATTGTGCAACTTCTGCGCAGAAGACCATTGCGCACATGCTGAGCCGTAAACAAAGAACTCCCCTCCTGCAGTGTCAGTGTTCAACGATCAAAGGAATCTTTATGTCTGGCAAAGTTGACGTCTCTTTCTCTCTCAGAATTGGACATTTCCTCAAACCGTGTAAACATTGAGGTACGGCGAAGGTTCATCCGTCGCCAGAGGAGACGATGTTGTCATAACTCAGCTGTGCATTGTCCTATCACCACCAAACTTCTGTCTCATCAGAGTCCAAGCCTGAACAGCTCTATGTGGGGATATTTCCTCAGTCATTATTTATTTTTTTCAGGCAAAACGATGCAACACTTCAAAATGCATGCGCTCGGGCCCGCTCAGTGCTGCTTTGCAGTCCTAAAAATATCAGAATTGTATTTATATTTATTTTTACTTGATTTTTTTAAATGATTATTAAAAAAACATTTATTTATCTTTATCTTTGCCTCATCTCTGGTATTTGGATATTTATCTTTATCTTTCACTGTTTACCTGCCTTTGGTGTTTCCTCATCTCAAATTGATGAGGTTTTTGAAAGCCTTTAATTGTTATTTAATTGTTTTCTTCTTTGAAATGCTAACAGTTTTAATTACAATTAATATACTCTAATGCAGTCGATTACCTGATTGGAAGTGTTCTATTCAAAGTGGAACTTTTTCTGTTCAAATCCTGCTAATAAAGTACCAATAATGTTATGAAAGTGGGAAGTGCTGTTATTTCTGTGCATAGTTCAAATATTTGTTAAAGTTCAATTAATGCAGAACCCCAATTGTGCAATATTTACAAGGCATACGCCTACAGCAACTAGTAATGAAGTTCCCTTTGTTACTTGACTTTTCAAATAAAATATTATTGATTATTATTTACATTCACAGGAGCATTTAGAAATAAAGGCTGCAGATGAATACATTTAATTTAGCACTACGTACATATATGAATATGTGCTGATATACATTCTTGAATATCAGCACAGTCACATCACAATGTTACAACTAGTCAAAGCCTGAGAGTCAGTGAGGTGGGTGGTGACAGAAACGTAAAGTTATCGAGTACAAACGAGTACACGTCTTATGAATTTCATAGGTTAACATGTTAACTTAAATACATTTTAAATACATTTGATTATTTTATTGTGGAACATTTATTATTTCTGTAAACAAGTCTTTGAGGCTTTTTATAGAAGGAAAAGAGTAGAATTGTATCTGAAAAATTAGCCAAGTTTTGTTGTTCTTATTCCCTTTGGTTGACAGGCGTTAGCCACCAATCTACGCTGTATTACCGCCATCTACTGGACTGCTTCTTTGATCAAGAGCCACATTTTGTGTGTGTGCAGGGTTGAAAGAGAAACATCTGATAGTGATGACATCACAGTGTGCCTTTAATAGAACAGTCCTTGAATCTTTGTCTATGAAGGAACATCGAACAAAGAACAGAAGAAGTGTGGTCACCATACATACGGTTGGTGGATACAAAGTTTTATCACAGCGAATTCAATCATCGGCAGGTCAAGTTTTTCTCTTTAAAAAGATAAAGAAATTGACAGTGATGGATACAAGGAACGTTTTAATGGTGGAAGAGCTGGACTTTCTGAGAGAGGTTGAGAAGGAGATTGATTGCTTCAAACTCCAGGAGATAGAGAAGGGGATAAAGGATGGGATGCAGGAGGAGATTGAGGAGGAGACAGAAGAGGAGATTGTGGATGAGACAGAGGAGATCAGCTTTCAGCGTGTCTCAAAGAAGATGCCAAAAACATTTTATGCTGAAGAGGTTGAGACAGAAGAGTCGATTGTAGATGAGACAGAGGAGAAGATCAAGGAGGTGATGGAGGAGGAGACAGAAGACGAGATTGTGGATGAGACAGAGCAGAAGATCCAGGAAGTAATTGAGGAGGAGCTCTACAGCCCCAATTATGAGGAGGTAAGTGTGTATAGGTTCACACCCTATACACAAAATATTTGTAATAATAATTACTTTTTGTGTAATATCTCATATTTTAACTATTATTGACTCCCTTTCAATAGTTGACTGCATTTTTTATAATTCATTAAATATTATAAATGAATAATTAATTTTGTTAGGCTACATAAGCATATGAGTATAAAACAACATGTCAATAGGAAGTTAAATGAATGAACAACAAACCAATAATTGTTCTATGTTTCACAGTTTGAAGAATCAAGTTCTTATGATGGTCTGCACAGAGACCTCCAAAAGGACAAAGCTGCCAACGCTGCTCTTGAAGAGAAGTTGAGAATAAGAAGAGCGGAGACTGAAATGAAAGAAGCCCCAAGGAGAAAGCGAAAAGAGAACCACGCTCTTTCAAAATTTTCGAAGAAAGAGCAAGTTGAAAAAGATCAAACAGCTCATCTTACGCGATCAGAGAAAGACCAGGAGCACAGATATGCAAAGCCTCAAAAGCAAAAAAGCAATCTCAAAGAGAAAGATGAGCTGGTCGAGAAATTCAAAGATGAGTTGAAGGGGAATTGTGAGGTAATCTTTCAAGGACAGAAAACAATTAAGGAACTCAAACAGGCATATGATGATCTTTCTATGATGAAACGGAAATTTGTTGAACAAGACAATGAAATCAAATCCCTTCACATCAGTATCGAAACTCTTCAAAACAGTTCCGAAGCCAAGAGCAATGCTATTTCCATGCTGCAAGAGAAGGTTGACCAGTGGGCCTCTGGCCTCAAAGAGGAGCGGGCAAAACACTACAAACTCCAGAGGGATTATGAGGCTGCCCTCTCCCAACAGCAGAGGGACAAAGAAGAGCTGATCCATCTGACTTGTAAGAATCAGCAACTGACTTTGGAGCAAAAGAGGCCACAAGGTGATCCTAAAGATGACCACAAGAGACAGCGTGCTCAAGATAACCTGTTGACCGCGAAATTCAAACAGGAGCAAGGCAAAAACAATAAACTCCAAAAGGATTTGGAAGTTGCCCTCTCCAAGCAGCACAATGACAAAGATGAGCTGATGCTTCTGACGTCTAAAAATCAGAAACTGGCTTTGGAGCTAAAGAGGCTCCGAGCTGAACTTAAGGATGACCACAAGAGACAGCGTGCTCAAGATATCCAGCGGACCTTGAAATTCAAACAGGAGCAAGGCAAATACAATAAACTCAAGAACGATTTGGAAGTGTCTCTCTCCCAGCAGCAGAAGGACAGAGAAAAGCTGATGCTTATGCCTTATAAAAATCGGAATCTCCAGAAATTGGAGCAAAATAGGCTTCGAGGTGAACTTAAGGATGACCCCAAGAGAGAGCTGGCTCAAGATAACCAGTGGGCCTTGAAACTCACACAGGAGCAAGGCAAATACAATAAACTCCAGAAGGATTATGAGGCTGCCCTCTCCCAGCAGCAGAAGGACAAAGAGGAGCTGATGCTTCTGACTTGTAAAAATCACCAACTGGCTTTGGATAAAAATAGGCTGCAAGGTGAACTGGAAGATGTCCAACTCAAGAGAGAACTTTCTCTAATCCAGCTCAAGAAGGACCGAGACACTTGCACCATGCTTGAAGAGAAACTCCAGAAGTACAAAACCCGCTTATTGAGAGAAATAAAACAAAACGAGCAGCAAAAGAAAGCCTCAACAGCCACAGAGAGTAAGATGAACGACATGCACACACCAAGGATGGAGAACGAGAACATCATGGCTAAATTTGAGGCTAAGGATCGGTCAGAGAGCACAACAACACTGGCCCAACTTGAAGATGCCCTGCATAAGGAAACAGCACAAAGGTCAATCTTGGAGGAGAGAACCATTCAGATTGCATCTGCTCTTGAAAGAGAACGGGAGAGAGCCAATCAATCTTCCTCTGCTCCTGAAAAAGAACAGGAGAAAGCCTGTCAATCTTCTTCTGCTCTTGAAAAAGAACGGGAGAAAGACTATCACTCTTCCTCTGCTCCAGAAAAAGAAAGGGCCACACGCGATAAGTACTGTGTTGAGCTCAAGGAAGGTTTGACGAAGCAGAAAAAAGAGCAGACAAAAGTTCAGCTCCGACAGCCCGATGAGCTCAGGCTGAATGAGCAGCAACGTGCACAACACAACCCGCAGAGGCAACACACAGATCTTGGGAGGAAGCATAAACAAATTCATTCTAATTTCCATGAGCCGCGTATACCCCCACCAACCTCCAGAACAACCAAGAGCTGCTCAGCTCTGCAAAAGGGAAGCCCCGCCCACCTCTCAGTCGGTCTCAGCCGAACCCAGAAAGGACAGCACTCATTTTAACCCTCCCCAACCCTTATCCCTGCGCTAAACTTAAACCTAAACCCTGCCCTAAAAGCCCAACCCCGATTCCAACCCGTCTACATATCATATCACATCATTAAGCATGGCTGTTGTTCTTCAATAACAAGACCTGGCAAACTGAGCTGAAGAAGCCGCTGTGCAGAGTTTGAATGAAGTGTCAAAGTATATCTTCTATTTTATTCTATTTTATACTATTTCTATTTAATTTTTTAGGTTGTAATTACTTGAGCATTGCTAGAAGAGAGCCTGTGACTCAAGCATTTCACTGCCAGCGACTGCTTAATGTTATTGTTGTGCATTTGATAATAAAAAAATCTTGAATCTTGAATCTTGAATGAAGCGTCAAAGTATGAAGGAGATTGAGCACTTTCCCCATTCATTTCAACGAGTGAAAATATACAGAAAATACAAACATCTACATCCCAACCTCAGAAAATACTTCAAGAATTAGAAATGGATGAAACAAGTCCTGAACGAGCTGTTTGTTTGGAAACGGGACTGGTTTGTTTCCAATCCATCTTGAGGGGGACGTTGATATCTGCGACACCTTTTTTCAGACATTTCACTTTGATTCAAAACCTAATTATGGACCCAGAAGAGACAGTGAAGCCTCGATTCAAGCACTGCCAAGCTGCGAGTGAGAAACCATTGCAGGAAATTCATTATTTCCAGCTCTTCAGTGACCACGGTACTGAATTTACGTAGGTGCTCCGGGATATTTTAGTCAAATATAAGTCGACATTACAAACCTTGCTTAGCTCCACCTTGAGGTTGAACGGATCGCTTCCATAGTGGAACAGAGACTTTTTAAATCACTCGATGACTTAACGTCTGATGCGGCTACAGGCGTATGGGAATGAGCAGGTAATCCAATCCTTAATGTTAATGTAATTGCTTAAATTTGGCAGGCTGTCGTGTTGGCAGGACTTCAACCACCTATTCATTGCACAATATCAAATACTAAGACAATTTAAAAATAAAAGAACGAAAAAATGAATATATTTAAAGCCCATTGTGCAACTTCTGCGCAGAAGACCATTGCGCACATGCTGAGCCGTAAACAAAGAACTCCCCTCCTGCAGTGTCAGTGTTCAACGATCAAAGGAATCTTTATGTCTGGCAAAGTTGACGTCTCTTTCTCTCTCAGAATTGGACATTTCCTCAAACCGTGTAAACATTGAGGTACGGCGAAGGTTCATCCCTCGCCAGAGGAGACGATGTTGTCATAACTCAGCTGTGCATTGTCCTATCACCACCAAACTTCTGTCTCATCAGAGTCCAAGCCTGAACAGCTCTATGTGGGGATATTTCCTCAGTCATTATTTATTTTTTTCAGGCAAAACGATGCAACACTTCAAAATGCATGCGCTCGGGCCCGCTCAGTGCTGCTTTGCAGTCCTAAAAATATCAGAATTGTATTTATATTTATTTTTACTTGATTTTTTTAAATGATTATTAAAAAAACATTTATTTATCTTTATCTTTGCCTCATCTCTGGTATTTGGATATTTATCTTTATCTTTCACTGTTTACCTGCCTTTGGTGTTTCCTCATCTCAAATTGATGAGGTTTTTGAAAGCCTTTAATTGTTATTTAATTGTTTTCTTCTTTGAAATGCTAACAGTTTTAATTACAATTAATATACTCTAATGCAGTCGATTACCTGATTGGAAGTGTTCTATTCAAAGTGGAACTTTTTCTGTTCAAATCCTGCTAATAAAGTACCAATAATGTTATGAAAGTGGGAAGTGCTGTTATTTCTGTGCATAGTTCAAATATTTGTTAAAGTTCAATTAATGCAGAACCCCAATTGTGCAATATTTACAAGGCATACGCCTACAGCAACTAGTAATGAAGTTCCCTTTGTTACTTGACTTTTCAAATAAAATATTATTGATTATTATTTACATTCACAGGAGCATTTAGAAATAAAGGCTGCAGATGAATACATTTAATTTAGCACTACGTACATATATGAATATGTGCTGATATACATTCTTGAATATCAGCACAGTCACATCACAATGTTACAACTAGTCAAAGCCTGAGAGTCAGTGAGGTGGGTGGTGACAGAAACGTAAAGTTATCGAGTACAAACGAGTACACGTCTTATGAATTTCATAGGTTAACATGTTAACTTAAATACATTTTAAATACATTTGATTATTTTATTGTGGAACATTTATTATTTCTGTAAACAAGTCTTTGAGGCTTTTTATAGAAGGAAAAGAGTAGAATTGTATCTGAAAAATTAGCCAAGTTTTGTTGTTCTTATTCCCTTTGGTTGACAGGCGTTAGCCACCAATCTACGCTGTATTACCGCCATCTACTGGACTGCTTCTTTGATCAAGAGCCACATTTTGTGTGTGTGCAGGGTTGAAAGAGAAACATCTGATAGTGATGACATCACAGTGTGCCTTTAATAGAACAGTCCTTGAATCTTTGTCTATGAAGGAACATCGAACAAAGAACAGAAGAAGTGTGGTCACCATACATACGGTTGGTGGATACAAAGTTTTATCACAGCGAATTCAATCATCGGCAGGTCAAGTTTTTCTCTTTAAAAAGATAAAGAAATTGACAGTGATGGATACAAGGAACGTTTTAATGGTGGAAGAGCTGGACTTTCTGAGAGAGGTTGAGAAGGAGATTGATTGCTTCAACCTCCAGGAGATAGAGAAGGGGATAAAGGATGGGATGCAGGAGGAGATTGAGGAGGAGACAGAAGAGGAGATTGTGGATGAGACAGAGGAGATCAGCTTTCAGCGTGTCTCAAAGAAGATGCCAAAAACATTTTATGCTGAAGAGGTTGAGACAGAAGAGTCGATTGTAGATGAGACAGAGGAGAAGATCAAGGAGGTGATGGAGGAGGAGACAGAAGACGAGATTGTGGATGAGACAGAGCAGAAGATCCAGGAAGTAATTGAGGAGGAGCTCTACAGCCCCAATTATGAGGAGGTAAGTGTGTATAGGTTCACACCCTATACACAAAATATTTGTAATAATAATTACATTTTGTGTAATATCTCATATTTTAACTATTATTGACTCCCTTTCAATAGTTGACTGCATTTTTTATAATTCATTAAATATTATAAATGAATAATTAATTTTGTTAGGCTACATAAGCATATGAGTATAAAACAACATGTCAATAGGAAGTTAAATGAATGAACAACAAACCAATAATTGTTCTATGTTTCACAGTTTGAAGAATCAAGTTCTTATGATGGTCTGCACAGAGACCTCCAAAAGGACAAAGCTGCCAACGCTGCTCTTGAAGAGAAGTTGAGAATAAGAAGAGCGGAGACTGAAATGAAAGAAGCCCAAAGGAGAAAGCGAAAAGAGAACCACGCTCTTTCAAAATTTTCGAAGAAAGAGCAAGTTGAAAAAGATCAAACAGCTCATCTTACGCGATCAGAGAAAGACCAGGAGCACAGATATGCAAAGCCTCAAAAGCAAAAAAGCAATCTCAAAGAGAAAGATGAGCTGGTCGAGAAATTCAAAGATGAGTTGAAGGGGAATTGTGAGGTAATCTTTCAAGGACAGAAAACAATTAAGGAACTCAAACAGGCATATGATGATCTTTCTATGATGAAACGGAAATTTGTTGAACAAGACAATGAAATCAAATCCCTTCACATCAGTATCGAAACTCTTCAAAACAGTTCCGAAGCCAAGAGCAATGCTATTTCCATGCTGCAAGAGAAGGTTGACCAGTGGGCCTCTGGCCTCAAAGAGGAGCGGGCAAAACACTACAAACTCCAGAGGGATTATGAGGCTGCCCTCTCCCAACAGCAGAGGGACAAAGAAGAGCTGATCCATCTGACTTGTAAGAATCAGCAACTGACTTTGGAGCAAAAGAGGCCACAAGGTGATCCTAAAGATGACCACAAGAGACAGCGTGCTCAAGATAACCTGTTGACCGCGAAATTCAAACAGGAGCAAGGCAAAAACAATAAACTCCAAAAGGATTTGGAAGTTGCCCTCTCCAAGCAGCACAATGACAAAGATGAGCTGATGCTTCTGACGTCTAAAAATCAGAAACTGGCTTTGGAGCTAAAGAGGCTCCGAGCTGAACTTAAGGATGACCACAAGAGACAGCGTGCTCAAGATATCCAGCGGACCTTGAAATTCAAACAGGAGCAAGGCAAATACAATAAACTCAAGAACGATTTGGAAGTGTCTCTCTCCCAGCAGCAGAAGGACAGAGAAAAGCTGATGCTTATGCCTTATAAAAATCGGAATCTCCAGAAATTGGAGCAAAATAGGCTTCGAGGTGAATTTAAGGATGACCCCAAGAGAGAGCTGGCTCAAGATAACCAGTGGGCCTTGAAACTCACACAGGAGCAAGGCAAATACAATAAACTCCAGAAGGATTATGAGGCTGCCCTCTCCCAGCAGCAGAAGGACAAAGAGGAGCTGATGCTTCTGACTTGTAAAAATCACCAACTGGCTTTGGATAAAAATAGGCTGCAAGGTGAACTGGAAGATGTCCAGCTCAAGAGAGAACTTTCTCTAATCCAGCTCAAGAAGGACCGAGACACTTGCACCATGCTTGAAGAGAAACTCCAGAAGTACAAAACCCGCTTATTGAGAGAAATAAAACAAAACGAGCAGCAAAAGAAAGCCTCAACAGCCACAGAGAGTAAGATGAACGACATGCACACACCAAGGATGGAGAACGAGAACATCATGGCTAAATTTGAGGCTAAGGATCGGTCAGAGAGCACAACAACACTGGCCCAACTTGAAGATGCCCTGCATAAGGAAACAGCACAAAGGTCAATCTTGGAGGAGAGAACCATTCAGATTGCATCTGCTCTTGAAAGAGAACGGGAGAGAGCCAATCAATCTTCCTCTGCTCCTGAAAAAGAACAGGAGAAAGCCTGTCAATCTTCTTCTGCTCTTGAAAAAGAACGGGAGAAAGACTATCACTCTTCCTCTGCTCCAGAAAAAGAAAGGGCCACACGCGATAAGTACTGTGTTGAGCTCAAGGAAGGTTTGACGAAGCAGAAAAAAGAGCAGACAAAAGTTCAGCTCCGACAGCCCGATGAGCTCAGGCTGAATGAGCAGCAACGTGCACAACACAACCCGCAGAGGCAACACACAGATCTTGGGAGGAAGCATAAACAAATTCATTCTAATTTCCATGAGCCGCGTATACCCCCACCAACCTCCAGAACAACCAAGAGCTGCTCAGCTCTGCAAAAGGGAAGCCCCGCCCACCTCTCAGTCGGTCTCAGCCGAACCCAGAAAGGACAGCACTCATTTTAACCCTCCCCAACCCTTATCCCTGCGCTAAACTTAAACCTAAACCCTGCCCTAAAAGCCCAACCCCGATTCCAACCCGTCTACATATCATATCACATCATTAAGCATGGCTGTTGTTCTTCAATAACAAGACCTGGCAAACTGAGCTGAAGAAGCCGCTGTGCAGAGTTTGAATGAAGTGTCAAAGTATATCTTCTATTTTATTCTATTTTATACTATTTCTATTTAATTTTTTAGGTTGTAATTACTTGAGCATTGCTAGAAGAGAGCCTGTGACTCAAGCATTTCACTGCCAGCGACTGCTTAATGTTATTGTTGTGCATTTGATAATAAAAAAATCTTGAATCTTGAATCTTGAATGAAGCGTCAAAGTATGAAGGAGATTGAGCACTTTCCCCATTCATTTCAACGAGTGAAAATATACAGAAAATACAAACATCTACATCCCAACCTCAGAAAATACTTCAAGAATTAGAAATGGATGAAACAAGTCCTGAACGAGCTGTTTGTTTGGAAACGGGACTGGTTTGTTTCCAATCCATCTTGAGGGGGACGTTGATATCTGCGACACCTTTTTTCAGACATTTCACTTTGATTCAAAACCTAATTATGGACCCAGAAGAGACAGTGAAGCCTCGATTCAAGCACTGCCAAGCTGCGAGTGAGAAACCATTGCAGGAAATTCATTATTTCCAGCTCTTCAGTGACCACGGTACTGAATTTACGTAGGTGCTCCGGGATATTTTAGTCAAATATAAGTCGACATTACAAACCTTGCTTAGCTCCACCTTGAGGTTGAACGGATCGCTTCCATAGTGGAACAGAGACTTTTTAAATCACTCGATGACTTAACGTCTGATGCGGCTACAGGCGTATGGGAATGAGCAGGTAATCCAATCCTTAATGTTAATGTAATTGCTTAAATTTGGCAGGCTGTCGTGTTGGCAGGACTTCAACCACCTATTCATTGCACAATATCAAATACTAAGACAATTTAAAAATAAAAGAACGAAAAAATGAATATATTTAAAGCCCATTGTGCAACTTCTGCGCAGAAGACCATTGCGCACATGCTGAGCCGTAAACAAAGAACTCCCCTCCTGCAGTGTCAGTGTTCAACGATCAAAGGAATCTTTATGTCTGGCAAAGTTGACGTCTCTTTCTCTCTCAGAATTGGACATTTCCTCAAACCGTGTAAACATTGAGGTACGGCGAAGGTTCATCCCTCGCCAGAGGAGACGATGTTGTCATAACTCAGCTGTGCATTGTCCTATCACCACCAAACTTCTGTCTCATCAGAGTCCAAGCCTGAACAGCTCTATGTGGGGATATTTCCTCAGTCATTATTTATTTTTTTCAGGCAAAACGATGCAACACTTCAAAATGCATGCGCTCGGGCCCGCTCAGTGCTGCTTTGCAGTCCTAAAAATATCAGAATTGTATTTATATTTATTTTTACTTGATTTTTTTAAATGATTATTAAAAAAACATTTATTTATCTTTATCTTTGCCTCATCTCTGGTATTTGGATATTTATCTTTATCTTTCACTGTTTACCTGCCTTTGGTGTTTCCTCATCTCAAATTGATGAGGTTTTTGAAAGCCTTTAATTGTTATTTAATTGTTTTCTTCTTTGAAATGCTAACAGTTTTAATTACAATTAATATACTCTAATGCAGTCGATTACCTGATTGGAAGTGTTCTATTCAAAGTGGAACTTTTTCTGTTCAAATCCTGCTAATAAAGTACCAATAATGTTATGAAAGTGGGAAGTGCTGTTATTTCTGTGCATAGTTCAAATATTTGTTAAAGTTCAATTAATGCAGAACCCCAATTGTGCAATATTTACAAGGCATACGCCTACAGCAACTAGTAATGAAGTTCCCTTTGTTACTTGACTTTTCAAATAAAATATTATTGATTATTATTTACATTCACAGGAGCATTTAGAAATAAAGGCTGCAGATGAATACATTTAATTTAGCACTACGTACATATATGAATATGTGCTGATATACATTCTTGAATATCAGCACAGTCACATCACAATGTTACAACTAGTCAAAGCCTGAGAGTCAGTGAGGTGGGTGGTGACAGAAACGTAAAGTTATCGAGTACAAACGAGTACACGTCTTATGAATTTCATAGGTTAACATGTTAACTTAAATACATTTTAAATACATTTGATTATTTTATTGTGGAACATTTATTATTTCTGTAAACAAGTCTTTGAGGCTTTTTATAGAAGGAAAAGAGTAGAATTGTATCTGAAAAATTAGCCAAGTTTTGTTGTTCTTATTCCCTTTGGTTGACAGGCGTTAGCCACCAATCTACGCTGTATTACCGCCATCTACTGGACTGCTTCTTTGATCAAGAGCCACATTTTGTGTGTGTGCAGGGTTGAAAGAGAAACATCTGATAGTGATGACATCACAGTGTGCCTTTAATAGAACAGTCCTTGAATCTTTGTCTATGAAGGAACATCGAACAAAGAACAGAAGAAGTGTGGTCACCATACATACGGTTGGTGGATACAAAGTTTTATCACAGCGAATTCAATCATCGGCAGGTCAAGTTTTTCTCTTTAAAAAGATAAAGAAATTGACAGTGATGGATACAAGGAACGTTTTAATGGTGGAAGAGCTGGACTTTCTGAGAGAGGTTGAGAAGGAGATTGATTGCTTCAACCTCCAGGAGATAGAGAAGGGGATAAAGGATGGGATGCAGGAGGAGATTGAGGAGGAGACAGAAGAGGAGATTGTGGATGAGACAGAGGAGATCAGCTTTCAGCGTGTCTCAAAGAAGATGCCAAAAACATTTTATGCTGAAGAGGTTGAGACAGAAGAGTCGATTGTAGATGAGACAGAGGAGAAGATCAAGGAGGTGATGGAGGAGGAGACAGAAGACGAGATTGTGGATGAGACAGAGCAGAAGATCCAGGAAGTAATTGAGGAGGAGCTCTACAGCCCCAATTATGAGGAGGTAAGTGTGTATAGGTTCACACCCTATACACAAAATATTTGTAATAATAATTACATTTTGTGTAATATCTCATATTTTAACTATTATTGACTCCCTTTCAATAGTTGACTGCATTTTTTATAATTCATTAAATATTATAAATGAATAATTAATTTTGTTAGGCTACATAAGCATATGAGTATAAAACAACATGTCAATAGGAAGTTAAATGAATGAACAACAAACCAATAATTGTTCTATGTTTCACAGTTTGAAGAATCAAGTTCTTATGATGGTCTGCACAGAGACCTCCAAAAGGACAAAGCTGCCAACGCTGCTCTTGAAGAGAAGTTGAGAATAAGAAGAGCGGAGACTGAAATGAAAGAAGCCCCAAGGAGAAAGCGAAAAGAGAACCACGCTCTTTCAAAATTTTCGAAGAAAGAGCAAGTTGAAAAAGATCAAACAGCTCATCTTACGCGATCAGAGAAAGACCAGGAGCACAGATATGCAAAGCCTCAAAAGCAAAAAAGCAATCTCAAAGAGAAAGATGAGCTGGTCGAGAAATTCAAAGATGAGTTGAAGGGGAATTGTGAGGTAATCTTTCAAGGACAGAAAACAATTAAGGAACTCAAACAGGCATATGATGATCTTTCTATGATGAAACGGAAATTTGTTGAACAAGACAATGAAATCAAATCCCTTCACATCAGTATCGAAACTCTTCAAAACAGTTCCGAAGCCAAGAGCAATGCTATTTCCATGCTGCAAGAGAAGGTTGACCAGTGGGCCTCTGGCCTCAAAGAGGAGCGGGCAAAACACTACAAACTCCAGAGGGATTATGAGGCTGCCCTCTCCCAACAGCAGAGGGACAAAGAAGAGCTGATCCATCTGACTTGTAAGAATCAGCAACTGACTTTGGAGCAAAAGAGGCCACAAGGTGATCCTAAAGATGACCACAAGAGACAGCGTGCTCAAGATAACCTGTTGACCGCGAAATTCAAACAGGAGCAAGGCAAAAACAATAAACTCCAAAAGGATTTGGAAGTTGCCCTCTCCAAGCAGCACAATGACAAAGATGAGCTGATGCTTCTGACGTCTAAAAATCAGAAACTGGCTTTGGAGCTAAAGAGGCTCCGAGCTGAACTTAAGGATGACCACAAGAGACAGCGTGCTCAAGATATCCAGCGGACCTTGAAATTCAAACAGGAGCAAGGCAAATACAATAAACTCAAGAACGATTTGGAAGTGTCTCTCTCCCAGCAGCAGAAGGACAGAGAAAAGCTGATGCTTATGCCTTATAAAAATCGGAATCTCCAGAAATTGGAGCAAAATAGGCTTCGAGGTGAACTTAAGGATGACCCCAAGAGAGAGCTGGCTCAAGATAACCAGTGGGCCTTGAAACTCACACAGGAGCAAGGCAAATACAATAAACTCCAGAAGGATTATGAGGCTGCCCTCTCCCAGCAGCAGAAGGACAAAGAGGAGCTGATGCTTCTGACTTGTAAAAATCACCAACTGGCTTTGGATAAAAATAGGCTGCAAGGTGAACTGGAAGATGTCCAACTCAAGAGAGAACTTTCTCTAATCCAGCTCAAGAAGGACCGAGACACTTGCACCATGCTTGAAGAGAAACTCCAGAAGTACAAAACCCGCTTATTGAGAGAAATAAAACAAAACGAGCAGCAAAAGAAAGCCTCAACAGCCACAGAGAGTAAGATGAACGACATGCACACACCAAGGATGGAGAACGAGAACATCATGGCTAAATTTGAGGCTAAGGATCGGTCAGAGAGCACAACAACACTGGCCCAACTTGAAGATGCCCTGCATAAGGAAACAGCACAAAGGTCAATCTTGGAGGAGAGAACCATTCAGATTGCATCTGCTCTTGAAAGAGAACGGGAGAGAGCCAATCAATCTTCCTCTGCTCCTGAAAAAGAACAGGAGAAAGCCTGTCAATCTTCTTCTGCTCTTGAAAAAGAACGGGAGAAAGACTATCACTCTTCCTCTGCTCCAGAAAAAGAAAGGGCCACACGCGATAAGTACTGTGTTGAGCTCAAGGAAGGTTTGACGAAGCAGAAAAAAGAGCAGACAAAAGTTCAGCTCCGACAGCCCGATGAGCTCAGGCTGAATGAGCAGCAACGTGCACAACACAACCCGCAGAGGCAACACACAGATCTTGGGAGGAAGCATAAACAAATTCATTCTAATTTCCATGAGCCGCGTATACCCCCACCAACCTCCAGAACAACCAAGAGCTGCTCAGCTCTGCAAAAGGGAAGCCCCGCCCACCTCTCAGTCGGTCTCAGCCGAACCCAGAAAGGACAGCACTCATTTTAACCCTCCCCAACCCTTATCCCTGCGCTAAACTTAAACCTAAACCCTGCCCTAAAAGCCCAACCCCGATTCCAACCCGTCTACATATCATATCACATCATTAAGCATGGCTGTTGTTCTTCAATAACAAGACCTGGCAAACTGAGCTGAAGAAGCCGCTGTGCAGAGTTTGAATGAAGTGTCAAAGTATATCTTCTATTTTATTCTATTTTATACTATTTCTATTTAATTTTTTAGGTTGTAATTACTTGAGCATTGCTAGAAGAGAGCCTGTGACTCAAGCATTTCACTGCCAGCGACTGCTTAATGTTATTGTTGTGCATTTGATAATAAAAAAATCTTGAATCTTGAATCTTGAATGAAGCGTCAAAGTATGAAGGAGATTGAGCACTTTCCCCATTCATTTCAACGAGTGAAAATATACAGAAAATACAAACATCTACATCCCAACCTCAGAAAATACTTCAAGAATTAGAAATGGATGAAACAAGTCCTGAACGAGCTGTTTGTTTGGAAACGGGACTGGTTTGTTTCCAATCCATCTTGAGGGGGACGTTGATATCTGCGACACCTTTTTTCAGACATTTCACTTTGATTCAAAACCTAATTATGGACCCAGAAGAGACAGTGAAGCCTCGATTCAAGCACTGCCAAGCTGCGAGTGAGAAACCATTGCAGGAAATTCATTATTTCCAGCTCTTCAGTGACCACGGTACTGAATTTACGTAGGTGCTCCGGGATATTTTAGTCAAATATAAGTCGACATTACAAACCTTGCTTAGCTCCACCTTGAGGTTGAACGGATCGCTTCCATAGTGGAACAGAGACTTTTTAAATCACTCGATGACTTAACGTCTGATGCGGCTACAGGCGTATGGGAATGAGCAGGTAATCCAATCCTTAATGTTAATGTAATTGCTTAAATTTGGCAGGCTGTCGTGTTGGCAGGACTTCAACCACCTATTCATTGCACAATATCAAATACTAAGACAATTTAAAAATAAAAGAACGAAAAAATGAATATATTTAAAGCCCATTGTGCAACTTCTGCGCAGAAGACCATTGCGCACATGCTGAGCCGTAAACAAAGAACTCCCCTCCTGCAGTGTCAGTGTTCAACGATCAAAGGAATCTTTATGTCTGGCAAAGTTGACGTCTCTTTCTCTCTCAGAATTGGACATTTCCTCAAACCGTGTAAACATTGAGGTACGGCGAAGGTTCATCCCTCGCCAGAGGAGACGATGTTGTCATAACTCAGCTGTGCATTGTCCTATCACCACCAAACTTCTGTCTCATCAGAGTCCAAGCCTGAACAGCTCTATGTGGGGATATTTCCTCAGTCATTATTTATTTTTTTCAGGCAAAACGATGCAACACTTCAAAATGCATGCGCTCGGGCCCGCTCAGTGCTGCTTTGCAGTCCTAAAAATATCAGAATTGTATTTATATTTATTTTTACTTGATTTTTTTAAATGATTATTAAAAAAACATTTATTTATCTTTATCTTTGCCTCATCTCTGGTATTTGGATATTTATCTTTATCTTTCACTGTTTACCTGCCTTTGGTGTTTCCTCATCTCAAATTGATGAGGTTTTTGAAAGCCTTTAATTGTTATTTAATTGTTTTCTTCTTTGAAATGCTAACAGTTTTAATTACAATTAATATACTCTAATGCAGTCGATTACCTGATTGGAAGTGTTCTATTCAAAGTGGAACTTTTTCTGTTCAAATCCTGCTAATAAAGTACCAATAATGTTATGAAAGTGGGAAGTGCTGTTATTTCTGTGCATAGTTCAAATATTTGTTAAAGTTCAATTAATGCAGAACCCCAATTGTGCAATATTTACAAGGCATACGCCTACAGCAACTAGTAATGAAGTTCCCTTTGTTACTTGACTTTTCAAATAAAATATTATTGATTATTATTTACATTCACAGGAGCATTTAGAAATAAAGGCTGCAGATGAATACATTTAATTTAGCACTACGTACATATATGAATATGTGCTGATATACATTCTTGAATATCAGCACAGTCACATCACAATGTTACAACTAGTCAAAGCCTGAGAGTCAGTGAGGTGGGTGGTGACAGAAACGTAAAGTTATCGAGTACAAACGAGTACACGTCTTATGAATTTCATAGGTTAACATGTTAACTTAAATACATTTTAAATACATTTGATTATTTTATTGTGGAACATTTATTATTTCTGTAAACAAGTCTTTGAGGCTTTTTATAGAAGGAAAAGAGTAGAATTGTATCTGAAAAATTAGCCAAGTTTTGTTGTTCTTATTCCCTTTGGTTGACAGGCGTTAGCCACCAATCTACGCTGTATTACCGCCATCTACTGGACTGCTTCTTTGATCAAGAGCCACATTTTGTGTGTGTGCAGGGTTGAAAGAGAAACATCTGATAGTGATGACATCACAGTGTGCCTTTAATAGAACAGTCCTTGAATCTTTGTCTATGAAGGAACATCGAACAAAGAACAGAAGAAGTGTGGTCACCATACATACGGTTGGTGGATACAAAGTTTTATCACAGCGAATTCAATCATCGGCAGGTCAAGTTTTTCTCTTTAAAAAGATAAAGAAATTGACAGTGATGGATACAAGGAACGTTTTAATGGTGGAAGAGCTGGACTTTCTGAGAGAGGTTGAGAAGGAGATTGATTGCTTCAACCTCCAGGAGATAGAGAAGGGGATAAAGGATGGGATGCAGGAGGAGATTGAGGAGGAGACAGAAGAGGAGATTGTGGATGAGACAGAGGAGATCAGCTTTCAGCGTGTCTCAAAGAAGATGCCAAAAACATTTTATGCTGAAGAGGTTGAGACAGAAGAGTCGATTGTAGATGAGACAGAGGAGAAGATCAAGGAGGTGATGGAGGAGGAGACAGAAGACGAGATTGTGGATGAGACAGAGCAGAAGATCCAGGAAGTAATTGAGGAGGAGCTCTACAGCCCCAATTATGAGGAGGTAAGTGTGTATAGGTTCACACCCTATACACAAAATATTTGTAATAATAATTACATTTTGTGTAATATCTCATATTTTAACTATTATTGACTCCCTTTCAATAGTTGACTGCATTTTTTATAATTCATTAAATATTATAAATGAATAATTAATTTTGTTAGGCTACATAAGCATATGAGTATAAAACAACATGTCAATAGGAAGTTAAATGAATGAACAACAAACCAATAATTGTTCTATGTTTCACAGTTTGAAGAATCAAGTTCTTATGATGGTCTGCACAGAGACCTCCAAAAGGACAAAGCTGCCAACGCTGCTCTTGAAGAGAAGTTGAGAATAAGAAGAGCGGAGACTGAAATGAAAGAAGCCCCAAGGAGAAAGCGAAAAGAGAACCACGCTCTTTCAAAATTTTCGAAGAAAGAGCAAGTTGAAAAAGATCAAACAGCTCATCTTACGCGATCAGAGAAAGACCAGGAGCACAGATATGCAAAGCCTCAAAAGCAAAAAAGCAATCTCAAAGAGAAAGATGAGCTGGTCGAGAAATTCAAAGATGAGTTGAAGGGGAATTGTGAGGTAATCTTTCAAGGACAGAAAACAATTAAGGAACTCAAACAGGCATATGATGATCTTTCTATGATGAAACGGAAATTTGTTGAACAAGACAATGAAATCAAATCCCTTCACATCAGTATCGAAACTCTTCAAAACAGTTCCGAAGCCAAGAGCAATGCTATTTCCATGCTGCAAGAGAAGGTTGACCAGTGGGCCTCTGGCCTCAAAGAGGAGCGGGCAAAACACTACAAACTCCAGAGGGATTATGAGGCTGCCCTCTCCCAACAGCAGAGGGACAAAGAAGAGCTGATCCATCTGACTTGTAAGAATCAGCAACTGACTTTGGAGCAAAAGAGGCCACAAGGTGATCCTAAAGATGACCACAAGAGACAGCGTGCTCAAGATAACCTGTTGACCGCGAAATTCAAACAGGAGCAAGGCAAAAACAATAAACTCCAAAAGGATTTGGAAGTTGCCCTCTCCAAGCAGCACAATGACAAAGATGAGCTGATGCTTCTGACGTCTAAAAATCAGAAACTGGCTTTGGAGCTAAAGAGGCTCCGAGCTGAACTTAAGGATGACCACAAGAGACAGCGTGCTCAAGATATCCAGCGGACCTTGAAATTCAAACAGGAGCAAGGCAAATACAATAAACTCAAGAACGATTTGGAAGTGTCTCTCTCCCAGCAGCAGAAGGACAGAGAAAAGCTGATGCTTATGCCTTATAAAAATCGGAATCTCCAGAAATTGGAGCAAAATAGGCTTCGAGGTGAACTTAAGGATGACCCCAAGAGAGAGCTGGCTCAAGATAACCAGTGGGCCTTGAAACTCACACAGGAGCAAGGCAAATACAATAAACTCCAGAAGGATTATGAGGCTGCCCTCTCCCAGCAGCAGAAGGACAAAGAGGAGCTGATGCTTCTGACTTGTAAAAATCACCAACTGGCTTTGGATAAAAATAGGCTGCAAGGTGAACTGGAAGATGTCCAGCTCAAGAGAGAACTTTCTCTAATCCAGCTCAAGAAGGACCGAGACACTTGCACCATGCTTGAAGAGAAACTCCAGAAGTACAAAACCCGCTTATTGAGAGAAATAAAACAAAACGAGCAGCAAAAGAAAGCCTCAACAGCCACAGAGAGTAAGATGAACGACATGCACACACCAAGGATGGAGAACGAGAACATCATGGCTAAATTTGAGGCTAAGGATCGGTCAGAGAGCACAACAACACTGGCCCAACTTGAAGATGCCCTGCATAAGGAAACAGCACAAAGGTCAATCTTGGAGGAGAGAACCATTCAGATTGCATCTGCTCTTGAAAGAGAACGGGAGAGAGCCAATCAATCTTCCTCTGCTCCTGAAAAAGAACAGGAGAAAGCCTGTCAATCTTCTTCTGCTCTTGAAAAAGAACGGGAGAAAGACTATCACTCTTCCTCTGCTCCAGAAAAAGAAAGGGCCACACGCGATAAGTACTGTGTTGAGCTCAAGGAAGGTTTGACGAAGCAGAAAAAAGAGCAGACAAAAGTTCAGCTCCGACAGCCCGATGAGCTCAGGCTGAATGAGCAGCAACGTGCACAACACAACCCGCAGAGGCAACACACAGATCTTGGGAGGAAGCATAAACAAATTCATTCTAATTTCCATGAGCCGCGTATACCCCCACCAACCTCCAGAACAACCAAGAGCTGCTCAGCTCTGCAAAAGGGAAGCCCCGCCCACCTCTCAGTCGGTCTCAGCCGAACCCAGAAAGGACAGCACTCATTTTAACCCTCCCCAACCCTTATCCCTGCGCTAAACTTAAACCTAAACCCTGCCCTAAAAGCCCAACCCCGATTCCAACCCGTCTACATATCATATCACATCATTAAGCATGGCTGTTGTTCTTCAATAACAAGACCTGGCAAACTGAGCTGAAGAAGCCGCTGTGCAGAGTTTGAATGAAGTGTCAAAGTATATCTTCTATTTTATTCTATTTTATACTATTTCTATTTAATTTTTTAGGTTGTAATTACTTGAGCATTGCTAGAAGAGAGCCTGTGACTCAAGCATTTCACTGCCAGCGACTGCTTAATGTTATTGTTGTGCATTTGATAATAAAAAAATCTTGAATCTTGAATCTTGAATGAAGCGTCAAAGTATGAAGGAGATTGAGCACTTTCCCCATTCATTTCAACGAGTGAAAATATACAGAAAATACAAACATCTACATCCCAACCTCAGAAAATACTTCAAGAATTAGAAATGGATGAAACAAGTCCTGAACGAGCTGTTTGTTTGGAAACGGGACTGGTTTGTTTCCAATCCATCTTGAGGGGGACGTTGATATCTGCGACACCTTTTTTCAGACATTTCACTTTGATTCAAAACCTAATTATGGACCCAGAAGAGACAGTGAAGCCTCGATTCAAGCACTGCCAAGCTGCGAGTGAGAAACCATTGCAGGAAATTCATTATTTCCAGCTCTTCAGTGACCACGGTACTGAATTTACGTGTGGTGCTCCGGGATATTTTAGTCAAATATAAGTCGACATTACAAACCTTGCTTAGCGCCACCTTGAGGTTGAACGGATCGCTTCCATAGTGGAACAGAGACTTTTTAAATCTCTTGATGACTCGACGTCTGATGTTGTGGTGCGGAGCTGGTGGAAGCTGGGGATGACATGACCCAATTCAATACCAGCACAAGAGCCCGTTTGCAGGCAGATCACGATGAGATAATCATTTGAATCGCAAGGATTTCTTGGATTTTCTGTGACACAAAAACTGTGCGTTACAATACTTGAGCAATGTAGACAATTTTGTGCAGCTGCTCGAGGAGCCTCTGGCTGGGATCCACAATCTGTCGAAGCTTCTTCTGGGAGACGCACATCCCTGCTGACCAGGGGTGGACTGGCTATCTGGCACACCGGGCATCTTCCCGGTGGGCCGTTGACCCAATGTGGGCAGGTCTGGTCCGCTATGTTTTGTTTTTTTTTCTCTTCTTCCTCTCTAAATTCCCTCCAATTGTGCCGGCCAATTGGCTACAGAGGGCTAGCAGTGTGTTGCCAGTATCGACACATATTATTGGTCTATTGTTTGTCATTGTCAATCAGTCATGGGCTGACAGGCTCAGAGAGCCCTGACAGTGCTGTCAATCACAACACAAACCAGGGTGGGGCGGGACCTCATTCCATTTTGGGGGGGGGGAGTCGCGGGACGGGCTGCTGCTGAGACAGAAACTTAAAATGGATAATAAGAGTAAAAAACGCCCGGGTGGCGCTGAGAAGCATCGGGAAAAAAAGCCTAAGTCTCTGGAGGTGGAGGCTGCTAAATGTGCCAAACTGACGGACCTGTTTGGTGCCGGGTTCACCAGCCCAGCAGCAGCAGGTGCGCCGGGAGACGAGCGAGGAGGACTCGACAATGATGAGCGAGTGGAGGCAGACATGTTAAGTAACGTTGGCCTGGCGCTGGCTAGGCTACATTTTTGAGACATGTCCAAAACAAAGTAGAAAACGTTTTTGATTTGGTTTTAATATGCCGAATTGTGATATTATGGGTTATTATTGTTCAGATGATTTAGCTAAGCTAGCTAAGAGCTGCTAACGTCGTTTACTGTTGCCATAGCATCAGTAAACTTTCTGAGCTGTAAATAGAGATGAGAGTGCTTATGTGTTGATCCTTAATGGTGTGATCATGTACACTAAATTATCAATTATTACAGGTTGTTGTGATATATTTGAGGAGTCGTTCTCCCTTTGTTTTATATGTGGACATTTGGGACCACTGTTAGAATTGTAAGTTTATCATGTATTTTTTAATGTATAAATTCATACTTCATTATTATAATAATTTTCAAAAGGTTTTAAAAGAAACACACATCCAAAAAGTTCTCAACTCTAGGTTCAGGACAGAGGAAAACATTTTCTTTATTTTTCAGACATTATAATGTATCCATGTCCTTCTCAGGTTGACCACTTGACATGTGAGAGCCTGAGGAGTTGTTCCCCCTCTGTCCATGTTCGAGGACTTGCTCTCTGTCTGCCTCCACTCTCTGCCTTCACTGTACCAAAGTTTGTCTGTTGAGTCTCCTCTAGTCTGGTGAGTTTATCATGTTTTATGTTTTATGAAATCATACTTAATTTGTGATGATTAGAGACATTATAATGTATCCATGTCCTTCTCAGGTTGACCACTTGACATGTGAGAGTCTGAAGAGTTGTTTTCCAGACACAGGTAGAGCTGGCAGGGGTGTCACCCTGGGCCTGCCCTTTTGGGCTGGGCTTCAGCTGCAGATCTAAAGGCTGCTTCCAGGGGCATGGGGCCCTCAGCCTTTGTTTTTCTTTGCTTCTGCACCTTACAACATACATCACACCTTATTTTCACACATCCAAACACTGTTTACACCACTGATGCGTAACTTATTTTACACATCCCACTACGTAGTTAGAGCTATCTTGATTTGGAGTTAAATACATTTACTTTTGGCATGAGAGGTTTGTGTGTGGCCTCCCTTCTTGTTGCTATCTTTGAGCTAGGTGGTAACAGTAGTATGCATGAGAGAAGACGCCGCGAGATTTGTGGACTTCTATGTGGTGTCCGTTGATAATGTAGTGGGCTGGTCTGGACAGACAATGCCAGGGCTGAATTTTTGTCCCAGTCCACCCCTGCCTTCAGCGCATTTCTTTGTCCATCGGTCATAATGCAGCCCCTGACGTATGAATTTGGCCATGCATATGGACGCTGTAACTCCGCTGTCCCTCCTGCCCTGATTGTGTCGGAGGGATTCCACTCGCTCGCTCTTGGCAGCGCTCCCAGTGGCCTATGGAGGAGGAGGAGATGTTTTTAATGAAATAGCTTGACCTTTGTCTATTGCACTCGCATGCCCTGTCTATAAAGTACACCACAACTGAATGCTGCTCAGTGTGGGAGGCAAACAGCAGCTAATACAACCTGGGGCGGTGATTCTCAGTATCTGCTGAAACAGCCCTGGGTATTTTTTTTAGTGCAGAGGTTCAACTTTTCTGTTCTGGATTTCCAGAGCTGATAGTAAAATATATAATTTCGACTCCAATTGTATTCAGCTGATGATTCCAGAAGTCTGTGTGTATTTGGAACACGTGTCTTAGGCTTCACACTTGACATGTGCAGTTTTGAATTTGATGTGATTAGCACACACAGTAGGTTCAGTATAAACAGTATAAACAGCGCCTTGCGGTCAGAGGGGCTTGGGCAGCGTGCCTCAGTCTGTGGACCGAGATGAACTTATCTTCTGCTCTGCCAGATCCTTTTGATAATTATAAATTTTTTTTATTTAACAACATCAAACTGACCTGAGCGTTCGTGTGTGTCGCAGATGCTGATCTCCCTCATGGCGACACCATTCACAGAATCATTATCTTAAGCAATTTGTCCACAAAATAAAAGCACATTCTTAATTTTGTTGCTAAAATACTTTATATCGAGCTGAATTACAGAGCTTTTATTTTGAAAACTTGTGTCTGAAGATTGTGTTTGTTACTTTATGAAAACTGATACTCCAGTTTGAGATTCACTGAACGTTGAGTAAACAGGTGAACTGCTCTTTGTGTTCGTCGGACTTTTCTTGCCACAGCTCAATTCCTGCAGGTCATTCTTTCTTTCACAATTTCAGCAAGATAACGTGCAACCAGCATCAGCACCGGCCCAAACAGCCCCTTCCAAAACAGGCAGGTTGAGAACATCCACTGCTTGTGTAAGAACTATTCTTTTTTTTTTTACATGTATTTTTATTGGTTGTTAGACAAGATGTACACTGTCACACATGTTGCAATATTTCAATTAAATTTCTTTTTGTGTCAATGTACAATGAAACAGTAGCATTTTAACAATTTACATTTTTATATTTTTATAAACCCCATCCCACCCTAACATTCCTGTAAGAACTATTCTGATACTGACCTAAAAATGCAACCTTCAATATTCTTGGTGCGAAACTTTACCTACAGAACCAACCTGCAGAGCTCTTCTCCCTCTACCGGCCTGTGACGGTGCATGTGGGGTGACGTGGCCCCGCTGAGCGATGGGACTCGTCCCCCGTGTCCTCTGCTAATCGAGGCTCTGCCTGTCTGGGTTAATTGCGAGAGTTTAGTGAGGGTGGGACCAGGGGCGTTTCTAGGGTTGAAAGAAAGGGGGGGCTTAGCCCCTAAGGATGCTGAATGTTTGCGCCCGCAAAATTTTTTTAAAATTACTTGTTTTGGAGGAAATACTCGATATTAATCAACACATTTTCCATTATTGAGTGAAGCCTTTTGGTTGTCTGGTTCTCCTCCTGCTCTGTCTTTTCATCAAGGTCTAATTTCATCAGGAAGATCCCTCAGGATCTAATGAGATGAAAGAAACTACAATGGGACTCAGTGGAGCGCATATTCAACAAGGCCCAGCAGTCCCCTTAAATACAATCAAGCTGCACCAAATTTCACACACTCATAGATATCAGTCCTCTACATACGGCAGATTTTTTTCATTAAGGTCCAAGAATTATTCCCTAGGAAAACGTTTTAAAAGCACAATGTTAAAGAAAGAGTTAAAAAATGACTGGATCGGCTTAATACCAAAATACAGTGGGCCCTTTCCTGACACTTACTACATCTGTCTGCCAAGTTGATTGGAAATCCAATTGTTGTTGTTATTATAACAGTTTTATTTATTTAAACAAGTATTATGTCGTCTTGATCAGGTTCCTGGAAATGGATCATTGCTTCATGTGGGGTTCTACTTCTGATCGTCATTCCTTTGACTGTTTGGCTCGTTTGTCACTACAGGTTAGTATTTATAAAATTTTCATCCGTCTTGACTTCCTACTTTCTACTGCATGAACGACAAGCCCAACAGGTGGTGAAGTAAATGATTCACTGCCTGTTGTATTTTCTTGAAGGTACCAGAAGTTCTGCACTTGGAGCTGCTGGCCTGTTTCCAAACAGGAAGTTCCAGCAGGGGTGCTTCCTGCCACCAAGTTGGATGTGACGGAGGTGCAGTGGGACCTGTCCTGGATGGAGATGTCCAACCTGTTGGAAAAGGATTCTTATTGTGGCACTTAAAGGGAAACTCTCTTCTGAAGCCCAGAGACTTAACTATTGGGTCAAACCTATGAGAAAGCTCAGTCAGTGCTGCAATTTGTAGTATTTGATGGTCACATGTCAAAATAGTGCTACCTGATATATTTTTGAATTGAATTAAATGAGATGTTTAGGATTTATAAGGATGACTACATTTGCTGATGGTGCAGATTTGATAGCTTCCAATACAAATGTTATTGTTTCAGTTGTCACATTTGTCAATGTCAATACTCTTGCACATTTAAACGTCTCTCCTTTGAGTACATTTTGAAACTAAGAATCGTATTTGTTATATCTTATTATCTAATCATTAATATAATTGACTGTTCTAAATCATTTTACATGTATCATTTCTCCTGTGTTTGTTCGAGGTTCCATGTTGTTTGCTCCCTTTGAATCGTTATTTGCTATTTCTTGTCGTCTGAAGTTATAAAAGTCATGGAAATCGTCGTGCTTGTTTTATATCTTTTAAGGCAGAACAAACAACTACCAAGAAACTAGAAATAACTACAAAGATTAACCAAACAAATGAAGTTCATATATTCCAACAGCCTCTATAGCGGTCAAACCAGTTAGGCCTCATTGATAGACCATGTTAGCTACCAATTTGTTGCATTTTGCATTAATAGATCATTACAAACAGTACACGTCTTCTTAAATAGACCTAAAATCAACTTTAGACAGAAAGATGTTAAGAATCTCCAGTACTAAGAATCTAAAACAGTAAAAATTAACTCTGAGATGTTTTTGAAATCCGACCTTCAAAATCATACTGTCATGCCATGTGTAAGGTAGGGCAGTCGGTGGATGAACAGAATGTGTGTCCATTCATCGTTGAGGAAGATATCAGGAAGTCCTACTGACAAACATTGTTGTGCATTTTAAAGAACAAAGTATTTTCATGTGAGAGAACAAGCATTTCAATGAAAACTAGGGCTGCGCAAAATGATCAAAATGTCATATCCTCTTGTAGAAGTCATTTCATATCCAGTTAATCATATGTATTGTAATTGGTCATCCGTCTCCGTGATTCTTTAGGTTTTGTTTGAGCTCTGAGTTAAATTACTCTCATCCATAGACACCTATGAAGGTATTTTCTGCTGCAAAACACTTGTGCAATGGAATTTGTGGTTGTAGAAAATCGTCTTATCTTAAATATTCTCCATACAGTGTGACATGAACCTCTTGGTAAAATAAATTTAAACTATTTAAGTCTGAATTTTGTTTGGAAATATCCTGGGTTGTATAATGTTCACATGTTCGTTTGTGATGAAATACTGCGGCTAAGAGTTACACGACGAAATTAACAATGTATTTTGTTTCATTTATTACATGCATATGTTAATGTATATAAACATATATGTAAATATATATTATATATATATATAATATGTATATATATATATATATATAAATACTAAGACAAGAAGGTGATAAGACAGGAGCCATTAAAAAAATTAAAGATCAGATGCTGCAAGAATGACGCAATTAAAAGTCCACCAAAATGAAACGTCCTGTTTTTATTTACAGAAATAAATTATCGCAAAACGTCCTCATCAGTAGGTGGTTATATCACCATAGCAACCAGATGCTAAGATTTGAAATAGATGATTATTTTGATTGACAGGGACACTCTCTCAATACCTCCTTTGATGCTTTGATGAACAGCATCAAAGTTGGTATTTTGATAGGAGACCTCTGATTGGCTGTTGATTGCTTTAAATACTGTTAAATTTTAAGACAGCTGCTATTGCACTCTGACCTTGACTGAGGTAAGTCATGTCTCACCCTCTCTCTGTATTTACCCAGCATGCTAACCAATACAATTCAGGCTCATTATTCAAGTTTGAAATTAAACCACTGTATAATATGAAGCTTCTGCTGTTACATGTTGATAATGTGTGGTTTTCTGTTGCTTTTATGACAAATGTGAAAATATTGTTGCTGGCTTCTTTTGTGTTTTCTGCTGCTTATCTTAATGAGTGATATGTGTTAACGTGATGCTAAGTAGCGTTAGGTCACCGAGGCCAGGCAGAGCGAGGCATTGTGGACAAAACACCTGTAGCACCAGGAAATGTTCCCATTTCACATCTTATTCTACCAAACGATGTGTTTTGTAACATTGGGAAGATTAACCTTGGTGTTTAACTTTAGTATTTAAGATAAAGTAAAAAAACAACAGCTTCCATCACTGCCAATCAAATTCAGATTCAAATTCAAATCAAAGGGGCTTGGTGCCATGGTGATTGATGAGGGAAGTTTTATTTCCCCAAAAAATTTACTGGTGATTTTTTGGTTAATGTGTAGTTTGAATGTGTTGAAGGACAAGTTGACGGAAGCTTAAGTTACTGCTAGGAGCACATTACATGAGGTGTGTAGCTGCTTTAAGGAAAAAAACAATCCCTCTCTATTGGGTCTAATGTTATTTCAGAGAAAACTTTTCTGGAAGGTGCATCAACTTGCATAACTTGCTCACACGGTCCCATTTTTTTACTCTCACAAATTTCAAATATATCTGTGTGTCCGGCAAAGTCTTGGAATTCTCCTGATGTCTTTATTTCACAGATAGGACTTATAGTTTCTGAATTATAGTTGTTTGAGTGGTGCACTCAGAGTTTAGATTTCTCTCTTCCCAGTGAGGAGAGAGCAGTTGCATTCAGTTGAGTTTCCATGGCAACCAGATACACACGTAGCAGGAGGGGAGTCTCTCTCTCTCTCACTCTCTCTCTCTCTCTCTCTCTCTCTCTCTCTCTCTCTCTCTCTCTCACTCTCTCTCTCTCTCTCTCTCTCTCTCAATCTCAATCTCTCGCTTAAACCAGCCAGTCTGTCTCTCTCTCTATCATTCTCTCTGCGTGTGTCTCTCTATCTGTGTCAATTGTTTTATATTGAATGTTTGATTGATCAAATTCACCTAAATCTTACACACTATTTCATCCTGTCACCTGCAGACATAAAGCCTTTTGACTTCAAGTTCCAGACAAGAGCAGAAACTTCTTCGGAAAACAGTGCATCAACTCATCCAACAGCTTCTTCAAAAGATACATCTACTCTCTGTGGTGAACCATGGAGAAACCAGATATTCTGAAGATCCTCAATGACGAACTCCTCACAGCCTACAGGAGGATTAATGCTCTTAAGGAGGAGGTGTGGCAGCTGCAAGACCAGCTTCAAGACAGAGATGAGTTCATAAAGATGGCGGTGGAGAAGGAGAAGGAGAAGGAGAAAGAGAAGGAGAAAGAGAAGGAGAAAGAGAAGGAGAAAGAGAAGGAGAAGAGGAAGGAGATTGAGACCGAGACCGAGAAGGAGAATGAGATCCAGGCCCTGACGGAGAAGGTGGAGCAGCTGGAAAACCAGCTGAAAGAGAAAGATGTTGTCATAGCGAAGGAGGTGAAGAAACGGCGCGCTCGCCTCAGGGCCTATCTGGACTGCCTTGCTGAGCTAACTGACTGTCAGGCCAAGGTTAAGCTGATGGAAGCAAGGCTGCACCAGGAGACACCCCAGCCTGATACAGGATGTAGCAGTGAGGTGGAGGTGGAGAAGGAGAAGGAGAAGGAGAAGGAGAAGGAGAAAGAGAAGGAGAAGGAGAAAGAGAAGGAGAAGGAGAAGGAGAAGGAGAAGGAGAAAGAGAAGGAGAAGGAGAAAGAGAAGGAGAAAGAGAAAGAGAAGGAGAAAGAGAAGGAGAAGTACAAGGACAAGGAGAAGGACAAGGAGAAGGAGAAACTTGTGACGATCTACAATGTCGAAATCCTCCGAGCCAACAGGAACATTTTGATTCTCAGCTACATGATGGCGCCACGAACGGCTGCCACGGTGTGTTGGTGCGCACTTCTGTGTTTGTTTTTAGTATTTAATTCTGTTAATTGCGACCCAACTCGGATTACTTTCACGATGGACGAGCTTCTTAACATCAGGGACACAACACCATCTGATTTATGTCCCAACTTTCTCGCATCTTCCGTGGATTTAGTTGATTTACTGGTCAAAGGTGCGGTGCTCCTCGGCCACGCAGCGAGACTGAGGCGGAGACGGAGAGGAAAGCGCGCTGGGGCTCTGGTGCGCTTCAGGGAGAGAGGATTTCGCTCATCACTCCCGTGCATTCTCCTCTCTAATGTCCGCTCGCTGTGCAATAAGATGGACGAACTGCGCCTTCTCATCCGGACAAATAGAGACTTCTCCCTCTCTTCTGTATTCTGTTTTACTGAATCGTGGCTGACCGAAGCCACACCGGACTCCGCCGCACAGCTGACCGGCTTTCAGCTGTTACGCGCGGACCGCGACCCGATCCTCTCACGCAAGGCAAAAGGCGGAGGGATTTGTTTTTATATAAACCAGGGCTGGTGCAGCGACGTGAAAGTCATTTTACAGTCCTGTTCTCCGGACCTGGAAACTTTTTTCATCACCTGCAGACCGTTCTACTCTCCCCGGGAATTCACCTCTTTCATCCTGGCTGGAGTCTACATCCCCCCGCAAGCTGACGTGCGCGAGGCTCAACGACAACTCGCTGAGCAGATACTGGGAGTGGAGAGAAGGAGAGAGAACACATATTCCCCCGTTATTGTCCTTGGGGACTTTAATAAGGGGAACTTATCTCAGGAGCTCCCAAAATATAAACAGTTAATTAAATGCCCGACCAGGGGGGAGAACACCCTGGATCACTGCTACAGCACCATCAGCAAGGCTTATCATGCAGTCTCCCGCGCTGCCCTGGGTCTGTCCGACCACGCTCTCATTCACCTGATCCCGGCTTACAGACAGAAACTCAAGATTTCTAAACCTGCTGTGCTGAGATCAAAGAACTGGAGCAGCAGAGAAGCTGTGGAGGAGCTGCGTGACTGCCTTGGAAACACAGACTGGGACATTTTTAGAACTGCCACTTACAGCCTGGACGAATATACAGATGCTGTGACGTCCTACATCAGCTTCTGTGAAGACCGATGTATTCCAACACGCACCAGGGTGTGTTATAACAACGACAAGCCCTGGTTCACAGCAAAACTCAAACAGCTTCGTTTGGAGAAAGAGGTGGCCTTCAAGAGTGGGGACATGGATAGGTTCAGACTAATTAAATACTCGTTTGGCAAGGAGATTAAGGAGGCCAAACGACTGTATTCAAAGAAGCTGGAACAACAGTTTGCAGCCAACGACTCCTCGTCAGTCTGGAAAGGCCTTCGGGTGATCACCGGCTGCAAGACCAAATCCCCCCACTCTGTGGAAGACTTGAGACTTGCCAACGATCTGAATGACTTTTATTGTAGATTCGATAGACCCTCTCAAACCCCCCCCGCATCTATCACACCTCTTCTCCCCAGCCTGGACAAAGACACTAGCCCCCCCCACAAAATGGCCCCAGACTGCCCCATCACCTCCATCCCCCCCTTCACACCTCTCTCAATTCAGGAGAGAGATGTAAATAAGCTCCTGAAGAAACTGAACCCCCGCAAGGCAGCTGGACCAGACGCTGTCTCCCCCTCTACACTGAGGCACTGTGCGGATCAGCTTTCTCCATTGTTCACGGACATTTTCAACACCTCACTGGCTGAATGTGTTGTACCCGCCTGCCTGAAAACATCCACCATCATCCCCGTTCCCAAGAAGCAGAGGATCACAGGCCTTAATGACTACAGACCAGTCGCCCTGACCTCTGTAGTAATGAAGACCTTCGAGCGACTCGTGCTGACCCACCTCAAAACTATAACCAACCACCTCCTCGACCCGCTGCAGTTTGCCTACAGAGCCAACAGGTCCGTAGACGATGCAGTCAACATGGGACTCCACTTCATCCTCCAGCACCTCGACTCCCCCAGCACCTACGCCAGGATCTTGTTTGTGGACTTCAGCTCCGCATTCAACACCATCTCTCCAGCTCTTCTCCGGGACAAGCTGACCCAGCTGAGCGTGCCTGACCCCACCTGCAGGTGGATCACCAACTTCCTGACCGACAGGAAGCAGCGCGTGAGGCTGGGGAAGCTTGTCTCTGACACCCGGACCATCAGCACTGGAGCCCCTCAAGGTTGTGTGCTCTCTCCTCTCCTCTTCTCCCTCTACACCAACAACTGCACCTCCAGCCATCCCTCTGTCAAACTCCTGAAGTTTGCCGACGACACCACCCTTATTGGATTAATTTCCAATGGGGACGAGGCCGCCTACAGAGAGGAAGTTAACAGCCTGGCTTCCTGGTGCAGCCAGAACCACCTGGAGCTGAACGCTTCAAAAACTGTAGAGATGGTGGCAGACTTCAGGAGGAGCCCAGCCCAAACCGCCCCCCTCACCATGTGCGACTCCCCAGTTAAAACAGTGGAGTCATTCAGATTCCTGGGGACGATCATAGCACAGGACCTGAGGTGGACGGAGAACATCACCTCCATCACCAAGAAGGCCCAGCAGAGGATGTTCTTCCTGCGGCAACTGAGGAAATTCAGCATGCCGCGGAAAGTGATGGTTGAGTTCTACACAGCCATCATTGAGTCCATCCTCACCTCATCCATCACCGTTTGGTTCGCTGCCTCCACTGCCAAGGACAAGGGCAGACTGCAGCGGATCATTCGGTCAGCTGAGAAGGTCATCGGCTGTGACCTGCCGGCTCTCCTAGACCTGTTCCACTCCAGGACCAGAAAGAGAGCAGGCAAGATCATCGCTGATCCTTCCCATCCCGGTCACCACCTGTTCCAGAGACTTCCATCTGGGAAAAGGTTCCGGGCCGTCAGGACTAAAACCTCGCGTCACCTGAACAGCTTTTTCCCCATGGCAGTGGGGCTCACAAACAAGCCCCCCCCATCACACTGACTCTGCTGACCCCCCCCCCCCCCACCCTCGCACATAATTTATAACACTACATTATTGGCACTACCACCAATCTTTGCACCTTAAAACCGCACAAAACACATTTACTGTATATATTATTTTTTCGTTATTGTTGTTTTTTATATTGATGTTTATATTGCTCTATATTGTTGTTTTTATATTGTTGTTTGTAAAGTGCACCAACCACACCAAGGCAATTTCCTGTATGTGAAAATATACAAGGCAATAAAAAGAATTCTGATTCTGAATTCTGATTCTGATTCTGATTAAGGAGGAGGTGTGGCGGCTGGAAAACCATCTTAAAGACAGAGATGATATCATAAAGATGGCGGTGGAGAAGGAGACGGAGAAGGAGAAGGAGAAGGAGAGGGAGATTAAGATTGAGACTGAGACCGAGAGGGAGATGGAGACGGAGAAGGAGAATGAGATCCAGGCCCTGACGGAGAAGGTGGAGCAGCTGGAAAACCAGCTGAAAGACAAAGATGTTGTCATAACGAAGGAGGTAGAGAAAGGGCATGCTCGCCTCAGGGCCTATGTTGACTGCTTGGCCGAGCTCACTGACTGTCAGGCCAAGGCTAAAATTCTGGAAGCAAGTCTGCACAAGTGAGCAGTGAGGTGGAGGTCAACATGGAGAAGGAGAACGAGAAGGTGCTTGCTTCAGGGCCGAAAGGAAACGAAACTGCAGCAGGAGAAAACTCCAACTATGGGACTGAGCTACAGAAAGGAGGAGGCCGAGATGAGCTGGAGGAGAGAGAAGAGGTGGAGAAGCCCCCGCCCTCACCCTTTTTCTACTCCTCAAAACAAACCCCTCCCCTGTCCCCCTTTGTACATATTTGAAATGATCTAATGATGTGTTGTAAATATGTTAAACTTTTTGAATAAAAATAACTAGTATAGTAACATCTACCTCTGTCTTATATATACACACAGGATTCATTGATCAATTAACACAGTGTTGGAGTGAAACAAATCAGTGTGATTCATTTAGTTTGCTACTATTCATATGAACACAGCAGAGCATAGACAAACAATGTTTCTTAACTTTTTTACATTTGGTCAAATCTATATATTAATTATGACAACAATACAATAATAATACTATCATCTCATCTGAGGGCCCACCCATCACACTGACCACGCCCATCTGACACGCACACACACTCACGCACACACACACATGCACACACACACACACATACACGTACACACACACGCATACACACACACACACGCACGCACACACACACACACACAAGTCATTATCATAATATATTTACTGTATATATACACATTTTTTTCAATTTATTCATGTTTGAGGTCAATATCAGATCAGAAGACATGTTCATGGCCCTGAAGTCAATTTAAAATGACATGTAGCATGTTAGAGTTATAAATAACTTGTCCATGTGTAAAACAATAGTTTAATTAAAAAAAAAAAAATCACAATAATTATTTTGGGGGGCTGAAGCACATTTTAGGGGGGCTTCAGCCCCCCTAAAACAGGCCTAACGACGCCCCTGGGTGGGGCTAATGACACTCAGCCTCACAGGGAGCCCCGCTGTCATTAATCCTGTGCCCCCTCACAACTGCTCATTATGGGATGCGTCCAGGGGTGGACTGGCCATCTGGCATACCGGGCATCATCCCGGTGGAACGTTGACCCAATGTGGGCCGGTCTGGTCCGCTCTGGTTTTTTTTGTTTTGTTTTTTTTCTCTTCTTCCTCTCTAAATTCCCTCCAATTGGGCCGGCCAATTGGCTACAGAGGGCTAGCAGTGTGTTGCCAGCATCGACACATATGATTGGCCTATTGTTTGTCATTGTCAATCAATCATGGGCTGACAGGCTCAGAGAGCCCTGACAGTGCTGTCAATCACAACACAAACCAGGGTGGGGCGGGACCTCATGGCATTGGCGGGGGGAGTCGCGGGACGGGCTGCTGCTGAGACAGAAACTTAAAATGGATAATAAGAGTAAAAAACGCCCGGGTGGCGCTGAGAAGCATCGGGAAAAAAAGCCTAAGTCTCTGGAGGTGGAGGCTGCTAAATGTGCCAAACTGACGGACCTGTTTGGTGCCGGGTTCACCAGCCCAGCAGCAGCAGGTGCGCCGGGAGACGAGCGAGGAGGACTCGACAATGATGAGCGAGTGGAGGCAGACATGGTAAGTAACGTTGGCCTGGGGCTGGCTAGGCTACATTTTTTAGACATGTCCAAAACAAAGTAGAAAACGTTTTTGATTTTGTTTTAATTTGCCGAATTGTGATATTATGGGTTATTATTGTTCAGATGATTTAGCTAAGCTAGCTAAGAGCTGCTAACGTCGTTTACTGTTGCCATAGCTGAGCTGTAAATAGAGATGCAGAATCAAGCTGTATTGAAAACAGAATACAAGTAAACCTATAGGGAATAGTTAGTTTAATTTGAAATATTTGCCATTGAATTTATTGTAATCTTTCAATTCATTTATTGTTTACTGAGGTGATAACTATTTAAAAGGTATAATTTGTGTGTAAATGTTCCACTGATAAGGTGAGAAATATTTAATATTATTGTTATTATCACACAAGTTTTATTGTGCTTATGTGTTGATCCTTAATGATGTGATCATGTACACTAAATGATCAATTATTCTCCATTACAGGTTGTTGTGATATATTTGAGGAGTCGTTCTCCCTCTGTTTTATATGTGGACATTTGGGACCACTGTTAGAATTTGGTAAGTTTATCATGTATTTTTTAATGTATAAATTCATACTTCATAATTATAATAATTTTCAAAAGGTTTTAAAAGAAACACACATCCAAAAGTTCTCAACTCTAGGTGCAGGACAGAGGAAAACATTTTCTTTATTTTTCAGACATTATAATGTATCCATGTCCTTCTCAGGTTGACCACTTGACATGTGAGAGCCTGAGGAGTTGTTCCCCCTCTGTCCATGTTCGAGGACTTGCTCTCTGTCTGTCTCCACTCTCTGCCTTCACTGTACCAAAGTTTGTCTGTTGAGTCTCCTCTAGTCTGGTGAGTTTATCATTTTTTATGTTTTATGAAATCATACTTAATTTGTGATGATTAGAGACATTATAATGTATCCATGTCCTTCTCAGGTTGACCACTTGACATGTGAGAGCCTGAGGAGTTGTTTTCCAGACAAAGGTAGAGCTGGCAGGGGCGTCACCCTGGGCCGGCCCTTTTGGGCTGGGCTTCAGCTGCAGATCTAAAGGCTGCTTCCAGGGGCATGGGGCCCTCAGCCTTTGTTTTTCTTTGCTTCTGCACCTTACAACATACATCACACCTTATTTTCACACATCCAAACACTGTTAACACCACTGACGCGTAACATATTTTACACATCCCACTACGTAGTTAGAGCTATCTTGATTTGGAGTTAAATAAATTTACTTTTGGCTTGAGAGGTTTGTGTGTGGCCTCCCTTCTTGTTGCCATCTTTGAGCTAGGTGGTAACAGTAGTATGCATGAGAGAAGACGCCGCGAGATTTGTGGACTTCTATGTGGTGTCCGCTGATAATGTAGTGGGCTGGTCTGGACAGACAATGCCAGGGCTGAATTTTTGTCCCAGTCCACCCCTGCTGCTGACACTGTGTTAGGACCCAAGAACAGACACAGGACAGACAATGGTTTATAACTGTCAAACTTTTAAAACGTTTGCCTGAACTTCTGTTGTTTTATTTGTGAAGACTCCTCATATAGTCAAGACATTGAAAGAGGGGGCTAGGTTTTGGCCTTAGGCTGAAAACGTACCTGGTCTTGCTCTCGTTCTTGCTGCAGCATAATCCTTACTGAGGAGAAAAGGCATGTGAGGAAGGAGACGTCAATTAACAGTGTTAATGCCAAATTTAAGAGTTCAGTGTTTTGCCGGCATGAAGAAGGGAAAACACAGGGATTGAACCCGCAACATTCTTGTTGGTGGACGTGCACTCTACCGACAAGGACACACCGCCTGCTGACTCCTGTGAGGAACTAAGCACTGTAAGAAGATGGTCAAATTATTGTGTGTCTGTGTCATTCTATGCTTATTTTGATACACACTTCAGAGAAAATATTTTGTACTTTACTACATATATCAGGTGCACAATTCAGAAAGCACCGCAAAGTAGAGGAGGAGAAGAAAGAACAATATAGAGGTAAGAATCACCCCGATTGTGGACGTCATGAATGTTTATTTTCGTCGACATGACATGATATGCTATCAGTACAGCTGATTTAATACTCTTTTATATTTTTTATTATATTTTCCTAATGTTTTTTTATAGCTTACAATTTTGTCTGCCTGTGTGTGCATCTGTATACAGTCCAGAAGTTATTGGGGATGCATGACAGTTTGCGTGTGTATGTTGGGGGGCGCCAATTTGAAATCTCGCCTAGGGCGCCAACCTTGCCAGGGCCGGCCCTGCGATCACCCGTTTAAAAGTATTTTTAATCTAGTGATTCTTCGTGTTTCGTGTGGAGAGGTGGTAGACTAGTGGCAGAAACTTGGACTATGGGCAGAAAAGGTCTCTGGTTCGACTCCACGGTGAAACAACAAAAAGACGAACCTGGATTGATCTGTCCAAAAATCCAAGAGGATTCTCCCTACCCTGTCTAGTGCCCCTGAGCAAGGCACCTTACTCCCCCAACATCTGCTCCCCGGGCGCCGTACATGGTTGCTCACTGCTCTGTGTGTCCTGCACCAGATGGGTCAAAAGCAGAAGTTAAATTTCCCTACCTGCAAGAGTGTGTCCATGTGTTTGGGTCAAATAAATGTATCTTAATCTTAATCTTCTTTTAAAGAAAGTCAGCAAAATTACCACAAAAGGAGCATAAGCAAACAAAAGTATCATTCAGACATCCTGACACACTCACAACAAGCACAAAGATTCCAGAAGTATCATTTAGACATCTAAAAAGAGACAAAACAAATACAGTGTGAGTCAAAACAACCACACATACATTTCAAACAACTACAAAGTGACAAAAACAACCACAAATAAATGTCTTAGAACTACAAAGGGACAAAAACAACCACAAATACATTTTAAACCACTATATTGTGACTGAAAACTACCACAAATACATTTTAAACAATTACAGAGTGACAAAAAAACACCACAGGTACATTTAGCTAAGAGACTAAAAATAACCACAAAGAGCAATTTGACGATATAAATACATATGAGAGCAATAAATAATAAATATACAATTTCAGATTTTGTCTGATTACACACTGACAATAAACACTTTTTGACGACAGAGGAACAAACATCCGAAACAAGTGTCGCAGTCGGACCTATTTTTGGAACGTACCCAGCGGACATGCGCAGTTGACCCATCAACGAGAAGCTGTTTATAAACCAGAGCGTGTATTTGTGCCAGAGCCTGTAGGTTCGTGCGTGTTTTAATACTTTTTATGAAGCGTCCATCTCAACATGTATCCAGTTCCACAGCTGAGCTTTCTAATCACCTCCGCTGTTTTCTGCCATTGTAGCCGCTAGCTTCCTCCGCGCAGCAGCGGGACCATGTTTACCTCCCAGACTTCGTCCTTCCAGGAGTCCATCGATGTGGAGGAGAGAGATGACTTCGACAGCGAGGACATCTCTGGGTACAGCCAGAAAACTCAGCTCAACTGCTACTACACCATCTACCTGTATCAAGGCACGAGGTGAGAGGGGTGGAGGGGGGGGGGGGGGGGGGGGGGTGTTCCCTGGTGTTCCCTGGTGTTCCCTGGTGTTTGTGTTTACCAGATAACAGCTGTTCCACAAGCGAGTGTTCCAGATGTTGTTTGGACCGTTGCTGTCACAGTGTTATTGGATTATTTCATGTTTTTCACAGTGGCTGCAGGATTCAGAATCGTAAGACCATTATAATTTTGTTTACAACAACCAGGAGAATATCTCCGGTGTGCATTGAGTGTTATGCTGATTCTTTCCTTTAAGCTCTCTTAAGTTGTTATAGTGACCTTTTCCTGAACCTGCAGACAGCGACGCTTTCACGGGTGAATCCAGATTTGTCCATTAAACCAAGCAGCAGGTTGATGAGTAAACTGTCGATTGTCTTAGATCTGAGGCTTCTGGTGAAAATGTGGCTTGGAACCAGAGACGAGCAGACTCCACAACCAGTCAGGAGGACTTTAGGTAACGCAGGATCCGTCCGCCGGCCTTCTCCTTCCTCTCAGTGGTCGTTTCTCTTTGGCTTTCACTGTTGTGCATTGGTGCATCCATGGGCTGCTACTGGAAATCTGTTCAACATGGAACCAACTCTGTTCTCATTTGTGCTTTCATTCTGATTGGTCATTGCTGTGCTGCTGAGTGACATTGCCTTTGGGTCTCTTCCTAATCTCAATCAAATGAAAAACCTCTGAACGTGTGGTAGAAAAAACAGTTTGCACAGCCATGTGACTCAGTTGTGTGTTGTGGTGGATGTGGCTTATGATCATCGGCTTTCTTCATCTCCTCTCCATTGACTTGAGTGGCCTCCAGATTTCTCATGGCCTCCACTGGCGGCTTGTATCCACACTGACTCTCTGCCTTGCCCACAGCCTGACGCTGATCGACAGCAGCCTGCCATCGGAGGCGGAGCCCGAGCTGCGGACCTACATCTCAAGGAGGCTGAGTAAAGGAGCACTGCTCGGAGGCATGGGAAACATCGCCACTGTGGAACTCAGGCAATCATTTGACATATTCCCATAAAAAGCATTGCATCAGTAGCAAAAACATACATTTTCTTTCCAGTCAGTAAGGTGTTTAACACAAATGTGTTGATAATTTACTTTTTCCAGTCTCCCAGAGGAGTCGGTCGGCTGCTACTGCTGCCTCCTCGAGCAGGAACATTCTCCTGAGCAGCCTGATGCGGATGGTAATGGATATGTTATCTGTTTCATGGGTGGTTCTGAAAAAGGACTGAACCTATATCCTTTACGTTGGGATGTCAACCCAAGTTAAAAGCATATTCCAAGCTCTGCAGGCATTAATTATAAACATGATCCTTGCTCTTACAAAAAGGCCCTTCCTGATTGTTACAGTCCGTCAACAAATGTTTTCTTTGTAAAGCCAGAACATGTTTCAGTTCCTTGACCCAACATACATTTAGATTAGAGCTTGATAAATATGTCCAAGGCCTTCACAGCAGCCTGCAAGCACCAGAGGTATGAGAATATATTAAAACTCTGATAAGTTGTATATTTGTCAGTACATCCATGATTCAAGATTTCATCTGCTCTGCTGTTGGTGTTTCAGCTGCAAAACTTGGAGACGGAGGTGCGTCCCTATCTGAGCCGGTGGTACGAGGAGTCTGTTATGCACATTTACAGAGTGGTGCAGCTGGTCCAGAGCAACATCAGCTTCCTGTTGCACGCTGTGAGTCATTTTTCGCCACTGGACTCTCCAAAAAACGAAAATATCGAGACAGCTTGTTAGAAATACTGTTTTTAATGCAAATATAGATTTTCTGTAGAACACTAATTAGAAACCCTACATTTTCTGTAAACAGGCTCTGAGTCACACACATGTGGAGGTTGTCAATTCGGACGAGAGGACGAAGGGTGACGTTTCCAGGTGAGACAGTCCCTGAAACAACATCACAATGTCTTTAACATCCAGACCTGCAGTACCTGCACCTGTCTGTACCTGTCTGTAGTGTATTTCTATGTTGCCCTTTGTGATATATATCCAATCTGTTGTATTCTGCACTAGGTTCATCAAAGCAGCCAGTTTACAGGGTCTGTCCCAACAAGACACCACAGCAGCTTCTCTGTGTAAGGCGATCTCAGAGGAGCCACAGTGTGACCTGGTCATAGACTGCTCTGCCAGCCCACCCACACTCTTAAACACTGGTAGGTCAGGCTCATGTTACAGAAGCATATTGAATTCACTTGGGGAAAATAATCTGTTCTGAAAATTTTGAAAAAAAGACCCTCTTGTTTCTCAGAATAAACGAAAATCCTTTTACGTTACAGTTCCCAGGTCCTGAGGTGCCTTTGCAAAGCCAACACACATAAATGTCGTCTATATTACTAAAGACACAAGTATCTCCCAATGTTGCAAAGCAAAATAAAACGGGATCAAACTACACAGGTTGGAAATGTTTGCTTCAGTGCTCACAAAGAATCTCGTAAATTCAGAAAACCAAGAGTGGATGTTTTTTTCTCTCAAGTGAATACAATACAGATCCGTACAATAGGAGCCACTTGATTAAGACAATATACTTTGTTTGTCTTAAGAGTCCAATAACAATGTTTTGTCTCCCTTTAGTCAGTAATCGTTTCTGTGATGACTGGAATCAGGCCTTTCTGAACGCTGCAGAGCGTTGTAATCCCTTCTTGCTCAGACAGATTCTGGAGAACTTCAAGCTTAAGGTGGGAAAATACACACACATACAGAATAAAGCAGTGGTTTAAAAAAAAATTAAGGACTGAAATCATCAGCTACTTTCATAGAAGAAGAATCTGCTGATTATTTGTTGTATTTTTGATAAAATGGGATAAAATGCTATGGTTATATATTAGAATTTGATTGAACTAACATTTTTTACTCATCTGTCTCTGTCTTTTCTTTCTCTCTATCAACCACCACTCCGTCTCCACAGGCCATCCAGGATATGAACAGCCTGAAGCGCTTGGTGCGACAGGCAGAGATGAGTCACTACGCCCTGTTCCGCTGCTGCCAGTTCCTGCAGGGCTGCGGGAATGGGGATGTGCTGCTGCAGAACGCCAGGGTGGAGCACAGCGACATGCCCGAGGCCTGCAGCATCATCGCCGTCCTGGAGGAGTTTCTCAGGGAACAGTCCCAAGCCCAGGCCTGATTCCAATATGACTCTTAACTCCAAGGACTTTTCCAGTTGGTGGTAAAGCAGATGGCTCTAACAGCCACAAAGTAGATAACTAATTTTCATTCTGAACACTAAATCCAATTTTGATTGCCAGATTGCCAGATAACATTTGGAAAAGTTTTATTCGCAGAACAAACTTAAATATTAGAAATAAAACATCAGTTTCGTCTTCTTGCAGTACGGCTGCTTTTCAAATGGAACAGTGGAGGTCAGATCTGCAATATCTACTGTTAAACACTGACAGCCTTCACTCAGTTGTTGTTGTTATTGTTTATTGACTCAGTAACATCACATGCAATCAAGGTACATTCATAGTTGAACTCAAACGCAAAGTCCTCAGTGAAGGTGAATTTAAATTTAAGACTAAAGTGGCACTCAGTAGGGCACATACTTAGTTGTTATGGTAGAAATCAGAAAGAAACAAATAAATTTACTAATAACCTGAATTTATTCCCTGAGAAATTAACAAAAAAATAAATAAATGTTCAGTGTTGCCATGTTAAAGAAACTAAAGAAAAAAAACAATCCTGGATCGGCCACTGGATTCATATCAGCACGAACCAGGTCCCATCCCTCACAGAGGTTGAGTTTTTTGTGTAATCCTGCCGGCAAAGTAACCAACACACAAACACACTAGCAGACATGGGTGAACACAGAACCACATTGCCTGACATTTATAATAAGATCAACTTTTAGATCACAATCTATTTATTGTTAAGTGTTTGTGTGACAGAATCATGAACCAAATATCATTACTAGTGTTTTTCGCTAACTGACAATGTTCACACTAAGGAATTGATCCAAACTAAAGCTTCTGCTCATGGGGGCAGATTTATCTGTTATTCCATGTGCAAACATTCTTTATATTTTATTTTATTGTATTGATTCTCTTTTGTGAAGAAACAGATTAAGGAAGCACAAATCACTTTTATGCATTGCTTTTTCCATAGGCCTTGTTTTGGCTTGTTTCCTTTCAACCCAGTACTTGCACTACTGTTTTATTTCTGTCTAATGGATACTGCTACTATATGTATATTAGACATCTGTGTAATTCCTCTCTGGAAATGAAGTGTTGTAGATTTCGTGTAATCTTTGAACAGAACTTGTAAATTAGAATAAATTATTTCCTTCACCAACTCATGAGTTTGTGAGAAGACATCAGGAAGTTTATTATTACTCTCAGAAAAAAATTATACGAATTACGATAAATTAAATGGGATGAATAAATGTCCTCACGATAATATCTGCATGCCTAGACTTTATTCTCCTTATTGTGAACCTGCAACATGAAATGCTATATATGTTTATCCCATTTAAACCATGAAGGGTTAAACTCAACCCATTCCCAAAGTGAGAAGAACAGCAATATTAATGTCGGTGGTGTTAACTTTAAACTGTGAAGCAAGTGACATGTACATTTTCCTGTTATGAACGATGGTGCTGCTGACCCTCAGTGAGTATATGTAGACGTTTCTGTACAGTGTGTTCTCTGTAGTTATAAATGACATGTACTTCTCTGCTTCTATAGTTAGAGATGAAATAAAAACCACAGTGCAACCTCTCTGTTGTGTTGTGCACGTTGTCTCATCTGGAAAAAGGTGACAAACAGTATCTATACCTGTGAGAGTTGTATAAACTGTTCAGCTTGAACCTGAAACTCAAACGATTAAGATATTAACAGTCTCCTGTGCAAAGAATTGCTCCGAAACTGGTCGTCTGGAAACCGCACATCATATCCTCCAGTAGACTCCCTCCTCCTGCTCGCTCTCTGCAACCAGAGAGAAACCGATGAGGAAATGTGTGCAGAAGTTGCACATGTGGTCTCACAAGCCTTTCGAGTCACAACCACCAGTATAATAATAATATAATACAAAAAATCTATCAGATATCAGAAGGGTTGCTTTGGCAAAGTCAAGAATGTTCTAAAAACAATTGGTTAAACAGTAAAGAATGGCAAGTAGCCTGGTAGATATATGAGAACAGGTTGTGTGCAAAACCCATCTTAGAAAAGCACAGTGGGTTAAGAATGATAAATAAATGTCACAGCAATGATCCTCAGGGTGTAGGCCTGTGTTTACGGTCGAGTGAGGACTTCACTGCAAGATGGAAACGTTTGGTAAAGCTCGAGGAGAGAAGGGCTGCAGTCTGGAGAAAAGCGAGGAAAAGAGAAACAACAAGCAGGAAGAGATCGAGATCGAAGCCGACAACATGACGGTTGTGTTATGATTTGAATGTAGAGACACACACAGGAGCTCTCTGTGCGCTCACAAACACCAAAACCCATGGGACAAAAGTTTAATAAATCAACAGGACAATGATCTTTAACATGATGCACAATGTTGATTATCTGTGTGTTACTTTGAGCCTGAAGGGATTGTTTTGTCAAACCATGAGTTTAAAATCCTACTGTGACTGAGAAAAGTGTCAAATCAGCACCTTTGGGTGCAGCAAACATTTTGAATTGTTGCTTTAAAAGTAGAATGAAATGTTTCTAGAATATCTAAATAGTTGGTTGACTTCTACTTCATGCACCGACCAGGTGAGGCCTCACCACTGCACGAATCTACAACAACAACAAATCCCTGGATCATCATATAATATTTCAAACTTTAGCCATAACTGAAGTCATTGTACTTTATTAGTAGAGTATTGATTCCTAGGACGATGTGTATGTGTTCTCCGAGTGTTACTCTAGTTACCTGTTGCTTGATCAGGCCTCACCCGCAGTACAGAGCTGGGTACGTCGTAGATGCTCTCTGCTGGGTCTGAAATAGATTGACAAGATCATTATGTTGGTGTAACTCAGTCTGGTTAGAGTTCTTTGCATAAGTGTTAAAATAATCTCACCTTGGTATCCAGCAGGTCTATAAGACAGAGGCGTGTCATACACGACCTCGCTCATCTGTGTTGAAAAGCCGATCTCACATTTCTCTGAGGAGACATTATATATATGATGGTGTCAGTTTAACCACAGTTCTGCTGCATGTTGTGTTATTTAGATGCTGATGAACTATTTATAAGATCATACTGATTCTTAGTGGTAAAACATCATAGTCTCCCTCTGGTCTCTCCTGTACACTGCTCAACCCGCTGGACCTCTGAGGGACGTTGAGACCGCCACCTGGAAACAAATGAGTTCAGGACAGGATCCACTCGGCTCTAGACTGGTGACGCTGTAAAATCAATTGAAAGTTTACCAGTAAGTTGCTGGTATTTGCTGACTGACGGCAGGTTCTCGTACACGGCCTCCTCACTGTTCGGCTCCTGAGGCAGGCGGACGGCGAGGGCCACACTCCTGGTTTCACGGGGGCTTTGGGTGGAAGGAGTCGGGGCTGAGAGGGGCCGAACAGGCTGGGACCTCATCGTGCTGCTCAGTCCGTCTCGCTGCTCACGCCCTTCAAAGCTGAGGAGGAGAGAGAGTGCAAAGGTCACAGCCTGTCAGACTGTCGTGTGTGCAGCTGTGCTGACAGTTTTCTGTTACTATCAAAATTCAGGAAAATAGTTAAAGTCCAGTGGAAACATGTAAACATGTTATTTCAGGTGAACATATGTGTTCGCAAGTCTTCCTCCTACTTACTGTCTGGGTGAGACATCTGAGATCCGACAGCCGGAGAGATGCATGGACTGCCACAGCTGTTCTACCCACTGCTGTCTGAGTTCTGCCGTCTCTGCTGCCTTCACACACACACAGAAAGACACAGAAAGACCCACACACACAGACAGACACAAAAAGACACACGCACACAGAGAAAGACACAGACACAAACATCCACACAGACAGACAAACACACACACAGAAAAACAGACAGACACAAAAAGACACACACACACACAGAGACACAGACACAAACAATCACACACACAGACACACACACACAAGGGTATGAAGGCAGTCAGACACACACACACATGGACGGACAGGGACACAAACAGACACACACAGTGGTATGGGGGCAAAGTTGGACAGAACGTGAGTAGAGCAGGGACCCTGGAATCAGACCTGCCACACGGTTTACATGAAGTGAGGAAACATGACCTCAGTGGAGACTCACCAACATTTTCTTTTTTCCATTTTTCATGATGATCTCGAACATGAAGCGGCTGCTGTCCGCTCTCTGCACCTCTCGCACCGACTGCACCTGCACCGAGAGGCAGACAGATCCGGTGGATACTCCGGTAGAAATACTCTTACAAGTATTAACATCAAAATATACTGAGAGTACTAATCATATACATATATTGATGAATTATACATATCGATGTGTAAACCGCGCTTTAATTTTGCATATGCTAAAATAGGTATTAAATGCAACAACTCTATATGCTGTTGGGCAAAGCTGTACATAATAATACATCAATTAAGGAAGTCAAGGTAAATGATAAATTAATTAATGATACATTTGCCTATAAATATAACATGAAACGGTGACATGGAATTACTCAAGTTATCTGCATTTACCTCTCACATACATTGTGGTAATTGCACTTGAGTATTTCTATGTATATCCATTTCATGTCACGTACTGCACCATATATAAATACCGAATGCAGTAACAGAGTAAAATATTAAAAATACTTTCGCTACAAAGTATTTCCAATGACCTGTATATAATGGAGGACTTACTGTGTAAATGTAGTAATAGCTTCGCAAGTGTGACTGAAAGAATAGAAATGACATTTTCATCGTTTAGATCTTAAAAAGAACAATAAGCAATTATTTAGATCACATTGAGCATCATGTAATGGGTTTGTGAGGAGAGTGCAGTTCTTCAACATCAACATTATATCACAGTATGTTTGTCAACTTACAGCACTGCCATTCTTCTTGGTGTAGAAGAACAAGGTTGTATTTTGAAGCCTGAACCAGTACGTGGCCCATCGTAATTTCTAAGGAAACGTTTCAAAATATTCTTCAAATTGAGGTTTCATATAAGCACATCAAATACCATAAAATGCAACAACTTACGATAGAGTCCTTTCTTTTCTGCAGGAAGCCTTCGAACAGTAACCTGGTCCCATCTAGAGACATGATAGCGCTCACTCGACAATAATTTCACACGGCAGCTACCGCCTGTATTATTTCCATCTACCTGTTTGTGGTGCGACTTCCTCCTCAGGTTCTCTGAAAACTGAATCGTTCACAACCTCCTCACTTACCCACTTCTTCATTCTGCTTCTGTAAAGTCCCAGTTCATGGAGGTAATCCATACACATCTACTTTTGAAACCACTGATTCCACCACTGCTCTTCAAGGACACACGAACACATCAGAGGGTGTAAATGTCATTTATTACAGATATTTAAAACCACTTTATTTTGTTGTTAAATTAGCAGTCGATTCATCCAGAACCCGCGTACGGCTGTACCAGATACAATTCTCCATTTTAAATGTTCGGAGAAGAGATTGACGAGAAACACTTCCTTGGTTTTAAGGTGGAGGAGGTGAGCTGAATGGCTGTTAATAGCATAACCCCTGCTCTATGGTGCCTCTAGATTCATAAAAATATAATATGAGGGACAAAGCTCTATTTGAAAACCAGAAAAAAAAAACAGAAGTGGAAAGTCATAAATGATAAACCACGAGGACAGCTTTGATAATACTAAATACAAAAATACATAGAAAATGTAAGTCCCTCCATCTCATGCACTTAACCGACGAGAAAACAAAGAAACAGGTTAATAAATTAACACGCGAAATAAACAAGTGCATGACATTTTCCAGTGTTAGATGTAGCACTGTTCGTACTAACACCGTGTTGCTTCTGGCTTGTGATGCCGACTACGGGGCTGCTCCTAAAATTGTTTAAGGAATACATACATGATATACTGCATATACACAACTAAAAACAGATTCACGTCCCTTTGTGGTGTTTCTCTGTATGGCTGCTTCTCTTTGCTCTCCAACCATCTAACTCATAATACTGACCTGAGGGGGAAACACTATCTGAATCAGCCGAAAAACATCCAGGAGCTGGTAAAGGATCTGATCCGAACTCGTCCAACAGATCACAGACTGTCAGCATTAACAGAGTGATTCACAACTGATATTTCAAATGAGGCTGTCCACCTTTTCCCCAACATTAAACACAAAAAAAATAACCCGAACTCATTATTTTTTAAATTGCATATAAAATGTACCGAGGATTTTTGATCTTGTTCGGGGATGACGGGGAGGATGTTGAGGCGATGAGCCTGGTCGTTTGGTTAGTCGAGTCTTTGAGTCTTTCAGGTAGAAGGGGATGAGCAAAGTCAACAGAGGGACCCGGGGGGGACGTAGTTGTGTCATGCTGTCTGATCACCGCTGTTTGAGCAGAGCTCTGTACATGGCGAAGCCCAGCACGGCAAACACGGTGGCACCGACGCTCGCTCTCAGCCAGAAGGTGGAGTTCTTCAGATCTGCCTGAGCCATGTGTCTGTGAGGAGGAGGAACGAAACAGGAAGCAGGTGAGGAGACAGCATAAAACACAATAGTTACAGTATTTCATCCATTTGTACAAACCACAGTGGGACTACAAAGACAAAACAAAGTCATGTGCCCTCTCCTGTTAAAACTTCCTCAATCGGGAGGATAAATGACCATTATCAGTGCCCTGTGACACCAGCTTGAAAGAGGAACACATTTCTCTTGACTTTTGTTTTGGTTTTGTTTTGGGGAACAAAACTATATCATGAAGCAGTAGGGGGGGAATAATTGAGAAGCAGCTGCGGGGCAGGGAAAAAATAAAAAATAGTACAGAGCCCCGGAGGTGTCATCGACCAAAGAGGAAGGACACAAGAGTGAATAAATAAATATTGTGCGATTGATTAAATATTAGATATTTGGCAGAGGTAGGAAAACACAAAGCAATATTCAATTCAGTCAGTGCAGAGTTTGAAGACGACGGCAACGAGAAGACAATTATCAAGTTTTTTCAAATAGTGATTAGTCAATATTGAAGGAATCTAACAAATAAGTACTTGCATTTTCACACATCTGAGTTCAAGATTAGAGGAAACCAATATTGAATCAGAGAGATGGATGGTGAGATATAAAGTGAAGGGCTGAAACCATAACAGCGTGAATTAAAGTCAAAATCAAGAGCGCAAGTGATTGAATTCATGACTTTTAATCATTTAAGTTAACTTTGACATTTTAATTTAAAATTAAAACCTCCTTGATGACACACAACTCCAGCTGCTCGGGAAGGAACCACAAACAGTGGAGAACTACAGAGACTAATCAAGGTGAGTTAAGGCCCAAAGCAAAGGAGGAATCAGCAAAGCACAAACAGAGAAATCTAAACTTTGGCGCATGGCTTCAGCTGGGACCTCAGCCTGCAAAATAAAACCTTGCAGCAGCTGGTCAGGACCCAGCACTGACTGGTCAACGGTTAAACCTACAACACACACATAGACACACATGTGCAGGTCATTTGTGTTCCCTTGAGTAGCCTTTAACCAATAAGACTCCAGTAACTATCTCTTCTGCAACCATTCAGAACAGACATATCAACATTGATCAAAGCTGTTAAAATGACAAACATTATCAGACCTGTAATGTCGTGTATCTGTCAAAAATGTGTTTTGATCAGATAACAATGGGACATTAAAGTGCAGATGGACAGAATGTTATCGGACCAGTAAAACCACCTCGAGCCGGTCTTCAGATCTCAATGGGGACACATTAATATACACGGTTTAAATCATATCTAGATACAATCTGAATTCGAGGTTTATTTTGCCATTAGGTGTTAATATAGTCATCCTTCTCTGTGGACGTGGGTTCTGCCTTTACCTGTCTGAGGGAACTAGCTGCACAGCAGAGCCCTCCATAAAGACGGACCCCTCCACGCTGGAGACAGCTGCAACCTGCTGTGTCAGGCTGAAATCCTCCTCTGACAGCAGGCAGCCCCCCCCCCCCCCCCCCCACACACACACAAACAAACACAACCTCAATGTCATCAGATCACCAGCTCTAACCAGCACGAAAAGTGGGAACGTCCTTCAGCCTCAAACCCTTAAAAGCACAAGTGCAACCATACCTCGTCAAATGTCACTGCACACTTCAACCAATGAAAGCTTCACCCACACACACACATCACATCACATATCCAAACTGTACACACCACAGGGCAGCCAGACTAGAAAAGCTATAGATCTTTTTGTTGCTGGGTCAAATTTTGCTCCCTCGAGTACAAGTTTCTTTGAAAATAAAATACATCTCTGACTCTAATCAGGTCCCACTTTTTCCCCCCTACATTATCCTTTGCATATTTTACAGAAACTGGCAGCTCTGGCTAATTGATTATTAATCCACAAATCATAGACTGTAAAGATGGACGACCTGACGACTCCAAAGCATTTCAATCACGTCCTGGTGACTGGCTGCTTTATCGATCACATGGAGGAGGATGGGACATGGCTCAAGTTTAAGTTCTTATCACATTGATGAATGTTCAAGTGCTGAGATTTCCCCTAAATTTGGTTTCAATTACTCACATTGAACAGGGCGTAAACTTGTGGTTGACTTTGAGAGACTTGCACTTCTTGCTTGGTTAATTTCTCATCTTTTTTTTTAAAACACACTGGCTTGGGATTATTGGTACTATTGCTCCATGTTTGTTTTGCCCACAAAGCAAAATGACTTGGATTACAATGTCAACTGAATTCATTTTTAAATCAAATTTTAAGTCGTTTTAAATCAAATGAAACACCCTGTTTTCAGAGAACACATAGGGAATTCACTGGGGTGTGTGGGCCCCTTGCACTGCCTAGTCTGGCCTGTTTGGTGTCATGCTATTAATAGCACCAGAGATTAGGAAAGGCATGAGCACGGAGATCACGTGCTGGCAAACGTTCAGGCAATTTTGGATAAAATCATTAAACATATGACACCTGACTGCGCAATCCAACAGTTAACACAGCCACTCAAACCCTGCGCTCACGGCCAACAAAGCTCCCGTCTTATTCACAACACCAAGCTCTCTTTACCGTGGAAATGGACTAAAGAAAATCCCATGTGCCAAGAGGTGGCATTATTTTTACTGAAGAAATGCCATTGGTTGCGGAGAGAAAGGTGGGGAACAGAGGAGCCATGCAACATAAACAACAGGCAGACTAGCAGCGGGTGACCACATGCAGGAGGAAGAGAAAGAAGGGCAGCCAGAGACATGCGTGTGAACACCTACAGGGTGAAAGGAAAACAAATATGAAAACAGAATGAAATGACATGACAATCAATTTAAAACAGGAAACATTGTAAATTTTATGAGATCTTAACCCACAGGAGAACAGGTGAACAAGAGATATGATTTTGGTGCTGATACAAGTTAAGTAAGACAAATAACAAAATGTGGAGTCTCCTGTAGGTGAAGACTTCAGTGTTAGGAAAGGAAATGAAGACTGAAAACATCATAGACAAATCAATCCAGCACTTTTTCATCACTGAAGAAAGTTGGTGTAATAGAGAAATGGACAAGAAAAATCTAAAAATAAAATCACAGGACAAACATGCAGACATCTATGATGTTTTCTGTCTGAACGAAACACAAACGCTAGAAATTGGTTGTATTTCTCTCATTTTCTATGCAAATACAATGCTCGTTAGTCAAGATTTACTGTTTGCATATCCACTGCAGGACAGGGGAGGGGGAAGTCAGAAATAAAAGGTTCATGTCCATTTGTAACATGCAGTAGTCAACTTTCACCACTAGAATCACTGTTTCATCGGGTCAAACACATCTACTTTCTTCTAGTCCTTTGTGATCGGACCTAATAATTGGTCAAAATGACTAAATTTTTGATAGTAGATCAATATGAAGATGGAATATTATAGTAATGGTAACATTATAAAATTCTATAAAACAAGAAATGAAGAATTAAATATACTCTGACCTCTCCCGGACATTCGTCTCAAGGAGACAAACATTTTTCAAATTCTCTTTTTCTTGATCTAAGTGGACATTTTGAGTCAGTATTATTAGTATTGTGTTTTAACAAGCAAGTAACGTCATGCATATTTTAACATGGCCTCTGACACACTGTTACCTCCCTGGCAAGCAGCCTGTGTGTTAGCCGGCACAGCATGGACACACTTTTCTGTGAGAGACTGTGCAGCGAGCAGGTGGGTTCGCTGGAGCTGGAGCAGAGACCAAGACACTCAGCATGACTGATGAGTGGAAGTGAATTATATTTCAGCTCACTATTAGCTGCAGCATTTGACTGTTAGGAAGTCTTCTGGTCTGCCTCTAACCTCTCAGACTAAGGAACTAGATTTATCAGCAAAATTACTCAGTCTAAAACACTCAAGACTCACACCCTCTATTTTTAAGAGTTTCTCCTAATTTAGCTGTTTAAGAACAAGTTAAAACCTTTTTAACGAATATTTCACCTAGTTAAAAAAAAAAGAGACAGAGTCCAGATTTGTGGTTAAACAGGTGAAACAGTGACGTCTGAGACAGGTTGTTGAGGTTTTGATGAGACCAAAGCAACCAATGATTATTATTTCTCAACAAGCATCCAACTTGTTGAGGTGCAGCTGATGTGGGAACGCAACAGAAAGCAAAAGGAGAATTTCCCCCCAAAACAAGGAAGATTCAACATCATACTTTGGCACAAGAGATCACTGCGCAACATTAAGTATTTTCCCTGCAGTGGATATGTTGTGTAAATCTGAGCACTGACGAGCAGAGAAGGAAAGAGCGCAGAGGAGCTGTCTCCGTCACCACTGTTAGAGAGCCTGGGTGAAGGAAGGAGCCCCTCTGTGACCCGCCCCGGAGGTCCAACTCGAGGGGGGGGACAGAGAGGAGGAACGACACTATGTTAAAACACTAAAGCTAATTCTATGTATGAACCTGTTGAAAACGACCCTGCGGAGTTGAGCCTTTATATTGCGCAGCAGCTCCAACTTGAGGAGTTTCTGACACAGGCAATAGGTGCACCTGTTGCAGGGACACATGCAGCGGTGACAGGCGTGACTGTGGAAAAAACACACAAAAATGCGTGTATTCACCACCATACAAAAAACATTACGAACCACATAACAGACAGAGAGGAGGAAGAGGAAGAGGGGTAGGAAGAGGAGGAGGCCAGAGCCAGGTGAATAAAAACATCAACCTTGTTTAACCACAAGGTCCAAAGGAGGACCTTACTCTGAGCTGAAACCTTAACTGCTGCTATTTACCTGCATCTTAACCAAAGTATAGACAAGAAAACATCTATGTATATATAAATTGAGTAGCTGAGTGCAATGGGTAGATGATTCCAAAAAAATATGACAGGGCAAAATATCACTCCCTGGTACTTCCAAGAGATAGGAAAATGGTTCCGATACCATTTTCCCCTTTCCGATATTAATACATGGACTTTACCGTTTACCGATCAGAAATGTAAGTCTTGCATTCAGTCCCGGTTTTACTTGTGGGACTTTCCAGCACGAAAAAAGTCGCTCTAAGAACAATACCTGGCTGCAGCAGAACAGCGAAACAGTTTTGTGATATCAAATTGGTGCAAAGATTCACATACTCGCAGATGCCCGACCGACATTATTCTGCAATACCGGAGGCATTTCCGATGCAGGAATTGGTATGGGAACATCTCTAGGTAAAAGTAGGAAAAGGCACGTGTATACAGATGCAGGAGTCTCCGAGGTGTGAAAACAAGAACAGGGTCTAATACTCACGGATACATGGCCATGGTGGTGAGTCTGGTGTAGATGTCTTTGTTGGGTGCGTCGGTCGTGTTGCACGTGAACGGCTGGGGGGGGTGAAGCTTGTGCTTACGGCAGAACTCGTGCGGTGAAAGGCTGTAGTGCTGCCGTATTTCATGTAGATCTGACTTGGCCGCGATCAGCACACATGGCGTCTTGCTGTCAATGAAGTATTGCTGCCAAACACAAGCAATCAATGTTACAAGTTTATAAACATCAATAAACATTCAGGTGTCTAATGAAACAAATGACATCTACACACCTTGTACACTTTGGCACAGTATTCAAAAGAGTCTGGACTGTTGATGTCATACACCAGGCAGACCACGTCACAGGCTAAGTCCTCCTCTGACAGGAAGTCAAAATCTGGCATCACCTCATGGAGCTTTTAGTGCGGAGACAAGAGAGCGAGCAGAAAGAGAGGGAGCGTACAGATGGACAGATTAACATTTTGCAGAGGACTAATGCTGATTTGCAGTAAAGTGAATTAGACAAAGATTATGTAACAATAGTCCAAAGAGAAGACGACCACATGATTAACTGAGTGAACGGTGCTTACCAGCAGGTACTTCTCCTGGCCATACACATAGGTTGTGCTGATGGCATAGAGGGACTTGTGGTCTTCTCTAATCCGCCTCTGATGCTGCAGATGAAAATAAACCATCACAGCTTTTTATATGTTTGTGAGCTAGTCTACTTCAACAGTGGTTTGATTCATCTTTGTCAACTTTGAAGCTTTTGAGAGTGGAAAAAGCCCGGAAACAAACATCTCAAAATATCACAACTAAATCTACACGCAATTAAAAAACTGATTTAGCTAAATCATTGCTGACCTGCAGATTTTTGCCAAGGAAAGCTTGGAGGAAGCCGCTCTTCCCACTACCCCGCGCCCCCAGAATGTTGCAGCGGAAGACGCTGCGCTGGGTCTGTTTCTTCTGGAGATCAATCCGCTTGTTGCGCGTCACTGAAAGAACGGGGAAGGGAAGGAAATACAATGAACAATGGAAAAATGCAGTATTCATGTTTTCATTTCTAACTTAGCAAAATAAAAGACAAGATAAAAACTTTTAAAACCGGTACTCATCAGTGGACTTTAATAATTTGGTACTTTATTTTTCAAAAAATCAACACAAAAGTATGTAAATTTCTCACCTGTCATAGCAGCGGCTTGGGACTCCTGTTCATAGATGATGGAGTAGCCCAGGTAACCTAAGTACTCTAAACTACGCTGTACATCTAGATATGTTGTTAACCTGCCACAGAAAACACAGAAGACACGATGACACCAGGAGCATTGGTTTCAGATTTACATGTGTTAGACGATCAGCATATACACGAATGATGCATGTCCTATAGTCATTGACACAAACAGGAGCACGTGTTTATTAATAGACATGTTCCACACTCACGTCCACTGCGAGAGGTATCCTTGGTACGTGATCCATCCCTGGTCGTTAGTGCAAACAGTGTTGTTGACATCTGGACCCCATGGCATGTAGGGAAACACTTTGAACAAGTCCTTCACCTCCTCTGGCGACAGCGCGCAATCTCTATCCTGGAAAATTCAAAGTGCACATAAATCAACAGACATTTGAACAACTGACCCAAGTCTGGATGCAAAAAAACAAGGTCGACAAGTGACACAAAACATCAAAGTGGTTATCCCTGAGGATGTTTTATTGTACTATAAAAAAGAATAGTACAGACATTTTCAAAGAAACACTATTTCTACCTTAATAAAATGAAAAGGCTGCAGATGTATGTTCAAGAACAGGCAAGCTTTAGAAATCTGGCCACTCACTTTGTCGTGCTTGTCAAACACACTCTGGAGGAAGAGGTAAGCGTTGTGATTAAGCTCCGTGGTGCAGTCTGGAGGGATCTTTATCCTGGAAAACATGATCAGACACAAACGTTAATTTGTCAGAGAGCTCTGAGGAGCCGACTGAGATTTCTGATGTGGCTGCTCTGACAGAGGAAGAAACAATACGCTTCAACCACTTCAGATGGTAAAGATAACCGGGCTTGTATAATGACAGCATTAAGTTTAGCTATGCTGCGTTTTCCTCAGTGTAGAAATCAAAGCATTATTGTACTTTAGCAGTTTTATGATGAGAAGACTAAGAACTTTAATTTCATTAACATGATCATCAACCAGGAAATTAAACAACATTAAAAGCTCCATTTTCCTGCATCTACTCTTTGCCGTCTCTACTCGACCTAAATCAGAAATGACCTTCAAACGTGGACTCACATGGGGTACAGGTATTCCTGCGTGAGTTCCAGGTCATCGTCATAACCAAACCTTCTCAACACGGTCCAGGTGGTCTCGTGTCGACCTCGCTGTATGAAGAGCGTGTGCAGGAACAGGAAGCCTGCGACAGCGAGCCAGTAAGAGAGGGTCAGCATTTAAAGGTCGATGAATATGTGAAAGAACAAGATGGGACTGAAAAGATGAGATGAAAGGGAACAGTGGACGGGACATGCAGAGAGATAAGTAGTGAAGAGAAAGAGAAAGAGAGGAGAAGGAATAAGAAAACCTTTGAATCTGACCTTTGAGAGTGAGTCCATTGTCCTTGACTCCGTCTCCCATGTTCCTCCTGACCACGTTCTTTACATCCTCTAAGGCTTGTGGTGCCAGCGGCATATTAAAACACGTTTTCTATATAAAAACAGAAATAAAAAGAAATGTCAAGCATCGTTTCAATTCGAAAGCTCATTCATTTGATCTATGTCTAAATCTGCAACCCCAAACCAGTCGAGCCATTTCTCCTCTTTATTGTAATAATTATTATATCATATTGCACAACTTAATGAAAACTTCTATTAAAGTGGAAAACATTACCTGGAAGAAGTTGAGCTCATTGTCATTGAGGATTCCGTCGTTGTCAAGGTCAGACACTTTAAAGATTCTAGTTAAAGACTTAATGCAAGAGGTCTTCAGCTGTAACACACAAAGAATGCATTCATTTAGGTGGTTACATGTATTTCTGTAATACACACAGATTTAAATTATGGCACCTAACTTTAAAAGATACTATACTATTCGATACCTCTAATTTTGCATACTGATCTGATACCAAAATAAATGCTGTATACATCACTCACTGGAACATGCATAACATGAGACTTTCTTCAGTTTACAACTTTTTTGCCTGGTGATAATTGTTAACAAAGAAACCCAATTGCAGGCGCTTCAGATCTGTATGATCTAGTTATCTTAAAGTTTGATGATTTCATACAACTGGTGCATTTCTGGATGCTGAGCTGTTGGAAAAATCGAAATTAAGTTATTTCTTCAACATAAAACTTTGACATCACAGTGGGGAAATGAATGATGGCTGAATTTAGCCTCTTCAGTGTCTGGGTCCTGGTTTAGAACGTCCACCAAAAACTTTACATGCAGGCTAACCGTCCTGACTTATTGGAACACTTGACAAGAACTGAGCTATTGTTACTGTCATTCGTAACAAATGGACTTTTCCTCCTATGTCAAGTTTAAGGGCTGTATCTGCCTCTACTGTATGGACCTCACCTCCTTCTCCTCTGGGCAGTACAGGGGTCCTGTCGGGTGGAGAACGGCCTTCTGGGCATAATAAAACAGCTCAGAGATGTTTTTCAAGTTTTTGGCAGAGCACTGAGGAAACAAAGCACAAGGGTGTAAATAACACGACTGAGAGCAGCCTTCAATGATCAACAGGGTTTTTTACAATTTTTATTTCAATTACACTTGAATTCAACAATGGTGTAACTGGGTGTTTTCATACGAATCCCACTCTCACGAGCTGTGTGACTGTCTCAAACTGTGTCCACTGCGTATGTGCCTTCCCTCACATCCTCCTCCGACCTTCTTTTAACTCTGGAACTAATCCAGCCCTGGAGGGCATAACTGAGGCATATCATGAAAAGCGACAATGGGCCAGCGTCTTCCACGACAGCCACGTCTCTCAACAAACTCACAGTCTATCGGTCACAGGCCTCGGAGCAGGGGGTGCGGAATCATAAACCTTTTAACGACTCAGTCAGAGAGTGAATTGAGTCAGGAGCTGCACTGCAGTCTGAGAGCAGCTGGGGGCTAATCTGTCCTGCACACAGCCAGGCTCAAAATGACAGCGTCTGCTAGTATTGAATTTTCCATCAGTTTTTCATATTTCATTTGCCACTTCATTGCTCTCGAGTGCCTCATCACTTTGACAGCTCCAAACCAGTGGATCCGACATATATTAATGCATTTGTGTGTTTGTGTGTGTGTCGAATCTGTTTGGGATTGATCTCCTACCTCTACACAGGTCTCGATATCCTGGTATTGATTCATGATTGGCAGGATGGTCTCCATGCTGCTGTGTTCCACCAGGTCCGACTTGTTGCCCACGAGGATTAATGGTACCCTGTCATTTAGTAAAACCAGTTATTATTACATTAACTGTTAACCCTAACGATTAGTTCAACTAATCTGCAACTAGGATTACAGGATTTACTGGATTTCTCTGTTTTATTGAATCTGACCAGATTTATAAAAAATGTTGGATGTTGATCGGACAAAGAAACATAGGATGCCGTCAACAAAGACTCTGGGATAATGTGAAGATGATGACAACCACGTCAATGCAGCCGTACTACATTATATTTGCATTAAATCTTCCAAGATGATTCGTAAACACACTTCATCGGCATGGAGCATATCAAATTAACTTCCATCCATTCGTGTGATTTACAATGATTATCAGAGGCTACAGAGGACTCATGAGTCTACATTTACATCAGCTAGTATGCCACAGACAAAACAAAAGTAAGAAGGACACACTTTAATAAGCTAAACTAACCAAATAAACAATCAAAGCCCATTCATAACATGGTTGCTATGAAGTTAGCGTAATATAGGACAGACTTCCAACAACAAGTAAAAGTTAGTTCAGCAGCTGCACATTCTACAATTTAAAAATGGTAAAATTGCAGTTGCAAAACCAACACATGCATGTGATATGCAGGGAATACAGACAGACAGACAGGACTGACATGAACACACCTGCTATCTTTATCCGTTCGGTCATTTATGAGGGGGATCCAGTGGCTTGTCACCTGGAGGATGGAAACACAACATCAAACACTGTAGAGGACACTCATTATCAACACCAGTTGATTTTCACAGATTAAGATGACCGTCACATGAGGCGTCATGTTTCATGAATGGACATACTGCAGTTAAGTACTTAATTAACTGCGATGAAGGCACAGCTAGAAACCTTGCTCACCTTCTCAATGGACTTCTTGTTGTTGACGGAGTAAACTATGCAAATAACATTTGCCTATAAAGACAAAGAGCAAAGTCAGTGGGATGCACATAAGACCTGTTTGGGATTGAGACATTAGGAGAACGAATGAGCGGAAGAATTAAATCAAACCAACCTTGGATATTTCTTGATACAGCTGCTCGTCTGACTGTTCTGCTTCTAAATTATTTCAAAAATAAACATTTGTATAGAATATTACATAGCTGCTACTTGATTAATTATTCATATTTAGGTTTGTTCTGTAATTAATAAATTGGGAGATTTTTTTGCCAGTGCTTATAAGGACAAAAATGCCATCATCTGTCGTGAGATGAGTTGCACTCTGTTTTTTTACTAATGGATGGACAGAGTTTGCGTATCCTGATTTACCTGAGTAGTCCACAATGTGTGTGGGCACCCTCTCTGGGGTGACGTCAGCTGGGATGGTGATCTCTTCAGCTCGGCGGGGAACCTGGAAGACAAAGGACAAGTATCCCAAATGAATATTACATGCATCTGTATATATTCCGATGGTGTGTATACACTTCATGGCTATAATGACCATTTCTATCAGTGTGTTGATGATCTGATGACACTTACCTCATCAGGAAACTCTTCACTGACCAGAGACATAATCAGTGATGTCTTCCCCACTTTGGCTGTACACAGGGGAAGGATACAGGAAAAATCATTTTATAGAAATCTGGTAACACACTCATCTTTTAAAGACCATGTGTCATTAACATGTGACATGCCTTTTTTTAAAGCAGCGTTCTGGGTAATGTGTTAAGTGACAGGGAGCAGAAAGCAGTGAAGAGGGTAAAGGGCAGTAGACAAGTGTCTCCACTTCATGCAAATGTAGGAATTTACAGATTTTCCTTGTTGGATATATTTGCAAATTGAATATCGTTGTATTTTTAACTATTGATAAAATAAAACCAGTTCACTCTCTGTGAATTTTTCCTTTATTTCTAACGGATCACTCTTAACAGGAGAGCTATGCCACCTACTCTAACTTCACACCAATGAAGTGGGCCTGAAGCATTGTGGCTGCTCAGTGCCAACTCACCTAAAGAGGCAATGAAGGCCGCACTGCATAGACATGGCTGAAATATATATAGTCTTGACCACACATGCAGTTGGAAGAGAACAAACACCCAAGGTGAAACAGTTTAAAGAGAATGGGATCTTTTGCATTCTTTTGATTTAACTCTGCTCTCACTGCAGCATTCAAAGGCTGAGATACAAACCATTATTCTGCTCAACATTCATTTCATCTCAATGCCAACAGGGGATTTAATAGATCAACGGGAAGTTTATCAGGAAACTATTTACAATAATCTTTTAGGGTAATTTTCAATAAAAGATGCAAAACTTTCTCTTGTCACAGGTTCTCAAGCAGGAGGCTTTGCTGCAGTCCTTTATCTTACAGGATATTGCAAGATATGTTTGGGTTTATCAATGCTATTCAAATTAAATAAGTAATATGGAGACATCACCTTGGGCTAGGGCTGGGCAATATTTTTCATCAAAATCAATACAACAAAAGGTTAAATAAATATGGATATAATATTTCTACATTGTGCAAGCAGAGTGAGGATAAGACATAAGCTTTCTACCTCGGATTTGCAGAATTTGGTTTGTGTAACGTTTTAAACCACAACCTTCGCTCAGGTACAATTATCGGTTTAAACTTTTAAGAAATAACCAAGTGACATTATCACGATAAGTACCGATATCCACTGACATGAAATATTTTTATTTTTATATTGATATCATTTTTGGACAAATCGTCCTTCCTTGGACTTTGGAAATAGTTGAATAGAAAGTAAACAACAGACTAATTAATGATGACAACTATTTTCTGTGTACCTGATCAACATTACAGTTACATATAATACAATTAAGCCTGGTTTCTAAAAGTATTTTGTAATCTGATCTGTTTTATTCCCACGTGTTTGATTATACGATGTGTTTTAGGTGCATCAACATATTCAGCTTTACAGATTGTGAACCAACGACCCCCTGGGGTGGATGTGGAGCTATGGCAGCCCCCCGTCCTCAGACTTTGTGGAGGTCTGAGTGCTAACACATGGAAACACCGATGACATTCAGCCATCATCCACCGAAGGACACCAGACACAGACAGAAGCCCGTCCCGGTGTTGAGCAAATCACAGCCTCTGCATGATTGTCAGCCACATGCAACTACAATCCCCTGGTAGCAGTAGCATTAGCTCCCTCACTAGCATGCTAGCTAACACTGCGTCCCAGCGCCTCGGGGTTACGGACACCTGCCACTTACGTTCCCCTACGAGCAGAATCCTCACGTCCTTCCTCATGGTGGAGCTTCTCTTCCTCTCGGGTAACAAACACACGCGTTTTTTATCGTCTCATGTAGTGTCCCCCGTTGACCCGTCGGGCCTGCGCACTCGCGTCCCCGCCGCTGTCAAACTCCCGGCGCCTTTGTAGGACAAACCGGACGCACAGGGTTCGGCGGCGTCTCGGTTCTTTCCACGGGCTTCTGCTTTCACCGCTGGCGGCTCATCGGCCCAGCGGAGGCAAGGGTTCAAAAGTCGTGCGCGTCGCTTCACGTTAAACTCGCTGCTTTTGGCGCTTTCGTAGCTTTTCGCAGTGGAAGTTACATACGCGATCCTGACCTCCAGTACCCGGCAAGTACAGCAAGCCGCGCAGGACAAACCTCAGCCGACGTTTAGCAACGCGTTACGCTGCTCCCTGGCGCCCAGAGGTGGAACTGCAACTAAAATATTTGACAGACGGACAGACATTTGATTGATCCTGAGGGAAATTTCGGATTATAAAGCATTCAGAATATAAAGATTCATACATGTGACTTTAGATCGTATAATGTGGGTCGATGACAAATACACATTCTTTTTTCTACAGACTGTTTTCCAATTCAATTAAATTTTTATAGCGCCAACCGATATCTGTTGTCTCAAGACACTTTCCATAGTAAGGTCGAGACCTTTTAGATTATAGAGAAATCCAAGAGTTCTCACAATGAGGTGGCACTCCCTCATTAACTGGAAGGAACCTGTAGAACCAGTCTCAATGTGGGCGGCAATCATCCTCAACCGGTCTGGGTGAGCAGAGAGATTATTTTGATTAAATGTTCAAATGCTGGTTGTGCGCATTTGGAAAACATCAACAAAACAACAACATGTTACAAATGAGAAAACTCCGGATACAGAAAACTGGAGACCAAATTCCATCAAACAGGCTCTTAACATACATGAAGTCTATGAATCAAACCAGACGCATTATTTTATTTTAAAAAATGCCTTTTATTTTGTCTGGGAATAATAACGTCATGACACAGGTTCACCATCAACAATATATGCTTTATTCCTCAGGAAATTTGAAGTATAAAAACAAAACAAGAATAATCATATGAAATAGCATAATATCATGCAGGGATGGTAACATATATTCTGTTACTATAATCTAGTGACAGTTGAGGAAGAGCATTTTCTCCCACATGCTTGGCCCTGACATTCTTTCAAAGATAGGAGTGTATATTTGGTCTTGAGTGGATTTTACATATCGATACAGTGCTTTCTGAAGTCCGTCAGTCCATTACCATCTGGTCCAGTGTCAGTTGAAGTGAGTAAATGGAGGTTAATCCAGACTGTGGCACAGTCGGCCATGGTTCATGATGTTTTACTCTAAGACAGAGATGAGAGTCCGTGCTGCAGTGGCTCAGTCCCTGCAGTCGTCTCGCTGTCGTCCTGTGGACACGGGTCTCTTCAGATCATTGTTTATATTGGAGGTTGGCTTCAACTGGAACGAGACAGCAGAGCATTGGATTGAGGACACACATACGGTGCAGTGGTTGTGTGGTTGAGCATGATGACTTTATTAAGGGCAAGGAAATGCTGTATATGTGCTTGTGTATGTAGCCTCTCTTACTGGCATAGTCCTGCGGCGCCATGGGCCTGGACAGGACCTGTCTGAGAGCATCCAGCCACTCTCTCTGCTCCCTCTCCTGCTCGCACATGAAGACAAACTTTCGCTCGGGGGTCTCCAGCATCATGCCACACTGCCACTTGTTTCCCCGAGCATTCTTCGGGATGCACGCCCTCACAGAGTAACCGTTGCTCTCGGTGCCGACGAAAATGACCCCCAACTCCTCTGCGTCCTGCATTGACAGCGATGAGAACATGAACGTCAGTCCCGGTGCTAGAGAGCCATCGTTACAGTTGGATTGAGAAGAGGGTTTGTCCTCACCAGCGGGCCTTTGAAGTAGAACAATTTCCTGTTTTGAGAGTCCAAAATAAACCACCTCTTTTTGAACAGCTCCTTCTGCTGTTGAAGAAAAGCATGAATTGTGAAAACCTGATATCAATAAATGATAATACTTAAACATTTTCCAACTAAGCTGCAATTCTCAACTCGAGACAAATGTGATTGTGTGTGTCTGTCTTAACTTGTCTTTCTAAAGTTGTGAAGTTATTTTAGGGTTAAGACTTGATGTTGGATCTAGCATTAGAGTAAAGTTTACGTTATGGACAGGATTAGGCGTTTTGTTGTAATGGTTAAAGTTAGGGTACGTAAGGGACGTGAATAGGAGTGTGTGTGTATATGTGTGTAGGAGGAATAAGAACACACATTCAAATGCACGACTTAGACACACTGTCATAAACAAGAAACCTACTAGTGGCCCCGTCTTTTCCATGTATCCCTCTTTGAGGTAGTTTCTTGTTATCTTTGGTATCAGCTGTGAAAGAGATGTAAAGAAAAAACACTTATGTAAGGCTTCAAAACATAAAAGCAAAAACAGGCAGGTTTCTATTCTAACTGCTGTTGACTAGTAAAAACAAAAAAATGAATACAATCGCTATGAATTAATTATTTTCAAGTATTTAAAGAGCATGCACTTCCAGAATCGGCTGAAACACAACTGATTCTTACTTCTTCATCGCTCCCAGTCGGATATGCTGTTTTCAGATATGCATAGCGAGCAGCGCGAATGGCGTTGTACCATGTGACTATTTCCTAAAAGAAATAAAGAACAGAGTGTTTATCCAGAGCCCTATTGCCACAGTGTGACGTATGCTATAAAACCTATGCAATAACAAAATCATGCAGTCCCACCTCAGGTCTCTCGTGGTAGACATAGAGGTTCCTGGTGTGATCGGCGTCTTGGTAGGTGAGCTGCAGCCCGTGAGGATGACCAATCTTCTCCGGCTGAAAAGTGGCGTTCAGGTCCTTGATGGAGATCACAGCTTTGGGGCCTTTGGACTCCTGGATCACAAATATACAGACATCAGTTTGTTAGTGGCATGTATCCAACTGTTGGATCGCCTTTAAATTAGGTGAGTTTTTTCAATTTTGGTCTAAGTGGAGCATAAAAAAATTCAACAGTGATTAACTAGCAGTGTAATTTGTGTATTTTTAAAAGAACTAGAATAATGACCCTGAGGTTGAATGCCTCCGCCAACCAATAATATGAGGTGACTGTGACCTTTGACCAGTGAAATCTGATCAGTTAAAAGTGAAAGTGAAAACTCTTTTGTGAGGTCTACATAACTTGACCCTCTACCTTCAACCACACAAATCGAATCAGTTTATCTGTGACTCTAAGTGAGCATTTGCAAAAATGATTTGAAAGGATTCTCTTGAAGTGGTCTTGAGATATTGTGTTCACAGGGTCAAGGACACATTGACCTTGACCATCAACATCGAATCTTTTATCCTTGAGTTTAACCTAATGTTTGTACCAAATGGGATGAAATTCCCACAAGGCCTTCTTGAGATATTGTGTTCATGAGACATTGGACAAACAGATAACATAATCCCTCCGTCCACTGGCTGTCGTTGGTTTGGAGAAGCAATGAAGTTAAAACATCGGAGGGAAGCGCTTTAAGTTACAGAGGAAACTGATCAAATCAGATCAACTTGACATCACATCTGAAGAATATCACTATCACTAGAAATCTTAACGTAATAACAGTTTAAATCGTGTCAAAAAGAGAACTACTGTTGGTTGTGTCACATGGTGCAGGTCAACTGTGCCCGAGCTGCAGGGAACTCACATTTTCCTTGTTGTAGTAAGTCAGTGTGAATTGACTCTCTGACAGCACGAACTTCCTCTTCAAAAACTGTGTGTTCTCTTTTCCTTTCTTCCACAGCCACCCTTCATAGAAACCTGGGATCAGTCCAGCACAACTGAGTCACAGGGGTTTCAGTGCAAACATATCTCACTCCAAAATTCATATATTCAGACATTTGGCAAAGCATGATAACCCCTCACACTTCATTATGCAAAGAACAGGCTTTCCCTCCACAGTTGTGCATATGAGGAACCACATCGTTCTTATTTTTTTTAACCAAACCGCCTGATAGAGATTAACGATCCGCAGTTAACACGTGTCAAAAAATAGAACGTATGAACACATCACCTGTTGTGTATGGAATTGGTGGATACTTCATTTCCCCTTTGAATTCCAATCTCTCGTATTTGGCCAGGATCCACTGCTCTCTCAGGACCCTGCGGTTTCAAGAGCAAACATGAAACTATTCCAAGATGAGGAACTAACACATTGAGATTTGATGTTGAAATTCAGGCATATTCTAATTTTAAAGTCAGAAGTCAGGTCTACTTCTTTGTGGGATTGCCCCGTCAGCAGACTGTGGCTGGTCATGAACGTCACACAACCAAACAAATAATCACGGAGACATTACACAATCACAAAGCCAGTTTTCTGAGGAATTGGAACTTCCTGGAAAATGACTTACACAGAGTCCTTCTCCTTGGGCCGATAGTAGTACGGTGGAACAGCTTTCTCATACAGGGCCTGGGCGCTGGCATTGCCCTTGGATTTCATGAACTTCCCAGGTCCCGAGAAGACACACTCATACACATTACACATCTCCAGTTGATCCTCTCACCTGAAGCATTGCTGTGTTGTCATAGCAGTAATAACAGGGAGGAAAAAGCAGCCGGTATACCTCCACCAGCTCATCATCCCAGAAGTCCAGCCTGATGGATTTCACGTGGCTGGACAGGCTGCGGTGGACGCCAGAGCAGTTCAGACACACAAACACACCCAGCTTGTAGGGCGCCCAGTCTGGATCTGAGGTGTGCCGAAGACAAGGGATCTAAATTCAACCATCACGTATATACTGCACTATAGTAATTACGTGCAGTTTTGATGTCCATTGTACTTTACTTAATACTTACTACAGTACTTTGTTTGTTAGAGTCCAACACTTTTGGGTTTGGGATTCCGTACATAAATGCAGAGTGTGGGTTTGGCCTCATAAAACTTGTTATACACAGAAATTTGTTTTTATAGTTTACCAACTTTAATTAGTCAAACAGCTTGTTTATTTTTTCAAATTCAAGTTTTAGTTTCATAAAAAATATTGATTGTGGGCCTAAGAAGAAAATCTATGAACAAGATGAATATAATAAACCAGTGTTTGTGGAGCCATTAAGACTCAACAGCTCTGAACGAAGGAGCTCAGACAGTTTAACAGCCACAAGAATATGAGTAACAAGCCAGTGGGGAAAGGTTTGAAGTAGAAATCAGAGCCTCTTTAACATTCTAATGCCACTAGTTCTTCATACACATCTTTTTAGCCTGATTGTTGACATGTATGATCTAAAAGGGAAATCAGGAATTAGAAAATGAAGAATGAACCGTCACTGTGCATTCACAAAGCATGAGCAAATAATTCAGTGACTAGATGAAGCACAAATGTAAACCATAAAGCAATATATATAACATTTTACTATTTTTTATTCCATTTTATTGTTGCCCTTCTTTTACCTTCACTTCTTGAGTCTGATATATACACAATTTAACTTCAGGTCCATTATTATTCACAGAAGAGAAATTTAATCAGAAAGATAATCACTGAAGGAACCAGAGATAAAATAAAATGTGTGATCACATTGACATAATGGAATCTTTCTTCGCCACATGAATGAGCAGCACACTGTTAGATGACAGATCTCTTACCTGATGCGCCGCAGTCTGCACACAGGCTGTTGTCCGGCAGCTTCACGAGCTCCAGTAAGATCTTTTTGTTTCGCTCTCTGTTTGCCATGTTGCTACAAAGCCAGGGTTTCTTCTCTCACAGTGATAAATCCCTCTCTCTAAACTGAGCATGGTGGTCACATAGCTTCACACAAAAGGGAAAAAAGTAGTCGCGACCAAAAGTGGAACTTGCCACAGAGACGTTCAGTTTGTTACAACACAGGGCAACCCTACCTTCTCCTTCCTCCTTTGGAGCGAGTCCAGCCGCACTGACAGAAACAGATTGTTGAGCTTTATTCACCGAGGTTTTCCTTGTTTTCTTAAATCAACCGGTTCATGCGCTGAATGCTCTTTGAACTTCATCCATAAGATGACACAAAAGGAACCTGTAAAACCGGTCCTGCCACTGCGCACATTTCAGAAGTGATAACTACACATGATGCAAACCAGGCACGCAAATTCATTCACCACCACCGGGAGAGGATAGACACGAGTCAAGGGAAATGAATAATGAGGCCTGTCATTTTCTGTTGTGATAATCCTTTATTTGATCACAACTAAAACCCATTGTGTTTGTGTACAGAGTTAAAACTGAAAAAATAAGAAATAATGGACTGTGATGTGTGAAAGTGTGAAATAAGGCAGAATCTTGTGTAAAAAAAGCTGCTTTTTATGAATGTGAATAAAAACAAAATCCTAAGTGCATCAACAGTACTTTGTGTGGAGACTATTTATACACAGCCTTTACAAAACCAGAGGAAATGTCTATTTTACATGTTAATCTGTTAGAAATATTAACACTTGCTCCCCAAAAGCAATTTCTACTTGATAAAAAACACTTTGCAAAGTGCAAAGCAAATTCATAAATGAGGCTACAAATTACTACTGTACATAAAACCATCACACACAATCCAGCACCCCTTAATATTACAAAAGATTTCTTCAAAATCACCATAAGAATCAGTCAACACTTTAGCTGTGCACTTGACTTCAGTGATTCAGTCATTTCCATCTTAGAGGAAACTGTGTGGAAACGCCACCAGACAGTGTTTAGTGTACACACATGTCTGACCACCTCATTTCTCTGAAGTAGGGAGCATGAAACAAAAGGCAACACGGATTAAAGTTGCCCAAGTGTCCGTCCCTGTGCTCCTGATGCCACCACACTTTCTGTAAACACATTCTGTGTTAGAGTCTGAGAGCAACATCCTGTGGACCATAAAAGAGAGTGTCTATGATCTCAAGGGCTTCTCTGTGGTTCAGGGGAAGTCTTCGGCGAGGTGCTGTAGTGTGGTTTTGTCAAGACCAAGGTGGATTGCATCAAGGTAGTGCAGAAACCTGGAGGGAAGAAAAAGGAAAAACACAGCTCAGAGCTTTGGGTCTGTGGATGCATACCCATGTACTTGCAGCCTGTCGGTTATTCGCTTGGGATCCAAAGAAAACCCACATCTAAATCGTATTCGTCTGTTTAAGGAGGTTGTAGCCGACGGGACCGAACCAAATATCATTTCAAAAGTTTTATCCGAACCCAGCCAGACCGAGCTCAGGTCGGGTATCCACACTCGTAGCCTGATACTTTTCTCGCTCACTTTTGTGAATAGGATATCAATTTTGGAGACACAAATGATCCATCGAGCTATTCATTTAATATTCATATTCTGTGGACTGTTTCACCAATTCTCACCTCCGTTTAACTTTGCCCTTCTCCTTCAGCCTCTCCGATCTGCAGATGGTGCGTAAAACTGGCAAATAGTCCAGAGCAGCCGCTGGTCTGTTTCCCAGAGCACCAGCAACTCCTTTCAGCGTCAGACCCTCCATTACTTCTCTCCTCACCTGGACCAGCCTGGAACACATCCATACATGTTGACTTTCTTTGAACTGGCTTAGGATTCACATCAATTCTGTTAATGTTTACATTTTATTGAAGTTTAAATGAGGCTTAACATGAAAGAGATTGTAGTAAGACTCACTGTGGTTTGCAGGGACCCTCCTGAGAGAAGCTGTAACCTTCACGATGCGAGGCCACAGGGAGAGTGAGTTCTCCTGCAGCCTGATGTCCAAGCTCTCCTTCCAGCTGTTGGGCTTTGTACCAGGCCTCTGCAGCTGAACACCGACACCTGTGGAAGCTAAGCGCCTCCACGGCAGACTGGATCTCCAAGACGCGCTCTCCCGTCTCCCAGCTCCCTCTGTCAGTCTCGACCCTCGACTCATCCGTCATCCCGTCTTTAACCACTGCACAGACTGGTGTCATTCTACTGTGATTGTCTCCTCCTTCTGGATGCACATGCAAGGAGGAGTCCAAGTAGGACATGTTGTCTAAAAAGTCTGCTATTGATGCTAGACACTGTGAGACTGGGAGACTTTTCATGCGCTCTTCAGGAGTCAGCTGCTTCCTTCTAACCTTTTCTGAAACTAACCTCTCTTTAACTTCCTCCTTCGCCTGAGGATCCCCCTGCGGCTTGGACAATGACAGAAAACTTTCTTCTGAGTCCGAGTCCGAGTTCAGTCCATCTTGGCCAGGCAAACAGTGCCTCCTCTTGTTCTTCTTCATTCTGTTGGAAACTTTAATTGGACTGCCATCATCCGAGCAATTACCGGACTCTGCCACGTGCAGTAACCCGGCATGAGAAAGCAGCGTGTCGGACGGCAGGCAGGTGGATGACAGCTGCTTTTTGGGATCAACAGAAGGGTGGTCTTGTGATTCAGAAACTGATTTCTCTGGCTTGCGGATTGGTGCAGTCAACTGTGTGAGTGGTAGAGGTAAGAGTTTCTCCATATTGGAATAAAGCAGATCAACTCCTCGTCGCCTGCAGTCTATCAGCAGCTCCCAGCAGACCGGCTCCTCCAGACTCTGGCTCTGTTGAAAGCAGATACTCGATCAATATCTTACATCAAGTACAAAATGAATCAACATGAATTTAAACTATATTAAAGAAACCTAGAAGAAGTCATTGCCCTTGCTATGTGCTGTGAAGAGCTCACCTTGAGCAGCTCCCAGATGTCTATCTCAGGTTCAATATTCAGGAGTCCCAGTCTGCTCTCAGTGCAGCCAGTGTCACAGGGAGGGAGAGCGGCCGGGACAGACGTCTCTGTTGCCTCTCCGTCCGTCTCCGGCTTCAGTCCAGCTTTGAAAGTGAGCGAGGGAGAAATAAAAAATCCCATGAAATTAAATAGTTAGTGCTGCACTTTGTTTTAAAATACAACCGGAGCTATGGAAAGTTATAATTAATTATACAGTATAACAGCTAACATATTCCATCAAAGTAAATGCAATGTCACCCCACTTATTATAAGTCTCGACTTAAGAGCTACTCCAATGTTTATAAAAGTAAAAGCTCAGAGATAAAGCTTGGAGCTTGAACCTAACGCCTCTTGTGAAGGATGAATAACATTTTTAACTGCACGTGAATCATTGCATTTTCTAGCACTATGAAATAAAGTCATTAATAACTGCCTCCAGTTATCAACATTTAGATATATATTTGAAGTAGTATTTACAAAGCAGCACCAGGATAAAGGGTATATTATCATCAACATTTTTCCAGATCATCTGCTCACCTTTGTTGTCAGTGTGTGTCTGTGGGCTGGTTATGTGGCGACCCCCTGCACTGCGAGTCCAGAACTGCAGCTGTAGTAAACTCTGCCGGATGTCACAGCCGTTGAGCCTGAGCAGGGAGCTGATGTCTGACAGGTCTGTTCTCATGTCTTCAGCCAGGCACAGCAGCTGCAGGTAGCTGCTCACATTTAACTGGACCAGAGGGAGAGGGGGAAGTTTTTACCATCACAAATTCAAGCGACACCATAGAACCGCACGGTGAAACTAAGAGTGGAACTAAAATTTAATTTACTCACCACTGACGGCGTTTTAAAGTGGATCTCTTCAAAGTAGCCATCGAACATGGCGCTGAAAGCAGGATCTAGGGAAAATATAAAACTTGATTAAAACTCAAAAAACGGACAACACAAGGTAAATCATTGTGTTTGTCCGTGCTCCTACTCCTCACCACTGGTAGTGAGGATGACAGGTCTCTTGGTGGTGGTCATGAATGTCTTGATGGCAGCTAGAAACCCAGAGTCTTCATCGAAAATAACATCCACCTCTTCAAACAGGATGAGCGAGGTGGCCGTCTTCTTGCTCTGTTCTTCACTGTTGTCTTTAGGGGTCGTAGCTGCTGGGGACTTCACTGTGAGGTCTTTATGCTTATTGGCAACCTCATTACTTATTTTCCCAACTTTCTTGGAAGCAGCTACATGAAAAATGGGGTAAATAGACAAACAATGGTAAATTACTTACTATTATAGTGCTTACATTTCCACGAAAGGCATCATCATGATAAAACAAAACATTTGAGACAATGAGAGTGCATGTACCCGTTTGTTCATTCTTCTTAATGTTTAGTTGCTCCTTGTCGGTGGGTCGACCCTTTTTGAAGAAGTTGGCCAAAGAGGTGGGAGCCAGAGCACCTTTTTTGGCACCTCTTGGCGACTGGGGAGGTTTCCTGGGAGAGGAAACCACCCTGCGAGGAGAGTTAGTCTTTCCTGAAGGATGAAGAAGGAAAAACAAGTTTTGAACAGTTCAGCTTGTGCAATTCCAACAACTAAAGTCTGCATTAACAGTATCAGAATTGTTAATGGCAACAGTGCTACTTCTGTCAGCTGTGTATTTACTAGGAGAGGATCCAGGCCTGACAGCGCTGCTGCTTGTGCCGTAGCTGTTGAAGTAGGTGGGTTTGTGGGCGTTGACCCCCTGGCTGTCAACCTGGTGTGACTGAGTGGCTTCCCTCAGCTGGGACAGAATAAGTCGGCCGCTCCGCTGAGACGAAGCGTTCACCTCAAATACCTTGAGAAACCAGAGTAAAGTTATTAGTTTAGTGACGATCCACAAAACAAATGGGTTGCTCAAAACACTTTTGAGGTGTTTGTACCTTGAAGCCCAGCTCCTGGGCACATGCATAGACGGCAGCAGTCTTTCCTATTCCGGTGGGTCCTGTGATCAGCATTGAATTACACATGTCCTCTGCATCCTGCGAGTCCTCCTCTCCACAGTCCCAGTCTGAGTCTGCACACAAAAGTCCATGATGCAGTCAAAATAAATGTACACCAAGCTCAAAGTTATCAAGAGAAAATAAGATTTTCCTTTTTTAAATCTCGTACCCTTGCTTCCTTCCTCTTGTTTCTTGTCTTTCTGCTTTTTTCTCTCATCTCGGTCTGCACGGAGTTTCCATTCCTTCAGCCAACTGTACAAATGAAAAAAGGAAACATGAAGCATTAGTTTACATATTCCTCAGGCAAGCAAATGTATCGGTGGGACCTTGCTATCACGATTTCTACTGAGAAAACTTTGGCTCCAAATGCTAAATATGGCACCCTATGAGTCCAGAAAATTGTAACTTCATTTCTGAATAGTAGGAGTAAGTAGAGACGTGCTGTCTATCTTTATATCTCATTTAAGGTTTAGTCAGTTTAAAAATAATACAGCAGCCATTGTTTTTATGCAGTTAAAGCAACTTATAGTTCCTCACCTGTGCAGCCTCCTCACTGAGGCCGTGTTGCCTATGATGTCACTGGAGTGCTGGGGCTGATATTTTTCTGTCCACAACACTTCCTCCTTCACCACATCTGTAAAACAAACTACACTGAGTTTCGGAGATTCCAACATCGAACATGACAAAACAGCCAGTGGAGTTTTCAGAAGCCAGTTGAATGAATATAACGAACAAACACCTTAACAATGAAGTTGCAAATAACCTCCCGTAAGAAAGTCATTGCATCAGTTTAGTAAATCTAACTACACTATCATTAAGTTCAGTAATAACACATTTGTAACAAATTGAAACTGGAGAAACATTAAAAAACATCATGGTCCACTGGTGTCGGTCTGGGAATTTAAATAGTTTCACTCTTGGATGTAAACTTGCTCTGTCGTGAGATATTTGTTGGACATATCCAGGAGCTTTCTGACACCTGGCTGCCATTTAACGCTCTTCTCATTCCCTGATTGATTAGATATCTTCTCGGTTACTTTACTGTCATTATGTCAGTTTCTTAACTGAATCAGGAACTGTCTTTTTGCTGCCTCACCGTTTTCCACAGTGTCGCCGTCGAGCAAAATCACAGAGTCGTCCTCGGACAAGATGGGAGCAGCTGTGTTAGAGAGCCTGGCTTTCTCTTTTGCCTCCTTCTCCTGCTTGGACCTCTGCACCCGTCTCGAGCGGCCTCCTCTTTTGGTGGGCTCTGGCTCAGACGTGGAAACGCTCTCTTCTGAATGGCCCCGCTGCTTCTTAGCAACCTTCACTCTGCTCTCCCCTTCGTCATCCATCCTCTTCCTCTTGCTTCCTACTGTTGGTGCCGTTTCTAGTAGGTAAAAAACACTGGTCACCTAACTTAATTTAAATGCAGCTCCAATAATAATGCTTTGAGGAAAGTTTGAATATTATTTAACTTCCTTGTAGCTAAAAATGAGAATGTTCATGCAACTGCAGCTTGGGTTAACTGCAACATATCTGCGTTCAGATGATCTAGTGGTCATTCCACTGACCTGAGGCAGAGCTAAGCTGCTGGTGGTCAGTGCGTCTCTTCAGGAAGCGACTGATGAACATCTGAATAGGGAAGGCAGGGTTACAGGTCCTGACTTCCTCGATGAGAAGCCGGCGAACACTTTCAGAGATCTCAGGTCTCCAGCCCGAACCCTGAAGAGTTAAAAAAAATATGTATTTGATACATCTGCTTTAAAATATCAACTGCTGCTCTGCTAGAAATATTTTCTAACAGCATCTGTTTGTCAACATTGGGGAAATGATTAATATACGAGCAATGCAAATCCACAAAATTCACAGAAATGACATAACCTACTGGAGGGAAAGGAGCATTAATTGTGTTTGCAAGTAGAATCTGACCTTGTAAATGCTCCATAGCAGACAGGCCGCTGCCATTAACTGTATGATTTGTTCTAAAGCATTAACCCTGCTAAAAAGGTGAGTAAATCCCCCACAGACCACGATCACAGTCATGTCAACATACCCTTTCACACAAGTCTCTACGAGCTGGTTCAGTCGTCAAATTCAAGGAGCCACTAACAGATGGAAAGGAGGACGTTGGGCTCCGAAGCGGTTTCAGTTGAGACAGTAACGGAGATTCAGGCCACGGTAGATTCCAAAGAGGGCAATCTGTAAATACAAAACTAAAAGTTTAACCTTGATATGTTGTGTCACCTGCCCCTAACAGACACTCAGAGCTAAGAAACACACTTAAATAAACATAAACATGAAGATGAGTGTTGTTCACACTTGTGTTTACTCGAGTAACAAGTAATAAAAAGGAACCACCTACCCTTTGGTGGTTGCGTCATGTGTATGACTGGCTGGAAGGAGGCGCAGGAGACAGAGTATGCCTCTTTTGTGGCAGCGGTCTTGGCTATCTGCTTCCTGAAGGTCTCTGGGAGACCACTCTTCAAAAAGTCTCTTCGAGCCTTGAATTGCTCATCGTCCTGGGAGTTGTCAGAGCCCTCTCGGCTGCCCTCATCAAAGATTGAAATCACTCCTGACACCTTCCTAGAACTCTTCTCTTGGCCCAGTGAGGCCCCTTTACAGGCTATGAGAGGAAATACAGCACCATTAAATGATATGGTACAGATTACAGAATATGAAACAATAGCTTGTTTGGGGTGGGAGATCTACCTGGGACAGCCTTGGTCTCTTTGCCAGCTGGTGAGGGTTTGCCAAGAACATCATTTAGACTTCGCAAACGTTTCCGGGCTTTACTCTTTTCTAGTGCCACCCGAGTGGCAGTCTTGTCCTCCTCCAGGCAGATGATAGAATCCTGACAAAACAAATCACAATCCTTTCAGAAAACCAATCAGTGGATTCAAAAAGTATTAACACCTAATGTTATCGAGACAAGTGAGGAAAGGGTAGTGCTCGTCAGGAAGATGACAGGGCCAGAAAAGTCTCCTGTGCTTATTAACAAAAGGAGTCAGACCCTAGCACTGCCTGCTTGAGCAGATATTCACACCACTAACACAAAGTAATTTCAAAACTATATCACTAAAAACTGATAATGAAATTTCCATTATTTTACTATACCTCATTTTCAGAGTAGCTCTTCTTAGAGGACGCCTCATTTCGTGACGAACGCCTGGCAGCACTTTTCTTACTCTGCTGTATCACTTTGGCTTTCTCCACCAACTTCTTTGCTTGCTTCCTTTTTTTTGATGTCTGAAAAAGATACAAAATTATGAAAATTATTATAAATATATTTTTACCTTCCTAAGTGCATTACATTGAGAATTTGTCTAATTCATAAGACAACCATTATACTCACTTTAGTGGCTACAGACGTGTTAATGCCACTTCCACTTTCAGCCTTTGACCCAGAAACATTTCTAAGGATCCTAGTAAATTTAATCCTTGTGAAAAAAGAAACATTTATTCAACAAAAAAATCATAACCAACATTAAAATATATATTTCCATTTGCCAGATAATTAGGTACACATAGCCATGGCCACAGCAGTCTTATAATGAATAAACCCACTTTCCTGTTCTAGGCTTTGGTTTATGTGCGGCTGTTGAATTATGCTGTGTAACACTGCACATTCCCTGATTTTACTAAATACTAGTTTTTTATAATTTCAATGGGTGGTCATGCTTCAATATTTGTCACACATTTAATGTTTATTTTCTTTTATGGCTGTGATTTTATCGTAATTTATTTCTATGTTTTTGTTTGCAAATCACTTTGTAACTTTGTTTTGAGAGGTTCTATATGAATAAATATTTTTGTTTATACTGAAGACGTTAGGTTAAATAAAACAATCAGCTCTTTGTTCAACACAGAGCAATTCAATCCCACCACAAACTGCAGCCTCCAATTGATCATACTGTTGAATTAACAAACACTCAAACAGTTTTCTTGCAATCTAAACATTATAACCTTCCTAACTGCCATAATGATTTCAAAAGCTTGCACTGTTCAAATCACAACTATGAGCATGTGTTACCTGATTGGACTTTCTTTTGTGTCAGGCTCAAACACCATCTCTGCTACAAAGACTCCGTGCTTGGACTTCCGTGTCTTTGGGTTGGACATCTGCACAGGGCAGTCGGGGGAAGCAGCAGAACCAGCAGCATCCTTTGACTTGGAATGTTTTCTGGTTTTTCTTACAGGAGTGGATTTGGTTTCTTGCTTGACTAAAGTCTCTCTTCTGGACCTCCTCACAGGTGGGATGGCGGGCTCCTCTTCTTTATCATCATTGATCATGACTACCGGTTCTTCCACTGGAGGAGGAGGAGCATTGGCCACAGTAAGGGAGGTGGTGACAGCATCATTTTCGTCCTTAGCCTTCTTCCTGCCTTTTCTTGCTGGTTTCTTTTTAGGTACACTGTTTTCCTGAGAGTCAGCCGGGACTTGCTCAACAGTGAGAGGGATGACGCTGTCTTCCTCAGCATCTTTCTCTGCTGCAGCATCTGAATCCTTCTCTCCAGGTTGCTTTTGCTTGCCCTGACACTTCACTGGTTTGGTTTTGGACCCGTCCAGGCTGGGCTGTTTGAAGGCAGCCATGAACTGCTTCCTCTCCACCACGGTGCACTTCGGCGTGGATTCACTCTCAAGCACAGCCAGCTCTAGGTCCTCCTCTTGAAGAACCACATTGGATTTCCTTTTGACACTCGACATGGTAGATGGAAGTTGGTGTTCAGCTTCTGTCGGAGGAGATGATGATACTGCTTCTCCAGGGCTCACTGGCCCCTTTCTCTTGCTAAAGATAGAAGCTAACTTTCCAACAGACTTGACTGCTTCCTGTTTGGGTGAGACTGCATGCACCTGAGCCTGGATGGTTACAGTTCGGGGTGAGATTTGGATTAATGTCTCCTCAGGCCCTACAGTTTTCAACTGATCGTTTTTCATTTCCTCTGCATATGATGTGATTTCACTTTCCTTGTCTTTGCCCTCTCCATCTTTGTCCCGACTCTGACTTCGCACAAAATCCTCATAGGATACTGTGACCGTGCTGTGTCTTGACTGTAAGGCCTGATCTTCATTAATCTCCATGTTAACCTCACACAGAGAGGTCTCTGCCTCGTTATCCTCTGGTTCTGGTTGCTTTGCCTCCTGTTGATGCTTCTTCTTGGAATTCCGTGCACCAGTTTTAGCCTGTTTTGCCTTATCTCTCGCAGGTACAGGTGGAGATGAGGGCATGCTCTTCAGCTCTGGTTTAAGTTTGTTACCACACTGGAAACCATTGTCATGATCATTTTTTTCAGTCTGTTCAACAGTGACACTCCTCTCTGATGTCCCAGCACTGTCAGAAGTCTCGGCACTAAGCTGGGCCAACAGAGCTGCTGTATCACTACCAAGCATCCCACAGCTACTGGTCACCTCCGCTGCTGAGTCTTTGCACTGCTCTGGTTCATCTGTAATCACGCAGTCCGACTCCCCTGTCGAGCTAACACTTTCAGCCTCCACAAGTCTTCTAGCAGCCTTGATGGCCTTTCTACCCCGTTTCTGAGATGGCGGTTTCACTGCTGCCTCTGAGCCGGTGTGTTTCTCGGTAGACTGAGATGTATGACAGTTCTCTTTAGACTGTTCCGACGGGCTGTTCTTTTCTTTGGAGGACGGAGGTCTCCTGCTAAAGTAGTCCATGATGTTGTTTGACCGAGGAGGAGAGAAGGGTTTCTCCGCAGGCTTGGCCACAGGAGAGAAATAGTTTGTGATTGTCTTAACAACCGGACTGCCACCATCTTTGCGGGATTTCTTGCAAGGCTGTAATACAGGTGACGGAGTGAATCAAACATGAGCATACAAGTGAATGAAGAGAAATGATATGCAACACAACAGCTTTACAATAATCATCATAAAGATACCTGCGTGTCAAAATCCTCAATGACAGATGCCATAGCCACAACACCAGCCATAATTTGAAGAGATCTAAAGCAGAAGAAACATTGTTATGCACATAGCACATAGCAGCAGGTCACAGCATAGCCATCATTCTCCTCTCTGCCACCACCTCCTCTGGGTCAAGGGGGACTCCTAAGCTGGCCTTCCTAATCAGTCTGTCCAGTCTCTACCTGTCAGTAATCAGTCTGTCACGTCCCTTACTTCCCTGTTTGTTATAATCAACACAGGCTAAAAAGTGCCATGAAACGAGGCATGATGTGATAACGAAGGCAATACCCTTACAAGTGCTAGTTAGCAGCAAAACAACCTAAACATAACAGAAGACTTTACAAAATCCTGTAAGAAATTCTTGTGCCAGCTTGCTCCAAGATTACAGCAGCACGACGTACAATAAAATAGAAAACATTGATAACTATAGAATACTAACTCTAAAAGCGTATTGTAAATGCAGAGTAATGCCGAACCAGTGCTTAATAGAAATTATATTAAAATAAGCAAGTTACACGAGACAGATAAACTGATACTACACAAAAATGGAAATAAGTATTTATGATAAATAGGTGTAATATGGAATATTGCACATATTGAGATAGAACGATGTAATTAAAAACTTAAGTATTGCACATGAATAGTATTTTTGCTAACGATTGGTACTGTAGCACATAAAAGAAAAGAATAATATCGCACTTCTGGTGTATATAGTGTTTTCGAAGTGTTTCTTTTATAGGAACCCTTTACTCATCAGTCACTGTATCTGACACTGTAAACATGATCCAGAATCAGCTTTACTTGCCCTGTGTGTGTGTTCCCACACTAGGAATCTGACTCCGGTGTTAACTACACTTTAGACAAATAGACATACAGTAACACAAAAACACACTACAGAGTAACTACTACGTACAAACAAGGAGAGGACAACGGTGCAGAGCAGACACGTATATTGATGTGCTTACAGTCCTGTGAGGTAAACCGTGTATTATGAACAGGCTCACAGGCAGCATATCTAAAAAGTGTGGTATCACTCGGGGGCAGCGGGACACATTGTCCCGACACTCACAGACAGGGACAGGAAAACACTCACCGACGATCCAGAGAAGCGTGTCTCCTAGTCTCAGCCCCTCACGGAGGACACGTTCATTGTGAGGCTCCACGCAAACTTCAGAACAAACAACAACAACGAGCTAGCTACAGTCCGCCGGACGCTCCTTTCACCGCAGCTCCCGACCCTGACCCGCACATGTCGGGTGCCGGCGGTGCGTGGACGCTGACGTTGGAAGGTCGTTTTACCCGAGACGGTTCCGAGTGAGAGTCCACAAGACGTGTTTCTGGACGGGCGCTTTCAAAATCGCGCCAGAACCCGCCGTGGACGAAGAGCGCCAAAATACGCGTGAACTTTGGCATCGGCCGATTCCGCCAATCACGGAGGAGCGGCGCGCCCGTCATCCGCTGACGTAGTTCCGCCCTCAACAAAGATGGCGACCGGAGTCGTGGTTCGAGGGGGGAGGATAAAGTGACAGCGACCTCTACTCGAGTCTCCAGCTCGTCTCCGTCCATTTCTCGACTTTCCCTCCCGCTCCTTCGTAGCTCTGGTCCCGTGTCTCTTTTTACATTCACTCCCTGGCCTGTTCGACATGTCGGAGTACAGCACGGTCCCGCCGCCCGGCTCCGGGGCTCCTCTCGGCGGACAGGCGGCTCTCGGGAACGGATCTGCGGCCATCCAGAAAGATGCGTTCGCGGACGCGGTGCAGCGGGCCCGGCAGGTGAGGGGTGAGATGGGCTGTGTGGACGGAGGGTTAGCTAACCTGTTAGCTTCAGGGCTAACCCAGCTTCATGTTTTCACACATAGGTTCACTGTGTAACAACAGCACAACAACGCCAGTGTCACTGCTCGATCTCCCTCAGCTATAAACACGGTGGCGGGTGTCCACCTGCTGTGTTAAGTGGGCTGCACATACGAAAATCAAAATAAGATCGTTGTTAATTAAGTTTATTAGCTTTCTCTAAACTAATGAATAAACGTTAGCACGAGTATAAACTACCTGCAATGTGGTTATCTGTAAATGATCTGGTTCGCCTCCATAAGGTCAGACAACACAACAAAAAGCAAGATTTATTGGAGGCTCCATCATGACCTCCATGTTTTTGTATGTTTACTTCCTGTTATTGTGATATTGCAATAATTGCTGATATCGTTTTATTGCCCTGCTCTAAGAGGCTGATAAAATATAGTAGAGTAATTGAATATTTTTACTTCTCCAACTACAATGTCCTGAGTGAAAACGGAACAAATTGCAGTAATATACTGTGGTGTACATTAGTGCTAGATAAAGGCTGTATAGTGTGATTTAATCTGCTTTCCTGTCTAGAGTTACCTTACAGCATTATATGAGTGTTGACTCACACATCAGAGTAGTTTAGTGACCAAGGGGAACCAGTGTTAGAGCTGGTTCAGAGTTTAAGAACCAGTTTGCCTTTACCAGAGAGCCACGTAATTCCATCACTTTATGCGTCGCTATGTCCATTTCTCTTGAACACAGGCTTTGTCTGTGAGGCTCCATCTTCAGCTGATGAACACACAACAAGGAGACTCTTTCCTCCATGGACAACTACTGCCTCTCTTTGGCATCCATAGTTAACAATTTATTATGGGCATGATTATCCCTGTTCCAAGCGAAGTGTAGTTGCCACGGTCGAACCAGATTTTCTGTCCAAGATCCAGCTCTTTTGCCCCGAACAGGCCCTTGAACTTCCTTGGTGGAAAAGGTATATCAGTGTCTCTGGTGATAATGGTGACTTTTCAACCTGTGCTTCAGATTGCAGCTAAGATTGGGGGAGATGCCGGTCCTCCCGTGAACATCAACGCTGCATCAGATGGCTTTGCATTCACTGCACCGAAACGACAGCTGGAGGATGCAGGTAGCAGTGACCACACTGCCACATCACCTCTTTGTTTCTTGGTTGATGATGTCTTTAGATGCATACGATGTCTTTAAAGCAAATATGTTTTCTCTTCTCTCACTTGACAGATGAACCAGAGAGTAAGAAACTGGCTGCACAAAGTGACTTGGATTCAGCAAACGCACTATGTGAGTTCATCCCAGGAAGGGGTGCTAAGTTTACTGACTCACAGTTGACAATATTTAATATAGACTTCAACTGTCCTTGTCTGTACACATTCGTAACACATAACATCTCTATTTTTCTCTCTGTTACCATCATCTCTCAGCTATTGGTGCACAGCTTGCGGCTCTTGCGCAACAAAGGTAAGAGCTAATAGCTTTAAGTAGATTGGGAAATATTGAGCGGCTTTTGTCATGAATGGGGGGGAAATAAAATTGTGGCAAATAAAATAATAAAAGTCATATCTTTCCTTTTTCCCCCTCTTGTTCTCTCTTTGTCGCTGTGCTCGCTGATGAAGGCCTGCTTCCAGCACAGAGGAGTACAATGTCCCAGACAGCATGGTGGGACTCGGTGAGTGCGGTTTAACTCTTGTCTTTACCCATATTGATGCCACACTGTCCCTATGATGTAAGACACAGCTCGATGCCACTGTTTCGAGAGTGTGACCCGCCCGTCTTCTCTTCCTCCACAGTTATTGGCCGTGGAGGTGAACAGATCAATAAAATACAACAGGAGTCAGGTTGCAAGGTTCAGATAGCTCCAGGTAGTTGCTGCACTTTTGTGGAGTCCAAACAGTTATCCATTGTTTTACAATTTAAAATGTAGTTTTCCTATTGGTTTCACTTATGTCCTGTTTCTGTGTGTGTCCAGACAGTGGAGGCCTTCCAGTGAGGAGTGTCTCTCTCACTGGTTCCCAGGACTCGATACAGTAAGTTTTACATTTTTTGCAAATAGGCTCAATACCAATAAATTTGGTACCATCAGAAAGGGTCACTAATAATGAGGCTGGCCCCGTTAACCTGTGTATGCAAATCACTAAATTAGTCCAACTTGGAGACAGGATACAAACATGCGGTACTGTCTGGCCGATGGTACCGCAGCATCCGGGCCCGCACCACCAGGCTCAGAGACAGTTTCATCCCCCAGGCCATAAGACTTTTAAACTCCTCTCCGTGACATATTTGCATATTTGCACTATTGTTGTTTTATTTTCTCCTCAGCTGTTTAAATATATATTTAGATACATATACTTTATTTTCTATTTTAAATTTTGATATTCTATTTTATTCTATTTTACACTATTTCTATTTTATTTTATAGGTTGTAATTACTTGAGCATTGCTAGAAGAGAGCCTGAGACTCAAGCATTTCACTGCCAGCGACTGCTTAATGTTATTGTTGTGCATTTGACAATAAAAAAATCTTGAATCTTAAATATCTTGAATATCATATTATTAGTTTTGTTGAAGCTCTGAAGCCCCATTCTACCCTGCCATTATTAACTGGTTTATCTATTGACAGCTTTATGACATTTGTTGTACAAATGGATGTCGAGTAACCGCTCAACTCTTCTCTGGCCAGGAAAGCCAGGATGCTGCTGGATGAGATATTGTCACGAGGGAGGGGCGAACCCCCTGCTTCTTATCACGAGTCCACCAATGGGCAGAATGGCAGCGTTCATGAAATGATGATCCCAGCTGGCAAGGCCGGCCTTGTCATTGGCAAGGGAGGAGAGACCATCAAACAGCTACAGGTACGTTGCATGGCTCTTGCCTTAGCATGTTTGGAAACTGTGAGTATCTCAGGATATATGTTCCCACTTTTGCAGTGTAGCTGTATCAGTACAGGCCTTTAAAAACCACGTTGGTCTGTGTGATACTCTAGGAGCGTGCAGGAGTAAAGATGATCCTGATCCAGGATGCCTCTCAGGGACCTAATGTTGACAAACCCCTGCGTATTATTGGAGATCCATACAAAGTCCAGGTGAAACAATTAAAGAATCTTCAAAAGTTTAAATTAAATGGAATTAATCATGGAGTTTAATTATCATATTTATCCCTTTCAGCAAGCCCAGGAAATGGTGGAGGAGATTCTGAGGGAGAGAGACCACGCCGGCTTCAGTGAACGAAATGACTTCAGCTCCCGAATGGGAGGTGGCATGGATGTGAGTGTGAGTGTGTGTGTGTGTGTGGAAATGGGATCAGTTGCTTTTTAACTAAATCTAAGCTTGTACTGTTAATATTTATGTTTTAAACTCAGGTCCCGGTGCCGCGACACTCCGTCGGTGTTGTCATTGGACGCAATGGAGAGATGATCAAGAAAATCCAGAATGATGCTGGAGTTCGGATACAGTTCAAACAAGGTTGGACCCTGTCGTGATAATGGATGATATATGTTTTGTTTTTTTTAAATACACATTTTAGTGATCAATTTTTAAAGAGATTTCAAGAGCATCTGAATAAATTGTTTAATTTTGTGAGTTCAGCACAACAGACTCTCACATTAATATTTTTAAATTAATGTAAAAAATAAAGCTAATGCAGACTGAAATCTTCCTCTCAGATGATGGGACTGGTCCAGAGAAGATGGCACACATCAGTGGGCCTCCTGACTGCTGCGAACATGCCGCCCAGATCATCAACGAGCTGCTGCAGAGCATCCGGGTCAGGGAGGAGGGACAGGGGGTATGGATCAAATTCTCTCACACATGCACAAACTGTCTCATTCTAAAAGAGCTGTAGTCATGAGGCTCTCTCCTCCATCTACAGGGTCCTCCAGGCATGCCTACAGGCAACAGGGGCAGAGGAGGCGGACAAGGCGACTGGGGTCCCCCAGGAGGGGAAATGACCTTCTCTATTCCTGCCCACAAGTGTGGGCTTGTGATTGGCCGGGGAGGTGAGAATGTCAAGTCTATCAACCAGCAGACAGGGGCATTTGTGGAAATCTCACGACAGCCGCCACCCAACGGAGACCCCAACTTCAAGCTGTTTATCATCAGGGGCTCACCGCAGCAGATCGACCACGCCAAGCAGCTCATTGAGGAAAAGATTGAAGTAAATATGTTATCCTTTTGTTTGTACTTTTGAAATGAGATGCCATTATTTTCATAGACTTGTATCTTCACATGATGTGTGACTTTGATGTGTCCCCCAGGGTCCTTTGTGTCCTGTGGGCCCAGGGCCAGGTGGACCAGGTCCTGCTGGTCAACTGGGTCCCTACAACCCCAACCCCTACAACCCTGGACCGCCTGGGGCCCCTGGACCACCACAGTAAGTGTCGTTCAACTTATGTGTAACATGGGTTAGACATAAGTCAGAGCAGCAGATCCTTTAGAGCATCTTTGATAATAATAAAACCTTTCTCCTCAGTGGTGGTCCTCCAGGTCCTCACCAGTACAATCATCAGGGCTGGAGCAACACCTACCAGCAGTGGCAGCCCCAGGCACCCCAAGACCCCAGTGAGTCTCCTTTGAATTCACCGCTTCTCCTGAGTTTCCTGAGATTAACATTTATTTTTACCCATCTTAGCAACTTATCAACCTCACCACAGTATTTTCATCCCAGGTCATTTTCTGACCCCTCCTAGTCCTTTCTGATGAGTAATCTTTTTGCGAAATCTGAGAAAGGTACACAAGAGCACTGATGTGTTGAGATGCAGTTTCTGCACTTAAAGCAGTTCTGGCTAACCATGTCTCTGTTTTCCCCCTGGTATCCAAGCCCGGTCTCCAGGCCAGTAGCAGGGGCTCACCCTCACCCTATGAGGACCTCACCCCCTCCACCCTGCGTCTTTTCTAGGCAAGGCAGCAGCTAATGACCCTAACGCAGCCTGGGCGGCATACTACGCTCAGTACTACCAGCAGCCGTCGGGGGCTGTGCCGACCCAGTACCCTGCAAACCCAACTGGAGGAGACCCCACATCAGGCGACCAGACCCAGCCCGCACAGACGCCGGGGGGGCAGCCAGACTACACCAAGGCCTGGGAAGAGTACTACAAGAAGTTGGGTGAGACAGAGAAGATCGTCTGTAACTTTCTCTGCTGTTAAAAAGCTAATTAAATTAGTTTTTTACCTTTTTAATTTATAGCATTTTAATGAGCACTTAAATATCATCATGTTCATCAAGTGAATGAACTAAATCAAACTTGAATTGATGTGTAATCAATTCCTCCTTTGTGTGTCACCTCCAGCCCAGACAGGAGGCTCTGTCCCTGGCTCTGCGGCCACAGCTCCTGGAGCAGCGGGGGCAGCGGCATCCACAACGGGAGGTCAGCCGGACTACAGCGCAGCCTGGGCCGAGTACTACAGGCAGCAGTCTGCGTACTATGGACCGACAGGACAGGCTCCTGGGCAGCCAGCCCCTCCCCAGCAAGGATAGGTTGGTACTGAGGCTGTCGCAAGGTGTTCATCCTCTTTCTTTAGAGTCATCTGAGATAAAAAATTTAATTCATACAATTTGCAACATGTAGTAAGAAGCTGACCTGTCCATGGTCTCAACCATTTGTATTTTAGACGCAGTGAGAGTTCACAGCAGAAAGTCTCAACCAAGAAGACAGGACAAAGAAGACAACCCCGAACTTTGAGCCAGGATCTACGCTGTTAAGTTTTAGTTTTGTTTTAATTTTTCATTTGTTCCAAGTGAAAGTCCAATTCCTCCCCAGCACCAAACACCCCTTGCTTTTTAATAAAAATGTGAGCCGAGCAGACGTTGTAGTGTTTTGCTCCCAAGGGAAGGGATAAGACTGATGATCCCCTCATGTCAGGTACACACAGCTTTTTAAAACCTCTACATACATTTACATTTAACATTATAAACAACGGAAGCCTTGAAATGCCAGATCTTCATTCTCATATATCTTTTATTATCTTCTTATGAAAACTAAGTCATTATTAAACCCTAACCTACATATCTGAGTCATATATTTACTAAAATGCTGAACTCCAATCACCTTGTGTATTTGGTAAGGTAGAAATCCACGGAATTCCTTTTTAAAGCTCATTTGTTTGCTCATTGTTGTGATTTTTGTTTTTCCGTTTCCTCTAGTGAGGCTTGCTTGCCACAAAAACACTTTGTACGAGCGAAACAGGTTTACTGAGATTCTATCATTTTGATTTGTGCATGTGGGATGACTAATAATGATAAAAAAAACACCAGAGATAGATGATAAATGAGCAGGAACACCCTTCACCTGCAGGGGAGCTTCAGTCTGCCCTCTACTGGTGACATGCAAGACCTTAACTGTGTGCTGATGTGGAAGTATGTTCCAAGATGTAAAGCCATGAGTTGTTTGATGGATGAAGAGTAGAAATCAGGATTTAAGAGTAGTTTTTTTTATCTCTTGTAGGTTGAAGGAATGAACAGCCTTACTACAGGTTATGCATCTTTGTTTTGCCTCAGATGAAAGTATGTTAGGATCATTTAAACTATTTTTGCTTGCCTCTGTTCATTTTGTAGTTTTAATCACCTTTATGTTCATCTTCAAATACCCATTTAGGGTTAGACACAAACAAACGCCGGCTTACTGTGGATGGAGGGCCAAGATGATGAGGAAAAATATGATTTAAAGTTTGATCAGCTTTGTGTTTTATATTACTGCTCGAGATTGTCAGGCCTTTTAAAGCCAACATATACATCTGGTGGGTTTTCACCTTGAAGCAACTGCAAATGTGTATTTTCCATGCAGTGCCCTGTAATGTTTTCACGTGGAGGTTTTGTCGCCCCCTGTAGGTCTACAACAGGAATATTTTGCATATGGCGACATTCAAACCGTCCACTCAGCTGTTTCACCTCAAGGCTGCACGTTTTGCTTTTTACTGTTTGAAGAATGCCAACGAGAACCTGATGATCGTTTCGCACACAGCTGTCGTTTGTGTGCAAAATAATTCAATCTAGTCTTCCAGTGTGTCCCATTTCAAGATATATTACACATGTACACATATTCAGCAATATTAAAAAAAAGCTGTTGGACGTGACTACTGATTTATCAGGTATGATTCTTGTATTTTCAGCGCCATCCTGTGGCAACAGTGTTGATATTGTTAATAAATGACCACCAGCAGCAATACTAATTAAAAAGGGGCATATGTCAATTACTTAAATGTGTGAACGTTTGTTGTCGCGTTGCTTGCACATGTCTGCAGATTCTATAAAACTAATGCAAAGATGATGAAAGCCCATTTATTCACAAACAAAGAAGATACCGTTATAAAGATCATCCATCTTTTTAAAAAGGGTAACTGAACTACTCAATAGAATTTTAAAAAATGTGGATACTTTAAAGGTAATATTGTGTATTTTTTACTTTATTATATCAACTTTGATCTGAGTTTCCCATATTAAGTATTTCACAACAGAGCAAGATTGTGGCGGCTGCGAGTAAGAAACCATCCTGTTCTCATCCTTCACCATAACACTGATGTAGGATGTAGTTCACTACTCTCATGAACTAGTTAAAAGTTCCGTTCATACAAGTAAACATGAATAGTTCACGTTCATAGTTCACCATTTAAATTCTGAACTAGTTCATATTTCAGTTCATTTCATAGTTTTAAGGTGGACAGTGAGAATGAAAGACTTAACTTGTTAAAGAAAACCTTATCCATCACTACCCCTTGCCTTTACTGTCGGAATGTTTATCAGACAGTGTGTAAAAATCCCTCAGATAATAATAAGGTGCATCGGATCTCGGATGTAGTTGCTGAATCTGCGTCTCTGCTTTCTCTTGCCATCTGTATATGAGACCGAGAGCTGTTGTGTTGCAGGTATGGCCTGCCCCTTTAAGGAAAGTTTGTAGTGTGTGACGTAGTGCACCAGGGTATTGTGGGAAAATATGCTAAAACTGTGTTTATAAGGAGAAGTGACGGAGCACCTAGAGGTGATGCGAGTGTTGCTCCTGCTGTATATCCGAGAAATAAAGTGGCCGCATTCCAAGTAAAGAAACATCTCCTCCTCCTTCTTCACGGAGCGGTCCGGACGGCTGGTTACCGGCCAGACAGCGAGCCAAGATAACCAGTGACAGGGGCGGCTCCTGGTACAGGCGACATAGGAGACTGATTTATCATGACGTGACACATGCAATGTAAAACGATGCATTAACGTCACACCATCATCCTCTAACCCCGGGGACGCACCGGAGGTAGAAGCGCTGTGAAAAGCGCTCCGCCTCCTTTCCTCGCCCAAGTTAAATACTTTGGCTGTTCCACCGGAGAACCAGGAAGTGCCGCAGCCACACACACAAAAGCACATAATCTCCTGTGGGGGGGCGGCTACAGGCTTGCGTAGGTTAGTCACCTGTGAAGACCAGCATCATTTACCCCTCAGCCAGCGCGGAGAAATGATGATGAAATGTAATACAAAAAAAAAAAAAAATACTGCTTGCAGATCCTGCGCAGAAGCCCACTGCGCACATTCTGCGCAGAAGCCCATTGCGCACATCCTGCGCAGAAGCCCACTGCGCACATTCTGCGCAGAAGCCCACTGCGCACATCCTGCGCAGAAGCCCACTGCGCACATCCTGCGCAGAAGCCCATTGCGCACATTCTGCGCAGAAGCCACTTGCGCACATTCTGCGCAGAAGGCCACTGCGCACATCCTGCGCAGAAGCCCAATGCGCAGGAATTGCGCGCGCAGCTTTTTAAAATTTTTTTTTAATTAAATTAAATTTTTTACTGTTTTTATATTTTATTAATTTAAATTAACATAGTGTAAGATATTTTGCAATTAATAAGAGAAGTCCTGCCAATTTTAAGTGTAACATATTGCCAGCTTGAAAATGGGAAAGAGTGGGATTCGAGCCCGGGTCCCTCTTGTTAGAGGCCAAACGCTTTAACGACTAGGCCACTTCAGCTGATGGTTTCCACCCAGAACTAAGCACATTAAGACGATTACATTAAGACACATTACTATTACATTTTTGGCTTTTAGATACTGGATGAAACCTATTGTTAGAGAATAACCCAGTGGGGGGGGGGAAATATTTTTTGAGAGAAGATTCCAGATTCACTATACGGCTAAACAGAGCCGTATAGTGGACTTTAATAAAGTTACACATAAAGAGAGAAGTTTCCTGTCGTCTATACGCGAGGACGCTACAATATGAACGTGTTCACCGTTCAAATTCATTATGTGTCATTGAGTTGCGTTCAGTTCATCATTCTCATAAAAGTGAACGTGTTCATTGAACACGTTCTTTTGCGTTAGTTCATGCACAACACTGGTGGAGATACACAACAGTGAGATAAATTAAATCGACACCAGGGGCCCGCGAGTGCAATTAAAAAATTCTTTAATTTATATCTTTAAAATTAAAAACATCTGAATTGCATTCTACCACCTCCAAAGGCACAGTCATACTTAGAGCAGACCAAATTCATAAAACACTGCCACTGAACATTTTTTTTTCCTCAAGTTTGTTTTTTACATTAGAAACAATAAACTATAAAAAGAAATGACTAAACATTTGTCCTACCGGGTAAACAATGGCCATTCTATATGCTTTGGGACATTAAAAGACTGGAGTGATATGTACTGTCCTGCTGTGGTAGCATCAGACTCCATGTGAGGATGATGTGCTGGTTTGAGGCTGGTGTTGCCCGTCAAAGATGTGCACTGCAGCAATTTCAAGACATATGCGTTTTAAATCAGGAAGAAGGAAATGTTTACAACAACTAATCTTGATGAACAGCCAAAAGAAAGCCATTGGCAGAAGGGCGGAATCGCAGAGAGAGACGAGGGAGATGAGCCTCAGTGGACTGTGCAGGGAGAGCAGACAGAGATTTCCCCTCTCTCAAAATTCTCTGAACCACACTGAGCAGAGCACTGTACACTGTAAAAACACACAAACACCTAAGACGTAAAGGATTATTGAAAATAAGATGGACTCTCTCGGAGCTTTAAAGACAACAATTGAAAGTGTGCAAAGAGGCAGGGTTTGTGGAAAAGTCAAAATAAGGTCTGAGATAGGACTGATAACTGAACGTACAAACACAAATCAAGAAAGCACACAGGCTGATTACAATGTGTGACAACACAGCACCATACACGGCACGAGAGGTTCACTTAGTGACAACAAAATTCAAAATAGTGGATAAATATACAGCAGAATATAAGTATATCACCGTTCTTACTCAGGCACAGTCCTCCTTAAAACATAGAGAGAAAATTCATAAATGACATGATCTGGGATCAAAGTAAAAGTTTGGCACACACAAGTGGAAAAATGCATCAAAATAAGGCAAGAAAATGATATTTCAAAGAACAATGAGGCCACAGAGGAGCTTAGTAGATGAGCAGGAATGAAACTCTTTAAATATATGACACATACAGTACCTCTCTCGTGGAACTAGCGGTTCGATAAAAAGAGAAAGGTTTTTTTTGCAGCAACTAATGAAAGCCCCTATTCTACAGCCGTAGTTTTATCTTTACAAGTGTGTGCAGCAGCCGCGACAGGCACTCCAAGAACACCACTATGTTTTCTTTACAGGCAAATCAAATCAAACAGAGAATCTACACGTCTCCCAAATCAACAACATTTGGAAAGCCTTGGGAAATATCTACAGAGGAAACCAGTCAACACGTGCATGACTCACAATCACACAACCAGACAGACAGACACACACACACACACAAAAACAATGTTGTCATCCTCCAGAAAACACATTAGAGCGGTGTGACCCCTCACACTCACAAACACATACGAACACACACACACACACACACACACACACACACACACACACACACACACACACACACACACACACACACACACACACACACACACACACACACACACACACACACACACACACACACACACACACACACACACACACACACACAATCCCAACCACCTGTCTTTTACAAATGTGTTTTTCCTTTGAATGAATTAGTAACTAAATTCAGCAACCTCTGACTGTCAAAGGTCCTGACCCACAACCTCTAGAATTTACTTTTACACACACACACACACACACACACACACATCACCGTATTTTCAAGATCACTTTGATACGGCAGTGGCGGTTTCAGGAGGATCCAGGGTGAGCAGGTGTTTCTCGTCAAGGCTACAGGTTGTAATACAATGAGGAACGAAAATGACATGCCTGGATTTCAGTTCATATTTTCAGAAGATCGTATGACTCAGGGTGAAAACGCCTTGTGTTTTTCTTTGCGTTGAGAGACTGGTTTTTGAAACCGCATCCTGTTGCAGAAACAATGATTTTGTATTGCATCAATGGTGCCAACAGGTAGTCGTGCCATTCAGGCAGCAGCGGATACTGAATGAGCGTGGTTTGATTGTGCGTGTGTGTGTGTACGTGTTTGTGTGTGTAAACAGGTGGGACAGTTACAGTATGCAGCGAGGGGTGTGCACACACATTTACAAGATCTATATACATGTGTCAAGTGTATAAATTAGTGTTCTTTGTACATTTAAGTGTCTGTATGATTAATATAATCAGCCCACATCTAGCAGTGTGACTGTGGTTAGTCGTCAGCTGATCCGGTGGTGAAGAGGACTCTCTGGTCAGTTCTGGCCAGCTTAGCAGGCGGCTCCAGAGACTCATCTCCAAGTACGACCCCATCTGGGGGAAGACAAAGCTCCTGACCATCATCGTCACTCTCCTCCTCCTCCTCCTCTTCCTCTTCTGGCATAGACAAGGGTAAAGCAGCTGGTCAGAGACAAGACTTTGAACGTGATCATAATCGGAGATATTGTGAAGAGTGTAAGTACCTTTGTCAGGATCCAGCTGGTTTAGACCTCGGCCTAAACTGGCAAACTAATAGCAAGAGGGGAATTTGTTAGAATGGCTTACATTGTTTATTTCAGTTATGTGTGTCTTTGTGTGTGAGTGTGTGTGTGTGTGTGTGATGGTACCTCTCCCATGACAGCGATTGGGGTTTCTCCTTTAGCCTGGGCCACTCTGTGCTCAATCAGGTAGTACATGTACTCATCGTAGAGCAGGCGGATCAAGTGAAAGGAACCGAAACTGGCTGCACTCCGCAGGGTTAAGTCCCTGATCACCATGGAACTGGAGAGCAGGGACGGTGGGAATGAAGGAACTGTTACAATTACATTCAGTACCTATATCACATCTTCTCTAACCAGAAACAGGAACTACTCAGTGTTTCACAATGACAAAGTTCAGAAGGTAAAGAATGAGTCATCTCCGCCGAATTCAATGTTCCTTGTTCCTTGTTACTTAATTACTCAAATTCCTTATTTTAGATTAACATGTGAAGATAAACTGATGCAAAAGATAATCTTGGCTACTTTATTAGCAGGGCTGCAACTTACAACTGTTCCCAATATCTATTAAGCGGCCGTTCTGTTTCTTTGAGAAACTGGGACCAGAGACAGTTTAGCAATCAATCTTTCAGTAAATTAATCGGTTAAATACCTAACCGCTCACAGAAAGAAAGACAAACCCCTCATAAAATTCTTGGCCCCCAAAGTTTCAATTCCAAAATCAACTTTTTTCATCGCACCTGTAAAAGGACCACTTGAGCAGGAAGAGCTTAGCGGCCTTCGGGAAGGTAGAGCTGTGCTGGTAGGGCTTTAGGACCTGGGAAACTACGCCATCCAGCCACGCAGCCCACTGCTCCAGTGAGTTCTGCTGCTGAAGGGTCAGCTTGAAATCCTGCTCCAGCCGCTGCACAACGCGGTCCTCACACCGGCACACCCACGAAGCCTGCTCCTGCAAAGGGCAGACAGGACAGGTCAGCATGTCAGTAAGAGGCTGTCACATCTGGCCTTAGTTGCATCAGTTAAGGTTGCAGGGTCTGCTGGATGAATTCAAGTTTACACAGTCTACACTTAAACAGAAGAGGGAGGGCAGCTATAAAGAGTTCTCTGCTACCAGCTGAGGCTCATGAAGGAAGGAGATAGAGCGTTTCTGAGAAATGACACAGAGCTTGTTTCACATTTCCTTGAGCGGGAAGTTGCACAAAAGACAGAATGTCTGTCACAGAAACCTCAATAAGACTACAGGCTACAGCAGAAGATCCCTCAACCACGAATACTGAAATTCATATGAGGTGACATGCATGCTGCCAGCACTCAGAGACTAAACCGACCTGGACGTTTGCAAAATCAACGCGGTTGAGGTCCGAGAGCATCTGGTTGATCTGAGCTGTGTTCTGGAGGACAGCACGGGCCGCCTGGGCGAGGTGGTTCAGACTGGTGTAGCGACGCAGTGTCTGAGCAAACGCATTGGCTGAAGTTACCTGAGGAAGCATGTCATGCAAATAATGAAAGATGGGTCAGATATCAAAACATTTACACGCTTCATTTCAATAACCTGGAAACATACAATTAAGTCTGCGAACAACCATATGTACCAGCTTTGGGGTTATTTCAGTACTTAGGTCTTCATGAGCAGTTCCATGTTATTGATTAAGTGTTACAAGCCTTTATTCAAACAACTTTTTCAGGATCAATCATCCTGGTGAAGAAGTAAATTTTAGCATTTAAACTGTGAGACTTGTTATGAAAAGGCTAAAGTTGCTACACACAGAGATTTTTATGCTCAGAGATATTCTCAAAGAGAAATTGGTTGCACTTATGTCACATATGTATTCTTTTGTAGCGCTCGACAAGTACCTTGATTCGGACCATCTCCTCTGGGATGTTCATCATGGCATTGGTCAGCCAGCTCTCCAGGCTCTTGGCAAAATTACGGATGGCTTGAGTTAAGGCACCTGGGAGAAGGAGGAAGAATAGAAAAAAAAGTTTAATCATGTTCACTTCAGATTGCCTGAGAATGGGCCTGGGTCAATGATTATCAAACACAAGGTTCACATGGAGTGAGAATTTGCAGGATCAACAGATTTCCTGGTCATGTACTGTATCATATAAAATATATTTAATGTAGTTGAATTTCTATGAAATTATGAGATGAGTTGGGGCATGACCCGAGGAAGAACCCATTCAAATGTCCAGTGGACCGGGACAAACAAGCACATCCAGGAATGTTTTCCTTACTTTAACATGGCAACATCAGACGCTAGCCTTGTCTTTGGTATGTGTTCTCTCCATGTGCCATTAATAGATTGTACATGTGAAACGTTGACCTCTGTTCTCTCATTACCTCCGCCAAGGCGGTTGTGCTTGATCTAAATCATACGAATTTAAAAGTGGTTTCAGAATGGGACAGTTGGGCCTTTGGATGTATGCAGTGACATTTTAGTTCTTAATAGTTCCAGTAGTTGACACCTGGGCTTAAGAAGCCCCGTTACCTGGGTAGTTCTATTGGCATGTGCTGTGGGTATGAAGAGATATAGTATGCTTTCATGCTAACCGGAAGCCAAGTTGAATTTTTTTATTATTTATTATTTATTAGCTGATATTTCTTTGTGGTCACCTTCACAGCAGGAAAGTCAAGGTGAATTTTGCAAATTCATACTAATTGTAGGGCCTTACTGGGGATGGGCCTGAGGACATCAGGGATGAGGATCTCTACCAGGCTCTGGTACAGGCTGTTGTCACAGTCACGGCTCCAGCGCAGCACTGGGTCATACTTGCACAGAATAACCAGGCAGGACTTAGGGAGACGCTTCTCTGACTCATCATGACTGCAAGACACGCACACAGTTTGTATGAAAATAGCACTGCTACTGCCACAAGGACAGAAACTGAATTCTGAATGTTTGGCTTAAATATTTAACCACTCACACAGCCAACGTGGGATCTCCATCCTGGCTCTGGCTGAATCTCCAGAAGGTCTTCCACAGTGTCTCCACCAGGGTAAACTGCAGGTTGACCATCACATCCAGTATGGCCTGAAATAACAAACACAAATATCTCATACATCAATGACTGATAATGAATGACCGAGCACACAATGTCAGGACTATGCTTAACTGCTGAACTTCATGTTTGATGTTGGCTGAGAACTTTGACTCTCTACGACTGACTCGATGGCCACTGGATAGAAAAGTCACTCATTAATACTCACTAACCAGTGTCCTTTCAGCTGCTTACCTCACAGTGCTCTCTGTACAGCAGCTGAAAGCTCTTGATGTGCTCCAGTTCGATACCCTCCGGCAGAGACTTCCCCTGAAGGTCGATATCTGCGAACTCTGGTAGAGATCTAGACGCATCTGAAACACAGGAAACGAGTAAACTGGATGTGAGAAATCATATCACGTGCACAGAGCAATTAGCATTATCTGTTTATAACATGCTATTTACATGTTCAATCACATTCATTAAGCCATTACTGTCATAGCTTCAGATATTTGTTCACTGAACACACCTAAGAACTGCTGGTACTGTTGAACCTGGGTGCTGATGTCCACGTGCCCTGACCCCTGTTGCTGCTGCTGCTGCTGCTGGCCTGCTCCTGACGCAGTGCCGTTTGTCATTCCTTCCACTTTGTGCACAGGCTTCAACCTGGTGGGGACAAGGAGTTATCTACATGAGACAGACTAGATACATATTCAGCAAAAAAGAGAGATAAGTATTAAAGTGAAAAGAAGTAACAATTCTGTTTTATCATATTAACAATAAAAGTTGCTTGGAACTCCAACAGGATTTTTAAAAGAACATAAAACAGTGTGAGAGACGGGCAGAAAACATGAGTCAACGCTGTGGCCATATAAAGGAAATGGAAAGAGAGGAAGAAAACAACAACTGAGAAATGGAACCAGGAGTGGAAACTTTGTGTGTACCTCTGTTTCTGTGAGAAGGGCTGCTGCCTCATGGCCAGATGTTGCTGGTCTTCCATCAGACGGAGAAGAGAGGAACCTGCCTTGATCCTCAGGCCATAGTAGTGGTATTTTGAATTACCCCTGTCAGGAACAGAAAAAAACATGTTTTCACTTGACATTGAACATATTACGACACATTAGGCCTACAGAGACAAAAGCAAAAGGATGTGAGAGGAGCAAGTTTATGTTGTCGAAATAAAGTGACAGTAACTCGATTCAAAGCCACATTAGTAGTGACTAATATATACATGCATATCTTTAATTTCATAAAATACAATAACCAACCAGACCATGTGATTTAATTTGACAGATATATATATATATAACCAAACGTTTCTAAAACGTCAGTCTTTCTCACTCTCTTCGTCTTTATCAACTCACTCACCCACATTTCTTCCTACACTAGTTCTACACAAACACCTCTGCAGATATTCCTGGAAAAAACTCCATTGCTCTCAAGCAGGAAAAAACGTTTCGTGCATGCACTTTTTGAGATCAATATGGATTACTTGTGTGTGTGAAATAAATTGTAAGCCGCGTAGCTCTTCTCTACTAATGTGCTTCGCTTTTCTGTCACTTTTCTGTCTGTTTTCTTCCCTGCTCTCTCTGTGATGTCACAGTTACATTTAAAACTTCAATAATATAAAAAAGATTCAGCAGAAACCAACATAATGGAAAAATACATTTAAATTATTCACATTAGTAAGATGTCAATAAAACCCTTCAGTGTCAACTGGGGAACTTGTGTATTAAAGGGAAATAAGTGGGCGTGTGCATATGGTCTATTATGTCTTCTATAGCGGTGTCTGATAACCCATCTTACCGAGTGCCCAGGCGTCGTGTGCGTAGCCCCATGAAAACAGATCTAATGAGTTTCCCAAAAGAGGCAGCATTAACAGGCTCTAGTTTCTGCTCCTGACAGTGCAGCAGATAGTGGCAGTAGAGGGTGGACCGGGGCAGACTCACTCCTTCAGCTGTCTCATAGTTGTCCAGCAACCACTGTACCTGGCCAACAGGCAGAGAAAAAGAAAAAAAAATAGCTGGTGCAGTTAGCAAAGAAAATAGATGCAAATGGAAATGTGCACACATAAACATACATGCAAAGTTGCAACTGCATTACACTGAGTTTTCAGCTATATATATACTGTACATGCGTACACAGTTTCCAAATCGATAAATTATACAAACACGGAAGACTTCATTCACATTTTCAGTTTGTTGATCATTCGGGGAGGAAAAACACGAATACATTTCTTTGCGTGCCGTGGCATTCAACTTTGGTATGCAATGGATAAATGAACTGTAATACTGATGGGATGTTTGCTAGACATAAGTTGTTTACCATTATCAAATGGGAGTTCTGTATGATGAATTTGACATGAACAATATAATGTTGGGGCATTTCAGGCAAATCAATAATGCCCCTCTTCACATGCAAGCTAATGATATGAAAAGGATGAAGTCATGGTTTTGTTTTCTATGAGGAAATCACAGTTAAAAATTCTGTATGCTACAACAAGTGTTATTGTGATCAACAATAGTATATTATCATATCACCCAGGTGCTCACATTTTCTGGTTCTAAAATGAATGTCGGTATTTTTAATTGTGCTTTCCACTTGACCAAACTCTACTGTGATGCGATTTCAGTGTGTGCCACTAGAAGGTTGTGAAGATGAGAACAAAACGAGAGGGAATTCCTGCGCTTGGCGCCTCTGCATACCTTCTTGTCTGCCGACGGCACGCTACTCTCCTCGCCTTCTGTAATACTCACAGTGGCTGGGGAGGCGCGGGCGGTGTGTGAGTAGTTCTGACTGTTGCCAGCTGCCCCTCCGCTGCTGCTGCCCAGCATGTAGCCCCCCTGGATCACATAGCTGCCTGCTGTGCCACCATTGGTGCCTGCCCCATCCCCTGCCCCATTGGTGGTGCCACCTGTGGTCACCAATGTGGCTCCTCCCCCTGCCGCAATAGTGGGCTGTGCCACAAACATGGACACGCCCCCTGTTGTGCCAGCCGTCACAGAGACGGTAAGAGGAGTTCCAGGGGTGGAGGCCTGAGAGCCTGAAGTTGGCTGAGCTTCATAATACTGTGCAGCTGTGGTCTGGGTGTACAGGGGTGTGTCAGTGTAAGGGAAGGTGCTGGAGCGACTAGATAAAGACAGATAAAGATGTGTTAGAAAATACAAAAAATGATATCTGGACATTTGTTTGAAAATGACTGATGCAGTTTGGTTCTGACATTGTGCTGGTGGTGTAGGTGGTGTCTCCTCCTTCCACATACTGCACTTGATTGGTGTAAACATGTTGAACTGGCACTGGTGTGAGCTGCTGGACCTAAGGAGAAGGCAGACGCGGACACACACAAACAAACACAAGCGCACGCATCAAATAAATCTCTCCTTGGATACTCAGCCCATATTTCCTGTATCGCCACAGGGGGATCCTACCAGGTTTTACATACTTTGCCCTTTATGTTTTTAACTTGTCTAACTTTCCAAACAGACTATTGATACCCTCAACTCAATAGCAGGAGTCCCTTGTGTCCCTTACCTACTTTGAAAATTGTTGCAATGTCTTGCATTACCGGTGACTGGTAATACTGAAGGAGATCCAAGGGGAGGTAGAGGAGCTTTTCACTGATTTCCAAGTCCAGGCACTCTGGATGATCTTTCTACCTGACTTAAGCTGTTACTGCTCTGGTAGGGAGGAGCTGGAAGCCGACAAAGGCAGGTTTGACCACGAATGTGATTAGTTGACTAATAGTAAGCCAAATGTGCAGATTCTATACAGGTCACATGTGATGCTGTTTTGTAGTATAAGCGGTGATAACCAGGGTGTAAGATAATGATGGTCTTGCAAATGATGGTCAGACATCATATTAGACCACCACTCTTGAACTGTGTTGGAGGGTTAAAGCTTACCTCCTGGCTGATATGAACAGGCTGTAGACTGGTGACACTGAGCTGGGTCCCGGGCTCAGTCTTGGTTATCTGGGAGGTGGCCTGCACCACAGACGTCTGCTGAGATAAGGACACAATCTAGTTTTAAGAGTCATGGAAACATTTCCTGGTGTGCTTGTCTGGGTGTGTGCGAGTGTATTTCACCTGTTGAGCCGTCTGCACCTGTTGAACAACCTGTGTGGGAACACCTGTCTGCACCACAGCTGGAGGAGGACTAGAGTCCGACAAGCTGTCACTTGAGTGAAGGGAGCCCTCTGAAGGACATAGAGCAAATGTAAGGACCCGACAAGCAGAACACATGATTCGTTTTTGCTTCCATCAATGGATGACAGCAAATAGAAAAATGATATAACTTTTTCAGGCATGATAAAGGTTTACCTGTGACTGTTACAACGATGTACTGAGGAGTGCTTTGAGCATTTCCAGTCTCTGAAGGGGAGCCCTGAATTTCTGCCGTCACATACTGAGTCTGAACTGACTGGGCCTGTGCTGTGGGCTGAGCTTGACCACCAGCTGCAGGCTTCTGAATGATGATGGAAGTGGCTTGCTCAGTGGGAGCAGTTTGGCCCGTGGGTGTGACAACAGTGGGAGTAGCCACAGCAGTCTGAATCTCAGCCAGAAACTGCGGGGCAGTTGCAGGGGTGGAGCTGGCATCGGGCTGCCCAGGTGTGACGGTGACACCAGTCCCCTGGGATTGGGCTGCCGACTGGATCTCGCCTACGTAGCCTGCGGTGGCCATTACAAGAGCTGGGAATCACCCTAGGACAAAGAAACATGTGACAACTTTATACAAATATCAGAGATGCTTATTATACAACAGTTTGTTCCTGGTCACCTATGCAAAGGAGGTCATGTTTTCATTATTGTTTGTTAGCAGGATTACACAAAAACTACTCGACAGTTCATCATGACACTTAATGGAAGGATGGAGGATAGGTCTGGGAAGAGGCCTTTCAATTTTGGTCCAATCTAAATTAGGGGGCAGAACCAGAAAAAAAACTTCCAATGCGAATTTTCACATATTTAGGGGGTTGGTATCGATAAGTGTGTACATTTACATTTACAGTGGTGCCGATCCAAATTAAATTGTAGAACTTTTGGATTGATAGGAGGTTTCATATGGGGATTGTAGATCTGGTCAGAGGTATGCTCTTTACTGAGTGACAGACTAGTTATTCTTGGCTAGGACAGCTAAATATGTCTTGATCTTACAAACTGCTGTAAAATCATTCTGACAGAAACAGACTATGCATAAAATATTCGATTTTAGACAATTTCTATCTCATCACAGCTCGAACTAAATTTGACTTTAAGGAAAGGAGTAACTACTAGTACAGAGTTATTCGATAATATTTTGAAGTAAGGAGTCGAAAGTTATAAAATTGCATGAATAAAAAAAGGACATGAGGCGAGTGATGCATGTCATCTTAAAGTTTAAGTGGGAAAAAATAAGTAAACATCAGATGCAACATTGTGTGTTCAACAGTTCATCCCTGTGAGACTTGGTGGTTTGTTGCCTTGATGCTGATCAATAAGGTTAGAGGAGAGTTTTTTCTGAAAGCAACGCTGACCTGTAGGCGGTGCACCTAACCTGCGCGCGGGGGGTGGCACTGAGGGGAACACGCATTTCAGTGTCTCCTTACTTGAAATGTGATCACACAAAACCTGTGGCCTCTCACACATACACACACAGCAGGAAATAACACAATCCAAATGAGGGGAAAAAAACTCACCCCACTGCATTAACTCTGCAGTGTTTTACACAGTTGTGCTTCCTGTCAGACACACAATAATGTGAGATAACACATGCTTATAACGTATTGCACAAATGCACAATCCCTCCCCTGCTGTTTTCCATTCTTATTTATATTTCTTACATTTGTACTTGCACAAATTCAACCACAGAAATAAAACTCCTTGTATACCTGCGTGACAATAAAAATCAAATTCACATTGATTTTCACATTTTGTGCACGGACTGATTGAAATGGTTTCTTTTGACCCACACGAGGGATTCTACGAGAGTGAACCCTGTTGTACGGAAATGAAGTTGCTTCACACGACAAAGCTGTGACAAGCTGAATGAAAAGCACCTGCAGAACCCCCCCCCCCCCATCAGTCCCCCGCAGCCCCCTCGGTGCTCGTGTCCGCCCCTGGCCCCACACAGCCGTCTCCACTTCCCCCATTATCACAGATTGCTCCATTTCTCTCCTTTAACCCTGACCTGTCTGAGCAGTGACTCTCTGAACTGGACGGACCCACACTGGCCTCCCTCCCAGTGCGGTCGACGCTGGGCACCGACTGGTTTGATGCTGAATTAACCACTGGCGGGTGGGGGGGGGTAAAGAGAAACATGTTTTGAACCGACATCGACTCCACGTTAAAGACACGAGCGTCCGCTATCAACCATCATATTTGCACGCGCGTGTGTCTGTCGTGACATCACGGGGCGCGCGCTAGCTAGCTAGCTATCCGGCGAAGCTAGCTGGTCTCTACAACAACCCGCCATTTTGTACCTTTTTGCATTTGACATCGCCATAACAACGGCCTGCTCGAGTGTGCGTCTGCGGCCGCGTCGTCATGACACACAGACACACAATCCGCTGTCACACCCGAACGAGGAGCGAGCACACAAACGACCTCGTTCACAGGGGAAAAACGGACACACCGCCGAATGGTGTTCGATACCCACGCCTAGCTCGCAAGGCTAACCCCGGCTAGCCCTGTGGAGACAGATGCCTGTTATGGCCACTGGAACAAGAGGGGGGGGGGGGGGATTCAGCTGAATCATTAAACCGATATGAAAAAATGAAAAATCATCCCTGCGTGTTAAAGAGCGTCACCTCCGGTTCCACGTGTGTGTTTCCCGCCACCGGTGAAATGTCTTCTTTTATTGTTTTAGGCGATTCGGTTGTTGTTGTTGTTGATTCTCGTTGCTGGGTTCTCGTCGCCAGGGCTACCGTGGCTATGGCGCTTCTCGTCCTCACCAGGGCAACTGTTGCTACCCACCCGCTCCCTCCCCCCCTCCCCGGTCCCCCGTCCCGCGCGCTGATTGGCTGGAAGGCTGGGACAAATTGTCTTAAAGCCACAATGACAGAATTTAATTTTCTTTTTTTCCCCATTACAAAACACCCCACGCCCATTTGGAGAAAATTTCCCGACTGTCCTGTAAACAAGATGTTTACAATTCATTGACCCAACTTAACAATTTAAAGGTTCAGCGTGTGTAGAATCTAGTGACATCTAGTGGTGAGGTTGCAGGTTGCAGCTGAACACAGTACACCTCTCTTGACCCTCCCCTTCCAATCATGACAGAGAACCCGTGGAAGCTTAAGTTGTCGCGAAAAAGTCAAAAGGTGTTTAGTTTGTCCAGTCTGGGATACTATAAAAATACTTGGCAGTCTCCCCGGAAAGTATCCTCTCTCGATGTAAACATACATATTTGCACAATTTTTTTCTTTAGGTGCATATATATATATATATTGCGTTTGTAATATTTTGAGCATTGCTAGAGAGGCTGTGACTCAAATATTTCATTGTCAGCGACTGCTAAATTTAAATTCCAGACTGTCCTGGAAACAAGATGTCAACAAATTCATCGACCAATCTAAACGATTTAAAGGTTCAGCATGTAGAATTTAGTGACATCTAGTGGTGAGGTTGCAGGTTGCAGCTGAACACAGTACACCTCTCTTGACCCTCCCCTTACAATCATGACAGAGAACCCGTGGAAGCTTTAGTTGATCGTGAAAAAGTCAAAGGTGTTTAGTTTGTCCAGTCTTGGCTACTGTAAATATACATGGCAGTCTCCCCGGAAAGTATCCTCTCTCGATGTAAACATACATATTTGCACAATTTTTGTGCAAATACATTTGTTTTCTTTAGGTGTGTATATATATATATATATATATATATTTTGCTTGTGTAATATTTTGAGCATTGCTAGAAGAGAGGCTGTGACCCAAATATTTCATTGCCAGCGACTACTACATGTTATTGTTTGTGCACATGACAAAAAACTCTTAAATCTTGAATCTATCGTATTTAAATATTAAGGGCCCATTCCAGGGTAAAGACAACAACAATTCGCGCAATTTAGATGAAACACACGCTACTTGTGGCACAGGATCAACAATCGGCAAACTGTAAGTCATTTCTTAGCCATTACTTAACAGAATGGGTATAGAGATGCTTCATCTTAACTGTCCTTTTATTTATTTATTATTTTTCACCAATCAGTCTGTCATGTATGATCTGTGATGTTGTCAAGGAATGTTTGTGTTTCTCTTCAATAAAAACAAAGTTTAAAAAAAAAAGAGATGCTTCATTTCTGAAAGCTATTATTTGAAGTTATTATTACTATTAGTAGTAGTTATCATTTCTTAATTTACCACAGAGAATATAATTAAATTTTTTTGCCGTTTTGTGGTCATTGTACATAATAAGATAGTCCCTAGCATTTTGATATTGCGCTTATGACCGCCACAGGTCACTCCTTTGACACTGTGTTAATGAGTGTCAGGGTGAAACACCTTCCTCAAATGCCATTTTGTTTGCATGTCATCATCACATTAATTACAAATTCATCATCCCCATTGTAATCTTCCAAATGGGCGACCTTTGGCTATGGCGATACTCAGATAAAAATGTGTTTTATTTCAGTCTGACTCATAATAATACTTCTATGTTATCTGACTTTGAAAATGTCACTGGTCCTGTCTCAGTTCACCTTTGGGAAAAGCAATTTTCAAGAGAAAATGAAAATTATATATCCGGAAGTTATACCTGGTCATGTGTAGCATAAAATGGCTAAGCTGATATAAATAATTATGATATCATTCACCATGCCTTGAATATATCCCCGTAGTGCTGTCTATGAGTGTTAAATCTTATCAAGGGAATTCATGGAAACATGCGTAATTAGGCCGAAAAGGATTATTCCATGTATTCAGATAATGTCAGTTCACTATTATTATTTTTATCATTTTTGTTTTTGAAATAAATTCAAATTTGTAACACTCTTCCTTTAGGACTCTGTTTTTTGATGATACCTTATCTATTTATTGTGCCAGTATTCATTCACAATAAATTGCATGGCGGCTAAAGACCATGAAAGATGGTTTTCATAGTGCCTACACATAGCACTACATTATAGCATTTATATATATGTAAATGTGTAAAATATACAGAGACAGAGAATTGTAATTGGTCAGTGTGCCATATGTTTCATGCATATCACAACATGACCCAACGTTTTACATATTAAATGTAAGTTTGATCTGATGACGTCATTATATTGTTATGGGAAACCAAAGTGCTTCACATGCTGAAACACTATAAGATCATAGGGGCCTCTGATATATTTGTTAATTATGCCACCTTTGGTCTGCTTTTTGTCTCCATAAAGGTCACTGACTGTATCTGTTTTTCGAATCTGTTCTCCTCACGTAGAAGGCCTGCAAGTGCGTACGTAGTATGTATATCTCCCTTTCACGGCTCCAAACCCCTTTATAAACCACGCCTGGGTCACCTAGAAAGGCACAGCTCTTGCAAACCAGGAGGCAGAAAGCCAAGTACTGCTCAAAGCAAATAATCGACCGTCATTTTAACCACATCTCGCCATCTTGAATTTCCTTTTGACGCTATGTGGAAAGCTGTGGTACTCGCTGTGTGTCTGATGGTGGCTGGGGTTCAGCCCAAGGAGGACCAAGCATACGGGGTGAAGCTCTGTGGCCGTGAGTTCATCCGGGCGGTCATCTTCACTTGTGGGGGCTCACGATGGAAACGATCACTCAGGAGCGCAGGTGAGACCCGGAGGTGCCACATCTTCACCACCTTGATATGTCTTTTATTTGTAGCTGATTGTTCTAGATGCTGATTTTATAAATGCTAATATTTAAAACATATTTTACATTCATTATTTTTATTTTACTTGTATTACATGCACTATGATGTTATACGTTTTACTGTCCTTTTGTTGTACCATAACACCTGTAAAGCACTTTGGTAAATCAAGTTGATTTAAATGTGCTATATAAATATAAATGACATTGACCTTGACTTTACTATGTTGATGGAAACATTTGAATTGATTATGTGAGATTCACCATGCTCTCAATTTCCAATAACATGATAATTTATGACAATTTTAGATCGGTATGAATTAATTGCATGTCCACAATGAAGTAGTAATTGTGTGAAATTGGCAGAAAGACATCTGCCGATGATAACTTCAATAGAGGGTGAAGGAAATTTTAAACTGAGAAGGACAGAGAATATTTGATATTAAATTATGAAAAAAATGTAGACTATGCTGAAATCAGAGAGCTATATTTGTCATCTGCAAGGTTAAGAGATGTGACTTGTGACCTGTGTACTGGTAAAACACGCTCTAAATATTATTTTAACCTCTGTTAAAAGATGACTCAGAGGACCCGTTTAGCTCCCGTCAGGATGAGGACTTCGAAGGCTTGAGTCCCAACTCGCTGGAGAGTCTTCTCCAAAGGACCAGAGATCTTAGAGTCCCACCTAGAGACAGCCAGGACGGAGTGTTCAGCAGGCCGACACGCTCTTTCATCACTGAGGAGATCCTGGAGGCCCTGCGCAAGGCTGACCGCAAGGGCCGCGATGTGGTGGTGGGTCTGTCCAATGCCTGCTGCAAGTGGGGCTGCAGCAAGAGTGAGATCAGCTCCCTTTGCTGAGAGTTGAACCCCCCCCCCCCCCCCCCCCCCCGTCTGAGTGAAATCCCGGCACATTGCATAAATTAATATACAAACAGATACACAAATACACACACTCAACCTTTATTCAATGCATGTAAATCCTATAGCAGTTAAACCATTATATGAGCTGTAAGAAATGTTGAAATGTTTGTGTCTGAACGGAAAGGGCTGTCATGTGTTAAAAATGCATTCCAGGCTGTGTGATAAGCAGCCCAATTTATTTATTCTTAAATCAATTCAACTGAATTATCGATTTTGTATTTTTGCATTACTTTTCAATTGTGCACCTTAGAACTCAAGGGAATGAAACTCTTTGTTTGAATCAACAGCTAAATAGATTGTCACTAATGTCTAAAAATGTCTTGTTTGTAATTATAAGCCGAATGTTAGTATCTTGCCTTTATTTTTTGAGCGACCCATAATAAAAAAAAATGAATGTTATTAAAATGTCGTCATTCCTACATTACCATAGCGTAAGGCTCACTTTGCCTAAAATGTCCTGTGCTTTCATATTTTACATTTGATAGAGCACAGAGCGAGATTTTCTGTGGCAGAGGTTATTAGATCCGAAGTTAAAGTTTCTAAATAAAAATCCAACTTGAAATTACAATAAAAGAACAGAAGTATTTTCAACAAAATTTACTTAAAATACCCACAGTATAGGTTCTTTATGTGCATATAAAACAACATGTTATAACTACAACATATATACTTTATATTAAAATAAACAATGTTAAATATGATTGCATCAATGTGTAAGCAACACTTTCCAGTTAGAGCTTGTTTTATCTACTTAATATACAGATAGGCTTTGTCAGTGCCAGCCCCATCGCCAATATATGTATTGTAGGAAAACAAAACAAAACAAAAAAAGTTTTCACTCCTTCATTTAGGATTGATAAATGCTTGTGTGTGTGTGTGTGTGTGTGTGTGTGTGTGTGGCGTCAGGCATTTAGTTAAGATTACGGTGAGGGGGCCCTGGGCCCATGAGTGTCCTGACTGAGACACAGGTACAAGATTGAGTGTGTGTGTTTTGTGTCTTCTTGTCCCATTGCCTAAATGTCCACTGTTATCCTCCTGCCTGGAGCCACGTTCACGGACATTAAGGCTTAAAACAAAGTGTAAACATGACACCATTTCCAGTTGAATTTGAATGTCGTACACTTGGATGACACCACAGGAGGAGTATTGAGTCTTTTATGTGTTTCTTTGCTGTAGTTTTTTTAAGAATCTGTTCCCACAGTTCCTTCAGTTGATTTGGATTTGGCTGAATGTCCAAACGTGTTTTGTGGACTCAAACACCACATAGGCATAGTAGACAGTAGATAATGATTAGTGGTTGAACTATCTCCTTTAGCTTTAAAAGGATAGTTCGCTTTTTAACACCTTAAAATTTGTGTGTGTGTGTGAGTGTGTGTGTGTGTTGACATTAACATTGACATTTAATAATTTGACTAAAACATGTGAATTGATTGTGTGAGATTCACCGTGCTCTCAATTTCCAATATCATGATAATTTATGATTACCATAGATCGGTATGAATTAACTGTTTGTCCACAATGAAGTAATAATTGTGTGAAATTGTCCAGAAAGACATCTGCCAATGACAATTTCAATAGAGGGTGAAGGAAATTTTTTATTTATTTTTTGGTTGAACTATCCACTTTAGCTTTAAAGTGATAGTTCACTTTTTGACAACTTAAAGTTTAAGGTGTAAGGGGGTTAGACACAGTCTACGTCACAGTCTACATACAGTCTATATATACACTGCACATATATATAAATTTAGTCTAAGAATGGCTGCGCAAACTTGTGTGTGTGTGTGTGTGTGTGTGTGAGTGTGTGTGTGCGCGCGTGGATTTTTGCCGTCACTGGTACTTCCAGAAATGGGCGGGCCTTCCCGGCTCACGGACCGAGCAATTAGACCTCACTTCAAAACAAACTTCACGGATTCCATCGTCCTGAGTGGGATTCCGACAGAATGAACCAGCGGCAGCTCACTGCGTCTCATAACGAGGTAAACGATCCACAGCAGCTCCTCGTCGTCTGAGAAGGAACAATAACCAGGAACCGACGGTGGAAGCTTCCGCTGTCACACAGACCGTGTGGACTGTTACCGTAGATATGCCGCATCACAATTAAAGTTGTAGTTATGCCGTCAGTGTTTAAACGTCACTCAGCCTGTGTGTGTATAACAAACCGAAGCTGTGTATAATATCCACAAACGCAGCTGCTACAGTCCAAAGCGTCTGTGTTGGCAAATACATCAACTGCATGCATGCGTGTGTGTTCGGTGTGTTTCCACAGACACCACAGGCCTGGATCCAGATGTGATGGCCACACTCAGGGAGAGGTGGATTCTGTCAGTCTTGCTGGTCCATTTACAGACTGGTTTAGCAGCAACAGGTAGACTTTACCGAGGCTTCACACATGAACATGAACGTGTGTTTGTGTGTGTGTGTGTGTGTGTGTGTGTGTGTGTGCGCGTGTGCCGAGAGAAATATTGCCATTTATACTGTATTTCCTCTCAAATGTATCATACTTCTTACTTTTGTTTATCTTCAGTTTGTCTTTCTTTTAAAGTCTATTTAAAGCAGATATACGAGTTATGAGAAAAGTCCATTATATATAATATAATGCTTATGCATAGTGTAAACATCTTGAGGAGGTATGACCCTCAGATCGTTGATCTACCTCAGATGTGTCACATGTTTTGCTCTTCAACAAGTGGTTGTTATTCTCTGCCTTCAAAGTAGAGTTTCAAACTGCAGCCTTAACTTAAAAGCGACAACATACTTATACAACCTAAAGGAGAACGAAAACGACATCCATAAGATATATAGAAAAGATCAAATCTATGGTATACATGCACTTCCAAATGACTTCCCAGTAAAATATACTGTAGATGCTCTATGCCGTTCTATGTTTACATGATGGTTGTGTTTCAAAGCATTGTGGTGAGTGTTTAATGCGCAGGACGTGTGCTGCCTACGCTGAGGCCATTACACCAAGCATAATGTATTTTGATAAAGGTTGCCACTACATGCAGGTCAAACTCACGTTATGTTATCTCATTTGTAGTTATCGCTATATGATTTTAAACCACATTGTTCGACACTGAAGAGGAAGTGGTGACAAAAAAGGGGTACAGTTAGTGTTTATTTCCTGTTCATGCCACAGGCCACGTGCCTTCCTGCAACGTGTTGCATGCATGCATTGAGCTCCGCTAAAAGTCTACAGGCTTATGAGAAATGAGTCAAGGTGAGGATCCTGGACTAATGAGAAAACAATGTTGGTATGTGGGCTTCAAGGGATGTGGTGACTTGTAGCTGTTCCTTTTAGCTTTTTTATTTCCCTTTTTTAGTGACTGTCTTTGCCATCTTATAAATTCATCTCACAAAAAATGTACATAAAAATTGTTCTCAAAATTGGCCCAAAAGGTTTATATATTTTTTTAGGTGTACAGGGATTTGACATGTTCCTATATTTTAGGGCCATTTAGTTTCACCAGTTCTTCATCTTAGACTTTTCATTAAATATGTTGTATGGCTCTTGTATGTCAGTATCTTTGCTTGCTGTGACAAATGTTAATTTTAGATTTGAACATTTCAGAATGCCACTGGCCAAACGGTCACTGCTTTTTGTCCAACTATGTGAACCAGTGGATCTGAGTGTGTGGTTTTATACCATAGACAACTAAAACCTCTCTTTAATAAAGAGAGAAATAGTAGTTATACCCACCTAAAACTAACACTTATCGTGCTCAGTCTTTGATGAAACAGCTTTTCTTACAAGTTCCTCTCTCCATTTAGGCCCTCCTGCTCCTCCCTCTGATCCTGTTTGCTATATGCCATGTGATGAGAAAGGCTGCAGTTCAAATATCCACTGTACTTGTGATCCAGGACCGGACCCTCAGATAACCACCAACTACAGCCTGCACTGGGGCACAACAAACAGCGAGTAAACAGACTAATAAATATTCATTATAGGTTTGATGACAGTAATGTGAATTTCAGTATTGTGTCTTTTTTTTGGATGACTCTATTTGTCCTGTTTTGTTGTCCAGACAGGGGCATGTGACCTGTCCGACCAGCTCAATAAGCGTTATCCATCGTCAACACTTCAGCCGTGGAGAACTTCATGTATGGCTGGAGGCTAAGAACAAGCATGGTTCTGCCAAATCTAGGGAGAATGTCTTCAACACAAGAGATATCAGTGAGTCTGTCTTTTGCTTCTTCTAATACTTTTAGGATCATTATTATTCATGAATACAGACAACACATCCAAAGTTGATGCCTCTCTGATGAGCAGGAAAAATAATTAAACTTACTTACAATTTAGTTTCAAAATGTGATTCATAATTCTGATAACATTGTTTTTACATATGTTTTTCTGTCTCAAGTCAAGCCACCCTCTCCTAATATCACCCTGGGACATCAGGAGCCATTAGAGATTAAGTGGCGCTCCTACTGTGGTGAGCTGCTTCTCTCCATGGGATCCTGTGAAATCCGAAATCGGGCTTTGGGAAACCTAGTTTGGCCTGAGGTGTCTTTTCTTAAAATTTTGATTTGCATCTAATTTTCTTCTCTTACTTTGATTAATGTCATCACAATTAAAAGCATGCTCAATATATTTTCCCCTTTCACACAGCATGAGACTGGATACCATGACTCCTATACACTTGAAAGCCCCCTGCCTGACACACTCTATGAATTTCAAGTTCGTTGTGACTGTAGCGAAGGGTTAATGAGTGACTGGAGTACAAGCCACAGGATAAGGAGTGCGGAGAAAGGTGAGTCCTTGTGTGCCTCCGGGTTGACAAAATGTGTGTATGTGCTGAATAATTCCACATTTTGAGAAATGGGTTCATTCGTTTTCTTGTTAAATGCCAGATGAGAAGATTGTTACAAGCTTCATATCTGTTCAATAACTAGAGGGTGTTTACCTCTGAGTGCATTCCTCTGCCAAGGTGGACTAATTCTGGATCCAACACTCTATTTGGATCTGCTGCAAATGCTTTCTTCACATATCTCTGTGGCTATGAGATATAAGTTGAAAGTACCTTAATTAATCCTAATTAACTTAGCTACACAATGGTAGCTGTTGCTAGTTCCTACAGCTCTATTTGTTACCATACAGTAACTGAATTATAAACACCCTAAAATACATATTTTTGTTCACAGAATCTGGATCATTATCTGGATCCGCATTAAAGTCTATATGTTTTAGCTCGTCTCTCTTAGAAAGTATTTCTTGAAAAGCATTTTATCTTGCAATGTTAAAAAGTTAAAAGATTAATAAAAAATCTGATGGTAATTCATGGTAACTTTTTTTTCTCAAACAAAATGTCTTACCTCATTCAGCCCCTGTTGGCAAGCTTGATATATGGATGGACTGTGGGCTGTTGCCTGCAAGCAAAGACTGTTCTCTAACCTGGAAGGTAGGTAAACAAATGATCCACAATCACTTTTCACTGACTAGAGTAATTGACTGGAATCTCACTTTGTGCACACTCACCAATTGCTATCTTGTCCTTGTCTTTATCCCATCCAGACGCTTCCTTTATCTCAGGCATGCGGTGCTATTGTGGGATATGAAGTTAAATTGCTTTACAATAATTCCACATGGAAACTGCTGAATTTGTCCCCAGCTGAGACAAGAGGCCCGCTGTTGTGCAATGAGACGCAGTGCCGCCTTACCTCCTCTCTAAAGGACGTATCATCAGTCAGTGCATCAGCCCTCAACTCTCGTGGTGCTACTGCTCCCTCTCATCTAGCTATGCCAAATCCAGGTATCAGCTGCCCAGATTTAATGATGTCATCAAAGTATGGACAATTTTGAATCAGGGGCTGTATTCACATCCCTTTTCGTCTGAACGTCTCTTCCATCTGGCTCACTAATATAAATATTGGGCATTTCAAACATAACAATCGTACTTCTACAATTGTTGGTCTAATTCATTTAGTGTTTTAGATCCAAAAGCACCTGGGATCTCTGAGACAGTTCAGAAGACGTTTATGTCATTAACACCCGGTCCCAGTCAGTCAGATCCTGCAGGAAATGAGCTTCATAATGTCGGCTGTTTGGACAAATAGGACAGTAATTCACTTTTTAGAGCATTTTGATGGGGAGTGGGTTGATAAGAATCAAACAAATATTTAATAATCAGAAAAAAAATCTTTAAAAAACCAGACATACAGTATTATTACATATACATTAAATAATTACTAAATTCAATAAATAAACCTATTGAATATGTCTAGAATTTCAGTATAAAGATTTTCATTTAATTTGTTAATATAATCTGAATATCTGTACATATAGTGTTGAATTATTCTTTAATTGAATTTATTTAGTACTAGTATTTAATTATAATTAATAATAATACAATCTAATTTGTCTCTTGCTTAGGTAAAGATGGAGATGTAAGAACTATAAACCTCAAGATGAATGAAGAGAACCTCACTGTGGCCTGGGATCTGCCCTCGAAGCCCCTCTCCAAACTGAAGGAATATGTAGTGCAATGCAAACAAGTGGAGTCACGTCTAGGCCAAGGATTTGATTGGGTCAAAGTGACCAATAACCAGACAACAGTGTTTTTTAAAGGTGTGTTTGAGTTGACTATTTTCATATTGATAAGAGCCAGAATTGGCAACAAAAAACTAAACGTTTAGCTTGTTAGACTTTGTGGTTTTACATGAAGATTAAACCCTTGTTTGCTAATCTTAAAGTGAATGTTTTACTCTGTTGTGTGTCTCCACCTACAGGTCACTTTATAAAGCACACTCCCTTCCAGGTGTCACTGTTCAAAATATCCCACAACATGACAGTCCGCTACCTTTCATCAGTCATCGGATATTCTCTTGAAGGAAGTGCGTATTTGGGCATTTTTCTTGGGCTGTCTTTCCTCTTGCTAAATCTGAACGCTCACCTCTCCTCATTAAGTGGAAGATAATCTTGTGGTCTTTGTGTCCCTTTCTCAATCACTTTTCAGTTCCCTCCAGCGTGCCCTCGTTTCAAGCATTTTCTATTGGTTCCACTTGGGTGACCCTGTTTTGGACGGCTGTTCCCTTATCCAAGCAGAATGGGGTGATCCAATACTACCTAATAGGATTAGGTCAAGAAAACGGTACGGACTGTAACAGTATACAGAATATTATAATAATTGAAATGCTATTATGTAATATTTTCTTTAATAATTTGTTTGAACCTTTTATCATAAAGGAATTGTAGGGAACTGTTAGATATTTTGAAGATATATTTGTTTGATTATTCTAGCCACATTAGTGGGTCTATGGATGGCAATGTTGGACTTTCAGTAAATCCACCATTCAGGTGATGGCTAATAGATGGAGCTAAATTTGATTCTCAGAGATTTTATATTAAGATGCGCAACATGACAAGTTTCCCAAAAGTTAACCAAAAGCGTCTCGATCGCCACTTTGTGGTTGGCTACAATATAGGTCATAAATCCCGCCTCCTCCATGTCAGTGGATGGAATGTGGACCAAAATTTTAAGTCAAAATACATATATGTATTATGTAAAATAAATATTTCCCAAATATAGTTCCTGTCATTTTAGGTAGAAAATACAACACTGATAAATGTCAATGTAAGATTGTTTTTAATTAGTTGCTGGCTGCTATAAAAACCGGGTGAAATGACATGATTGACAACAGAGCCTGACTCACGATTGCTCGAGTGTGTGTCTAGGCGGAACCTCTCTATTGCAGCCCCATCCCCTGAACACTGTAGCGCAGACCCTGGCATTTGCAAGATATCAAAGTTCATATCTGTGATATTTAAATAAACACATATGTTATTGCATGAAAGAGAAAAAAATTGAGTAATTTGCAAAGTGAAGAAATAGCATTGTATGTTTTTTTTGTGTCTCAGCCAGCTCTTCTCTAAATAATTGACCTTGCTCCAATCTCTTTGTCTCTCCTAGTGTCCAATGTGACTGCACACCCACAGAGTCCAGATGGGACTTATACGCTGAACCTTCTGAATCCAGGTCAGGAGTATGAGGTGTGGATAAGAGCTGTGACTAAGGCCGGGCCTGGAGCAAAAGCCACCACAACGTTCAAAACTAAACAGAGTGAAAATCATGGTACAGCATCACATAGTTTTACTCACGTTGACACATGCATTGGTTAATTTATCTCATCCAATTTCTCTCTCTCATTTCAGATCTTTTAAAACTAGTCCTGCTTCCACTATTGTTTATCAGTTTAATATGTGCTGCGTTTGTCTGGTGAGTATTTCTTTGTTAGTAGATATATTTTGAGTATCACAAAATCCTCTACTGCTAGTCATTGACAAATCTATAGTTACAGTGGAGATATTTAACCAACCATATAACTTTAGTGTTGCTATAACTAATCATGTTTATGAAATATTGATGTGAAGAAGTTGGGATTGTGAAGAGCCTTTGTCTTATGCCTCTTTCTTTTTTTTTTTACTTTTTTGTCTTAGCTTTTGCTTGGTAGCAGAAAACAAAATGTGTCCCCAGGTGAATTTATTGTTCAATGGGAAAGTGCCAGATCCCCGCAACAGCAACATCTTCAGAGGGATGAAGCACCAGGTGAGAAACTGATTTCAATTATAGGATTTCTTCTGAGCCTGGTTTAATCTCATAACAGGGTTTGCACTGAATGTCGAGCCTACATAATGCCATTATTTTTGTTTTCTACTGGTTACTGCTTAACCTGCTTACAATGACATGCTCTCGGATGTGAGGAAGTCCTTTTTCCTACTATGTAATTGCAAGAAGATTCTCTGTTTCCCACAGAAATAGTGGCAGAATCTTATTGTATAGAATATATAACAGGGTTTCTGCAGGGTCTTAAAAAGTTTTTTAAAAAGTTAAAATATTACACACTATGTCTTAAATACATTGAGGTAGGTCTTAATGTCTCTGCTTAGGACGCTGTATTAAAACAAATTAGACCAAATAGGAACTCATAACTGATACAAACACCTTGGTCAGAGTTTATCGCAGCAGACTCAGCTTGGCTGTAGGAAAGACTATGAATCCTTCCTGTCTCTACCTGTGTTTCCCGCGATATTGTTTTGAAGGTAAACCTCTTCTAAGCTTCTTCATATCTGCCGTGCTTGACATAGATCTTCCGTTTTATTTATTTTGTTTTTAAAAAGTCCTGCATTTAATTGGGTAAAACCCGGAGAAACCTTGTGCTAAACTATGTTTCATTATATGTAAATAGATTAATGTGGGAAACATTGTAAGTGCAAGAGTAGTTTTGGTCCATTTTGAAACTTGCAGGCTGCCACAGTCTAGGTAATTAATTGGAAACACTGGTGTGTGTGATCTTCCTATAGATGATTGACCCATTTAGCTCGATCTGCATACCCATCCCCGAGCCGCATCCAGATATCTCTGTTTTGGAGGTTGTTAAAATCCAGCCTGATGCTTTCACGTCCAAGCCGAAGGAAACCTCAGACCAAGAAGAGCCGAGGGAGAATGCTGTCACAGAGGAGTGTGGCAGGATGGACGGCAGTCATGGACGAGAGGAGTACAGCAAGATGGTTGACTCTGATGAGGAGAGGGACAGAGAGGAGGACAAGGAGGATTGTTGGAGCTCATCAGAGGAAGACCAGTTTACAACAGGTTATGAAAAGCACTTCATGCCCACTGCCTTGGAAATACTGGACGTTTGAAGATGCCTCCATATTGCTCAGTGGACATTTACCTCAGATGTGTGTTCAATGTTTTTTTATAATGTGCAAAATGTAGATTTTTAGATGATGACCTCTGTGCAGGTTTCTGTAGCCTTCCTCTGCAGGACCCTGGAGGCTGGACTCTTTTATATGTTTATTGTTTTATATTTTTGTTTCGCCATTTGGTCATCATGTTGGTTTTTCCTATTTCAGTTACAACTTTTGTCGTTCCCCATTTTGTCTTTGTATTGAGCCTGACTGTGAGAATACAAAGCCATTGTGTTTTTTAAGAGACAGAAATATGACACATTTTTCTATAAACTGACAATGAAATCTAGGTATTAATTCTGGCTGGAACCCTAATATACTTGACATCAAGATCACCCACCCGCCAACCTGAAGTGGCCTCATAGAGGCACACTGACTGAAGATCCTGCCCAGTATTAAATGATCATCTGAACATCTCATCTCTGCAGATTCATCTATAAAATGTTAAAATAAAATTCCTGGAATGGCGCTCAGTCGATCGCATTGCACTGCCAAGGCCCAAACAAGCCTCTGTCTGTTCAGGAAAAACTAAGTGGGGTGATCATGTGTATCGATATGTACAAACGCACAGACCTCAAAACCAATTGAACGATCCATCAGGAGGATTGTCTTATTTTATTTTATCTTTTAAGTTAGTTACTGATCAATTTCATGGATATTTCTTTGGCCCATTCAACATCATAAAGAAAAAAAAAACACTTAAACTCCTCATTCGAGGTCACAACATGTTTAAAAAAAAAACATTTAAGTTTTATTTTTAATCTTGCGAAATTATCATAAAACTTCCAGATTATAATATAAAATAAATAATGACTGAGGAAATATATATATATACAACTGTAACTTAGCGTAGTTGATCGTTTACGGCTCAGCATCAAAGGATTCATGGTCCATGTATGTCCAAGATAGAGAACACCGTTTTCTAATGGCGAGTGATCAAACTTTGACGCCACCATTGAGCCATTTTGCGACGCCCATTGAAAATTCCTCCAAAATACATACATTTTCACCACTTTCTAACTATCTGCAAATTTTTGTTAAGGATTTGAGCATGTTAACGCAAATTCATTTGCCTGAATAACAGGGGCGTCGTTAGGCCTGTTTTAGGGGGGCTGAAGCCCCCCTAAAATGTGCTTCAGCCCCTCAAAAATAATTATTGATATTTTTTTTTTTTTTTTAATTAAACTATTGTTTTACACATGGACAAGTTATTGATAACTCTAACATGCTACATGTCATTTTAAATTGACTTCAGTGCCATGAACATGTTTTCTGATCTGATATTGACCTCAACCATGAATAAATTGAAATAAATGTGTATATATACAGTAAATATATAAATGATAATGACTTGTGTGTGTGTTTGTGTGCGTGCGTGTGTGTGTATGCGTGTGTGTGTGTACGTGTGTACGTGTGTGTGTGTGTGTGCATGTGTGTGTGTGCGTGAGTGTGTGTGCGTGTCAGATTGGCGTGGTCAGTGTGATGGGTGGGCCCTCAGATGAGATGATAGTATTATTATTGTATTGTTGTCATAATTAATATATAGATTTGACCAAATGTAAAAAAGTTAAGAAACATTGTTTGTCTATGCTCTGCTGTGTTCGTATGAATAGTAGCAAACTAAATGAATCACACTGATTTGTTTCACTCCAACACTGTGTTAATTGATCAATGAATCCTGTATGTATATTCAGAAAGACAGAGGTAGATGTTACTGTACTAGTTATTTTTATTCAAAAAGTTTAACATATTTACAACACATCATTAGATCATTTCAAATATGTACAAAGGGGGACAGGGGAGGGGTTTGTTTTGAGGAGTAGAAAAAGGGTGAGGGCGGGGGCTTCTCCACCTCTTCTCTCTCCTCCAGCTCATCTCGGCCTCCTCCTTTCTGTAGCTCAGTCCCATAGTTGGAGTTTTCTCCTGCTGCAGTTTCGTCTCCTTTCGGCCCTGAAGCAAGCACCTTCTCGTTCTCCTTCTCCATGTTGACCTCCACCTCACTGCTCACTTGTGCAGACTTGCTTCCAGAATTTTAGCCTTGGCCTGACAGTCAGTGAGCTCCGCCAAGCAGTCAACATAGGCCCTGAGGCGAGCATGCCCTTTCTTCACCTCCTTCGTTATGACAACATCTTTGTCTTTCACCTGGTTTTCCAGCTGCTCCACCTTCTCCGTCAGGGCCTGGATCTCATTCTCCTTCTCCGTCTCCATCTCCCTCTCGGTCTCAGTCTCAATCTTAATCTCCTTCTCCTTCTCCGTCTCCTTCTCCTCCTCCTTCTCCGTCTCCACCGCCATCTTTATGATATCATCTCTGTCTTTAAGATGGTTTTCCAGCCGCCACACCTCCTCCTTAAGAATCAAAATGTTCCTGTTGGCTCGGAGGATTTCTACATTGTAGATCGTCACAAGTTTCTCCTTCTCCTTGTCCTTCTCCTTCTCCTTGTCCTTGTACTTCTCCTTCTCTTTCTCTTTCTCCTTCTCTTTCTCTTTCTCCTTCTCCTTCTCCTTCTCCTTCTCTTTCTCTTTCTCCTTCTCTTTCTCCTTCTCCTTCTCCACCTCCACCTCACTGCTACATCCTGTATCAGGCTGAGGTGGCTCCTGGTGCAGCCTTGCTTCCATCAGCTTAACCTTGGCCTGACAGTCAGTTAGCTCAGCAAGGCAGTCGAGATAGGCCCTGAGGCGAGCGCGCCGTTTCTTCACATCCTTCGCTATGACAACATCTTTCTCTTTCAGCTGGTTTTCCAGCTGCTCCACCTTCTTCGTCAGGGCCTGGATCTCATTCTCCTTCTCGGTCTCGGTCTCAATCTCCTTCCTCTTCTCCTTCTCCTTCTCCTTCTCTTTCTCTTTCTCCGTCTCCTTCTCCTTCTCCTTCTCCTTCTCCACCGCCATCTTTATGAACTCATCTCTGTCATGAAGCTGGTCTTGCAGCTGCCACACCTCATCCTTAAGAGCATTGATCTTCCTGTAGGCTGTGAGGAGTTCGTCATTGAGGATCTTCAGAATATCTGGTTTCTCCATGGTTCACCACAGAGAGTAGATCTATCTTTTGAAGAAGCTGTTGGATGAGTTGATGCACTATTTTCCGAAGAAGTTTCTGCTCTTGTCTGGAACTTGAAGTCAAAAGGCTTTATGTCTGCAGGTGACAAGATGAAATAGTGTGTAAGATTTAGGTGAATTTGATCAATCAAACATTCAATATAAAACAATTGACACAGATAGAGAGACACCCGCAGAGAGAAGGAGAGAGAGGGAGAGAGACAGACTGGCTGGTTTAAGCGAGAGATTGAGAGAGAGAGAGCGAGAGAGATTGAGAGAGAGAGAGAGAGAGAGAGATAGAGAGAGAGAGAGAGAGAGAGAGAGAGAGAGAGAGAGAGAGAGAGAGAGAGAGAGAGAGAGAGACTCCCCTCCTGCTACGTGTGTATCTGGTTGCCATGGAAACTCAACTGAATGCAACTGCTCTCTCCTCACTGGGAAGAGAGAAATCTAAACTCTGAGTGCACCACTCAAACAACTATAATTCAGAAACTATAAGTCCTATCTGTGAAATAAAGACATCGGGAGAATTCCAAGACTTTGCCGGACACACAGATATATTTGAAATTTGTGAGAGTAAAAAAATGGGGCCGTGTGAGCAAGTTATGCAAGTTGATGCTCCTTCCAGAAAAGTTTTCTCTGAAATAACATTAGACCCAATAGAGAGGGATTGTTTTTTTCCTTAAAGCAGCTACACACCTCATGTAATGTGCTCCTAGCATTAACTTAAGCTTCCGTCAACTTGTCCTTCAACACATTCAAACTACACATTAACCAAAAAATCACCAGTAAATTGTTTGGGGAAATAAAACTTCCCTCATCAATCACCATGGCACCAAGCCCCTTTGATTTGAATTTGAATCTGAATTTGATTGGCAGTGATGGAAGCTGTTGTTTTTTTAACTTGTCTTAAATACTAAAGTTAAACACCAAGGTTAATCTTCCCAATGTTACAAAACACATTGTTTGGTAGAATAAGCTGTGAAATGGGAACATTTCCTGGTGCTACAGGTGTTTTGTCCACAATGCCTCGCTCTGCCTGGCCTCGGCGACTTAAAGCTACTTAGCATCACGTTAACACATATCACTCATTAAGATAAGCAGCAGAAAACACAAAAGAAGCCAGCAACAACATTTTCACATTTGTCATAAAAGCAACAGAAAACCGCACATTATCAACATGTAACAGCAGAAGCTTCATATTATACAGTGGTTTAATTTCCAACTTGAATAATGAGCCTGAATTGTATCGGTTAGCATGCTGGGTAAATACAGAGAGAGGGTGAGACATGACTTACCTCAGTCAAGGTCAGAGTGCAATAGCAACTGTCTTAAACTTTAACAGTATTTAAAGCAATCAACAGCCAATCAGAGGTCTCCTATCAAAATACCAACTATGATGCTGTTCATCAAAGCATCAAAGGAGGTATTGAGAGAGTGTCCCTGTCAATCAAAATAATCTTCTATTTCAAATCTTAGCATCTGGTTGCTATGGTGATAGAACCACCTACTGATGAGGAAGTTTTGCAATCATTTATTTCAGTAAATAAAAACAGGACGTTTCATTTTGGTGGACTTTTAATTGCGTCATTCTTGCAGCATCTGATCTTTAATTTTGTAATGGCTCCTGTCTTATCACCTTCTTCTCTTAGTATTAATATATATATATTATATATATATATACAATATATACTTACATATATGTTTATATACATATACATATGCATGTATACATACATACACATACACATTGTGTGATGGTAGAAAATGTATTTTGTTTCATTTAATTCTCTATTGTTCATTTTGTCGTGTAACTCTTAGCCGCAGTATTTCATCACAAACGAACATGTGAACATTATACAACCCAGGATATTTCCAAACAAAATTCAGACTTAAATAGTTTAAATTTATTTTACCAAGAGGTTCATGTCACACTGTAAGGAGAACATTTAAGAAAATACGATTTTCTACAACCACAAATTCCATTGCACAGAAAATACCTTCATAGGTGTCTATGGAAGAGAGTAATACAGCTCAGAACTCAAACAAAACCTAAAGAATCACGGAGACGGATGACCAATTACAATACATATGACTAACTGGATATGAAATGACTTCTACAAGAGGATATGACATTTTGATCATTTTGCGCATCCCTAGTTTTCATTGAAATGCTTGTTCTCTCACATGAAAATACTTTGTTCTTTAAAATGCCCAACAATGTTTGTCAGTAGGACTTCCTGATATCTTCCTCAACAATCAATGGACACACATTCTGTTCATCCACCGACTGCCCTACCTTACACATGGCATGAGAGTATGATTTTGAAGGTCAGATTTCAAAAACATCTCAGAGTTCATTTTTACTGTTTTAGATTCTTAGTACTGGAGATCCTTAACATCGTTCTGTCTAAAGTCGATTTTAGGTCTATTTAAGAAGACGTGTACTGTTTGTAGTGATCTATTAATGCAAATGCAACAAATTGGCAGCTAACATGGTCTATCAATGAGGCCTAACTGGTTTGACCGCTATAGAGGCTTTTGGAATATATGAACTTTATATGAACGGCATATCAACGACAATAAAGAACCAATGTCTGCTGCAGATGTTCTTTAGAAATTTGTATTATTGTACAAAGATGACAAGAACTGTAGGAGTAACCTTTTGTACTTCATTTCTTTGTCAACATAACACACCATTCATTATATAAGAGAAGTTTTTTATGAGATCAAATTCTGACCTGATGTTTTGACACATTCTTCTTCAGCGTGTCTTACAGTGCAGGGCTGTAATATTAATGCTGCTATCTGTCCTGCACCTCACGTCACCTCTCTGTTCCTCTGGTAACTCAGACCAAATGCTTTCCTGAAAATCCATGTCATATTTATACTGTATTTTGGCAAACTGTGTGCACACAGCAGCACTGGATGATCTTGAGTCTTTACTTTGTTGCTCAAACTGTGAGTTATATCAGTCATTATAAGAGTGAAGTCCTCGCAAAGAGATGTAATCCCTGACACAGCCAATATTTTCAACATTATTAGAAATAGCTCCGTTTTTTTAAACCCCTGCTTATCAAACAAAGTGGAAAAAACTATTCTTCTCAGGTTCCTTCTCAGGCATGCACATGTATTTATTCTTACAGTAATGTGCTTCTTTTAAATGATAAGCAGTGTAGTATATGAGGAATAATGCAGTGTGGCATGCATCTTAATTATCTCGACAGACACATAATGGTTTCGGGTCTTTCTAAAACAAATGTAGCATTTAAATCCAGAGCCTAAATTAGTCAATTGTGAAATTTAAAAAATCTATTTTACTCAATCAGCTGAATGGAAATATATTATCAGGTGCATGTAGAATATATATGTAGAGTATTTCTTTCTTTCTCTCTCTTTCTACATTTCTTGTCTGTTTGTAGTACTTTTGTGTGTCTCTCTGTAGCCATTTTGTGCCACTTCAGACTTGTGTTGTGTCTCTTAGTCTTTTTTTGGTCTGTTTGCAGTGGATTTGTGTCAAATTATATTTGTTTGGTTAATCTTTATAGTTATTTTTAGTTTCTTGGTAGTTGTTTGTTCTGCCTTAAAATATATAAAACAAGCAAGACGATTTATATAGTATTGACATTGACAAATGTGACAACTGAAACAATAACATTTGTATTGGAATCTGCACCATCAGCAAATGTAGTCATCCTTATAAATCCTAAACATCTCATTTAATTCAATTCAAAAATATATCAGGCAGCACTATTTTGACATGTGACCATCAGATACTACAAATTGCAGCACTGACTGAGCTTTCTCATAGGTTTGACCCAATAGTTAATACTTTCTCTGGGCTTCAGAAGAGAGTTTCCCTTTAAGTGCCACAATAAGAATCCTTTTCCAACAGGTTGGACATCTCCATCCAGGACAGGTCCTACTGCACCTCAGTCACATCCAACTTGGTGGCAGGAAGCACCCCTGCTGGAACTTCCTGTTTGGAAACTGGCCAGCAGCTCCAATTGCAGAACTTCTGGTACCTTCAGGAAAATACAACAGGCAGTGAATAATTTACTTCACCACCTGTTGGGCTTGTCGTTCATGCAGTAGAAAGTAGGAAGTCAAGACGGATGAAGATTTTATAAATACTAACCTGTAGTGACAAACGAGCCAAACAGTCAAAGGAATGATGATCAGAAGTAGAACCCCACATGAAGCAAAGATCCATTTCCAGGAACCTGATCAAGACGACATAATACTTGTTTAAATAAATAAAACTGTTATAATAACAACAACAATTGGATTTCCAATCATCTTGGCGGGCAGATGTAGTAAGTGTCAGGAAAGGGCCCACTGTATTTTGGTATTAAGCTGATCCAGTCACTTTTGATCTCTTTCTTTAACATTGTGCTTTAAAACGTTTTCCCAGGGAATAATTCTTGGACCTTAATGAAAAAAATCTGCCGTATGTAGAGGACTGATATCTATGAGTGTGTGAAATTTGGTGCGGCTTGATTGTATTTAAGGGGACTGCTGGGCCTTGGTGAATATGCGCTCTACTGAGTCCCATTCTAGTTTCTTTCATCTCATTAGATCCTGAGGGATCTTCCTGATGAAATTTGACCTTGATGAAAAGACAGAGCAGGAGGAGAACCAGACAACCAAAAGGCTTCACTCAATAATGGAAAATGTGTTGATTAATATTGAGTTTTTCCTCCAAAACAAGTAGACGTATATAAATAAGAAAAATACCAGTGGAGGCTGGAGTCTCCTCTGATGTGAAGTTTCCTAAAATAAACAACAGTTGATATGTGACACTGATCCACTTCTATAGAACACACAGCAGAGTGATGATGTTCAGCTGACCTCTGTCCGGTCTCACTGATAACCAGCTCTCTGGAATCTGCAGCTGTCTGACGCACACCTGTAGAAGCCTTCATCTTCCCGTGTCACATTCTTAAGAGTCATCTTTACGACTTGGTCTGAACCGGACGAACTGTTAGAGTCAATCAATGCTCCGTTTTTAAAGAAGCTGGTTTGTTTGTGTTTGCCGCTCTGATGCTGATAACACAAGGTGACATCGTCATCCGTAAACAGAGGGGAGGCTTGGGTCTTCAGAATTATGTCGCCATCTGTGGAAGAAAAATACTTCTTTTAGCTCCTAAGGATGCTGAATGTTTGCTCGCGCAAACATTCAGCATCCTTAGGGGCTAAGCCCCCCCTTTCTTTCAACCCTAGAAACGCCCCTGCTGAATAATAATAATCCTTAAAATGTCAATAGGGCCTCACGTCTGTCAGTGCCTGTCAGTGGTCGGCCCTAATAAACAATAATAATATTAAACCACCCTGTAAAGATTCGACTTTTAAAAGAAAACATTTCCTGGCATGTAATATATTCCTAACATTGTTATTTGTGGTTTGTTTGTGGGTTATAAACTCATTTATGTTAGTATGTAAATGTGTAGGCAAAAAAAAAAAAAAAAGCGAACACGTTCTGAGATCTCGCGTAGTTAGCGAAAAGTCGGTCCCACGGAAGCCGCCATAGGTCAGTTGCAATCGGCGTGCTCATTTGAACCGGAGGAACCGCTACGAAGAAGAGGGGAAGAACAGCGGCCCAGTCCTGAAAATCCACCTTTCAAGTCGACATTGTAGGTACATTACATCCGTGTGTCGCGCTTACCGGCAGATCGCGTCGATTCCACCGCCCGATCGGCCTCGTTGTTCCGATAAAGCGAGTTTAAGTAACCGATATGTAGCATTAGCCTGGCTGTTAGCATTAGCTTCGTCGTCAGACACTGGCAGGACGAATTAGCGGCTAACACCAGCTTGCAAAACGTGTTCACCGGGTTTGTGCCTTCTCTCTGGCTGCCAGAGTTGTTTTAACCACGATGTCGCACACGAGTACTCGGATGTTATCTTTCTTTAACAGGATACCCCGGTCCGTGGCTTCATTTCGGGCAGCAAACGGTGCATTTGTGTCGGTTTCCAGTGCCGGGCGCCCTGGAAACACCCAGGCTCGAAAGTGCAGTGCAGAGCAGGCCCGAGTTAGAAGAAGGGCAACTTTGCTCGCACAGGCTCCGCTGGTTGTAAACATCGCAAATCGGGTCATAATCGACCGATAAATGATGAGATATAACGAAGGGGAGGTGATAATAACAGTCAAAGTGGAGTTAAAGGGGAAACTATCTGAGCTGTTAGCTTGGAGCAGGGTTTGTGTCGAGGCTGTTTCTGCTCAAACTTCACTCGAGGACATTTATCCCCCAACCACCGAGGAGGGGGGCGCCTCGACGGGGGGAACCTAAACTCAGCTTCTCGGCTAAACTTTTCCCACATTCCGTCCAACCACGGGCGGACACGACCTCCCTCTCCGCACACCACGCCAGGGCCGTGTTCAGTCGTGACGGGGTCGGCCACATGTGCTCCGCAGCTCCGGGTTTGAACGCGAGACGTCGAGGCTCGAACGCATTTCCTGAAAGTCGCCCCAGCGGGCCGGGTGGCGTGGGGGGTGGGGGCCGGATTAACTCTGGAGCGGTTAAGCCGGTTCACGGAGATTTCAGCCGGTCGTCTTAACTAATGCCCTCGTTTTTGTACTGCAAGCCGATTCACCCCCCCCCCCAAAAAAAAACAAAACTCTGGAGGAACCTTTGTGCCCCCTCGTCTGCACACATGCCCCCGCTGGCCTGGTCCCTTTGCCCCATGGCCATTCGGCACATGGGTTGGGAAAAAAACCCACCTTATCTAACTTTGAAAAAAAGCCATTGTAGCTGACTGGGAAAGGCCTCCCAGTTATTAGCAAAGATATTTCAGACTTAATAACCTCTCATAAAAGAAAGTGAAGTGCAAAGTTCATTACAAAGTAAAAAAGGTATGACAAGAATACTGGTAATATTACATAATCGGCTGGAATATTAACGAATCTCAAGGTACAAGCGCATCAGATCTTCTTCCTCTTTATATTATATATTCTGTAATTTATTTTAATTGTCCGTTTAGATTTCCTAACCTTACACGTGGCCTCTGGAGATGATGCATTCAAAAAAACATCTGATTACCCCTGATGGTGTTTGTATTCATACTGTCTGATCCGGAGACCACTTGTTTATTAATGTATTCAAATTAATAAACGGGCCCAATTTAGTGTGTGGATTAATTTATGTGCGTGTTCTTGTCTTTCAGGATGGATTGGCAGCCAGATGAGCAGGGACTTCAACAGGTCCTCCAACTGCTCAAAGACTCGCAGTCGCCTAACACAGTCACGCAGAGAGCTGTCCAACAAGTATCCTACTACAGCGTGGCCGGGCGGTCTGAAGAGATGTTTTACTAGTTTGTGACGTGTTTATGCCGATGCAATGTTGACCTGTGCTTGCAGAGTACTGTCCACAGGTTGAGAATTTTTCTGTGGGTGACCATGAGTTATATATTCCACTGGCCACTGTGTTGCGTTTACATGAATTGAAGTCGTATTTCAGGATCCTCACCTTTGTCTGCACCAGATTTGACCTGTTCATACATATTACACTCAATGTAAGCCTAATTAGTTTCATTGTGATCTCTGCATTATTTCTGTAGGAAGTCACAAAAGTAAAAATAACCCGTCCTGGCGGAAGTAATAAATATTCCATAAAAGTCTTGAGGTCACTGAAAATCTATTTAGGCAAATAGAAAAATATATGTGAGAAGCTGCAGATTATATGTAAAGACAAACATGGTTCATCCTTTCCCCAGTGTGAAACTGAATAACAAGAGTTAGCCTTTGAGAACAAAAGTTGGATTGTTGAAGTTGGAAGCTCTAAAGGTAAAGAGTCCTTAACTTTCATGACAGAAACTTGAACAACTCAACCAGTTCCCCGACTTCAACAACTATCTCATCTTTGTCCTCACACGCCTCAAAACTGAAGGTGAGTAGCCAAACCTGTTTCGCCCCTCCAATGTGTCTGATATAGGTCGCCATTGACAGAGGGATGATGCCGGGGGTGAATGGTGACAATCACAGATTGTTGAATAGTATAATTTACATAAATTTGGTTAAGAGCTGATCCAACCTCTCAAACCCTTTTTCCATTCATAAGATGTCAGTATGTGTCCTTTATAACCTTTTCAGTCAATCAGAATAAACTATTAATGGTCTAGAACAAGATAATAAACATTCACACGAGCAAAAATAAATGTTGGTGATTGGAAGAAATGTGTAGTTGCATGGTTACATTGCCTGCTATTCCACACAATGAATCGTACATATTTTAAAACAGGAAAGGGGAACGTGACAGTTGTTAACAGTAATGTTTAGGTCATTACCCTGAACTGTTGGAAATGGTATAGAAGAAAATCTAATATCGGGACATCCTTTCAAGGTACTCACTGATTGGGATATTTTCTCTTTATTTTGTACCCTCTGTTCAGATGAACCAACTCGCTCTCTGAGTGGACTGATTCTGAAGAACAATGTTAAAGCCCACTACCAGAATTTCCCCCCGACTGTTGCTGAATTCATCAAGCAGGAATGTCTCAACAACATCGGCGACCCATCGCCGCTCATTCGTGCCACCATTGGTGAGTTTGTGTTTTGTGTCGTCTGTGTGTAGTGAATGTTACACTCCATCACGGGTTCTTTTTGTGGGGGACTTTCAATCCACACACCAAGTGCTCCTTTTCTGTTTACACCTGGAGATGATTACAATTAAATCACCTGAGTATCTGTGAAGGTATTTGTATTCATACTGTCTGATCCAGAGCTGCTGCAAAGACAACTGCTCGTCATCCTTTTAATTATGATTCTATCTGAAGTCGGATTTCTTCTGCCCAACCTTTTCACCTCTAGGCATCCTCATCACTACTATTGCCTCCAAGGGAGAGCTACAGACGTGGCCTGAACTACTGCCACAGCTCTGCAACTTGCTCAACTCGGAAGACTACAACACCTGCGAGGTTTGCACTTAGCTTAATATGTGATTATTCTTTCAGTGAAAACAAGCACTGACACTTACGTCAAAACCTTGCGCATCCATAGAGGTGAACTCACTTATTCTGGAAGATAAGATCTTAGCCCAGGTTGAACGTGTGGGTCTAGTCATGCAGAGAATTACATGAGGTTCCCAGACTCAATGGAATGTACACGTAACTAATGAAGAGAATGGTCAGACATTAGTGATAGAAGAGCACATCTCACTGTTAAAAAGACATGACTCAGTTTAACTGATTGTGCTACAATCACATAAATCCTCTCAATTTTTTTAATGAAATATTAAAATTATTAGTGGAAGCTCTGAACGACCAAACCTAAGTGTGAGAATACTCTTGATTGTGTAGAGACATCTTTAGCCTTTGTAACTACAACAATTTCTTTAAAAACTATGATGTAATTGATGCCTGTGCAGTGAATTCAGTGCTCCTGCTCCCGTTTGATTTTCTGATGCAGTCTCATTCTCTCCTCTGTGTCCCTGTATGTTTGCGTTTGATTTGACAGCCTCTCTATGTATGTCCGTGTCTCAGGGCTCGTTTGGAGCACTGCAGAAGATCTGCGAGGACTCGTCTGAGCTGCTGGACAGCGACGCTCTGAACAGACCCCTCAACATCATGATACCTAAGTTCCTTCAGTTCTTCAAGCACTGCAGCCCCAAAATCAGGTACAGGACAGAAAACGGGAGTCATTTCTCAGTGTAGTCTGCTGTTAGAATCTGGAAGTGATGCAAACCAACATCTGACTTACAGTGAAGGTGTTTGTATTCATACTGTCTGATCCAGATATTTCATGTTTACCCCTTACACTGAAAGAATATTCATATTTAATAAAGCTTGTATTGGTTCCTAGCAGGATTTAGTCGGTGGTGCACTGTATGTGATATTTCATCCATTTTCAGAATAAAGCATTAATTGAGCCTCACTGATGCTGGTTCGTCATTGTGGCCACATTCAAATAGATTTTAGTTTCTAACAAGCTTTTAAATACATTTTCCGCAGAGTAATATATCCCTACATCTTTTCACCCACAGTGTTCTTCCTCGTTTCATTTATTTTAATGAAATATTAACTACAATGTGTTAAATTAAATTTTCGAACTTTCCATGTTAATATAGTAAATATTTGTAATGACAAATACTTTGTTTAAAGAACGGTTGTCGTTATATTATTTCTGTTCGACTCAACCCACAACACACGTTCCACTGGATTGATCAAATTCTGTCATCTCTGCAGGTCCCATGCCATCGCCTGCGTGAACCAGTTCATCATTGGAAGAGCTCAGGCCCTAATGGACAACGTAGATACTTTCATAGAGGTGAGTTGAGTTGGAACAAGGACATCAATCAGGTTGTCTTTGAATAATATAGTAGAACTTTTTTTAGATGTGCATTGTCAATATAATCAAACACAAATCTCTCACACTAAATATCTTTCTGCTCTTATTCCTTCTCTCCCCTCTAGAGCCTTTTTGCACTGGCAACAGACGAGGACTCAGAGGTTCGAAAGAATGTGTGCCGAGCCCTGGTCATGCTACTGGAGGTCCGCATCGACCGCCTCATCCCCCACATGCACAGCATCATCCAGGTGAGCTCAGCTGCGCACTCTTTGTACGTCCACTTAATTAGTCTTTTGGCATCTGGACATGATGACAATCCCAGCTCATTGAATTACAATGATACCTTAAGTTCCTAAAATATCCGATCCAGATTTACCAGTTGTTTCTGCAAACTGTCACCGGTATTTTTCTCTTTCCCCACTGTTATCAATGAGTCTGAAACATGTGGTTTTCCTCATCTCTTGCAGTACATGCTGCAGCGGACCCAGGACCCCGATGAGAATGTGTCCCTTGAGGCCTGCGAATTTTGGTTGACTCTAGCTGAGCAGCCCATCTGTAAGGAGATGCTGTCTGGACACCTGGTGCAGTAAGTAGAACTTCTGTCCATGACTAAGATGATTTCATGTGATAAATAACCAACACACAAACTGTTTTCTACAATTTTTTCCAAAACTAATCTTTATTCTTCCCTCCCTTTTAAATATAGACTGATACCAATCTTGGTGAATGGGATGAAATACTCGGAGATCGACATTATACTGTTAAAGGTGAGCTCTCTTTTTGTTCTTGCCACGCTATACAACACCTGCTGAAATATGCCATTCCCTCTTTGACTGAAAACCAGTCTCATAGCCGTAAATAATTTGTGATGGAAAATCCGAAACAAAGACATCGTTCATGAGGAAGATGATGATTTAGAACCGACCCTAGTGCAGTTTTAAATCAGTGTCTACATATGACGAAGGTGCAGTGCAGCTGAAGTAGAAATTGTGTGTGTCTGTCCAGGGTGATGTGGAGGAGGAGGACGAAGCAGTACCAGACAGCGATCAGGACATCAAGCCCCGGTTCCACAAGTCACGCACTGTCACGTTGCAGCACGAAGGGGGGGAGGGAGAGGAGGGTGAGGACATTGAAGACGATGATGATGACGATGACGACACACTGTCCGACTGGAACCTGCGTAAGTTGAGGACCAATACAGCTACAGCGATGCTCTTTAAACTTTTTTTTTAAAGGTTTTTCATTTATCTTTCTCTAGGTTTTACACACATTTTTATTAAAGTAGAAACTTCCCGATGTTTCGTAGTTTTAACCCTCGGATGTTGCCTTGAGAGCAGTTTTAGGAAAACTTCCGCTCAAAGGTCATGTTTTAAAACAGTGTTGTTATAAAGGTTTTTCTCTTGGGTGTAGGAAAGTGTTCTGCTGCAGCCCTCGATGTGCTGGCCAATGTGTTCCGTGACGACCTGCTGCCACACCTCCTTCCCCTCCTGAAGGGCCTGCTTTTCCACCCGGACTGGGTCATCAAGGAGTCGGGCATCCTGGTGCTCGGGGCCATTGCTGAGGGTAAGGCTCCACACATTTTCATCCAAACATGCATGCTATGCTATCTTTAAGGTTGCTAGTATACAAATGGCTTTTCTAAGGAAAATCAAACTATTCAGAAAAACAAAATTAGGTAGAATCACGCAACTAATATGTCTGCGATAAAACGCATAACAATAAAGTAACAATAATCTCCTCTTGCCATGGCTCAGGCTGCATGCAGGGCATGGTGCCCTACCTGCCGGAGTTGATCCCTCACCTCATCCAGTGTCTTTGTGAAAAGAAGGCCCTGGTGCGCTCCATTGCCTGTTGGACCCTGAGTCGTTATGCACATTGGGTGGTCTCCCAGCCCCCAGATTCCTTCCTCAAACCCCTGATGACTGAGCTTCTGAAACGCATCCTGGACAGCAACAAGAGGGTGCAAGAAGCTGCCTGCAGGTGAGCTGCTACACACTGGTCCTCTTCGTATGTGGATTTGATGAAAATCCTGTTTCATTGACAAACAATGATACACGTTGTTCCCATATTGTTCTCTGATCAACATCCTGCATGTATTGCTCCTGGACCAGTAAATTAGATTACAGGATTCAATGCTAATGTCCTCCGTCTTGGTTTTCTCTTAGTGCGTTTGCCACCCTAGAGGAGGAGGCATGTACGGAGCTGGTTCCCTACCTGAGCTTCATCCTGGACACGCTGGTCTTTGCCTTCGGGAAGTACCAGCACAAGAATCTCCTCATCCTCTACGATGCCATAGGAACTCTGGCAGACTCAGTGGGTCACCACCTCAATCAGCCTGTAAGTGCCTGTGCAAAACATTCTGGGAAAGGTCTTTTTATCGAGTTTAGATTTGGGACATCACTTTGGGAAATGTACTTATTTGGCCAATAGTTGGATGATAAGATTGATACCACTGATACTTGTTTTACACTTTGGTTTTCTGTAAATTACACAGACAGATTAACCTTATCCTAGTTCTCTCTCTACTGCTGGCTCACCACACTCCGTGATGATCACTCATCAGACATTCGAAATCTGAATATATGTTGCGGATGATTTTTGATTCTGAGATGTGTGGCTAGTGTTTTGCGGTTATAGGGAGGAAGAACATATGTTTCTACACAGAATTTTCCCACTCAAGACAGTGTAGGTGCTAATTTGGCGGCACTCTTGCAAGTTGATCACTCAATAACTGACCTATCATTGAGTTACAGTTCTGACAGAATGATATTTCCAATGACACAGGGCAGGTTTTATGGAGATTATACAATAATAATGTTATGAAGTGAATCAAAGGTGGTTGTTGGTTTCCAGTCTCGCTTAACTCTTTTCCACAGTTTTTCCCTTTCTTACCATTACATTAAGAAGTAAATAAGAATGGCAGAGAGATCTAATCGGTTCCTATCATTTTTCAGGAGTATATTCAGAAGTTGATGCCCCCCCTTATCGGCAAGTGGAATGAGCTGAAGGATGAGGACAAGGATCTTTTCCCACTACTAGAGGTGAGCATTCATTTTTTTAAGTCACAGTCCGATTACACAACTAACAGAGGATCATGCTAAAGGGTAAATAATATGATTGCATGAAGAGTGTCACCTGACCAAAAGTATGTTTTTATCCCATTGGGTATTTGACTGCCTTCATGAAATGTAATGTAATTTTTCATCTTTCTGTTTCTTCCAGTGTTTATCATCCGTTGCCACTGCTCTGCAGAGCGGCTTTTTGCCTTACTGTGAGCCTGTCTACCAGCGCTGTGTCACTCTAGTCCAGAAGACACTAGCTCAGGCTATGGTGAGATCATGCGCATAGTAAATAGGTTGTGCGTTTTTTTTTCTCGAGACTTGAAGAAGAGACATTGAACCTTTTTTCTCGTGTCTGCACAGATGTACAACCAGCATCCAGACCAGTACGAGGCTCCTGACAAGGATTTTATGATCGTTGCCCTGGATCTGCTGAGCGGCCTGGCCGAGGGATTGGGGGGGAATGTGGAACAGCTGGTTTCCCGGTCCAACATTATGACGCTCCTTTTCCAGTGCATGCAGGTATAACGGTGTTTTCCTTATTTGTTTCCATGATTTTCTAACACACATAAAAAATGCATGCAAAGATGCATCAGGTTATACACAGTATAAAACTTGGCCTCTTTTGGAGCAGTAGTGAGAAATGAGTTTAGAATTGGGACATCGTTTTGGGAAATTTACCTAGTTGGCCAATAGTTTGATGAGAAGATTGATACCACTGATACTTGTCTTACACTTTGGTTTTCTGTAATTTACACAAACAAAATCTAACAGTATTTAGTGTGTGACATGTTTTATAACGATTAACCTTATCTTAGTTCTAGATGTCTACGGCTGGCTCGCCACACTCCGTGATGATCACTATCAGACATTCGAAATCTGAATACATGTTGCGGATGACTTTTGATTCTGAGAAGTGTGGCTAGTGGTTTCCAGTCTCGCTAAACTCTTTCCTACAGTTTTTCTTTCTGACCATTTCATGAAGAAGTAAATAAGAATGGCAGAGAGGTCTAATCGGTTCCTATCATTTCTAAGGAGTATATTCAGAAGTTGATGCTCAGGTAACACAAAGTATAAAACATGATGTTATCTTTTTGCAGGACACAATGCCTGAAGTGAGGCAAAGCTCGTTTGCTCTGTTGGGTGATCTAACTAAGGCCTGCTTCGTCCATGTGAAGCCTTGTATTGGTGAGTGTGCTTCACTTCTGCGTTGAGCAATTTATTTAATCACCTTTCCTTTACTGTCTGGCTATGGGGGAGCACTCGGTACTGATGCATTGTTACACCTGTCAATCGTAAGCCGTAGATGGTGCAGTGGCTTCACAGATGAGAGGTTGTAAAATAGTTGAATTGGGTATAAGTGAATGTGTTCTAAGCAGTGTGTCTGTGTTCTCCCTCCAGCTGAGTTCATGCCGATCTTGGGGCTCAACCTGAACCCAGAATTTATCTCTGTGTGTAACAACGCCACCTGGGCCATCGGGGAGATCTCCATGCAAATGGGTGAGAAAGCAGGTCACATGTTTTTTTTTTTTTTGTTTTTTTGTTTTTTTTAACAAATGGTTGCCTTCACCGAATACAAGTGCGAATTATCTGGAAATGACGACACACCCAGCTCATTGACACACAATGATACATTATGTTCCTATATCTTCTGATCCAGATGATGCACTTGTCATATGGCTCGTACTTAACGGCTCAGTGTTTGCTATATTTATCTTTTAAACAGATTTGCTTGTGTGTGACCTAACAAATGCAACTTGGTCAGCAGGTCTGTGCACACAGCACTGCCTCCCTCCGTAACTCATTAACGTTTTTTTTCTTTGGCAACTGGTAGATCTTTGTTTCAGACAATTAAAGGCATTTTTAGTAAAGGTTTCCTGATAGTGAACGTGGGTTTGATGGCAACACTAGATCCAGCCTTCTTATGCTTGTGCATTGTGAGCGTGGGTTTGCGCGCATGCTTTTCCGGCGTCATTGTGCGTGATCCAGTCATCCCAGTGACACTCTGTGTGGTATCCTTACAGGCACAGGTGTCAAGCAGCAAACAGGGGATTGTCCAGGTGAGCGTAGGGACACCTGCGAACCAGTCGTCTGTTTTGACCGAAGAGTGCAAAAATCTAAAGAGTTTTCCTGTCAGATGTGTTGAAATTCGCTGCAAAATGATTGGCTGTAGTTCAAACAATTCAGGTCAGTTCACTTTAATGAAATGCTCTGTCTCTGTTGTATGTCTCTAGGTGCGGAGATGCAGCCTTATGTGGGCATGGTTCTGCCAAACTTAGTAGAGATCATCAACAGACCAAACACACCCAAGACTCTGTTGGAAAACACAGGTACAGACACACAATCAAATCAGGGGGTCTTAAAGGTCTAATATGTAATTATCTGTATTTAAGGCCTTCAGGTCTCTATTACTTTAAAATATTTGACATCTAGGTCTGTACGTTAAATTAACACTGCTTCGTTTACACTTAAAATGTTGTTTTTTTTAAGAGTTATGTTAATGTTTTGGTCTTAATCTTTACCTTAAATCTGCTAAAAAACTGAGATGCTGAGTATCAGCTGGATGTTGTCTAATGGTCACACTCAGTTGATGTGTATTGTTTTTCTTTTCTCCCTCTGTGCAGCAATTACAATTGGCAGACTGGGTTATGTTTGTCCGCAGGAAGTGGCACCACAGTTGCAGCATTTCATAAGACCATGGTGAGTCCTATCTGAATATCATATTATGAGTAAACAAACGGTGAAATATAAATCACTTTCGCTGATAAATGCATAAGTAGTAATTTAGCTAATATCCCTACATTTAGTGACTGAATCAATGGGGAAAGAAGGAATCATTTTTAATAGATATATTTGCCTTCAGTAAAAACGAGTGCCCACTCTGGATATGATGACACACCCAGCTCATTGAAACACAATGATACATTATGTTCCTATATCTTCTGATCCAGATGATGCACTCCTCAAATGGGCTCATACTCTTGCAGGTTACACAGTTCAGAATTGCCATATTCATTGTAAACAGGTTAACAATTGTGCAGGGATAAATTATAAATGTGTCAGATCAATACTCAATTGCGTTTTATTTTACCCACTCTCAGGTGCACGTCGCTAAGGAATATCAGAGATAACGAGGAGAAGGACTCTGCTTTTCGGGGAATCTGTGTTATGATCGGCGTCAACCCTGCAGGAGTGGTGCAGGTGAGGGGATGTGGTTTGAAGCTGTTGGGACTGCGGGGGTTAGAGAGCAGAGCGCTGCATCAGTGAGTGTTGAAGTAACGAGTCTTTTCTATCCAGGACTTCATTTTCTTCTGCGACGCTGTGGCTTCGTGGGTCAACCCCAAGGACGACCTGAGAGACATGTTTTATAAGGTGAGGATGATTAACTTTAACATTCTTTTATTAACTTATCATTTAATCAGCAGTTCTATCTAGTTATTTGGGGGATTTGGGGACGTTTATTCTCGAATCCCATGCTAGCCGAGATATACAGTGAAGGAAGTTAAAACTTAAATGAACTATAACTTAACTTCAATAAATTCAGAAGTAAAAATGTAACTACATTTAGTAAGTGAATCAATGGGGAAGGTAGGAATCATTTTAAATGGATATATTTGCTTTTAGTAAAAACGACACGGACAAGTGCCCAGTATCTGGATATGATGACACACCCAGCTCATTGAAACACAATGATACATTATGTTCCTATATCTTCTGATCCAGATGATGCACTCCTCATATGGGCTCGTACTTAAAGGCTCCGTGTTTGAGATGGAGGTTTTGTTACTTCTTGGCAACAGATTCAATTCAATCTTAAATAATTTATTTTATTTTTTTTTATTCTCAAAGATCCTTCATGGCTTCAAAGACCAGGTCGGAGAAGAGAACTGGCAGCAGTTCTCCGAGCAGTTCCCCCCTCTGTTGAAGGAGCGTCTGTCTGCCTGCTACGGCGTCTAACCCGAATTCCCCCTGGTCCACACAGGAAACACACCTGTTAGGTATGTCCAGCAAACATCTCCAACATGTTAACCAATCCCCTGCCTTCTGGAAATGATGACACACCCAGCTCATTGACACACAATGATACATTATGTTCCTATATCTTCTGATCCAGATTCCCCCACCACTTTTGACCCCCTAACTTGTTTCAGTTACGTTGCTGTGTAACGAGATTTTAAACCTGTTTTTATTTTCCATTCCTCTCTATTTCAGGTTAATGTAGGGGAGGGTAACTGGGGAACTCATTGCACTGCCCAGATCATGGGGGAAAAACGAGCTGGAGGGATGTGGCTGACCTTGACCCTTGATTCAGCGGACGGCACCTTTCCCCCGCACCCTGTGTCTCTGAGGGAGGGTGGGAGGAGGGTGGTGGGTGTGGGAGGGTAATCTGGGGATATGCATATACCTCTAGGACTAAACGCCTCACGAAATCCAAACACGCTCAAAATTGAATTTCGCCAACCGCACCGCAGGGATCCTAGGTAGTTGAGGACAAAATAGGGGCTGGCTTTGACCTCCCCCTCCTCAATTTGATTATTCTGTTAAGATAGATGACGGCTGGGAGGGGAGGGGGGTGGCAGATGGGTACATAATAAGGATTTATCTGAACCAGCATAGGGTGCCACAGTCCCAAATACCACAATGCACGTAGTCGGTAGAAACTCACAGTTGTAGATGCGTTTGAACAGGCTCGTGCAAGAGGCTCAACAAAAACAAACATGCTTTTACTATGTAACGATGCAGGAGATGTGCACAATTATCTTTTCGCCTTTACGGCAAAATTGCATAAACCATATTTTGTGCATATACATGGGTCTTATTCTCTTTTCACATGTACATTTAGCTGAATTTAATTTCCCTCCTCTTCCCTTGGTTGCTGACTTCCTGTTGACTCACATGTTCCTTTTTTCCCCTCATTTGAGTGGGGAAAAGTTGCAGTAGGTCTGTCCTCTAAGGTTTTACCACCAACCAAATTGTTGCATGACAAATGATCACCTCTGAAGTGACGCATGTTTGAGTCAATGACTGTTGTGCTCTTGGATTTATTGCGTTGTCAGTGTAGGGACACTGCCAAAATTTGAAGTTGTCAGGTGCTTGGTTCTTTTTATCCTCGCATTCATACCCATCCCCTGAACAATGTCCACGATAGTTACATGGAGACTGCGTGTGTGTGTGTGTGATGGCCAGCTATAGGTAGATCAATACAGGCATCAGCTCACGTCTGATGGTTTGAAGAATCACCCTTCAAGTACTGTAGACAAAGTCAAGAATCCTTTTTGCTGCTGCTTCGTTTTTAGAGAATATACAAAATCGACTTAATGAGAGCGATAAGACATCACCACCAAGAATGAATTACTGATATAAATGCACTTTTTCTTTTGTAAGAAATGTTGAATTTCACCTTTAAGGCATACAGTAATGAATACTGATCTTGAGGTATAGTTTTTTTGATAAGTAATTTTAAAAACTGTTAATGGCTTGCTTAAGTAAGCATAATGTTAAGCAATGATAACAATGACTAGGTTAGACATGAGGCCTCTTAACATAGTTTTATAATGTAGCCCCTTCTAAGATGGATGGAATAGGATTTAAGAGGGAGACATCTTGATTATAGTATTTTGAATCCACGTCCTAGTGCACCTGTCAATTAATACTTTATAGGATGTCCCCGACATTTTCATCACAGCTTCCTTTCTTAAACTGCAGCTGTTTGAGTCGTCAAAGCTTCTCCGTGTCATGAACATTGCATGCTTCTCGATGAGTCTTGCTCCTTTTTTAGCCATTTTGTAACATGTCCCTTTGGAGGGATCGACTGTATAAGAGCTTTGTCAATGGCAACACAATTCACAGCTGGACTAATAAGGTACTTCTCCAGCTTATGATCTAACAAGTGATTGTTGTTGTTGCCATACCTTTCACCCGTTGATACTGTGTAGGATATGTCTGGGAATACACTGACCGAGTCCTAATAGTTCTCCCCTGACACTGGTAAGCTTATGTGAAAGAGTGGTGGTCTTTATCCAGCTTTATCTTTTGTCATTGTCCATAGTGGACGGTTGTAATGTGTGTATGGCTGCTTGCCTGTTGGTGTTTTACTAGAACGGTGTGTAAGCGAGTAACTGCTTAGATGTAATTTGCACCAGCCCTACTCTGAAGTGAAGCACAGGGCGTGGTTTGAGTCATGCCTGGGTTCGATGTGGCCAGTGGGAGAATCATTTGCCTGCCAATTCACACGGTTGGTCAGGGCGCTCGAAAGTCTAAGAGGAAGACTTATGGGAAATACTGAAATGGATTCCTGCCTGATTTATATTTAAGAAAAAAAGAATTCCCTAAAAATGACTGGTTGTGTATTTTAATAAATCAGCATTGACGTTGGACTTTTCCTCAACAAATGAAATGGATCTTTGATTTTTTTTTTTTGTTGAAGCGCACATGTTGCAGAAGATGATGCAGCAGCGTTTCCATTCGTGACCACTTTTCTAAGCCGTAATGCCCCTGTAGGCTGAATACTGACTGGTGACTCTAGGTTTAACTGGTAGGCGAGTGTTTTGACGTGAGGTGGCCACTCATTCTTCAGGGGCAGGACGGATGCTCCTGTGCCACGAAGAATTGGAGTCAAAGGCTTTACCTCTCCTCACTATGTTGTGATACACTACGCTACAGAATAAAATTTAAATGCAAGTTTGTCCACAAGTTATTTTTAGTTTCTTTTTCTTTCTTTTTTTACTTTTTCTTTTATTTTGACGTGTATGTGACCGTTAAGTTTTATTTATTTATTTTTTTTTATTTTTGTGCTCCAGTGCACAAATTGTTTTGGACTTTAAAAGTTTTTTTTTTTGTTCTTTTTATTTAAAGAATAATTTGTTTTCGTTGTTTTATAGCGGACCATTTGTTTATATCAAATTTGATGTTGTGGTCGGACTGAAGGCGAGTCGGTGCTTGGTGCATACTTTAGGGAAGAATGTGGAAAACTTAATTCATAACTTGTTTCAATCTCATATAAAGGCTGGCAATTGAATTTGATGTAGTACCATTTTTTGCTGAACTGTGGTGCAGGTGGGATATATCCCTTTTTATTTAATTTTTGTGAATAGGGGAAAATAAAAGTTTTTTTTCTATTAAACCTCGAGTGATTGAGTCATTTGTTTGGATTCGGTTTGTTAATCGATGTATTCAGAGAAATATTCTTTGGCTTTCAAAATTGTTAAATGTCAGCTGATGTCTTTGCGACAAGACCTCATGACGGAGCTTCTGAAACTCATCCTGGACGGCTGCAAGAGGCTGCCTGCAGGTGAGCTGCTTCTCACTCACCCTTTTTGTATGTGGATATATATATATATATATGACGTAAAACAATGTTATAGAGGTTTTTCTCTTGGGTCTAGGGAAGTGTTATGCTGCATCCTTGGATGTGCTGGCCAATGTGTTCCTTGACGACCTGCTGCCACACATCCTTCCCCTCCTGAAGGACCCGGACTGGGTCATCAAGGAGTCTGGCATCCTGCTGCTCGGGGCCACTGCTGAGGGTAAGGCTCAGTGGATAATAGCTCTCACAGAAGAGACTAGATGTTGTTACTGCTCAGTTGTTATGGAGTGATCATTGCATATATTCGCTATTCATCAGTGGGTTAAATCCCAGCTCATTGACAAACAATGATACACTTTGTTCCCATATTGTTCTGTGATCCACATGCTGCAATTTTTTTGCTCCTCGACCTGTAGAACTAGCTGACAGGATTCAATACTAATGTCCTCCATCTTGGTTTTCTCTTAGCGCGCTTGCCACCCTAGAGGAGGAGGCATGTACGGAGCCGGTTCCCTACCTGAACCTCATCCTGGACACGCTGGTCTTTGCCTTCGGGAAGTACCAGCACAAGAATCTCCTCATCCTCTACGATGCCATAGGAACTCTGGCAGACTCAGTGGGTCACCACCTCAATCAGCCTGTAAGTTGGAAAGCTCTTATTTCTTAATCTATTTGTTAAAAGGGGTTGGCGGTCTAAGTTGGCCCCTATTCGAGCAGTAGTGATAAAAATGAGTTTAGAATTGGGACATCATTTTGGGAAATTTACTTAGTTGGCCAATAGTTGGATGAGAAGATTGATACCACTGATACTTGTCTTACACTTTGGTTTTCTGTAAATTACACAAACAATATCTAACAGTATTTAGTGTGAGTCACTTGACCTGAGAGACATGTTTTATAACGATTAACCTTGTCTTAGTTCTGGATGTCTGCTGCTGGCTCGCCACACTCCGTGATGATCACTATCAGACATTCGAAATCTGAATACATGTTGCGGATGACTTTTGATTCTGAGAAGTGTGGCTAGTGGTTTCCAGTCTCGCTAAACTCTTTCCTACAGTTTTTCTTTTCTTACCATTCATTAAGAAGTAAATGAGAATGGCAGAGAGATCTAATCGGTTCCTATCATTTTGAAGGAGTATATTCAGAAGTTGATGCTTAGGTAACACAAAGTATAAAACATGATGTTATCTTTTTGCAGGACACGATGCCTGAAGTGAGGCAAAGCTTGTTTGCTCTGTTGGGTGATCTAACTAAGGCCTGCTTCGTCCATGTGAAGCCTTGTATTGGTGAGTGTGCTTCACTTCTGCGTTGAGCAATGTATCCATGCAAATGGGTGAGAAAGCAGGTCACAAATGGTTGCCTTCACAGAATACAAGTGCCAATTATCTGGATATGATGACACACCCAGCTCATTGACACACAATGATACATTATGTTCCTATATCTTCTGATCCAGATGTTGCACTTGTTATATGGCTCGTACTTAAAGGCTCCGTGTTTGCTATATTTATCTTGCTTGTGTGTGACCTAACAAATGGCCTTCAGGTCTATAATACATTCGAATATTAGACCTCTAGGTCTTAACGTTAAATTAACACTACTTCGGTAACGCTTAAAATGATTTTGCTAAAAAAAATTTTATGTTAATGTTTTGGTCTTAATCTTTACTTTAAATCTGATAAAAACCTGAGAGATGCAGAGTATCAGCTGGATGTTGTCTCATGGTCACTCATAAGTTGATGTCTTGTTTTTCTTTTCTCCCTCTGTGCAGCAATTCCAATTGGCAGACTGGGTTATGTTTGTCCGCAGGAAGTGGCACCTCAGTTGCAGCATTTCATAAGACCATGGTGAGTCATATCTTAATATCATATTATGAGTAAACAAACAGTGAAATATAAATCAGTTTCTTTGATAAATGCATCATAAGTAATTTAGCTATTTTAACTTAATTTAGTGACAATCAATGGGGAAGGAAGGAATATTTTTAATAGATATATTTGCCTTCAGTAAAAACAAGTGCCCACTCTGGATATGATGACACACCCAGCTCATTGAAACACAATGATACATTATGTTCCTATATCTTCTGATCCAGATGATGCACTCCTCATATGGGCTCGTTCTTAAAGGCTCCGTGTTTGAGATGGAGGTTTTGTTACTTCTTGCCAACAAATTCAATTCAATCTTAAATAAATTATATTATTTTTGTATTCTCCAAGATCCTTCATGGCTTCAAAGACCAGGTCGGAGAAGAGAACTGGCAGCAGTTCTCCGAGCAGTTCCCCCCTCTGTTGAAGGAGCGTCTGTCTGTCTGCTACAGCGTCTAACCCAAACTCCCCCTGGTCCACACAGGAAACACACCTGTTAGGTATGTCCAGCACACATCTCCAACATGTTAACTAATCCCCTGCCTTCTGGAAATGATGACACACCCAGCTCATTGACACATGATGATACATTTTGTTCCTATATCTTCTGATCCAGATTCTCTCACTAGTTTTGACCCGTAACTTGTTACAGTTACTAGTTTCTGTGTAACGTGATTTTAAACCGGTTTTTATTTTCCATTCCTCTCTTTTTCAGGTTAATATAGGGGAGGGTAACTGGGGACCTCACCCCAACCTCCCCCTGGTCCACACAGGAAACAGTCCTGTTAGGTATGTCCATCAAACATCTCCAACATGTTAACTAATCCCCTGCCTTCTGGAAATGATGACACACCCAGCTCATTGAAACACAATGATACATTATGTTCCTATATCTTCTGATCCAGATGTTGCACTTGTCATATGTCTCGTACTTAAAGGCTCCGTGTTTGCTATATTTATCTTTTATACAGATTGCTTCTGTGTGACCTACCAAAAGGCCTTTCGGTCTATAAGACATTAGAATATTTGACATCTAGGTCTGTACGTTAAATTAAAACTGCTTCGTATACACTTAAAATGTTGGTTTTTAAGAGTTATGATAATGTTTTGGTCTTAATCTTTACTTTAAATCTGCTAAAAACCTGAGATGCAGAGTATCAGCTAGATGTTGTCTAATGGTCACTCATTAGTTGATGTCTATTTTTTTTATTTTCTCCCTCTGTGCAGCAATTCCAATTGGCAGACTGGGTTATATTTGTCCGCAGGAAGTGGCACCACAGTTGCAGCATTTCATAAGACCATGGTGAGTCCTATCTGAATATCATATTATGAGTAAACAAACAGTGAAATATAAATCAGTTTCTTTGATAAATGCATCATAAGTAATTTAGCTATTTTAACCTAATTTAGTGACAATCAATGGGGAAGGAAGGAATATTTTTAATAGATATATTTGCCTTCAGTAAAAACGAGTGCCCACTTTGGAAATGATGACACACCCAGCTCATTGAAAAACAATGATACATTTTGTTCCTATATCTTCTGATCCAGATGATGCACTCCTCAAATGGGCTCGTACTTAAAGGCTCCGTGTTTGAGATGGAGGTTTTGTTACTTCTTGCCAACAAATTCAATTCAATCTTAAATAAATTCTATTATTTTTGTATTCTCCAAGATCCTTCATGCCTTCAAAGACCAGGTCGGAGAAGAGAACTGGCAGCAGTTCTCCGAGCAGTTCCCCCCTCTGTTGAAGGAGCGTCTGTCTGCCTGCTACGGCGTCTAACCCAAACTCCCCCTGGTCCACACAGGAAACACACCTGTTAGGTATGTCCAGCACACATCTCCAACATGTTAACCAATCCCCTAACTTCTGGAAATGATGACACACCCAGCTCATTGACACATGATGATACATTTTGTTCCTATATCTTCTGATCCAGATTCTCTCACTAGTTTTGACCCATAACTTGTTACAGTTACTAGTTTCTGTGTAACGTGATTTTAAACTGTTTTTTATTTTCCATTCCTCTCTTTTTCAGGTTAATATAGGGGAGGGTAACTGGGGAGCTCAGCCCAACCTCCCCCTTGTCCACACAGGAAACACACCTGTTAGGTATGTCCATCAAACATCTCCAACATGTTAACTAATCCCCTGCCTTCTGGAAATGATGACACACCCAGCTCATTGAAACACAATGATACATTATGTTCCTATATCTTCTGATCCAGATGTTGCACTTGTCATATGTCTCGTACTTAATGGCTCCCTGTTTGCTATATTTATCTCTTATACAGATTGCTTCTGTGTGACCTACCAAAAGGCCTTTCGGTCTATAAGACATTAGAATATAAGACATCTAGGTCTGTACGTTAAATTAAAACTGCTTCGTTTACACTTAAAATGTTGGTTTTTAAGAGTTATGATAATGTTTTGGTCTTAATCTTTACTTTAAATCTGCTAAAAACCTGAGAGATGCAGAGTATCAGCTAGATGTTGTCTAATGGTCACACTCATTAGTTGATGTGTATTGTTTTTCTTTTCTCTCTCTGTGCAGGAATTACAATTGGCAGACTGGGTTATGTTTGTCCGCAGGAAGTGGCACCACAGTTGAAGCATTTTATAAAACCATGGTGAGTCATTTCTGAATATCATATTATGAGTAAACAAACAGTGAAATATAAATCCCTTTGTTTGATAAATGCATACGTACTTATTGAACTACATTTTGTGACTGAATCAATCAAGACGGAAGTAATATTTTTAAATAGATATGTTTGCCTTCAGAAGAAACGAGTGCCCAGTATCTGGATATGATGACACACCCAGCTCATTGAAACACAATGATACATTATGTTCCTATATCTTCTGATCCAGATGATGCACTCCTCATATGGGCTCGTACTTAAAGGCTCTGTGTTTGAGATGGAGGTTTTGTTTCTTCTTGCCAACGGATTCAATTCAATCTTAAATAAATTATTTTATTTTTTTTGTATTCTCAAAGATCCTTCATGGCTTCAAAGACCAGGTTGGAGAAGAGAACTGGCAGCAGTTCTCCGAGCAGTTCCCCCCTCTGTTGAAGGAGCGTCTGCCTGCTACGGCGTCTAACCCAACCTCCCCCTGGTCCACACAGGAAACACACCTGTTAGGTATGTCCAGCAAACATCTCCAACCTGTTAAGCAATCCCCTGCCTTCTGGAAATGATGACACACCCAGCTCATTGACACATGATAATACATTTTGTTCCTATATCTTCTGATCCAGATTCTCTCACTAGTTTTGACCCGTAACTTGTTACAGTTACTAGTTTCTGTGTAACGTGATTTTTTTTTTTTTAAACTTTGTTTTTATTGAAGAGAAACACAAACATTCCTTGACAACATCACAGATCATACATGACAGACTGATTGGTGAAAAATAATAAATAAATAAAAGGACAGTTAAGACATTCCATCGTACCACAGGATTCCCCTCAAGTAACGTGATTTTTAAACTGGTTTTTATTTTCCATTCCTCTCTTTCAGGTTAATATAGGGGAGGGTAACTGGGGAGCTCACCCCAATCTCTCCCTGGTCCACACAGGAAACACACCCGTTAGGTATGTCCATCAAACATCTCCAACATGATAACTAATCCCCTGCCTTCTGGAAATGATGACACACCCAGCTCATTGAAACACAATGATACATTATGTTCCTATATCTTCTGATCCAGATGTTGCACTTGTCATATGTCTCGTACTTAAAGGCTCCGTGTTTGCTATATTTATCTTTTATACAGATTGCTTCTGTGTGACCTACCAAAAGGCCTTTCAGTCTATAAGACATTAGAATATAAGACATCTAGGTCTGTACGTTAAATTAAAACTGCTTCGTTTACACTTAAAATGTTGTTTTTTAAGAGTTATGATAATGTTTTGGTCTTAATCTTTACTTTAAATCTGCTAAAAACCTGAGATGCAGAGTATCAGCTAGATGTTGTCTAATGGTCCCACTCATTAGTTGATGTGTATTGTTTTTCTTTTCTCTCTCTGTGCAGGAATTACAATTGGCAGACTGGGTTATGTTTGTCCGCAGGAAGTGGCACCACAGTTGAAGCATTTTATAAAACCATGGTGAGTCCTATCTGAATATCATTAGGTGTAAACAAACAGTGAAATATAAACTACTTTGTTTGATAAATGCATAAGTAGTTATTGAACTACTTTAACTACATTTTGTGACCTAATCAATCAAGACGGAAGTAATATTTTTAAATAGATATATTTGCCTTCAGTAGAAACGAGTGCCCAGTATCTGGATATGATGACACACCCAGCTCATTGACACACAATGATACATTATGTTCCTATATCTTCTGATCCAGATGATGCACTCCTCAAATGGGCTCGTTCTTAAAGGCTCCGTGTTTGAGATGGAGGTGTTGTTGCTTCTTGTCAACGGATTCAATTCAATCTTAAATAAATTATTTTATTTTTTTGTATTCTCCAAGATCCTTCATGGCTTCAAAGACCAGGTTGGAGAAGAGAACTGGCAGCAGTTCTCCGAGCAGTTCCCCCCTCTGTTGAAGGAGCGTCTGCCTGCCTGCTACAGCGTCTAACCCAAACTCCCCCTGGTCCACACAGGAAACACACCTGTTAGGTATGTCCAGCAAACATCTCCAACATGTTAACCAATCCCCTGCCTTCTGGAAATGATGACACACCCAGCTCATTGACACATGATGATACATTTTGTTCCTATATCTTCTGATCCAGATTCTCTCACTAGTTTTGACCCATAACTTGTTACAGTTACTAGTTTCTGTGTAACGTGATTTTTAAACCGGTTTTTATTTTCCATTCCTCTCTTTTTCAGATTAATGTATGGGAGGGTAACTGGGGAGCTCACCCCAACCTCCCCCTTGTCCACACAGGAAACACACCTGTTAGGTATGTCCATCAAACATCTCCAACATGTTAACTAATCCCCTGCCTTCTGGAAATGATGACACACCCAGCTCATTGAAACACAATGATACATTATGTTCCTATATCTTCTGATCCAGATGATGCACTCCTCATATGGGCTCGTTCTTAAAGGCTCCGTGTTTGAGATGGAGGTGTTGTTGCTTCTTGGCAACGGATTCAATTCAATCTTAAATAAATTCTTTGATTTTTTTTTTTTTTTGTATTCTCAAAGATCCTCCATGGCTTCAAAGACCAGGTTGGAGGAGAGAACTGGCAGCAGTTCCCCCCCCCCTCTGTTGAAGGAGCGTCTGTCTGCCTGCTACGGCGTCTAACCCAAACTCCCCTGGTCCAAACAGGAAACACACCTGTTAGGTATGTCCAGCAAACATCTCCAACAAGTTAACCAATCCCCTGCCTTCTGGAAATGATGACACACCCAGCTCATTGACACATGATGATACATTATGTTCCTATATCTTCTGATCCAGATTCCCCCACCACTTTTGACCCCCTAACTTGTTTCAGGTACGTTGCTGTATACCAAGATTTTTAAACTTGTTTTTATTTTCCATTCCTCTCTTTTTCAGGTTAATGTAGGGGAGGGTAACTTGGGAACTCATTGCACTGCCCAGAACGTGGGGGAAAAACGAGCTGGAGGGATGTGGCTGACCTTGACCCTCGATTCAGCGGATGGCATCTTTCCCCCGCACCCTGTGCCTCTGAAGGAGGGTGGTGGGTAATCTGGGGATATGCATATACCTCTAGGACTAAACGCCTCATGAAATCCAATTTTTTTCTGAACTGTGTTGAAAGTGGGATTTATACCTTTTTTTTCTTGAATTTGTGAATAGGGAAAATAAAATATATTTTTCTATTAAACCTCGAGTGATTGAGTCATTTGTCTGGATTCTTTTTCTTAATCGATGTTTTCAATGAGAAATATTCTTGAGCTTAAGAAATTTGAAAATGTCAGCTGTATTTAACCAATGGAAGCTCGTTCAAAATTGAGTTGAGCCCAACAGATGTAGACATTTTGGCGTCTCGGGCTGAAAGTAATGGGTATAAAAATATCTGATACCAATATAACTGCCAATTTGTTAAAGTTTGGCTTTAAGTCCTTAGCTACCATTATCTTTAGCTGAGGGCAGGTCCTTGTACTGTATAAAATACTGTTCCATTCATGGGTTTACATTTTTTTTAAACACTGCAAACATTTAGTAGAAAAAGGTGTTAGAGTTGTAAATATTGCTGTTGATTGCCCTGTTTCAAGCCTTTAAGAGATAAAATATTGAGGTGCTGTTTTCCAGTTAAACCACAAATGAAACTTTAAAAACAATCAAATACGAGATCCATAAATTCTTATGAATGGATCATGTTGTAATTGAATTGAGCTCATGCAAGATGTAGTGAAAAGCTGGTTGAACAGGAAAGACAGAGGGGAAGGAATGTGTTCATGTAAGGTGAGGAGTCACCCTCTTCTCACGCGCGATCTCAGAGCGAAACCTTTATTTAGTTCACCTCACCACCATTCCCTCAGTATTATGAATGGTCCAGGCTGATTGTAGTTGCGTAATTCGAGTCATCCCTGGGTTCGATGTGGCCAGTGGGAGAATCACTTACTTGCCAATTAACATCGGTTCTTCCGGGTATTTGAGCCTAAGATGAAGAATTATGGAAAATACCCAGACTGAATACTTTTCTAAGCCTTCCTGGTCATGTTGGACCAAAACTGAGGTATTGTTTGAACCCAGGTCAATAATGAAGCCAAGGAAGCTCACAGATGTTACGTGAAATTCACATTGTTCTGGTCTTCTGAAATCAATGTACGGGTGGAGTGGATTGTCCTTTTGGGCCATAAAGACAGAGACTCGGGCCAACAATTTACCATCAAGAGCTTTTACTTTTGCGTGGAGAGGGAATAGCTTCTTGGGTGACTAATGAATCTGACATTTTCATCTGCTCCGAAGTCCAGAGAGGGAGGAGGGGAATAGTGACGCCCTGAAAGGGTGGATTTCAATTGCAGGCAGGATTTAGAAAGTGAAAACCATCATGGGAAATTTCTAACCCACATGCACTGATTTAAGTCTAGCATACATCAAGGTGCTCTGTCGCCTCACGGCAAGAAGGTTCCTGGTTTGAATGTTTCTGTATGGAGTTGACCCAGGTTCTCGGACTTCCTCCTTCAGCCCAAAGACTTGCAGATTGAAACTCAATGGAGAATCTAATCTGATCGTAAGGTGTGTGGCTGTTTGTCTCTGTAGGTCCGCCGGTGGCTAAACGTGACACCTGTGATGTTAATGTACACCCTCCGCCCACCAAGTGTATGCAGGATGGAAAGAGAAGAACCTTACACAGCAGAACATTTTGCATTTTTATTAGAAAAACACTTAAATGTCTAAAAGACAATCACTCCATTAATCAAATTCTAAGTTGAGAGATCATACAGAGACTGAGCTGTTTTTCACTAATCACTGACAATGTTTCTTTCTTTAAACGTGAGATGTCTGATAATACTCTCCAGTCACTTTGTCCCTCACTTTAAAGGTTATTCAGTGAGGTAGAAGTGCATTTTATCGTTGACATTCTTGCGCTCTGGATTGAGGCGCTTCAGGATCTGGGCGAGCACGTTGACAGTCTGCTCGCTGCTCAAGCCTGTGCGCTTGGTCTGGAACTTCTTCAGCAGGTCCTTGGTGGTCATTGGTTTACGGATCAAGTAGCGGCGGACTGCTTCCTCTGTTAGCTGCACATCACTGTGGGACAGATGAACAGGAAAGAAGCTTTAATCCGGTTCACAAACACCCAAACAAACTTATTTCTTTTTAGGGTCACAATAAATGGCTATTTGTGTTTTACAGATTCAGTAAATAGCTTACTGTTAATAGACATGAACAAAAAAACATACCTGGAGCTTGGGGTGGATTTTCCTGACGGAGGTTGAGGCGTGCTCTTTCCAGAAGGAGCAGGACTCTGACTGCTGGGCTCCATCTTCAGCCTTTTTGCAGCTGGTGAGTCAGTGACAGGACCCGGAGTCGGTCTCTTACCTGGGCAAAAGAGAGACCAAGTTCAAACAGTTCAAGCTCCACGAGCAGACCGGGCTGTTGAAAACGCACATGTATAACTAAAGATAAATCGCTTGGCTACCCGCTGTGTAGCATCTGAAGGCAGCAGAAAAACGTTACTTATTCCTGATATAGCTAAAAACTAACGGCTTGTGATTTAAAGTCACTGCGCGCCAGTGATAGGTACCTTGCTCTAGCTTGCTGGCAGCAGCACGGAGTGTATTGGAAGTGGAGGCCGAGTCTATGGATGGTGTCCCCGGACGACTGCCAGTCTTGGAGCTGCCTGCAGAGCCACGCCCACCTGCACGTTTGGGTGGAGTGCGCTTTTTCTGAGAGAGAGAGAGAACAAGAGAGAGAGAGATGCTTGATAAGAATAAAAAAGCAAACGATGCAAACAAATGACAGAACCAGTCACACACACACTCAGCATCAACATGCATTAGCTGCTAGAACTCAACAGCATGAACATTTTACGAGTTTTATTTGAAGCCGCATAAAACCATGTATTTGCTACAGCAAACAAAGTTAGACACCTGCAACTTCCCGGCAGAACTAATCCATAGAATACAGTCATATCCATTCACTCAGCCGCACACTCGGTAACCACCATGAACAAAGCTGAGGCCGTCTCTCCCTCGATATCGCTGTCGTCCGAGCTTTCTGATTCTCCGCTGCTGTCTGTCACACAAATCCACAAAACTCACGTCAAGCCGAGCATTTCATATTCTTTGTGTTCTTTCAGGTTTGCATTTCCTCAAAGTGACCAAAGTGAAGACTGTACCTTTTTTCTTCTTCTTTTCAATTTGGACCGGGGTTTTCTTCCCTTCCTCCTCTTCCTCTTCCTCTTTTCCTTCCTCCTCATTCTGCTTCTCTTCCTCACTCTCTTCCTCACTTTCCGATGCCTCATCAATTCCTATGAAGACCATTTTTATACATGCATTAAATCACGGACATTGAACTTTATTTAGAAATGATTCTTGTTAATTTATCTATCTATGGAGTAAACAGTAATATTCAAATCGGTGTTGGCCTCACCTTTAGGGTGGTTTTCTCCTTTGCTGGGCTTTCCCTTATCCGGCTCACCGTCTGAGCTGCGATCACAAGGTTACAGACTAATCAAAGAGGAAGTACAGCCACAACAGAAAAAACACACACACACACATATATATATATATATACATACACACAAACAATCCATAAAGTGGGGGCCTTTGTTTTCTGACCTGCTCTCATCTGACATGTAATCCACCTCTAGACCCTCATAGTCTCCGTCGTCACTGTCTTCTACGGCCTCTTTGTCAGTGCTCTTTCGCTTCTTCTTCTTTCCTTCTCCTTTTCCTGCTTTCTTCTTGGCCTTTGACTTGCTCTCCCCATCTGTCCCATGAAGAGACGGGTTGAAGAAATAAAAAAAAAGAGATATAATGACAGAAGGAGGGAGGATGTGGACGGATATGGCCTCAGGTATGTTTCTGTCTACTTACCTTCCCCCATACTGCTGTCACTGTCATCGGTGCTCATCTCCAGGTCCTCCTCTAGGTCATGAATGCGCAGTTCACCACCTCTTCCGCCACCCCCCTTTTTTTTCTTCTTCCCAGACTTCTCTGTCTCATCATCGTCATCGTCACAACCACGCTCCTGCTCCCGGAAACGCCTCTGAAGCATGATGCTGAAGTGATTCACCACCTTGTTCCTCCTGAAAAGATACAGCAATGTCTGTGATTTACTTTGACACCTACACCAGTGGTGTAAACTCTTCCTCCAACAACAGCCAGCCCTCCCTGGTCTTCCCCTTTCTAACCTGCCCCACTCCTCCTCAGCCTCCTCAGCAGTGAGAGTTCGGTGCTTGGCCAGTGGTACAAAGTTGTACCAGCCATTGACAGGGAAGGCCTCAAAGGCTCCATCCGGACACTGTGTGAAGATGTAGTAGGATGCATTTTCTGTAACGCCGCCCTTCTTTAGACCTTTGAACCTGACATAGACAGAGAGAGAGAGGCTGTAAAGCAAACAATCAGGATCCCCCATCAGGTCTGATGTGTGAATTCCTCTGTCAACAATGAACTAAACATCACATTAAGCGCCATATTCCGTTACATCATGAATACAGTGCATGTGTTGATGCAATGTCGTGTGAATCAGGGCACAGAGTAGCATCTCCTTCAGACTCACCTCTTGCCAGCCTTGCCATTGACCTTGAGGATCCAGGGCTGGTCCTCCACTTTGAACTCGCGTGTCACAATACCATACTTCTTCCTCCGTGCTTCCTCACGCTGCTTTTTGCCAAACTCACTACCAGCTGCACCGTCTGCTGTCTCCTCCTCCCCATATATCCGCCGAGCGCTCATGTCTCTTTCCATACGAGCCTGGAAAATGAGAGGGGGGGGGGGGGGGGGGCTGTTAAGAAACACAAAACTCAAATATGGGTGCTGAGGCTCTTACCATGGGTAACAACACAGTGTGTTATTTCAGCACTCACCCTGTTCCCTCCTTAATGACAAATGCAGCCTTATCTGTCATGTAAACATGCGCTACTGAATGAAGCCCACCTGTGTCCATGCTGAACAGTTGACTTTGTCCCCGGCATTGAAGGCCATGATGTTGTACTTCTTACTGGTGTTTCTACAGGACAAAGAAAAAGAAACGGTAACAAAAAGCCATCAATTTGCTGCATTTTCCTACCGAAGGTCGTGAGAATAGCTGCCGATTATATTTATTATTACAATGATGTATTAAGAAGTCATGCTTTTCTTGTTAGTCGCTGTTTTAAAACCAACTGTGTGTTACTCACTTTGGAACTCGCACAGTGTATTCTGTGGAGGAGGAACTGCTGCTCCCCTGTAAGACAAACACATGATTTCTTACAAGTCTTTTCCCATATGTAATCTTCTCAACTTCATCCCACGTCTGTGACACTATAAAGACATAACTTAAATAATAATAATATATTATCAATGTTACAAAGTACTTCACAAGGAAGAAACAATGATATTAACGCAATAGAGCATGAACAGAGTAAACAGAATAGTAAAATAGACTGAAGTGTATCAATAAATAAATAATAAGGATTAATCAGTGTAAATAAGAGCCAATGTCCATCATTTGTAAAAAGTTTAAGACCGGTATTTAAAATAAGACTGAATTAGTCTCTAGAGTAATGTTCATAGTGTGGGAATTCTGATAGTAAAGGCTGCGGCACCCTTTATTATAACGTGAGGACACAAACATGGTTTTGCAAGGCTGTGATTTAATGCCATGAAAGTAGGTCGAATTTGATTTTGTCCAAGTGATGAGCCAATGCAGAAGCATCTTACCTGCACTCACCACTCACCTTTACATTTTTTATTATTTACTTTTTGTATAGATCATATTTTTACATTGTGTATCGTGTAACACTCCGAAACTTCTATGTTTAGGATCAATAAAGGTGGGATTATATAAAACCATGTACACGTTGAAATCACTTCATTAAGAGGTGGACTTGGGGAAACGGGGCAGATTTAAAATTATGACAAATTAAATAACGATGAAGGTGATACACATACACAGCTGCACTTTGATACAGAGGAACAACAGTTGGATGTTTTGTTGTGTGTGTGTGTGTGTGTGTGTGTGTGAACATACCAGTGAAGTCATGATGCTCGTTATTGTCTCTCTCTCTCTCTCTCTTGATTTACTCAGCACATCAACAGCTGTTCAGGTCGTTTTGTGACACTATGGAAAACATAGCATTAGAAATAACTTGGGATTAAAGAAAGGGAATGAATGCTACGGACTTAATTGCTCAAGGTGTTTATTCTACAGTTAGCAGACGACGAGCTGGTTGAATCCAGTCGAGACTAGAGAGCAACAAAGTCAGGAAAACAAACGGAGAACTAGATCATATCTTCCTGTGAACAGTGCTAGCATTAGCTCCTTAGGCTAACATAAACAGAAGCTACGTTTAGCGGAGCCCCTCGGTTAATGGAGGCTGTTACCGGGAAAACAGGGCTTGGCGGTCCCGGTGCGTTCATGTGAAGTACAGACGGGAGTAAACAATGATTAAACGGGCGTTTATTCATCTAAACTATTAACACATTTAATAATCGTCGCTGAATTACCGGTTCACGGACCTCTTCTGTGGTTGACCCGTCAGTTTATAAAGATCCGACAGGAAACGTAGAGGACAAACATTGGTTCCCAGTCCTTTTCTACCCACCAGTGCGGCCAGTTGCTGCTGAAGAACATGGCGTCTGAGAAATGGGGTCCCCTGAACATAAACTTTTACAAATATATACAAATATATATATATATACCAGCAACATTTATAACACTCTTAGGCAAACAATGCAATCCACAATTTTGTTTGATATATATATATATCAATATACATACATAAACAGTTAGAACAGAATCAGAATCAGAATTATTTTTATTGACAAGTATGATTGCACATACAGGAAATTGCCTTGGTGTCGTTCGTTGGTGCACTGAACATAAAACAACAATATAAAAACAAAAATATAAAAACAACAATATAAAAGCAACAATATAAAAGCAATAAAACAACAATATGGAACAAATATATACAGTAACAGGGTTATGGGCACGTGCGGTGCTAAGGTGCAGAGATTGGTGATAATATATCAGGTATAAATTATGTGCAAGGAGGGGGGGGCAGAGTCAGTGTGATGCAGAGTCAGTGTGATGCAAGGGGCTTGTTTGTGAGCCCCACTGTCATAGGGAAAAAACTGTTCAGATGGCGCGAGGTCTTAGTCCTGATGGCCCGGAACCTTTTTCCGGATGGGAGTCTCTGGAAAAGGAGGTGAGCACTGCAGGATGAGAAGGATCAGCAATGATCTTGCGTGCTCTCCTACTGAATGGTGGAGTAACATCTGTCCTGAGAGATCCATGTTTTCATGGTTTTTGTTTGGCTGTGTGTTGGTGTGAGAAATAGATGTAAAGGGAGGGGGCACCGAGCAAGGAGAGCTTGTGGTACTCACAACTACCTCACAAGAAACATTTAAATCAGAGGCACGTATTGTATCATTTTTCAAAACCAGAGCAGCACATTCAGTTTTCTTCTGGATCTGATCAAGTGTTTGGGCCCGGTTTACGTTGGAGATTTTACTATGTCTGGAGAGGACCTGTTTAAAAAGGGCCTCAACAGGTCAGACAGCATTTCAGATTACCAGAACACTCGTAGATTTGGCTGCAATATAATTGTAGAGGTGTCTCAGCAGAGCACCGCCAGCTGCACGTGGGGGAGTGAACAGCACAACAAAGTCTAGACAGCTATCACGCCCCCTAGTTAAAGGTGGCAGGCCCATGGTGGAAGCTAACAACAGTTTGACAACAGCCGCTCACTCACAAAGTTTTTTTTATCCACAGAACTCAAAACAACAAACATGAATTGTGTGCTCTGTTGAGCTACCGCCACAATAACTAAGTTTTCAACTCAGAACACTCAGGTATTTTGAACTCTACTATCAACAGCTGTTTCACATGGCTCTTGTCACTGCAACATATTTCAGCCAATCAGTGTCTAATGCTCTGTTTGTAATGGCAGACAAACTGTCCTGAGGCAAGTTCACGGCCCAGTTTACTTTTGCAATGATGCTTCTTCTGTCAGGGTGTTCGCTGGACTCCGTCTCAGATGATCCTGAGAAGGTACCTTTCGCCACATTTCGCCCATCAGCGACGGGAACTTTGAGCCTCTGGATTATTTTCAGGGAACTAAAGAGAAACAGAAAGAAGGGGAGAAGTGCTCAGTGCATGATGGGAACTCCCCCAGCAGTCTAGATCTATAGTGGCATATAAGGGACGGTTCAGGACTCAGCCATAACTATAGGGTTTTAAAGGAACGTAAAAATAAATTCCTTTCGATCCTGGTCCCTTCAGTGGAAATGTTATGCTTTCTACTACCTTGGGAGAGTGTCTATGTTGGTAACGCAGCTCTTTATACAAAACTGACAATAACATACAAATGTCACAATTACCATCAATTCACAAGCTCTAAAAATGTTGCAAAAGGACAGTTTTTTCTCTTTGTTAGATAATTGTTGTGCAGTCTTCTTAAACAACATAGTGCACCTATGCAAGAATGTATTACCTTATCTATGTCAGCTTAGTAGCATTTTAATCATCAAGGAGCAAACCTGAAGCTCTGATACTCCCTGATGTTCTTCTAGGTTTTAAAACACATGAAGTCATTCTGTCTTTCAAGGTGTTTGGAGACGCCACCATCATCTTCCCCTTGTTAGTGGCAGAAACCTTTGCAAGAAAACAACATGAAACCAAATAAAAGCCTTCTGAAATCTTTTTTTTTTTTTTTTTTACGGTCTCTCACAAAATCAGTTCTAGATTTTGTGTTTGTCATGTGGATTATTAGATGTTTCTCATGGTGGACTTCTTGACTTTTGTTTGACCAAACCGGATTGAGAGGTTCGTCCAGCTGACCTGTTCGTCTGGTTACATTTCTTTCACACAGAAACCAAGCCGGTGCAATTACACTCATAACTCCATCCATCAGAGGTCGGGCAGTAAGTTGTCACACCTGAATAAGATTGCAGCCGTTAGCGTTTTCTTTACACCTCCTTGTCACAGGTCAATATCGCACCGGGAGAACAGTGTAGAGTTTGTTGTCACACATAATTCAGCAAATTCTGATGATGATTTAGTGGTGAGATTTGCAATGAAAACCGAAGTGGTCCAAGAACTGGATGACAGCACTTTCCTTTATACTGGAACCTGCAGGAAGGGTGGTGGTTATTCTATATCATTTAATATTAACTAAAAGTTAAATTCATTCATACGTCAATAAGTAAAATTCATAGTTTCCGACTTTTTCTTCAGACACCTATGCAGCATCTACCAAAAAATACATAATTTTCCACACTGCAAACCCACATCTGCACCAAGACAGGAGTGGTTTAAGTAATGGATCGAGAGCATTGTTAAGCACTTCTTTTATGAACGCGTGTTTTTATAGTTAAAGGTGGCAGGCCCATGGTGGAAGCTAACAACAGTTTGACAACAGCCGCTCACTCACAAAGTTTTTTTTATCCACAGAACTCAAAACAACAAACATGAATTGTGTGCTCTGTTGAGCTACCGCCACAATAACTAAGTTTTCAACTCAGAACACTCAGGTATTTTGAACTCTACTATCAACAGCTGTTTCACATGGCTCTTGTCACTGCAACATATTTCAGCCAATCAGTGTCTAATGCTCTGTTTGTAATGGCAGACAAACTGTCCTGAGGCAAGTTCACGGCCCAGTTTACTTTTGCAATGATGCTTCTTCTGTCAGGGTGTTCGCTGGACTCCGTCTCAGATGATCCTGAGAAGGTACCTTTCGCCACATTTCGCCCATCAGCGACGGGAACTTTGAGCCTCTGGATTATTTTCAGGGAACTAAAGAGAAACAGAAAGAAGGGGAGAAGTGCTCAGTGCATGATGGGAATTCCCCCAGCAGTCTAGATCTATAGTGGCATATAAGGGACGGTTCAGGACTCAGCCATAACTATAGGGTTTTAAAGGAACGTAAAAATAAATTCCTTTCGATCCTGGTCCCTTCAGTGGAAATGTTATGCTTTCTACTACCTTGGGAGAGTGTCTATGTTGGTAACGCAGCTCTTTATACAAAACTGACAATAACATACAAATGTCACAATTACCATCAATTCACAAGCTCTAAAAATGTTGCAAAAGGACAGTTTTTTCTCTTTGTTAGATAATTGTTGTGCAGTCTTCTTAAACAACATAGTGCACCTATGCAAGAATGTATTACCTTATCTATGTCAGCTTAGTAGCATTTTAATCATCAAGGAGCAAACCTGAAGCTCTGATACTCCCTGATGTTCTTCTAGGTTTTAAAACACATGAAGTCATTCTGTCTTTCAAGGTGTTTGGAGACGCCACCATCATCTTCCCCTTGTTAGTGGCAGAAACCTTTGCAAGAAAACAACATGAAACCAAATAAAAGCCTTCTGAAATCTTTTTTTTTTTTTTTTACGGTCTCTCACAAAATCAGTTCTAGATTTTGGGTTTGTCATGTGGATTATTAGATGTTTCTCATGGTGGACTTCTTGACTTTTGTTTGACCAAACCGGATTGAGAGGTTCGTCCAGCTGACCTGTTCGTCTGGTTACATTTCTTTCACACAGAAACCAAGCCGGTGCAATTACACTCATAACTCCATCCATCAGAGGTCGGGCAGTAAGTTGTCACACCTGAATAAGATTGCAGCCGTTAGCGTTTTCTTTACACCTCCTTGTCACAGGTCAATATCGCACCGGGAGAACAGTGTAGAGTTTGTTGTCACACATAATTCAGCAAATTCTGATGATGATTTAGTGGTGAGATTTGCAATGAAAACCGAAGTGGTCCAAGAACTGGATGACAGCACTTTCCTTTATACTGGAACCTGCAGGAAGGGTGGTGGTTATTCTATATCATTTAATATTAACTAAAAGTTAAATTCATTCATACGTCAATAAGTAAAATTCATAGTTTCCGACTTTTTCTTCAGACACCTATGCAGCATCTACCAAAAAATACATAATTTTCCACACTGCAAACCCACATCTGCACCAAGACAGGAGTGGTTTAAGTAATGGATCGAGAGCATTGTTAAGCACTTCTTTTATGAACGCGTGTTTTTATAGTTAAAGGTGGCAGGCCCATGGTGGAAGCTAACAACAGTTTGACAACAGCCGCTCACTCACAAAGTTTTTTTTATCCACAGAACTCAAAACAACAAACATGAATTGTGTGCTCTGTTGAGCTACCGCCACAATAACTAAGTTTTCAACTCAGAACACTCAGGTATTTTGAACTCTACTATCAACAGCTGTTTCACATGGCTCTTGTCACTGCAACATATTTCAGCCAATCAGTGTCTAATGCTCTGTTTGTAATGGCAGACAAACTGTCCTGAGGCAAGTTCACGGCCCAGTTTACTTTTGCAATGATGCTTCTTCTGTCAGGGTGTTCGCTGGACTCCGTCTCAGATGATCCTGAGAAGGTACCTTTCGCCACATTTCGCCCATCAGCGACGGGAACTTTGAGCCTCTGGATTATTTTCAGGGAACTAAAGAGAAACAGAAAGAAGGGGAGAAGTGCTCAGTGCATGATGGGAATTCACCCAGCAGTCTAGATCTATAGTGGCATATAAGGGACGGTTCAGGACTCAGCCATAACTATAGGGTTTTAAAGGAACGTAAAAATAAATTCCTTTCGATCCTGGCCCCTTCAGTGGAAATGTTATGCTTTCTACTACCTTGGGAGAGTGTCTATGTTGGTAACGCAGCTCTTTATACAAAACTGACAATAACATACAAATGTCACAATTACCATCAATTCACAAGCTCTAAAAATGTTGCAAAAGGACAGTTTTTTCTCTTTGTTAGATAATTGTTGTGCAGTCTTCTTAAACAACATAGTGCACCTATGCAAGAATGTATTACCTTATCTATGTCAGCTTAGTAGCATTTTAATCATCAAGGAGCAAACCTGAAGCTCTGATACTCCCTGGTGTTCTTCTAGGTTTTAAAACACATGAAGTCATTCTGTCTTTCAAGGTGTTTGGAGACGCCACCATCATCTTCCCCTTGTTAGTGGCAGAAACCTTTGCAAGAAAACAACATGAAACCAAATAAAAGCCTTCTGAAATCTTTTTTTTTATTTTTTACGGTCTCTCACAAAATCAGTTCTAGATTTTGGGTTTGTCATGTGGATTATTAGATGTTTCTCATGGTGGACTTCTTGACTTTTGTTTGACCAAACCGGATTGAGAGGTTCGTCCAGCTGACCTGTTCGTCTGGTTACATTTCTTTCACACAGAAACCCAGCCAGTGCCTGTGGCCGGTGGCTGGTACATCCCAATACAACCAATTACACTCATAACTCCATCCATCAGAGGTCGGGCAGTAAGTTGTCACACCTGAATAAGATTGCAGCCGTTAGCGTTTTCTTTACACCTCCTTGTCACAGGTCAATATCGCACCGGGAGAACAGTGTAGAGTTTGTTGTCACACATAATTCAGCAAATTCTGATGATGATTTAGTGGTGAGATTTGCAATGAAAACCGAAGTGGTCCAAGAACTGGATGACAGCACTTTCCTTTATACTGGAACCTGCAGGAAGGGTGGTGGTTATTCTATATCATTTAATATTAACTAAAAGTTAAATTCATTCATACGTCAATAAGTAAAATTCATAGTTTCCGACTTTTTCTTCAGACACCTATGCAGCATCTACCAAAAAATACATAATTTTCCACACTGCAAACCCACATCTGCACCAAGACAGGAGTGGTTTAAGTAATGGATCGAGAGCATTGTTAAGCACTTCTTTTATGAACGCGTGTTTTTATAGTTAAAGGTGGCAGGCCCATGGTGGAAGCTAACAACAGTTTGACAACAGCCGCTCACTCACAAAGTTTTTTTTATCCACAGAACTCAAAACAACAAACATGAATTGTGTGCTCTGTTGAGCTACCGCCACAATAACTAAGTTTTCAACTCAGAACACTCAGGTATTTTGAACTCTACTATCAACAGCTGTTTCACATGGCTCTTGTCACTGCAACATATTTCAGCCAATCAGTGTCTAATGCTCTGTTTGTAATGGCAGACAAACTGTCCTGAGGCAAGTTCACGGCCCAGTTTACTTTTGCAATGATGCTTCTTCTGTCAGGGTGTTCGCTGGACTCCGTCTCAGATGATCCTGAGAAGGTACCTTTCGCCACATTTCGCCCATCAGCGACGGGAACTTTGAGCCTCTGGATTATTTTCAGGGAACTAAAGAGAAACAGAAAGAAGGGGAGAAGTGCTCAGTGCATGATGGGAATTCCCCCAGCAGTCTAGATCTATAGTGGCATATAAGGGACGGTTCAGGACTCAGCCATAACTATAGGGTTTTAAAGGAACGTAAAAATAAATTCCTTTCGATCCTGGTCCCTTCAGTGGAAATGTTATGCTTTCTACTACCTTGGGAGAGTGTCTATGTTGGTAACGCAGCTCTTTATACAAAACTGACAATAACATACAAATGTCACAATTACCATCAATTCACAAGCTCTAAAAATGTTGCAAAAGGACGGTTTTTTCTCTTTGTTAGATAATTGTTGTGCAGTCTTCTTAAACAACATAGTGCACCTATGCAAGAATGTATTACCTTATCTATGTCAGCTTAGTAGCATTTTAATCATCAAGGAGCAAACCTGAAGCTCTGATACTCCCTGATGTTCTTCTAGGTTTTAAAACACATGAAGTCATTCTGTCTTTCAAGGTGTTTGGAGACGCCACCATCATCTTCCCCTTGTTAGTGGCAGAAACCTTTGCAAGAAAACAACATGAAACCAAATAAAAGCCTTCTGAAATCTTTTTTTTTTTTTTTTACGGTCTCTCACAAAATCAGTTCTAGATTTTGTGTTTGTCATGTGGATTATTAGATGTTTCTCATGGTGGACTTCTTGACTTTTGTTTGACCAAACCGGATTGAGAGGTTCGTCCAGCTGACCTGTTCGTCTGGTTACATTTCTTTCACACAGAAACCAAGCCGGTGCAATTACACTCATAACTCCATCCATCAGAGGTCGGGCAGTAAGTTGTCACACCTGAATAAGATTGCAGCCGTTAGCGTTTTCTTTACACCTCCTTGTCACAGGTCAATATCGCAGCGGAAGAACAGTGTAGAGTTTGTTGTCACACAGAATTCAGCAAATTCTGATGATGATTTAGTGGTGAGATTTGCAATGAAAACCGAAGTGGTCCAAGAACTGGATGACAGCACTTTCTTTTATCCTGCAACCTGCAGGAAGGGTGGTGGTTATTCTATATCATTTAATATTAACTAAAAGTTAAATTCATTCATACGTCAATAAGTAAAATTCATAGTTTCCGACTTTTTCTTCAGACACCTATGCAGCATCTACCAAAAAATACATAATTTTCCACACTGCAAACCCACATCTGCACCAAGACAGGAGTGGTGTAAGTAATGGATTGAGGGCATTGTTAAGCACTTCTTTTATGAACGCGGCCTCCTAAGAAAGAATGCATAAACTGAAAAGGTTTTGTCTTTGGGTTTTCACATTTCATTCAGGTCACACATTAGTCTGCATAAAGAGATATCAGTGATTTACGATAGGGCCTGAAAATAGAACAATATCAGCGATTATTACAATTCACAATATAATTTCAGCAAGAGCCACACAACAAAAGTTCAATATATATCGATGTAGTGCCTATGCAAGCACAGCGAGCAGGTATAACACATGATCTTTAGTGGTGTCTGGGAACAAGGATCACGATCAAACCTTCATGCATCAATCTGATATAATCTTGAACAGGCTTCATTACCCTGTAGTAACATGTTTGGGGTACAGCAGGTAGGACAGGTTCAGAATATGCTAACATACAATCATATTGCACACATAATGAGCTTCCTTATGCAGCAACACATACCTACGGTGTTCTTAAGGAAACATGTAACTCCACCCTCCTGGTTCGTTAAAGGGTTTGAAGACTGCAGGTATAAATCCATTTGCATTGACTTAGCAACATCCAGAGGACACAACAACAACAAGAGATCTTCTGTCTGCAAACTTCTCAGGTAATATTATGACTCACCTGTACTAAAAAGAAGAAACTGGAGCTAAGAGAATTGTTTTTGTGTTACCAGCAAACTATACAATCATATTTATGACTATATACCTGAGTTTGTGGGATATACAGTATGTTTTTTAACATTTCTTTGTTTGACATTTTTCCGAGTTCAGAAAGACAGACTCTCTCAAGTACATGCACACGCACACGCACACGCACACGCACACGCTATCGGAATATATGTAAAATCGCTTTGTGTAGATATACGAGGCTAAAGCAGTTACATTTGACATGTAATTAAAGAATCCAACGATAAGAAGTAAATAATTAAAACTTTCGTCATTTCGGGGTGGAACCAGATAATGTTGAAATCTTGTATCTGGCAGGACCATCTACATTCAAGCTGCGAAATTGAGGATGTAGCTTATAACCATTTGTGGACCTCGTTAAGCCGTCTGAGTCAAATTGTGATATGTGGATATGGGCTTTGCACATAAAATCTGAACGAATGATTGATGTAGTAATGGACTGTAGCCTTGCGACACACCTTCTTGCGCTCAAAAATGTTATTCAGGCAAGAAGTAATTTCTCAACTAACCAGACTGGTTGGAGCAGGTTGGTTCACATGTGCAAAGTTATTAGGAATAATAGTGGCTTAGTCTTCAGCTTATGATACTAAATGCCAGTGTCATATGGGGAATTTTGTGATAATTCTTTATTTACATCCCCAATGTCCCCCCCCCCCCCCAGACAATATGGCCTGTAAGCGCAAAGTACCTCCGTACATCTACAGGGAGACTCTCACCTTACCAGACACACCAAAGGTCCAGGGCTATGATTTCAACCAGGGAGTGGACCACCACGCACTGCTGCAGTCCTTCCTCAGCACTGGCTTCCAGGCGACTAATGTGGCCCTGGCTATTCAGCAGATAAACAGCATGGTGAGATGGACGGAACACAGGGAGGATGTCTGTGAATCATCATGTTCTCAGTGTAACAGACCTTCACCACAGTTTACTCTCCTCACTTTTTTTTTTGCAATCTTCTCCAACACCCACAGATCAAGAGGCGTCAACAGCCGGTGAAGGAAGTGAATGGAAGTGTTGAGGAGGATCCGTCGACCTGCCGGAGCCCCTTGAGCTGCACCATCTTTCTCAGTTACACTTCAAACCTCATCAGCAGCGGGGTCAGGGAGAGTATCCGCTATCTCGCAGAGCACAGCATGGTATATGACCCTCCTCAGCTACCAGAAGCACAAAACAATGTGTGCTTCAAATATTTCACTGAAGCAATACAAGATTTTGCAGGACTTTATAAAATGTTCATGTGCTTTGTATGACGAAATGCTATCATGTCAAAATTCTGCACCTTCTGCACATTCAATACATACAATGCATATACATTTCTTCCTCTGCTTAGGTGGATGTCCTGGTGACCACAGCTGGAGGTATTGAGGAGGATCTGATCAAGTGTTTGGGACATCTTTACATTGGAGACTTCACTCTGCCTGGGAAGGATCTGTATAAAAGGGGTCTCGACAGGTCAGTCACAGTGTCAGATTTGTAAAAACGTATCATTTAGCAGATTCTAAATTTGATATGATCCAATAAAGTTAAGGTCTCAAATAAGTGAGGTAGTTGAGCTCCCTTCTAAGTTGGAATTTTAGATTGTATATAAAAGTGGCTGTAAATCCTGTGTCCGGAAAGTGAAGCATGTACGTGTATGGAAAATGACACCATGTTAAGACAGAAATCAGGAAATATGGCGCTGATATCAGTGACACATCTTTGTGTTAGATTACACACATTTCTTATAATATTTGAAATGAATAAGTTACAGTGATCAATATTTTGAATTTAATAATATGTAATCACTTTGCATTTGAATTAGAAAAATATTCTCAACACAGCTGATACATTATTTTCATTCGGTTTCCATGTGTCACATTTGCTGCAGGATTGGCAATCTTCTGATGCCTGATATGAACTACATGTTATTAGAAAAATGGATGTTGCCGATAATGAAGCAGATGCTGATGGAGCAGAACACTCAGGTGAGTGGACAGTTCTACATTGTTTTGATGGTTCATATTAAACTTTACTTTAGGGCAACATTTTAAATTCTAACCATTGTAACTGCTATTTTATCCATTATAGCCGAGATGTCCTGACGCATCTATTTGCAAGAGATCACTCTATATTTCCGTTTTTCTGACCTCAGGCCTTCAGTTGGACCCCGTCTAAGATGATCCAGCGACTGGGCAAGGAGATTAACAACCCTGAATCTGTTTGCTATTGGGCCTACAAGGTGAGTTGTGGTCAGGGTTCTCTTAAAAGCATGTGTCTGAGGTTTTTGTTCAAATCATTGGCTTTCACCTGGCTTTCGTTTCAGAACAACATCCCAGTGTTCAGCCCTGCCCTTACAGATGGCGCCATAGGAGACTTGTTCTACATGTTCTCAGCTGAGAACCCTGGCTTAATTTTGGACATTGCTGAAGGTAAAACAGTCTTTATTTGTTTGCTCTTAAATGTTGCTTCGTGTTTTTTTTTGTAATCTTACTCTATGACTCTGGCTTAAGATATTTCAAGAATAAACGACATTGCAGTGAACGCCAATAGCACAGGGATGATCCTCCTAGGGGGAGGGTTAGCAAAGCACCACACTTGCAATGCCAATGCATGGGTAAGTGTTTCTTTTTTTGTATAAATGTTTTAATGCTATGCTTTAGCATTTGATCTAAGGAGCAGCAGTGAATAAATGGTATAAATGAATCAAGTTTTTGACAAACTGCTTTGTTTCCTCCCAGAGGACAGGAGCTGAGTTTGCGGTGTATGTGAACACAGCTCAGGAATTTGATGGTTGCGACTCAGGGGCCAGACCTGATGAAGCCGTGTCCTGGGGGAAGATCACATTAGACGCCAAACCTGTGAAGGTACCTTTTTATTATTCCTTTATATTTTTTCTATAAATCAGACATACTAATATCAACATCATTAGTGTGGTCCTGTTGTGTTGCTTAACTCACAGCCTGTTGTGCTCCCTTTTGCAGGTGTGTGCAGACGCTACAGTGATCTTCCCCTTGTTGGTGGCAGAAACCTTTGCTGTTCATGCTGATAAGAGGACGATTCACAAGGAGAACAATTGAATCGAGACCAACTCGAAATCAAGGATAGTTTCACAATGTTGGAGTCTGAGAACAGTCACTGGATGTTATTTGTGAAAGAACTTGGCCTAGCATGGATCCATGTGGTATTTCAGGTCAGAATATCTGACATATGAGTCGTCTGGAACGCAGCATTACACTCACACACACGGACAGTGAAGCAGCGATGACGGAGGAGCCCTTGTTGACATGAATGATGGTAAATGTCAAACAGCAGGATTGCTAAATTCAGAGACACCTGTGATGTCCCCAATCTATAAAATTTAAGATAATCATTTTTATATGCTTGTGTTTGTGTTGAGGAGGTTTGGTTCCGTCCGTCATTCTGTGTGATACAGTAGGTCACAGATCTAAATAAAACAACATAGGCATCTCCTCTAATGGCAGAGGACGCAGAGAACATAATTATTATTTTCAATCATCTAGACTTTGATATTATTGTTTTATTATGATCTATAGTAATACAATTGTTTATAAATTACACGTGTATTTCTACCACATATCAAGGTAGAAGAAGGGCCATGAAGCACATTTTTGACATTCCGTGTTTTTATCTGCAAAAAGCTGGTTCAGTGTATTTTTACTGACATGAACAATTATCAATGATGTATTCTCATATTCATTTTTTCGACAAATAATTCAATTTGCTTTAGAATTTAATGTGGCAGAGGAGATTTCTATGCTCACACAGCCTCAGTATTTCATGTGAAGGTGACTTATTTCCTTTTATCAAATTGAAGCTTTATTTTTAATTTTGCTGTTATAAAGAGCAGTAAAATCACTTAAAGTTGTTAAGTGAAAAAAATGAACTACTTACCAACTTTTAGTAATGATCTGTACGTGTTTTATAACCATTGATGTCTTTGTATTAGACAGTGTCGCTTGTTTTCTGCTCCCTCATTAATGGCAGGGCGACAAATCAAGTGTGAATTGCCTTTGTGAGTTAATACATTTGACAGTAGGAAATCTGCAGTCGCATTCTCAGACATGTTTTGTCCATGGGAGTCTGTTATGTGCTGGCGATCTGTACTCAGGACAGTCAGAGCAGCACACAGGTCTTCTTATCTTTGAAAGGATTGGATGAAGCTGCGATGCCGGTGAGCAGAGGGTCACTGCGCCTGTGGTCCTTGCAGTACTGGACCAAGTCTGCTGCAGTCAGGGAGATCTGCTGGGACAAAGGTGGATAGGGAAGTCTTTGAGAGGATATGAAAAGATAATCTACTCAGTGGACATTGATGGGGCATTTGAAAACATTCCTACTTCGGGAAATAGGTATATCAATTCAACTTTTTAAATATTCGTCCACTTCCAACTGACAACTGATTGATCAGAGACAAGGACAAAGATAATAATACATGAAAATCAATAATAATAAAGAAGATTATATAAAACCAAGGAAAAAATTAATAAAAGGGGATACAAATATATTATACTATAAACAGACAGAAACAAATTAACAAAGTTTACAACATAGGTGCAATAGAATAATGTCTAGAAACCATTTCAGCCATTTAAAAGTTTGGCTGAAGATGTTTGAAGCCGTTAAAAGACTTCCGGCTGCTCTAAGGTCCTCAGGCAGACTGTTCCAGTGACCTGGAAAATATGAACTGCCACAACAAGGGCTTCAGTCCTGCACTTTGCAACAACTAACTGAGTGATGCTGAAGGACTTCAGGAGCTGGAATAGTTCTTACACTATGAACATATGAGACATGTGTGCTGGCGAGAGACCGTGAAGTGATTTAAAAGTAAAAGAGTCTTCAAATCAAGATGGAAACCGACAGGCAGCCAATGTAAAGGTGGAATGAATGTGGTCTGTTCTTCCGGTCTTCGTCAGCACAGAGCTGCAGAGTTCTGAATCGGCTGTAGCTTCAGATGACTGATTCTCTCAGTTAATAATGTGCGGCTATCATGCATGTAGCTAACAGATTATTTAAATCAATAAATACCTTGATTCTCTCCATGCTTGCCTCCACCCGAAGTTGATCCACCAGCTTTCGTGTCTGAACAACACTGTTGTTGCTGCACATCTTTCCTGACATTGCCCTTGGCAGAAAGACTGACTCTCTGTGACCAATGTCGTTCTTCTACACCCACAGCACCGCTGGGAAACGGGATTGGAGCGGAGTTTCACCTGATCCACAGAGTCAGCTCAGGGTGTGCACGAGTGTTTGGTCAGACAAGCTCCTGATTTTCCTTTTTGACCTGTGTCCCCTCTTTTTATTCACTGTTGGGTGCATTTTCAAAGGCTCTGTGGTTTAAAAGGTCATAGAACCCTTTGTTGGAAATGTCACAAACATCACACACAGCTTCACAGCCACTACCGATGAAAAGAGAATTAGCCACGGAAATATTCTGCTTTATCAACTTGATATGTTGGCTCTAGTGCAGGCTGTTAATAATGAGTTACATAGCACATAGAGCACTGGCAAACGTTTCATCAATCAGAGCGTTGGTGACAAGGCAAGAATCACTTGGACTCGAGGAAAGCAGGTACCTGTCTATTTCCAGAGTTTGATAATTTGGATGTTGGGTATTTAAGATCTGGTGAATACTGTCATGTTTTTTTTGTGCCTTTAGCTGACACTTTGGATTGAGAGTGAACCTCCAAAGTAAACCTGTCAAATATCATGTACTCTTTATGGAATAATTGGACTTACATTTGTGCAACTCATAGTAGCCTTCAAAGTTTTATCCTAGTGCACCTTCACTAGCCTGACGATTAGATTACTTATTCAGCAGTTAACGATTCATGCATCTCGATACATGTCAATTTATCACATCCACAATTTCATATATTACTGCTTATAACTGCTTTTTCATCAGGTCATATCACTTCATAAAATCAGTTAGAAGGTGCTTTTAAAAGTATTATATTCTGTTTCTATTATTATAAGTGTGCTGTAATTAAAAAGAAATAAGGAATTTCAATAAAAAAAATCTGACTACAACAGTAAGTCTGTGACAGTGGTCAGTGATCTCCACACGGATTTCACATCCATTCAGTTTAGACGTGTGTGCTGCACCTAAGGCTTAAAGGGATAAACTCTGATAATAGCCCTTACTGTATGAGGATGGCCCCCCCCCCCCCCCCCCCCGGCAGCACCACTGCACTTGAGGCACATTAGTCCACTGGTCAACAAGTGTGTGTGTGTGTGTGTGTGTGTATGTGTGTGTGTGTGTGTGTGTGTGTGTGTGTGTGTGTGTGTGTGTGCTCGTCTCTGTCCTCACACCCAGACTTTGTTGCCACACTGTTGAGAGACAGCTGCCTTTGTTCTTCCTTGTCAGGTAGAACAGATACTGGAACAAAGACAACAAACAGTCCTTACAATTTAAGAACATAACGTGAAAGAGGGAAAAATACATCACATTGCAAAATCTTAACCCAAGTAAGCGAGAAAATAAGGTGACAGGATATTTTCAAAGCATCAGGCCAGACACAGGTTAAAGAGATTCCTTTTGCCGGTTTTTCTCAAATCGTGGCAACTGCCTTTACAAAGGAGACACAGTGATGTCTGACGTCAGGGTGAACCTGGGTGAACCGTGTCCTGCCCCTGTGAGACCCCCGAGTAATGAGGCTCCCTGGCCTGACCTCCAGAGGTAAGACTTCCATTCACCCTCAGTTAACTGACAGGTCCTGACACTGGTAACCGAGTCATGTTGGTCCCTCTCATCCCTTCCAGTCCTCAGCCGGCCGGTCAGCCATCCTCAGCAGATGCCAGCCCTTCACCCTGCGCTGAGACAAATGGCTTGTTGTCTTTACCCTGGGAGATAATCACCCACATCGCCTCGTACCTTCCTGCGCAGTATGTCACCACTGTGCTGCCAAAGGTACCTTTTCAAAATTTGTCTGGCCCGATGCTTTGAAGATATCCTGTCGTCTTTTTGTTTTCTTGCTCACTTGTGTTAAAATTTTACAATGTGATGTATTTCCCTCTTTCACTGTATGTTCCTAACGCTGTTATTGATCCTCAATCAAGTTTGTTGTTTGTATTCCTAACTTTTTGTATAAAATATACATTTCAGAGTTAATCGTTCATGATTTGAAGGGAGTCTGATGTGTTATTCTTGGAAACAACCCGAAATTGTGTTTGCACGAAACTTAATATGTGATTTATTGGAAACCCTGTTTCTCCTCTTTTCAGGTTTGCCAGAAATTGGGTTATTTGTTAAAGGACACCAGCTCTTGGCGGCTCCGAGCACGTCGATTAATAGGATCCCAAGCTGGCTTTCCAGTGGGGCCAAGGGAGGACTTTGACTGGCCTACTGCTTGTCTGGAGATGGAGCAGCTGATAATCTGCTGGAAAGGCAGAGCGCAGCTTTTGCCCGGACAGGCCCAACAAGAGGAGGAGGAAAGTCATCAAGTGAGGCAGCAGCAACAGGCGAGGCAGGACAGGGAACCAGGCGAAGAGGGACAGGATGATGGCAGAGAGGCTGAGGTAGAAGGGGCAGGGGTGGCTGTGATCGAAGAAGGAAGGGACCACAGGATGAGGTTCGATGGGGAAGATGGTGCTCTTAATCACCAAGAGAACTTGGCTGACCCTGGAAATCTGGGTAATGGAAGACAGGGAGAGATGGAACAAAGTCAAACCTGCAGATGTCCTAGCCCACCCTCAGCACTGGAACGCATCACCATCCCTACAAACCACAATGACTCAGTCAACTCTGTTCTCCTTGTCGGGGGAGAGGGGAAGGTTTGTGCCACAGCTTCCAGAGACCGGAATGTTAAACTGTGGGATCTACAAGCAGGCTCTACTGGGACGCTGCTGCACACATTGGGAGGACAGGATGCGTCACACACCCATCGGGGCTGGGTCTGGTGCCTGGCATCTCGAGGGTCTCTAATGGTTTCAGGGGGCTTCGACAGCTCAGTGAGGCTGTGGGACCTGCAGGCAGGTGGTGCAGTGGGGGGCCTAATCAGAACTGATTCTGCTGTCCTCTGCCTGTCCTGTCAGACAGATGTGTTGCTGGCTGGTACAATGAACAAGAGAATCACAATGTGGGACACCAGAGGTGAGGGGGTTTAACATTTCACAAGCTTGACAGTATATTGAGTGTACCTCATGTGCAAATAACAATATGAGATGATAAACAAAACACTTGAATCGACAGAGAACTTGATTGGAGAAATTAGTTCAGAACAATTTGATCTGCAGCTGCCAGCCCTGTGGTGAAAAGCCTCTGGCTCCATGGTGATGCTGTGATGTGCCTGGCTGCAGATGACAAGTACATCATCTCTGGAAGTACAGACGGGACTGTAGCTGTCTATGATCGCAGGGCAGGCAAAGTCTTGAAGAAACTTCAGGTAGCTACAAACACATGGACACACTTGTAATTGGCTGTTGTTTTAGTGCTTCTCTCCACAGTGTAACAACTCGACCCCAAATTGTCCTTCTCTAGCTGACTTCTCACCTGCGGTCCATGAGCTACAGTGGCAGTGAGGTATGGGCAGGAGACTGTAAGGGCATGCTCCGCTCCTTTTCCATGCAAGCAGGGACCTTAAAAGACAAGTGGTCTAAGTTTGATGTGGGACACACTGCTATGGTCACTGGTGTCCACAGATCTCATGGGAGCCTCTACACCTGTTCATCTGATCGTACTGTCAAGGTAGGAACAGGCAAATTCCCTGTTATGTCTCCTCTTTAGCTAACTCTGCCACAGAATTAATGCTGTTGTAATTATGGATTGCAGGTACACATCCCTTGTGCACCTCCGAGGACATTATGCACACTCCATCATCAAGATGAGGTCAATGGGGTTAGTGCTTTGTTCCACATCTTTTAGATAATTATAATTTTTTTAATGTTTTGTTTCTCCCTGTGCCTTCACCTTCTCACCCATACCTCTCTTGTCCCTGTCTCCAACCACCAGCTGAGTGTGGACGCCGGAGTCTTCGCTGTAGCCACAGGAGATGTGTGTGTAGATGTCTGGAGGCCCAGAACATGAAAGAGCAGCGCCTGCAAACCACAGTATGTGGCAGGAATGGAAAACAGAAGAAAAACCCCTACCTGTAGCCAATCAACACCATACCTGTCTTTTAGTGGTTTGAAATTTCTATAATAATAATAATAATAATAATAATAATAATAACAATACATGTGGTTAAAGTTAAAAAGTAGCACATTGAAATTTAATTACTAGATAAATTGTGGTGTTGATACCAGATTCATAAACATGATGTCATGTTTATGAATAGATGAAACACATAAAATTACTACTAATAATAACAATAATATTATTAACAATACATGTGTAATTATGTCTGCGTGAAATGATCTTCTACCACTATTACTACTAAAACTACTACTAATTGATATTATATAAATTAAAAACAGCAGCCCATAAACCATAAATTCTGGTGTTGTCAACAGATTAATAAACATTATTTAATGGTTATGAATAACTACATAAGGGTAAAACGGCTTCTTCTACTACTACCTGTTATAACAACAACAGCAACAAAATAACAACAACAATAATAATAATACTAATAATAATTTAAAGCAAAGTGAGACACTTTTTAAATTTAATTTGTTGGATATGCAGCAGAAAGTCGATTTTTTTCTGTCAGGTTTGTCCCTTCCGGCTTTCCGTAGTGACAGCTAGCTAACTCCAGCCGACACATGGAATGTTTACAAGTTTTCAGTAAACGTGTTTTTCGTGTGTGTGGGAAACTCTTCACTTCTCGGACAACTGTATAACCGGAGGTCTCTTCAACAGCAACCACAGCTGAGTTTTACATCTGTCTTCACGAGCTCCAAGCGAACGGACAGAACACAACCGGTGAGCTCAGCTAGCTCCTCTCGTACCCGTGTTCTGGTGTCGAGCTCCGGGGGGAAACACGAGTGTTTTTAAAGGTGTTTGGGCACCGTGTGCTGCCAGAACAGATTTTAATACAACTCGACATTTCTTCCTCGTGTCTCTGAGCTGTGCTGGAAACTCAGTGGATTGTTATTTCCTGAAGAGGATCCGCGGTGGTGGGACAGTTTGTGATGGTGAATCCTGCTGGTTTGTAGCTGGAAGCTCCACCGGTCTGTGGCCATGCTTCTTTGTCAACGCCCCCTGATATTAAGGCTAGTTTATAACAAATGTAGATTTTCCGCACTCAATCAATGTCAGTGCAACGTAACCTCGGTTTGTTTCTCCCGCTTACTAATATTGCTAATGTTAGAGCTAGTCTTAGCTGTCGTAGCTGATGATTAATGCTAACAGAGGCTTGGAGCTGGTAGAACTCTTTCTATATATCTGTATCTCTCTCTATATGTATATATATAATCTATGGTTTCCAGTTTGACTGAATTCCAGCATTGTTGTGATTCCACAGAGAGCTTCTTACATACACCAGCAGGGGGCGCTAAACACACTCAAGGCATGAATTGGACTTGTTTTGACTTTGAGCTGGATGAGAAATTATGACACGATATGATATCAGTTGAGATCGATAATTGTTCCGATATTTGCTTTTGCCACGTTATTGTTTGTATTTCTTAGTTTTAAGACAGACCCTAAGTGAAGTTTGTGGTTTTAATGAGCAGAAAATAACAAAAACTTGTTAAAGAGCAATACATTTGATAGTTTACCTCCTCACTGAACAATGCATAGGCAACAAAACTATCTGTTTATATATAGACTTTTGTACTTTTGTATATTGCTATTGATCAAAAACAAACAAATGCTTCTCACATTCATTTGGCAGAACGGGTTATTATTATTTATGTGTTTGCACAGTATGTTCCTTTTTGATAATTTTGAACAAATCCTTAGAAGATGAGGATGGTGGTGGCTTCAGTTTGGTTTGATTTGGGACCCCCGACCTCTTTTGCTTGTGGTCCCCCCCCAAGACCCAGCAAGCTCAGCAGCTCAGTCCTGTGCTCTACACGTCAGTCATTATGCTGCTCACACATCTTTGTTCTTGTTAAAGAGATGGCAGACTGTGCCCCCTCTGTGGCCACGGAAGCTGTCCTCATGCCCAGCTGCGAACTCCCAGAGAACATGACCAAGATCAAGGGCTATGACTTCAACCAGGGGGTCGATCTCCACCAAGTGCTGAAGTCCTACCTCACCACGGGTTTCCAGGCCAGCAGCTTGAGCTTGGCCATCCAGCAGATCAACCTCATGGTGAGGGGAATGGGGTAATTACCTGTACTAGCCTTGCAAATAGTGTCTATTTTCTCAGATTGTGTTTGGTTAGTAAATGCAATATATATTTTTTCATTTGAATAAATACAGTAAACACAGAAATACTATAAAAAAAATAAATAGAGCTGCACTTTGTCTTTCCTGAAACAATGTGACTGTCACTGTGGGCCCCATAAAATGTAAAATGTTCTCGGCGATATATATCAAGAAAGGCAAGTATGTTTGTTTTTTGTTTTTATTGGGGTTGAAAAACAAACCCTTGAAATGATACAGATTCAGCATCGTTCCATTAGTCTGTCATTGTACATTGAGACTGTTGTTGTGCCGTGACACACAGATAGAGAAGCGGCTGGAACCAGTGGAGGCAGGAGAGGGAGCTGAGTCTGGTGAATCCCCCCCGCGCTCGGGCTGCACCATCTTCCTGGGTTACACCTCCAACCTCATCAGCTCCGGAGTCAGGGAGAGCATCCGCTATCTGGCAGAGCACAAAATGGTACAAATTCATGCAGTTGTTACAATTATCCAGGTCTGCCTCCCAAATAACATCTGAAATCAATTTTGTTTCTGTTACTCTTTGTGAGGTGGATGTGATTGTTACCACAGCTGGAGGTATCGAGGAGGATTTTATTAAGTGTCTGGCTCACACATACCTGGGAGACTTCAGCCTGCCCGGAAAGGAGCTCCGCTTGAAAGGAATAAACAGGTTGGCAAATAGTGATACAGAATCGATTGAGCTGTCAATCAAGAGCTAGTCTCCTTGAGTCCTACAATAACAACATAGAGTTGGGAATGAGCACGATAGGTCCCCTTTACACATGAACCAGACTGTTATACACACAGTGTGGCCAAGGGTCCTTAAAGGTCTTAAAATATCTACAATTAAATTAAAAGGCTTTAAAAACTATAAAATTACGGTTGGATGGGTTTTGATTTTTTAGGCACATGATGGATACCGTGAATCAGCTTTCGTCCAATTGCATGATACCAATGTGATAATTGAAAATACGTGTTAAACAAGAATATTTTTAGTTTTGCTGTGTATTTCCATTGAGAGTATAGTCTTAAATACTATGTGTGTTATTATAAAGGTCTTAAATGGTCTTAAATTTAGGTTTTTTATTTTTTTCTTATCTCTCGGTGTGTAGAATAGGGAACCTTTTGGTGCCCAATGATAACTACTGTAAGTTTGAAGACTGGGTGATTCCCATCCTGGACCAGATGTTGTTGGAGCAGAACACTGAGGTGGGTCTCTCTCTGTGTGACAATGTTTTTCAGTATTGGTAGGGTTTCTGAATCAAAGATTATATTTCCCTCAAAGTAATGCAGCTGTATTATTGTTAATATCTTCTTTATTATTCAGGGAACCCGTTGGACTCCCTCCAAAATGATCCATCGGCTCGGGAAGGAGATCAATAATACTGAGTCTGTCTACTACTGGGCGTACAAGGTGAGTCCTGTTTTGTAGTTGTGATGTTGTCAGGCATCACACAAAACAAATACACTGCTTCAAAGTCTAACTTTAAATTCTCAAGTTTAATTAAAATATATTGCAACACAAGTCAGTTTGTTTATGTCATGAATAAACTTTGGTTCCTGTGTCTTTGTCTTAGTATGAGTATGAAATGAATGTGATTGAATTCCCCTTTGTTTTCAGAATAACATCCCAGTGTTCAGTCCTGCTCTGACAGATGGCTCTCTGGGGGACATGATCTACTTCCACTCGTTTAAGAGCCCTGGCTTGGTACTTGACATAGTGGAGGGTAAAAAGCAACTTCACTCGTACAGAACAAGATCACAGCAGCGGTCTTATTTGGTCATATATGTGGACTACATGTGGTGAATGTGGACTTTATTTCAGATATCCGCAGGATGAACAGCCAGGCGGTTTTTGCCAAGAAATCGGGAATGATCATCTTGGGAGGAGGCCTGGTCAAACATCACATAGCCAATGCTAATCTTATGGTAACATCCTACTGTTAAATCTTTATTTCTTTTGTTTTTACTACATAGATGACTGTCATAGCTGCATTCAGACATGCGCTGAACTCACATTTTCATTTAATATTCAAGACGGGCTGTACAGCCGCATAGTAGGGTTATACAGAAGGTATAACAGCAAAGCAAACCTCCTCGCAGACACCTTCCCTCTCCTCTGTCTCCCTCTAGAGGAACGGAGCCGACTATGCAGTGTTTGTAAACACAGGTCAGGAGTTTGATGGCTCGGACTCTGGGGCCAGACCTGATGAGGCCGTATCCTGGGGCAAGATCAGAACAGATGCCAAACCTGTCAAGGTACAGAGATTTATCCCTTGGTTGGTCAGGACCAGGCTAATGTCAACATTCTTCTCTTTTAATTTTCCATAGTTTGTTTGAATAAATAATATTGAATTCAATCAAATGTTGAAAGATGTGCTTAGAAATAATTAAATATCACTGTAGAACTCTTTAATTTGTATGCCCCATCGTTGGCCTCATGGTGGCAGTGTCGTCACAGCATTTCCATCCAAGAGTACACTGGGGCACCAAAACACAAACATGAAAACCAGGAAGTGCTTTCAGTTAATGAATTTAGCATTTAACGTAACACTAGTACAACAATGTTACAGACGCTGTCACTCCACACTGCTTTGTTGTCTGTTTCCAGGTGTATGCAGACGCCTCTTTAGTCTTCCCTCTGATCGTGGCCGAGACCTTTGCTCTCCACGCGGACAAGCTGACAGCTGGAAAGAAAGCAGATTAAATGGTGTTCTCCTTAGACTCTCCGTTAGAAACAACAACCAGCTGTGTCGCTCTGGTTCTTCCTTCTTACTTCTAATTGAACATATGAGTTTGATCCTGTGAACCTTTCCATTGGAAATACATGGTTACCCCTTGGCAACTAAGAGGCAGCAGTGTGATGTTGTCACGCATACAATGCTGCGATTGAAAAGCCATATTGAGAGGGAAGCGATGGTGACGGTTTCCTGTCTTAATGCTTTCAAAACCAATATTGACTTGTTTAAACAAGTATAGTTTTTTTCCTCTCGGTCTCGACAGCTGAAATCTCAAGGTGAGCAGGCTATAGCATGCACCAAAGAGAAGGGATCAGGTTTTAGCTGTGGCGTGTGTGTGTGAGTATCAGTGTGTTTTAGCGGGTGTATGATGGTTTTTGTTTCAGCTAAGAGTTTTAATGTATTTCAGTTCAACTGTTTTGACATCATCTTGTTCCTGGATGACAGATTTGCCCGCGTGGCTGAATAAATCACAAAGTTATAATTGCTTCCTGTATTTAATCTGGTTTTAGTAAATAGTGCATTATGTGTGTCAGAAGGCCACAACGGGTATCACATGTTGATCGTCTTTGTTTTATAAGAGGATATAAATAGATTTGCATTATGGGTGACTGCAGGGTGTCAATATCAATATAACACAAGTCCAATATATATCCATATACTGCTCATGCATTGAGCAAGCACAGTGACGAAGTGTTTGTTGTGATGTGACCATAATACCACAACTTTCACTCAGGAGCTATCATCAGTTTTTAAACTTAAAAATAAATAATAATATGACATTAAACAAATATCAATATTGACTGATATTTCAATTTTCATCTGGATATAATTATTGGCCTCATCATCCAGCCCTGTGCCGATCTATGATGAAAAACACATATTAAGAATATTTAAGTTTGAAGTTTCTGACTTGTATTTGATATTTGCAATTGTTGTTTTTCCACTTAGAGCTACACTCAGTGGTGATGCTATTAGTTATACACTAATTGTACCTTCTTACCTTAGCAGTTTACACGGTGCTTTACAATCTCAGCCTTCTCTCTCTCTCACACACACACACGCACACGCATATCATGCTCATCTGCCTTTTGGAGCAACTTGGGCTTCAGCGTCTTGCCCAAGGACACTGTGGCACGGGCCCAGGAGGAGCCAGCTCTCAAACCGCCAACCCTGCGATTAGTACACAACTCGCTCTTCCACCTGAACCCGGCCTCCATCAATGTAGTTGTTCCAATACAACACCACCCCTTTGTCTTAAATTCTTCCTTTGCAGAGATTGAATTATATTTTGTGATAATGTTTTACTTAGCCTATGTTTAAACATGATGACCACATTATGCTGCATGGAGGTTCTAATTGGTAGAAAATGAGAAACTCGGAATAGAATTTATTCCAGGGCAGCACAATCAATACAAAAACACTTTTAACTAATGTCTTGAGGACATTTGCATTACAAGCTGAACATCATAGGCATCATGAAAAAATGTCTTTATGGCAGAACAGTTGTTGTGTTGTAAAGGAAGAACTCAGCCCTGTGCTGTCTGACGCTTGAGTTTATCAAAGACTCTGCGGTTGTGAGCACGTAGAAGTTGTGGCAAACTCACTCAGCTTCAATCCACCTGTGGCTGCTCTGTTCAAAGATCACCTCCAGTCAGCTCCTCACCTTGAATCCCCCCGAGAGTCATCACAACTCATGCATGTGTGGCTAGTGTGTGCTGATACAAAGACACACAATATATTCATGCACCCAGGCAGAGTTCACGCGGAGTAGGCGGGACCGCCGGCTCCGTCTGCCGGCAGCAGAATCAACCACATAATCTAGTAACATTGATAAAGACGTTTCCTAATGCACCAGTCTGCTGCTGTGGGAATGGACGTTTCCTGTGACTAATCACTGCTCCCATATCCTCTGCACACAGTGATTGTTATAGATTCCCAGCCCAGATCTATTTGCAGGCCTCGGAATGGAAATGTTGGTAATTTAGTTCACACATCTGAGTTATATATTATATATAACTCAGCGTGCAGCCACAGCTCCATGTTAATACCCTGGTCACAGCTTAATCAGGTCATTTACGAGGAGGAGGAGGAGCGGAATAATAACTTCTGTCCTCTTGAAGTTCTTATTTAAATCAGGCGATAATGTCTGCTGCTGTAGAAAGTGGATTTTATCACCAGACCCAACATCCGACAGGTTGTTACCTGTCTGTTATTTGTCACTCCACTGAGCTGTCATTGGAAGAGAGGCTCCGTTCAACTGGACAGGTCAATGTCAGGCTGTCACAGTGCGACGGAGACACACACACACAAACACAGACACACACACATACACATACACACACACACACACACACATACACAATGTTTTTCCATTTCCACCTCGTCGTTCCTTCTCGCTCTTTCTTTTCCTTCTCTTTCTTCTTCATTTCTTTCCTCTCCATCTTCTCCATCTTCTCTGTTTCCTGTTTCCCTTTCTTTTCTATCTCTTTCTTCTCCTCTATCTTCTCAATGTCTTTCCTCTCCATCTTCTCCATCTTCTTTGTTTCCTGTTTCTCCTTCTTTTCTATCTCTTTTTTCTCCTTCTCTATCTTCTCAATTTCTTTCCTCTCCATCTTCTCCATCTTCTCTGTTTCCCGTTTCTCCTTCTTTTCTACCTTTTTCTTTCCTTCTCTATCTTCTTCATTTCTTTCTTCTCCATCTTCTTTTTTTCCTGTTTCTCCTTCTTCTCCTGCTTCTTCTTCTCCCTTTTCTCCTTCTTCTCCTGCTTCTTCTTCTCCTTCTTCATGCTCTGCTGGTCATTCTCCAAGGGGACTTCCTGAAAAGACAGAGGCAATATGGTATAGTTTCACTCTTTTTCTTTTTCAAAGTCTAAACCTCAAACAAACCTACGATCCATAAGATTCAAATCACAATGAGCTGATGGAGCTGACTTGAAGCCAAATGGGCAGCTGGATCAGGGGAAGTATTTCGTCCTCCTGCTTGTTTTCCCTCTTGATTGACAGCTCCTGCTCGTTGAATGACTTCTCACTCGGAGGCTTTGTGATGTTGCAGGGAGATGATGTTTGCAGAGTGTGTAGAACAGAGGTCGTGTTCAGGAGCTTATCAAATTTTAGCTGTATGAGGTGAGACAGCAGGGACGCAGCAAGACGGGCATATTAAGCACCGTGTCAGTTGGTAGGATTAGAATTTATTTTAATAATCTTTTATGAGTGATTAAGAAAAAAGGTCTGGTGACATTTCATATTTCTATTTGTCAAAAACAAAATTGAGCCACAGCTTCTCTGCTCCGTCATTTGTTTATTTTCTATTATGAGCATTTGACGTATGAATACATTAAATAATTGAATAATATTCAATCAACAACTAACTGTTGGACGTCGTAAATATCATAGACGTTGTAAATATCTAGAAAAAAGCAAAATTTTCCTTATCCTCTCACAAGACCACTTTTTTTAAAACAATCATATTTTCACTGCCCTTTGTCCTGAAGACATTCTGATCAGTTGCATTGCTAGAAAACATCCTGAATTAATGGGAAATGTGTACATTTTACTGATATATCATTTTAGCTCGCCTAGAGGGGGAAAAAAATGTCCCACATTACCCCGCTCCCCCCTACCAAGTTTCTTAATATTTGCTGATTCCGCCTAAACTTTATTATTGAACCTCAGAAGACGTGATATCTGATAAACTGTGAACATTCCAGCTCTGTTAATATAAATTATGATATTTACTTTTCCGTCTAGTGCCTCAGTGAGTGTGTCCGTGCTGCGAGCCACCATGATGCTGTACAGTCACCTGTTGCTCTTTGTCTACATCCTCACCTTCCTGATGGGGGGTCCCCGCCAACATCCTGGCATTCTGCACCTTCTGCCGCAAGGTGCGTCGCAAGGCCAACCCCATCGACATCCTCCTCCTCAACCTCACCATCTCCGACCTCATCTTCCTCCTTTTCCTGCCGTTCAAAATGACGGAGGCCTCGGACGACATGGCCTGGCTGCTGCCCTTCCCCCTGTGTCCCTTCACCAGCTTCCTGTTCTACGTCACCATCTACAACAGCACGCTGCTCCTCACGGAGGTGAGCGTGGAGCGGTCCCTGGGCGTGGCCTTCCCCCTGAGGTACGCCGTGATGGCCAGCGTGACCTTATGGCTGGTGAGCTCTCTGAACCTCAGCATGGTCTACATCATACCCCACGTCCAGTGGAGCAAAGGGTCAGATGGTGAGAACCCCAACGGCAGCAGCAGCGCGCCCCCACTCTCCTGCTACCATAACTTGTCACCGGAAGAGCTCAAGATCATTCTGCCGTTCCACCTGGAGCTCTTCATCGTCCTCTTCTGCATCCCCTTCTTCATCTGCTGCTTCTGCTACGTCAACTTCATCCTCATCCTGTCACATCTCCCAAACATCGGCCGGCTGGTGTGGCAGTCACTGCCCCATGGTATTTCTTTAAGTGTCACAGTGTATTTTCTTGTAGTGGGAATGTTGACCTTTTCATTTATGCAAACAGAGTTGGAGAAACGCAACTTTCCCAAAAACCTCAGCCCAATATGTATCCCCCCCCCCTCCCCTCCCCCCTCACACACACACACGCAGTCGTGTCTCCATGACTTCAGAGGATATTACAGTGACTTACATTCACTTCCTGGAGACTTACTCGAACATGCATCATAGTTTATTTGCCTTACTTTACTTGCCTTACCCATAACCTAATCATAACCTATAGCCTCAACCTAACCTGAGCCTAAACCCAGCCTCAAAACACGTTTTCACCTTCAAATGTAGTGATTAACGCCATGGTGACTTTCTCTGTGATGTTTGTACTTCTATCTTAGTGAGGACACTCATTGGCATGATGCATTTCATAGTCCCTAACGCTTACCATCCAAACTAAATGCCTAAACGTAACCCTAACCTAAATCTAAATCTAACCCTTAAACCAAGTTTTAACCCTCAAACAGCCCTTTGAAGAAGTGAGGGCCGGTCAAAATGTCCTAACTTTCCAAAAATGTTCTGAGTCTGTAGGGTCTATGCTTAAATTGGTTCTTACTAAGATATAAGTAAAGGAACACACACACACACACACACACACACACACACACACACACACACACACACACACACACACACACACACACAGAGGATTTGGGCGTTTCTGTCTTGGTACAGACTGCTTTTCCATTCAGTCCTCCTATCATTTCCTACTGGCGGTGGCACTGGGAGAGTGTGTGTTTACCCAGGGCTTGACAGTTAAAAGATTTTTTGTCTTAAAAGGCAGCAGTGTATGCAATTTCAGCTCCATAGAGACTTTATGTTTGCTCTGTGCTTAATGGAAAGATTACAGAGGGACTGAGAGGTTCTGAAAAGAGAGAGATAGAGCCCTTGTGTGTGTGGATGAGCTGTAGTCACGCTACGATAAAACTGTGTGGCGTCTGCACGGAGCAGACAGTGTTTGCCCCCTCCTCCTCTGCAGAACAATCAGCACACTGTGATGTGCAGGGCTGCAGCAGCCATAATGGCAATTATGTATTTTCCCAGCCAGATTGGTCAGTTTTCTTTTCATGGTGAGAACCAGAGATCCAGACAGAGGGAGGACAGAGGCAGAGCTGACCTGCCCCACAGCTGCAGGGTGGGGTGGATCTGTGTGGAGTGGAGGGAAAACAGAGGAAATGACATAGTGGAGAGTTTGTGTACATTTACATATTCATATTTGAATTTTTGCGTAAATTCACTTGGAACCTTTGTATGTAAATGTGTAATTTCCACCGGGGATGGGGCGTGTGTGCAGAGTTATTTGTCTGACCTCATTCTTTTACTTTATGCTCCCAGCAACGAGTTAAAGGAGACAGACTGTTTGCCCTGAGTTCTACCTTTACCTTTGAGTGGTGGAATTTTGGAACAAAGAGGTAGTGTCCGTGTCATGTACCCAACCGCCCCTGAACAAATCCCACAAACAAATCCCACAATGCAATGTGACAAATCCGGATATACAGCTGTCAGCGATGGTCTGTTATCTGTTTTACATCATAATTGTGGGTGTGGTGGGAAGTCAAAGAGAGACATCAGGTCGGCAAGTGTCAGTAAACCAACTGGAACCTGAAGAAATATAAGGGTTCTGAGAGAAACCAGTCATTACAAGATATAGTCACCTTTCAAAATAAGAGCAAACAGTCTTGTTGGAAATCTTATTCTGAAACCCTGTCCTACTTTTACTGCAGAACGGGCATGGACGCATTTAAGCATGTGCATCATGTCTTTGGATAAATGCTTATAAATCACAATTCAATACTGTAATTGACCGATCAAGATGTTGAAGCTGTTGAGCCTGAGTGTAGAAGTTGGTATTTTATATCTCAAATGTAATTTCCCGAATCTACATAACTAGGATATTCATATATTATATAAAGAGTTCATACATCATACATGTCTTTCTTCTCTGTGCTTGAAAATGCCCAGGGTCTATTCTCCTCTAAACTTCAATGTTATGAAGGTTTCTATCATTTCGAAAAAATATGTGAGTCATTATTTGTCATAGTTGTCCCCCCGTGGACACTTCATCAAACATTGAGCTCCATCAAAGTATGTTGTCTTCTGTTGTTTTTTTTCTCTTGTGGTTGTTTTGTGTGTGTCTTTGTTTAGTCGCCCCCTGATCCGCTGCCTCCTTGGGTCTTCCCCCCCCCCCCCCCCCCCACACTGAGCCTGTTCACTAATCCGTCCCTGCAGAGCCATTCGTCAAAGTGTCTCTCAAACTTTTCCCCAAACAAACCCACAACTAAGTGTGACGCTTTCAAAGATCTCAGAGATGAAAGGTTAAATGTTTTTTTATTTTGTCATTATTTGCACAGGAACCAGACATACACCCCTTTGTGTGTGAATGTGTTTGAAAGTGTGTGTAGGTGAGTGTGCCTTATCTCCACCTCTATTTACCTGTTATGTTGCCATAGGAACTCCCACCTCAGAAGCCCATTGGCTACGAGCTGGCGGCAGGTGAGGGAGTGTGATGTGTGTGGGAGCAGGAAATTTACAGAGCGGGGAGGGGGGGGGGGGCAGGCCGAGACAGAGGGACACATATCCAGATGTGAGGGGAGAACAATAGAGCAGTAAACACACAGAAGGTAAAGACTCTGATAAGAGGAGGAGAGAGAGGTAAAAGGGGAGAGGCAGAGAATGACGAAGGGGGGGGGGGGGGGGGGGGTGGCTTTGCTTTTATCTCGACCTCCTGCTGCTTTCTCAGAAACAGGAAGTCGTCAGTTGAACCGCCGTCTCGTCCTCTGACGCAGCTGAGGAGGCTGATGACGGCCTGGTGTCTCTGTTGCTGTGGTAACCGCCCGGCGAGTGAAAAAACACACCGTGGACGCTCTCTGGTAACCAAGGCAACCAGGATGCACATGCAGCTTTTTGGATTTACAGTAAAACAAACTGTTTATTTATTTATCGTGGAGGCGAGCTGAGGAAACCTGTTGTGGGGTTTTCACATAGTTACTGTAAATCTGTAGACCATGGAATATGTGTTTTGCCGTGATGCCACAATAAATAAAGGTTTTACAAGCTGTGATGACTTTTACTTTAAAGATCATCTTCAAACTGTTAACAACAAGAACTTTTGTTCAACCAGTACTATGCTTTGTCTTTTCATCGACACCCCTCCAATGGACATCTGGACCAAAAAACAGTCAAAAAACGACTTATTAACATTTACTTTTATGTGCTCTCAATGGATTATAGTAGTAGATTGTTATAGTTTCTGAAGGTCCGGGATATAAGTAATCATAAATTACAAGAACCAATGTACAAGTAATGTCTCATTCTCCACAAACCCCCAAGTTATTCTCATAAATGGCTTATACAGCATCCATGGAGGATTTATGTCAAACATGTTTTAGAAAATATTTCCAGTGATTTACATTCAAACTATAGGCTTAGAAAAAAACAGACAGAGAAATGTATATGTATTTCTGTTTATAAGGTGATATCTGTCCACTAATAATAATTTAATTAATTATTACTAAATATCTTAACACATTTGGGTCACTTTTTTATTATCATTTAGTATTTGAATCACTAGTTTTATTATTGTAGGTTTCTGGCAGCTTTCTTGTTTAGTTGAGAAAATAAGTTTAACTTTAACTCACTTTATAGACAATGTATGTGAGGTAGAAATAAAAAGGTGCTGAAGAAAAAAATAAAAGTTACCCATAGAAAGTTGTCAAAAACTAACCAAACTTCTCTTGAGCTCCAAAGGGCAAATTCATTAAATCGCACACAATGTGTGAACGATTGCACAATCCAGATATAAGTTGAAGCTTCTGTCAGCAGAGGTGAAGGAACTGGTTTTTCTTATCTGTTATAGCGTCATGCTAAAGGAAATGATTGTTCAGCACTAATCAGAGAACAGACATGCTGCACACTCATGGCTCTGATGTATTGTTTTTAATTTCAAGTTTCAATGCACAATATCATAAAATTAAGCAAGACAATCACAAAATCGAAACATTTTAGATTTTGAATACATTTTCTTAATTTTCCTTATTTGATCTCTAGTTCTGACTGGAAGCATCATTTTTGTTGTGATGCATATCTTGTAAATTATACAGCTAAATTGAATGTAAGATGTTTCCCTCTGTTTTGCTATTTCTCCAGTTTCTGCCTGTTGTATTCTTAATACTGGGAAAGTGTTAGTTTTCTGATTGGCAAATCAAATGGAAACGTTTATACATTTAAATGACGTGGTCACAGTTCTGAGTGTGCAGCTGTTCAATTCCCTTTTGTTTAATTATGTATCTGCCCGTGGGCCAGCACCTCACGAGAGCAGGTTTCTTTTCTTAATGACAGTAACAGGATAGCATATTTTATTTCCACTTTTCTTAGTTTCTTTCTACCCACAGACTTTCAGCTCTGCAGCTGTGTGGAATAATGGTGAGACTGCAAGGAGTAAAAAAATATGTTGCATAGCTTTACCTTTGGATCTATATCATTTTAATTGTGAAAAACATTAAAATATACACAAGGTGAAAATTGATTTAGTAAATATGTTGTTGCAACCTTTGGATTAATTTCCTCCACCAGGAGAAGAGAAACACGGATGACAAAGCACAAGACACACACACACACACACACACACACACACACACACACACACACACACACACACACACACACACACACACAGTGCTTCTCAAAAGAAGTTTAATTTGAATTAATGTTAATGAATCCACATTTGATAATTAAAGTACTGACCAGCCATAGACTTTGATTTAAACATTTGTATTTTAAGCTTTATTATAAAAAAAAAGACAGTGGAAAAAAAGGACGGTGATATCTTCATAAATAAGCAACTCATACAAATTCTGTAAGAAAAAGTTATACAAATATTTCATTACAAGAAAGGTTGTGTTTTTCTAAATTAATATTTTCTGCTTTTTACATTGATTCTTGATTAAAATGGCTAATAAATAAAAAATGCTTGTAATGTTCTGAGAAAGCAGAATGAGATCAGGGCTTAATCAGAGTCAGGTAGTTTATTACAGGACGGGAGTGTAAACATCTGTTGAGGAAAAAACAGGTTGGAGTAAAGTGAGACAAACACGAACATCCATGTAAATCATTTTATAACTCAGTCTTTTCAAAATCAATTTCTTTCCACATGTGTATACACGTCCAGATAACTGGGCAGTGTGTGTGTGTGTGTGTGTGTGTGTGTGTGTGGAAATGAGACCGGTCTCCTGTTCCTGCTGAACTGAGCCAGCCGACGTCACACACTGATTATCAGCACAGCAGGCACAGGAGACCGACCCAGCAGGGTGTGAGGAGGGGGCAGACAGGGGCGATCTCTCTCTCTCTCTCACACACACACACACACACACACACACACACACACACACACACACACACACACACACACACACACACACACACACACACACACAAACCCCCACACACACACACACAAGGGGGAGTCAGATATACACATTCATCCAAACAATATGACACTGATGATTTAGCAGGAATCAACAGGTGAATGAAATATGAAACCAGACAAAAAGTTACATCCCATACACACATACACACAGACACACATACACACAGACACACAGACACACAGACACACAGACCCTCAGAGACCCTGGCAGCCACGGACATAAAAGACGACATGAGTTCACATATTGCTCGCCCTAAAGGAACAGGAGCAGTTTTCGACACTAATGAGACAGCTGATATTTAGCAGACACACACGCACACACACACACAGACACACACTGCTAATTCAACAGATTACCAGTTATTACAAGAAGCTTATATACAGTCATATCTGCTCCCATACACCCCTCTCACAACAGAATGTGAGTGAGTCGTGTATGTGAGCCACACACGCAGTTGACCACACACGCTGTCGAGCTTCAACACATAATGTCGGGGACTTTAGTCTGTGTGAGTCTGGGCCCATAAAAGAAAAAGTCGGAGAATGAAAATGAGAAACAGCAGACGTTTGCCTGTAAAGTGGCATCAGACTGTTTTAAAGGATAATTAACTTTTCAACGGATTTTAAGGAGTTGAACCATTATAGAAATATGGCATTGATGTGCTCTTATACCAAAAGTTAAGAATTCCTCATTGAAATAAAAAAATATTTTTTTTTTTATACTTTGATGGCCAATTTGATATCCTCCAAAAAAACAATAAAGTGTGGGTTGGTGTAAAGAGCAGGATTTGTGATGCTGCCCCCCCCCCCCCCCCCTGCAGTGTGCAGCCCTGTGGCGGCAGAACTTAACCACTGTGAACATGGCAAACACTCACTGTTCACATGTGGGTCAAGTCCTGCAGCCGCACGAGCATCTTTCCGCGAAGGCGAGTGTGTCTGTGTGTGAGTATGCAAATTGTGTGAATTAGCAGGTTAGTGTGTTTGTGGGTGTCTCGGTTTGCAGGAAAGAAGGTCGCCTTCTTCATGTCAGCCATTGGAAATCCCTGGCAATGTGATTCAGTCCTGTGGTCTCAAAAATCACCCTGCCAGGAATTCCCCTGGTCAACAGAGAACACTGAACAGCTTTGCGGCGGGAGGGAGACTTTAAAGTGCGGACACATGCGAACGATAAAGAGCCCAGTGGTCCTCCTGCTTCACTGTCATCTCAAACACTGAAGGCCTCCATCCTGTCGGTGCCTGATTCTCCCGCATCTGTGTCTCTGTGTGAAAGAGCTGTCGCCTCATGCGCAGCATCTTGGCCTTTCACGGGTCGGACTCACTGCGCTCGCTTGCGTGTGCTTCACCCAGACTCCACGTGGCCTCCTATAAAAATAGCTGACCAATGAAGAATTGGGTTATAAGGAAGAGGGCAGTCAAGTGGTGCTCCCTCTGAAGACCGTTCTCTGTTCGGCCTCTTCCCTCTTTTTGTCTCTGCACCTCGTGTGGAGAGCACTGGGCTGTGGTTCCTCTACTGCTGAGCCAACGCTAATTCTCTTAAGAAATTGTTTTATCAAGAAAGCAATGCTGCATTTCTATGTTATTTCTTCTCATAACTACCTGTTACGTAATATCTGATTACAACACACACACTCATTGTCTGTGGGGGAGAACACACTCCTCTGAATTCCTTTTGGGTGGGTTTTACACGTCTGGACAGGACACATGTAAATAACTGGCTCTGTATCCACACTGAATGCTATTCTGCCATATCCTCTTCTAGTCTCCTTATTTTCCAGAGCATGACTATTTCACCCTTTTGGGGAACTCCAGACCCGGTGCTGCACTTATCACAAGCGCTGCGTCATTGTTGTTACGAATCTGCCGCAGCCAGGTCCGACAGTCAGGAAGGAGCTTCCCACAATACGCCACTGTATCTTTAAGAAAGTTCAATGTTTGAAATATTACGCAACAAAACAACTTGTACTAGTTTTACACAGACTAAAAAAAAACAGTTTCCTTTCTTGTAGAGCAATGTTCTTGCTCTCATTTCATTCCAAGAGGTCTGTTAGTTAGAAGCATTACACAATTACGGATTATCACGAAACCTGGTGGTGGGCTGCTGTATGAACCCATAACATTTTGGTGAGGATCTGGAGCTGCTGGCGGATCCTGGAATATCAGAATTTACAATTTCACCAGGGAATCATTCACAGACCTTGATGAAAACAAAGAGGCATGTTTCGGCGACTTATATTGATGAGTGTGTACAGTTTGGTGCATCTTGATTGAATTGAAGGGGACTGTAGGGCCCTTGGTGGAAAATGCACTCTACTGAAAACCACTCTAGCTTTAGCGGTTTGGTAACAGCAGATTAAAACTCTGCGACTTTGGTGCTACTGGGACGAAACGATAAAACTGCTGGTTCTTCCTCCGCCTGCTCTCTTTTCTTCGTATAAGTAAACGTTACTCTGTCTGCAAAGCATTTTTGAGGTCCATGTAATTTTAGGGACAGATTATCACAGTATCATGCCATTAAGTACATACAAGTGAACCTTTACACAGTTTGTATTGCATCAACACTGTTTTGTTTTAATTAAATAAGCCGGTCTGTCTCCATATGGGCACAATAGACGTGGCGTCACGAGCATGAAGGTAATTTGAAGTCCCAGCACCCATCAAAGACGGCGCGCTAACTCCCCTTTAACTCGTCTCCTCCATCAACCCCAAACCCTCCGTCCCGCCACCCTTTCATCTGGCAGCAGCTCATCTTGTGTGTTATTTTCTTTGCCTTTTCATCTTTTCCATCGTTTTCCCTCTTCTCCTTTGCGTTCCCCCCATCAAACCCGCAGCCGTTAATGTCTATGAGCTCATTCCTTCCCTTCCCTTGTGATGACGGCATCTGGTTGACGCACACTGTCGTGGTCCAGCTCCTCAAACACTCGCTGGGATGTCTCGCTTCTGCCTTTGGCCCGTCTTGTTTTTAAAGACTCGTCCTGTTGTTGCAGTGTTCACAAACTGGATGTTTATTGTGGTTAGAAATAATCATATGGTTTGTGCCATATGTGCTGCTCATGGCGGCTCATTATTGTGCCAGCGTGTTGCATCCTGTTGGAAAATTGGTATCATCGAGTGACAATCGGCAGCAGATGTACCCTCGTTAAGTCAAAGTAAGCTTTTAGAGAGCGTCTTCCTGGCTTACGGCTTTGTGTGCGGGTGCTTTGATGGTTTTATGGTGCACAGTTTACACTATGTGTGTGTTCTACTACGCTTATATTTGAACACGCGACCTGCAGAGGCCCGAATGTAGACGTGGCCATGGCCTGTTTTCTTTCTCCACTTCAGCCTGAGTTCAGAATTGACATTGCCGTTTACACAAGGGCACACAGTTAAGTGGAAAAGCCGCTGTTGAGACAGCTGGATCTCCACCCCTTGTTGTTTCAACACATATCTGCTCCCCCCCCCCACCCCGCCCCCAGGCCCTTTTTCTGTGTGCATTAAGACGAGCACACAGGCCAGACACAATCTGCATCTATGGACAAAATATGCTCACTATCAATAAACAAACACAGTGAAGTCAGCGGGCTGCCGGGCGAACTCGGCCTGTGCGTTAGGCCGGTGGTGACATCATCCACACCTCCAGGCTGTGAACTGCTTCACAGAGCAAACAGTGGGCAGGCCAGGCCACAGGCTGGATCTACACTGCTTTTGTGCACTTCATTAATAATTATGTATTGAATTGAAATTTTTTCTGTCTTTCCATTGCATCAGAGAATATCACAGGGGGGCGGTTTGTTTCCAACTTCAGCTTCGTGTGAAATCAATTTGTCTTTAAGTCTAATGGCTCAAAAACACAATGTCAACACCGGAGCACAAAGGTTACAATAACATCTGACAGTTAAAGTTTAAATATGCCACGTTTGCTTTTCATTATGGCTGTCGTATCCATTACGAATCTTAAACACACTAAGTAAAGAGTGTGACTCAGCACAGAGAAAAACTTTAAATCTTCAGATAGAGCAGAAGCGAAGGAGTAGAAATACAAACTTTTTTTTTCTAAAATATGTTGGTTTGATGCAAATTCAGCTTGAACCTCCAGTGCAGAAATATCATTACACTTTAAAACACTGGTGTAAAACTGCAAACACATCCCACCGATCTTCAACCTAGATCTTTGAACCCACACACCTTACGCTGTACCACACCCTGGTGCTCTTGCTACCAGACGCAGAGTGTGTGTCTGGGTATGTGCACGCATGTGACTGAGATTGTATTTGTTTCATGTTGCGTGTGAGGGCGTAATTACTGCTGAGGCCGTGACATTCAGTGACATTCAGACAAGGACTTGTGCTCCACTATGGGCCTTCTTCTCTGGTGCAGCTTTCCTTGATTCAAAGGGGAACACTTATTGGCCGGTCTGGAATCAATGGAACGCACCACATGTGGGACATTAGGCTGTGAATAAAAAGTATTTTCAGCTCCAGATAAAAAAATGAAAAGAAAAAGAGAAAAGCTCAAAGTCTCCTTCGACTGTAAAGTTAGCCTCAGCAGTGAAGAGCCCAGCCCAAGTCTGTGGTCCGCTCCCAATGTGTGTAACCCTATCCATGGCCTGATCCGCTGCCAAACACCCTTACCACCACCAGCCCTGTACTTAGTGTACTGCCGCCCTGCTGCCACTGAAACACACATGCTCAAATTGATTCAGAAACACACGCACACACACACACACACACACACACACACACACACACACACACACACACACACACACACACACACACACACACACACACACACACACACACACACACACACACACACACACTTTTATTCCACTACGCCATGGTTTCCTGAGCCTGAGCCCATTCCTACAGATTGCTGCCGGGCACACCCACCCAGCCACCCCACCGCAGCCAAAGCTGGAGTGTTAGATCCCAACCTTTTCTCCTCCTCTTGCTCCTATTCCTCAATCCATTCAACCCCTCCATCCATCCCTCTGTGACATAATGATTCCTCCCGGAAAGGAAGGAAAAACAAAACCTCCGCCTCATATCCCCTCTTTCCAATGTCCTTAGGTGCAGAGGTTATCTAGAGCCAGTCCAAAATAACTAATTATTATCTTGTCTTCCCTTAGTGCCTGAGTCACATGTTATCCTCCTTCAGCCCCGTTTTGCCTTCTACTGCCCAGCTCGGCCTATGCCAGCAGTCCCAGAGGGGAACCTGACGGGTCGGCGGACAGGAAGACGGCCCTGAACTGCAGCTGAAACTGGTTTAGCTACAGTAGCTGCTAGATTCCCTTCCTTTCATGGAGGTTTGGGAGCGCACAGACTTACAGGGCCTCTGAACAATGAGAGGAATGTTTGAGCGCCTCTGGCCTCGCTTCACCACTACCGCTACGTCTCTCGGCTGCTTTACTAGAACTTTTTTTTACGACTTCTATTCTCCAGTCTCTGGTGCCAGCAACACACTGGCACACAGACTGACGGGCATGTAGACGAATGACACACATGCTGTGGGCAGACAGCTGCAAAGGAAGGCAGACAAACAGGTAGAGGCAAAACTATTGTGCATGAAGTCATTCAGATGGGTGGGGATATAATCCTTCAATCAAACAGACACACAGACACACAGACAGAGACAGACGGAAATTAAGCCGTCCGTATTTACGTCTGACCTTTGTAATGGAGCCGGTCCACTGTGGCAGACCTGAGATCAAGGCAATATTCCAGTGCCAATGATACAGTACAGGCACACATCGCTCAGTGTGAACGTCTTCCCTAATAAACAGGTTGCAAAAACTGTGAGTGAGTGTGAAGTGTCTCTCTGTGAAAGACGGGTGGTTCAAGACAACAACAAGAAAAAGGTTTGCTAAAAGTCATAAAACAGTAAAAAGTCAAAAATAAACTTGTGAGAAGAGGCAGACATGATGCTGCACCTACCTGAGAAAACATTTGTTTTTGTTTTTACTCCTTTCCTGTGTTCACTGTCCTCATGCTCCCCAGTGTCACACGCTCCGGGTGAACTTCACATGTCGTCGTCCTTCTCCCTCTTTTCTCTCTCTCTCTCTTTCTCTCCATCTCTCAGTGTTTCTCTGTGTGTCCCTCTCTTTCTCAGCCTTCCTCTCCTTCCTCTGTGCAGACAGGAGTGTGTGTGAACCCGAAGTGTGTCTGGGAGCCAGACAGGCTGAGAGTAAGAGAGTAAGGGAGTGGGCGGACCCATCCCGTCCCAGTGAAGGGGATTCCTTTATGACGATGTCAGAGAAGAAGAGCACCTCCCCTTCTCTCACCTCCCTCCCTCCCTCCCTCCCCCTCCTCCCCTGTGCTTGGCCGAGGCTGCTGCTAGAACACAGGAAAGGGGGCAGGGAGATAATTGGCTGCACAGCTGCTAATAAATGAGCAAAGTCTGTGCGAGTCAATAGCAAGAGTTGAATGTGAACAGTTTCACCGGACGCACACACTGACTTATGTGTTGGAGATGTTCTATGCAGAGAAGTTATGTTTTCCATCGCCTCTTCAAGCAGATACAGATCAATAATCATAATCATCATTTTGAAGAAATGTATTTGGGATGCAAGAGCATATTGCTTTTATCCTGAAATGCACACTTGTGTGAGAGTTTACCCACAGAACGATACTTATTTATAAATTGCTTTTAACCAAGATGTGAATGAAACTGAATGCAGGAAATATAGAAATAAGAGAAAAATAAAACAAAGGTCAAGGTCAAGTTCACGAAGCCAAAAAGAAGTTGATCACAAAGGCAAGTTTCTTAATTGAGCATGAAGAGGTGATTTAAATGGTTTAACCAAAGCAAAGTGATTTTACACTAAATACGTATACATCCACTCAAAAATATTTCTTGTTAAAAGTTCAAAAGCCACTATGTGAAGGCACCAACGGCGTTACATGGGACAGGGGAGCAGGCAGATTGTTCAAGAAGCAGTTTTGATTTGGAAATAATTTCTTAGAATGGAGTTCAGAGATGTGCTTGAGAGTGTAAATTTGGATGTGCCACAGTTTGTGTGTTGACTTCAACTGATAGAGAATATAATATCACACTAGTTTGTTAATATCTTTGCAACGTCCTCTTTGCTGAATTTCCATTGTGTTTGTTTTCAGAGCTTGGATTGATCTGCACCTGTCAACCGCAGGACCCCCCCCCCCCCCCCCCCCCCCATGAGCAGAGAGACAGTAACACAAGCTTCTGAGGGGGGGGGGGGCTGTTAGAGGCTTTACAACTTCCCCTTCTACGCCTGTAGCCTCTGGGTGTGTATGTGTGTGTGTGTGTTGTCCCGCACAGGCAACCACGCCCCTGTGAGGGAGCAGACGTCACACATTCCACACACGCACCGCACACATATACACTTGCGCGTCTCCCAGCAACACATAGACTCCGGCTCAGAGAAAAAGGCCGTGCCAGGAAGACACATGAGAGCGACACATCGTTCGCCTTCAGATCAGATTATTGTTTTGTTTATGGTCCTCAGTTTCTATGTTGTCTTCACTGGGGATTTACAACTTTGCACAACGGCCGCAGCTGAATGCAGAGTGTAATCAAAGCCTTAACTTTTTTTGATTGCTAGTCAGCGAGGATTACATGTGGTATAAGTGAACTTGGTAGTTATGACAGTGTTGGTTCATAAATCAAACATTTCTGTTGTTTCCACTTCTTCCTTCTTGTCCTTTTCTCTCTTCATGTGCACATCTGCATTTCTGCATGAACGCTGATCATCTTCTCGTGCCATGTGTTTATGTGAGACTTGGCAGATGAGCTGGATATTGTGAAGACTTGAACTGGGTTGTTCATTTGATAAACCCCCAAAAGAGGAAAAAGTTTCCATCTGCGTTCTGTGGTCTGAACATTGATGCGAACCGTGCACATTTCCTCTCGTTTTGCCTCGCAGACATCACAATTAGCATATAGCCACACGCAACAGCAGTACTGTAATGACTGAGATGATGCAGCTCTGAAGCAGAGATGCTCTCTAAACCTGCTCATTACACGAAGACAACTCTCGGTTCCAGACTAATACCAGTTCTTAAAGTGTGGCTGAAATGTGATCCAAATAAACCTGGAATGAAAGAGGAAGACACATCGTTCGACTTGTTCCTCCGAACTCTGAAAAACAACTGTCTATTCTTTTTGCCCCCATAATCTCTTCTTTATGGTTCTGAAATATATATGCATGTATGTTTATAAGCATGTTGTAAATGTTCTCATGGTGTGTTTGTGTGCGTTTCACCATTTCAAAAGATAATACTGACAGCTGCTCCAACAGCAGTGTCTGTGTTCTTGCTTGTGTTAATACACAGTTTTATGTACAGTGTGTGTGTGTGTGCGTGTGTGTGTGTGTGTGTGTGTGTATTAAGGAAGTCATATATTTCAACACTGACCTTTAAGGTCTCTGTGGACAGCAGCTCCACTGAGGCTTGTGGGTGAATTTGTGGAGTCATCTTTGGTCTGGTGTGATCTTGAGTTAATACTCCAGTGAGTATAGCGTGTTCTATGGTGGTGGTCAGAGTACAACTCTATATCTGTGTGTGTGTGTGTGTTTGTGTGCGCGTGTCAGTTTTTACATATGCACCATAGACTGTGTATTAAGATGGACAACAGATCTCCGCTTCCTCCCCCTCTCTGGAAATGAAGCCAAATTATATAAACGAACGCCGCCATCTTGCACATTTGGAGCAGGAGTCTGTGCAGTAGCGATCGGGGGGTGGAGCCACGTTTGTAAGGTCCCACCAATATGTACCTGCTCGACCAATCACGAGTCGGTCTCAGCTTTCAATCATGATGTTTTGCCCCATTTTTACTGCATCAAATAACTACTCAAAACAAAACTTACTGTAAAAATAAACACTTGAACGAATATCAGGGTGATAAGAAGGACCGAAAATGACAGAAACCACCTTTTTAGGATTTTTAAAAATTTTAGTTTGTTCCATGTCCCAGCCATTTACATCGAGGAGGCGGGCCTGCGCAACAGCCAATCACTAGGGGGCGATCAAGACTTTGGCTTCACTCATTGGAGCCATTGTGTTGTCCATCTTAATACACAGTCTATGCTACGTACACATAGTTTTACATATCTAAATGTATGTGCTGATACACATCATGCCTAAAAGTGTAAAAGTGTGTCTACACAGCAGTGTGTACTATATGCATGTGTATTTGTAGCTGTGTGCGTCAACTGGTCACAGCGGATATTCGGCTGGGTGAACATCTTAGACAGTGAGTCAGACGACAGTAACTGACTCCGGTCTTGGCCACAGGGTCTGGGAAAAAGAAAAAATCAACTTCCATTCGGTTGCCATGGTGAGTCAGATCCAATTATGCGACGAGCAGTGGAAAATGGTTTTGGAGAGAGAGAGAGAGAGAGAGAGAGAGAGAGAGAGAGAGAGACAGCTAATTTGAGAGGTAGCCTATCAGTGCTATTCTTACTTAACCAGACACGTTGGCGATGAGCGCACACTTATTAGCAGTTTCTATGGGGAGGGAGAACTCGATCGCACACAGATTCACGTATACAAGCTTGAGTCCACTTGTGTCTGAAGTTACTCTGAAGTTTATTTTCTGTACTAAACCATTGATCTTTGCTTAACTTTGCTTAAAGTGCTGACATGACTACGTGGACACATGAACAGCAATAATCGGAGTAGTTACCGTAATCTGGAGGACACATTATTTTGATTGATAGTGTTTAGATGAGCTGCTAGTGGAATATTCCATTGATATTCCTGTTTTCATGTTACAGAGCATCGTCTGATAATGACTCACGACAGCATCATGTCCTTCTATTGTTCACGCTCGAGCCCGGGGCGTGCGTCGCCAAGCAGTCGGTATTTTTTACAGAAAACGTTTACGTTGTCGGAGAAAACATTTTACTGATACGTTCTGTGTCAAGATTCTGACTTTGCAAACATGAATAATCATCATGTTAACAGAAACTGGGTTAACAGTAATTAAGCCAAAGCATATTTGCTGTTATTAGTTGTATATAACATAAATGTAATTTCTAGGGGACAGTGTGGTGCATGAAAAAAAATGTAAGCAAAAAGTGCCAATTCCAATACTGTTTTTATTTTTATTTTTTATTTCTCTAAACTATATACACATGCATAGTCCTGAAGTCAATTAGTCGCTGTTCAACAAGCATTTCTTTCCTTATTATTGAGCCAATCACCATTCACTACAGAGTGCGCTGGTAGAAGTTCAAACCTTCGTGAGTTAACCAAAGTCAGATAATTTCTTAGCAACGACAATGCACCAAATTTGATCAGTTACTGAATTTTCAACCATTAAAGTTACATTCACTTACACTTTGGGCCAAAATGACCCTTTGACTCATCGTTTTTGTTGAGCTCTGATATTTATCCCCCTGTGGTGTTGATCCACTGGTGTATGGTGACCATTAAAGGCAGCTATATAATGAAACATTGAATAAACAATGACACCGCATACTATCAATGGGATGTGGGATTTTGAAAAAGGTTTTTTGAACTTCTGGAAGATCAGGTTCGTATGTATTTTTTTACTTGGGAGAATCATCATAGTACTGGATAGGGTTGCTAGGGAGGACTGAGCCAGCAGCCTGTCAGCTAATAGGAGGCCTCCTTACTCAACTAGTCGAACCTTCATCACTCTCCATCTCCTCCTCCTCCTCCTCAGCTCCACCCTGAATCAACCGTCTCTGAACTTTTTTATCCCCTCCACTTCATCATTCACCAGATTTTGGGAAATTGAGGTCATATCATTTTTTTTACACCTCACCCTGGACTGCTCAGTGGAAACCAGTCCAGATCTCATACATAAAGTCCACAAAAATACCAGCACAAGTTCAAAGGAGCCGGTTTGCAGGCTCATAGTGGAACCACTTGACTTTGACTGGTCTGTCCTTATTTTCTCTTTTCCTACTCTCTCTCGCTCTCTCTCTCTCTCTCTCTCTTGCGCTCTCTCTCTCTCTCTCTCCCTCCCTCCCTCTCCCTCCCTCTCTCTGGTATTTATGTAGTGGTAGTTGCTGTGGAGACAAGACACACAAACACTGTGGCAGCAGACAGGAAGTGCTGTGGAACCACAATGGCGTCACTGCGGCTCGGCGCTCGCTCTCCTCTTTCTCTCTCTCTCCGCTTGCCCCAGCCAGCATGCATGCTATTATCCTTAGCAAGCTATACGGAGACCACACGTTCGCTCCTTCTCTCTCATTATTATTAGCATTGCTTTTTCAGCTGTCCCCCCCCTTCTTTCTCTCTCTCTCTCTCTCTCTTTCTCTCTCTCTCTCTCTCTTTCTCTCTCTTGCTGTCTCCCCCTCTCTATCTCTTTCTCTCTCTCAACCTCTCTCTCTCTCTCTCTCTCTCTGTCTCTCTCTCTCTCTCTCTCTCTCTCTCTCTCTCTCTCTCTCTCTCTCTCTCTCTTTCTCTCTCTCTCTCTTTCTCTTGCTCTCTTTAACTGTGCACCGCATTAGGGGCTCTAGTATTTGGAAAATCACTGTCTGATTTGCGGTGTCTGGAATGCCTGGTGTGAGCTGATGTGCTGAAAAGCCATTGGGCATCGGCTGTTTTAAGTGTTCGACCTGTCCACAGGGCGTTCACTGTCGAGAAGCTGCTTCTCTGTTTTTAGAACTGGGTCAAATATGTGTGTGTGTGTGTGTGTGTGTGTGTGTTGTATGTTTTGGAGGCCGGCGAGTTTGAGTTGAAGAGCGTGAAAACGTAAAAAAAAAAAACTCTGTTTGACGGTGCCCATGTGTGTTTGCTTTGTGTGTGATCAAGTGAGTCAACAGGTGAGTAAGAGGCAGATTTAGCGAGGGCAGTGCCACAGAGAGAATACAAGGAATGTGTGTGGTCCTATTGCAGAGTCTTACATCAGACGGGCATTAGAGTACAGTGCACACATCCCTCCTGTTCTCCCTCTGTCTTTCTTACACATCCCAGCTCTAAATATACTGCCCTGGAAAAAACCCTTGAGAAGATACTTCTCTCTCACACTCCACATGCTAAAAATATCTGGCCAAGACCACCTTTACAGCACCCCCCCCCCCCCCCCCCCCCCGCCAGCTTTTATTCTGCCCTGACTCCCCTCATGTGCTATACTACTGCCCTCCTTGCTTTTTCACTTCTTGCACTTAACGCCGGTTCATTATCCCACAGAGTCTGAAACTCATGTGTGTGAAGTGACTCCTTCCTTTAATGTCCTCCTGTTACTCGTTTCTTACCTACTGCCTTCTCCCTCTCAGATAGTGGTACCTCTAACAGCAAGTCGTCCATCCACTCATCCATCCATCCATCCATCCATCCATGGAGGCAGCCAGGCTGTTGACCAATTCTTCTTATTCCTAACCCTAACCCACCTCCTCCATACATAGATAGAAAGATAGATAGATAAATAGATAGATAGATAGATAGATAGATAGATAGATAGATAGATAGATAGATAGATAGATAGTTAGATAGATATATAGATAGTTAGATAGATAGATAGATAGATAGATAGATAGATAGATAGACAAAGAGATAGATAGAAAGAACCAGCCAGGCTGTTGACCAAGCGTGCGACCAGCCAGCTGGTTCGATGAAGCACAGGCTGCAGCCGCTGGGGTCCAGCTGGTGGTGAAACCTGTTGAACAGACAAGTCCTGGGGACACACATAAACACAAGAAACAGCAGTGGATTTTCTTGAGGTGAGCTCATAGCACGGGAGGCGAGCAAAATCAGGACTGGAAAGTATATAGGATTAAAGACAGATATGCTTACGATCACAGTGTCTCCTGTCTGTAAGAGGGGGAATAAAGATTTAAACAGGTTTGAAATTGTGTCAGTTTGAGGGGCAAGACCCGAGAATTAGAAAGAGCCATCACAAAAGTCACAGCTGCTCATTGCTTTATCAACATTCTCGTAATTTCTCCCAGCTCTGCACCCATCTGGCAGGACAGTAAACACCACAATGTTCACAGAGACCGTGATAAGACAATCAAACAGAGGATATAAGTTGGTCCCCCCTCGTTACAGGGGAAACGTAGAAAGAAGAAACAGAAGTTAACCATTAGGAATAACTGTTTGGAATGAAATCGTTGTGCAACATGCTCTGTGGGTACATGCTCTATTTGGGTTTGAGGAAGTGATGAAAAGTGTTGCACTGTACGTTTAAAACAGTCCTTTGCTGTGTTTGTCTGTGGTGGTCAATGAGAGAGGAAGCCAATCTTGTAGCCACATGGCGTTTCTGTTCCTCCGATCAACCGCTGACATCATCTGGAGTGACACACGGCCAGGTGACTTCCTCCGTCTCATTAATCACTTGAGTGTTAACGGGCGCTCACACTCTCCACAGTCCCTGGAGCCTTTGCAGCTCCGCACCACATTCCGCCCTCTCTTGTTAGCGGCCCAGCTCTATAGCGTCAACCTCTAACTCTCTGTCCATGCTGGCCTGCCCACTTGGCCATGACCTTTGCCCCCCCCCCCCCCCCGCTCACCCTCATAAAGCATCCATCCACCTGCTGCTCACCTGCAGAGTGTGTGTGTGTGGGGGGGATACTGGTGATATCTGTTGTTTTCAACTGGAGCTTTGTACAAAGTACCAAACTGTGCTCTGAAGCTTTCCCGCACTTGTGTTGTGAAATTCAAAAGAGCAAAGAAGGTGAAGCAATCCACAGCCGTTGGAGGACAGGTGATAATTCTGTTGCGTTATCTCTGCAGAGATAAACCTGACAAGAGGGATCAGCAACACCGCGCTCTGATTGGCTGTTTTGAACTGAATTTCAGCCATTAAAGAGATAGAGAGTGAGTGAAAGTGGGGGAAGGTTGCACATAAAGAAAGTAGTAGTGATTACCGATGCTTTGCTGAACTCAATGAAGAGGGCAATGGCACAAACCTCCAACAGTCAACCTTTAATTCAATCGAGCTGGAACCAACGTTTCCAATATCATTCATATCAGTCCGCTGGGTTTCTTTTCCACAGAGATCCATGAAATGATCTGGAAAAACTGGTGAAAATTTAAAAAAATGCCAGATCCCGCAATGATAAAGAATGTGAAAAAATAAATCCTGGATCTGCCCCCTGATCTGGATCTGCACCAACATTTTAAAGGATTCTTCCCTGACCCACACTGTACCGTTTCACCAAGTGTTGTGGAAATCTGCTAAAAGGAAGTCGAGGGAGAGAGGGATACATTTAGAAATCAATCAGTGAGAGTGTGAAACTGTAAAAACACACTGATGCATCTTGGATTCATTGCAGGGAGAAAGAGGGTGGGGGGTCTGCATGGTGGTCTTTTTTCTGCCACTGTGTCAGGGTCAACAGAAGCCAGAGCACACATGTGGGATGAGCGGTGGTCTGTAACTACGTAAATCACATCCTACACACACACAAAAAAAACTGCAGCATAAATACACTCTCCCTCACTTAAAAGAGTAAAACTCGGAAAATCAACTATTTAAGCAACAGTTTAAACTCATCAGCCGGAGGAAGCAGGGACGAGGAATACAAGAATAATCAAACTACTCAATTATGTGACTGACTCGCTGACTTTCACTGAAAAATAAAATTATTGAACCAACTTCAGAAAGATACTTCTATCGAGAACAAATTAAGTTTGTTTGTCATTTATAATTCAACATCTATATATTTACAGAATTGACTCTGATGACTTTAAAATGTGTGTTTTACCATTTGAAGTATTTTGTAAGTTTGTAAACAGTTTTCCTGATTCCAGAGTGAACAGTTTTGCAGTTTGTCACCCAGATGGAGGTTTAAACAAATCAAGTGAAAGGAAAGTTTCTTGTGCTCTGCCAGGTGGCCTTCCTGCATGTTTAGGCATCAGACAATAAATGGCTGGTTAAGTAAGTTAAGCCAAGGTGTGCACAAACTGGGTGTGTCTGTGCCTGTGTTTCCGCTGCCCCCACCCATGTGAATGGTGCTCTTGGGAAAGGATATGTGCCTGCACTCGTGCCCCTCGCCTCCTCAACCCCCCATTTTGGTGTAGAAGCTCCCCTATCGTCCTCTCATGCCTTTAAGCCCCTTTCCCGCTTTCTTACTTTTCTTGACTCTTAACTTTTCGTACGTTAGTTTTTCTGAGTTTGTGCAAATTCTCATTCCTCCGTGTTTTTTTCCCTCTCTGCCCTCTCCCTCACTGTGCTTGTTGGTGTAGCTGTCCTTATTTGGCTTCCCTTCGAGTGAGTGTGAGTATGAATGTGACTGTGTGTGTGTGTGTGTGTGTTTCCTCCTGACTGTGAGTCACTGCTTGTCTGACTCACGAGAGCTAACAAAAACACAGTTGCCATGGGGACAACCCCCCCTCCTTCACGTCCTTCCCCATCTCGCTCTCTCTCGCCCTCCCTGTCAGTGTCTGGTTTCTCTCTCTCTCTCTCTCTCTCTCTCTCTCTCTCTCTCCTTGTGGGCACCGCTGCATCCCGGGCAGCCCTGGCACCCTTCACTGGGTGGCACTCTTGACTTGGGTGGGATGCTGGTAGGGGTGTGGTATATGGAGCAAGACTTTCAGGGCAGAGGAAGGAAAAGGAGAAGTAAAAAAAAATTAACAGAATAAAAGCAAGGCTAGCATTGAGGTGGAAAGTGTTTAAAATTGTTTATAATAAAAACTTTTTTGAAAGTGGCTGCAGGCGAACAGAAACTTAAGATGTGCGATAAGCAATCATTTATCATCAATAGTAAGTAGAAATAACTACATCGGCTGAGACAGGCGAAAAATGAAGTGCCCACCTGTGGCTCTATTCTCTGCTTTGGTTCTCTCGCTGTGAAATTGCAGACGGCTCTGAGCTGAGCCCCCCCCCTTTTATGTGCTGGCGTCACCACTCAGGCTCGCCATAACCTCCAGGGAGTTTGATAATTTGCCCACGTGTGGCGTTACATTTCGACAAAGATCAGGTAAGGGCACTGGATGTACCCACAGCCTCATGTTGTCAAGATCTGGCCTTCTTCCTGCATGCACAACGCCGGTAGTGTGCCACCTAGTGGAGAGACCGTATTCTGGCGGTTCCATCGTTTTGTTGTGTCGCTTGAACTAACTGATGGAAATATTGTAGTTAAATGTGTAGTGGAACACATGTGAAGTGTATGACTCTGATCAACTGACTGATTCATACACATGGTCCATATATACATTAGTTGTCTGTGGTGGAAGAAAAACAGTCATTTACTGAAATCTAAATAAAGATAACACAGAGTAGAAAAACAACTAAATGTCCTGTGTTTCACAGTGCGAAAGCTTTTTTATATTATAGATAATGTTGTTGGATAACATTTCATTCAGTTTCATATCACTTTTATGTTTTTACCTTGTAAAGGTGGAATTAAAGTTGTACTTCTTTTATTAGGCATGCAAGCCTGTGACTCAATAGTTCTTATCTTAATTTATTGCAAAACATGATTTTTTTTTTACTTACAGTGAAACGTCCCATCTAAGCACATCACATGGTTTCAGTGTTTGAAGCCAAAAGAGGTCAAATGATCAAGATATGAAAGCATCAAAAACTATTTAAGTTTATTACGTTGATCATTTCATGACCATGCAGATTTATTTTGTCGTCCTTTGGAGGGGTGCTAGGTTCAGATCCATATGGGACTACATACGTTTATATGCAGTGGTTAAAACTCAACTAATTACATCAATTAAATACTGCTTACACTTTGAGGCATCATTACTTCAAATATATTAATCATATCTTATATAAAAAATATGATCTGGACATTTATAAATACTCAAGAAATTGATCTGAGTGCTTCTTGCACTGTCCATAATTCAGACTGGTTGAAGATGCAGACACATGCGGACACATAGAGGCAAGACAAAGGAGATAAGAGACTGATCTTCAAGTCCCTGCTACACAGGCGGTTTGGCCTAGGGGGTAAAGTGGTCGTACTCCAACAAGAAGGTAACCGGCTCAAACCCAACTCTTCCCCATCTGCATGCCGAAGTGTCCTTGGCAAGATACTGAACCCCTAAATGGCCCCTCATAAATGTTGAGTGTACTAATTGTAAGTCGCTTTGGACAAAAGCGTCAGCCAAATGACATGTAATGTAATACACACAGATTCACACACTCATTTTGACCAGTGTTTAACCTTTGTGTGCCCTGAAAGCTCACAGCAGCTGGCTGGTGGAGAAGTCTGAGAACGGGCTGAAACTGAACGCCGGCGTAATCCTCGGCGGGGCGAAAGGCAGGGAGAGCGAGGGCTGAAAGGGAAAAGGGAGTTAAACGAGTGATACTGTAAAGATAAAAAAAAAAAGGACCAGGCGCACTTTCCCTTTTACAAAGCCTTTCAAAGTACAAAGTGCTGAATTCCGTCCGTTGGGGGGGGGGGGGGGGGGGGGACGTAACAGAGAAGGCTTGAGAGATGACAACAACAGTTGAATATGTCCAAAATCGCAATAGTCACACTTTATTGAAAAAAATAACTGAAAAAAAACAACCTGCGATAATGTTTGCTTTTACTGTATGTACATGTGCAGCCAATGGTAACAGTGGTTTGTCAAGATACACCATTTCACGCAGGGATGAGCCAGTACATTCCGTGTGTGCTTTGTAAAGTAAGGACAAGGGTATGAATGCATGGGCACCAACTAAAAAAACAAACAACTAAAGCTCTCAGCATACATGGCATTTCTCAAACTTGCAGTCCATCTTGTTGTAACATAGGCCTTTACATCAGCATTGCCTAGGGTTTCGTGGTGGACGTCCTCCCTACACATAGGTTCACTGACATTGTGCTCAGAATGTGTGTGAGCATGTGTATGACAGCTGTCCCTGTATGTGTAGTAATCCTCGGTAATCCCCATGGCTCCCACCGTCTCTTGGACCAGATCCTCCAGGGCATCGCTGACCTCACTCTGTGCGTCTCCCGTACACCATCATGTAACCATGCTAACACACAACGCTCATGTGACGCCTCATCACATCCGTTCATCCTAAAATCTGCTACTTTGCACTTCTGAGTCTTGATCGCACTTTCTTTCCTGACCTGGAGGAATGTGCCGGGACGTTTTTTTGGCAAATATGCTCATTTGCCGTTCCGTGAGAATTGTCCCCACTCTCGTTTCTGTGAATTGGAAAGCTTTACAGTGAGCAGCAAGCTAGGTTAGCTTAGCACAGAGAAAGCTAGCACAAATCCTTATATTTGACAAATTTTCTGTGTTTACACTTAATTTTTTGCACACAGTAAACAATAGGTGTGAATTAGAGATGTTGTTTAGCTAGCTTTCGTTCACTTTACACAAAGCTAGGCTAAACTTTTCAACCTGTTTCCAAGCTAAGCTAACCTGCTGCCAAGTTGAACAGGAGAGGTTTCAATATTCAAACCTTTGTCTTTCCCAAAATTAGTACTTGCAAAATGTAGCATGACATACTTCCGCTTTCCGCACTGCCCGTTGGTTCGATTCCCCTAAATGTGTGACTAATGTTACTTTCACCACCAACCTGATCTCCACACAGTGCTTTCTTACTTTCACAGTTAGCTTTGTATATATTGTTAATAGTGTAATGGACATGTTAACGTTGGACCTTCAAGCAAAGAGTCTTGTATGTTCCTTACTGTGGGACGCTACAAGCCAGCAGAGCGCCGCGGGTTTAAACTGTACGGGCTCTTCATTTAGTGGCTAGCTAGGCTAACTGGCTGGCTAACCACGCTTTTTTACGAGACACTGATTGTCATTAATGCTAAAAAACAAACTACATTTCTCTGTAAATAAAATTAACAATACATACAAAGCTAAACGTGAAGGTTGAGGAATTAATGTAAGGACAAGAAAGTGTGGGGGGGGGGGGGGGGTCAGGTCAGAAGCGAAGGTATTGACAGGAAGTGAACTGGAAAGAAAAAGAAAGAAAGCAGAGGTACGTCATTGTGCGACTGTTTACCTCATCAATTTAACCTTTTTCTTATACTTGACAAATATGTTCTGAAAAAATCGATTTTAAATTCATTCAGCTAAATTTTTATAGTTGATCATTTATACTTAAAATCACCTTCCACCATTTATATGAGCTTACTTTGAAATCACAGTTGCAGGTGTAAATGTAACACAATAACTAAAGTAAAAGTAAAAGTGTCCTTCACATAATCAAATGATGATTATTTTTTAATACCTAAATCCTCAAATAATTTTGATTTTCTTTCCTCCACCTTACCTGAATTTATATTTTTTTCTAGGACATTGTGTGATGCCAAATGATCTCCTGGTAAACACCTACTTAAGTGCAAAAATATGTCTCCATTTGTGGTGTAAGTTTGCCCTCTGCTGTTCACATTAGAGCAACACTATGCACCTTTTTAAACCTTAAAATAGCAGCTTCAATAGTTACGCTACGCTGACTTGTAAAAGGGAGAATGATGAAGCTTTGATGCCCTCTGCTCACCACCAACACCTGTTCTTGCTCAATCTAACTTTGGTGAGCGGGTACAATCTCCTGTGAGACGTACATAACTGAGCTTGGATTTCTAGACTTAGGTTCGTCAAGATGAAGAGTAAAGCTCACTGGTAGATAGTTAGAAAGACTTAGATGTCATTAAATACCAGCGTCTATATCCAGTTGTCAGTGGGGAAACTTTTAAAGTATCAATAATCTTTAAACAGACTTCGGTTTATTTTCTTACAGCTGCAGCTCTCCTGGTTATGGAAGCCGGGGGTCATGGGTAATATCCACCGTTCACTACGGGACTATGCAGACAGAGCTTTGATGGGTTACTTTTCTCTACATACAAAAAACTGTGTGTCTGCAGAGGACGCTGTTGTTTGTAAAAGTTACATAGTGTTGCTTTAAGCTCTCAACAATATAAATCTCATTCATCGACTCGCTCGGCCTGAGAAACCTCCATTTTCTATTATTTACTTCATCAATGCATTCAATTTTAGTGGTGCTTACCACTGGAGCACAATTTGGGGAAAGAGGTTACTGGTGATACAAGTATTAGCGTATTTTATACGAAAGTAACATTGGTTCTTTCTGAATAAAGCAAGGCAGTTCTGAAGCGGTTCAGCCGCTGCATATATGTGGGCTTAAGCTGAAGATAAAATGATTATCTCATTGTAAAAGTACAAATAGATGTAGAGTACATTATACAAAACCAGCACACGCAGCCCTCCTTTTCTCAGTCAGTGGTTAAACGTCTTGGTGGGCTGGAGGGGGGAGGGTCTCAGCACATTCACAGTGATCTTCTGCCAAATTTGGGCTTCCGCTGACTGACAAAGTCCACAATCATTAATGTCACAGTGTCCATTAAACTATCTGAAATCCAGTCCATGATCCAGACCATGATTTTGGGATAATGCTTATCTGTAGTTTATAGTTTATATATTTAAAATATAAAAATAACTGCCTCCCCCATTTGTTTGAAACAAGTCTCTCGGAGTATAGGCAGGAAAGGGAATGATACAAGTAGAGAAGGAGTGATGGGGATTGAGGCAAATTCATGAAAACGTGTTTAGAAGTACATGTCTGTGTACATGTCAGTTTCTGAGGTCAGTCAACGCTTTATTGTACTTTGATGAGGGACATTTAACAGTTTAAGAGTCTCTTAAGTGGCTGAAGTAAAATCCATTGGACGACTTTATCCCTCTGTCACTTTTCATTCCAGGAACAAATGATGTTCAGTTGTATTGAGTCGTCATAAGCGTCTTAAGAATGTTCTCCAACAACACAAACTCATCCACGCAGAGGGCTGCAGACAGCTCTGTCCTGTGTTCTGTGAAGTGTCCCGTGAGGGGACTGTCTCAGAAATTACTGAAGAGTTCATATTTCTTCATCCAGTCCATCTGTGGTGCCTTCCTCTTTTCTTTGGCGTGCACCTTCATCTTTTCCTCTGCTGCCGTGGCGCTTAGACTCAGCCCCATCTCAGCGAATGGATCCAACAACGGGCTGCCCTCGTCGTCCGCCAGCTGGACCGGAGATGGAGTGATTATCGAAAAGGGGAACACAGATAGAAAGGTTGAGAGTTCTGACTTTACACGTGGAGAAGCAAACACAGCATCATGCCTGAACGTCCACACCCACCTGTGTGCTGTTGCCCTGGCTGCTGAGGTCGGAGCGCGTGGACCTGATGGACTGCGTGGTGGAGCTGCCGTTGATCTGAGGGCTGGGGGAGCCGTTGGATATGGACGGACCATCATAGTCTGTGAAAACAATCAAACAATGCACACTTTACACACAGTCTCATAATATCTTTCGATTCAGGAATCAGTGGAAGTCAACTATTATGCAGCATAAACACATTTGGAAACACTTTCTTTTAAAAGTCTGTAATGCTCTTATAAATTCTGCGAATGTTTCAGAAAGAAATGTGTCAATTGGTGCTAACCATAGAGACCATGGAGATAATATGGAGCTGGTTTACTTCCCTTTAATTGTTTGTCTAACTTCCAATCCCTCAGTCAGTAGCTAAACATGACAGACTTTGCAGGATTAACTTTCCAAAAATAAATTAATTATGAATAAATGTTCATGAAATTGAACACAAATCCCCCCAAATGACTAAAATAACTGAAAGGACAGATTTCCGCGTCGGGCAGTGCTACCTTTGACATGAGCAACCGTGGGGATAACCCCCCTCCTCTTGAAGTGATCGTCTGTGTCTGGATCCACCACCAGCAGCCAGGTCTCGTCTCCCCCTTTCTTTATGAAGGCCACCACCTCTGCATGCCGCATGCCCTCGATGTTCACACCATTTACCTGGAAAACACATAAAAAAAAACAGAGAAGTGTTTATCGATAAGCAGGAAAGAGGTTAGTTGTTGTTGTGTGAGTTGGATAAAGATGATTGAAAAGATGAAAAGAAGACTTTGTGGGCCCTGTAAGATGAGATCAACTTTATTGATCCCTTATAGAGGGATGATCACTTTTATTTTGAATATAGCACCTGTAAGAACCGCTGTCTTATCAATGTTTTTCATTGTTGACATATTGTACACAACACAGAGAGCCTGTGCTACTTAATTTCCACAGTAGGGGGAGCTATACACCAATAAAATGATTCTACACAGTTCAACATGTCTTTCAAAGCCTCAGACCACTACGCTCACAATGTTGCTCTAACTCTTGATGTGACTTATTGATACTTGCAACAGCGACTTGGGAAGGCATTTAGTGCACATGTGCACATGCTGCTGCAGATGAAGCCTGAAGCTATGATCTACCACAGTGAGACTCTTCAGAAGAACAATTAGTTCCAGGACCAAAAACTAAAGCTGAGTAACAGACATAATCAACATGTGAGCAAGGAACTGGCCAATCTATTTAACAACATTCCCTTGGCCTCTACACCTATAGCAAAACACGACAGACTGTTATTGTTTGGTCGAAACTAGACGTCCATTAGGAGCCGTTTGTTTCAACAGCTTTGTGCAGACCTTGGGTTCTCTGAGGCCGGCAGCTTCGCACAAAGCCAGGTTAGTGTTGGTACATATTCAATTATTGATGGCTCTCCTGGGCTCTGGGTTTAGTGGGGGTGTCAGGTGACAAGAGGCCCGAGGCCGAAATATTTTAAAATATTCACCGCTTTTGACAAGAAGTGAAGTGGAAATAAAATCCAGGGGGGGGGGAGATAAGGTGTATACTGGGATAGACTTTACAGGACGTTCAAGGGCAAGAGGAAGGACAAACAAGTCAGAGATTGAGGGAAGGGAACAAGAAGAAAGTGCGATCAACAGATGGAAAATGTGAAAGTCTCCTCTACTCTCCTCTCCTCTCCTCTCCTCTCCTCTCCTCTCCTCTACTCTCCTCTCCTCTCCTCTCAGATCTTCGGTCAGCCAGGACGACACACACAGACAGTTTGATAGAACAAGCATCTTTGTATTCCGCCAAACAACAGGTGTCGTGTCATGTTTCACAGCCCTTCATTAACAGTCCATCCCACACAAGACAATACACTCTGTTCTCTGCCCACTGGGCTAATTAATAAATGCTGTAGGAACAGTACAGACGCTTATTTCTCATGGGATTATCCCTCAGGAAACCTCTTGAGACAAGAATGTTTGCGTGCAAGTGTTGTGTGTGTGTGTTTGTTTGTTTGTGTGCATTATAGTGCATGTATCATCAAAGTCATGATGCGTGCAGTCACCTGATGTCCAACGGTTCATATTTGAATTGGTTCGTGTGCGTGTGAGGAGGCCGCCACAGAGCAACCTGGGATTGATCAAAACAAGCAGGATGCATGTGCACATCTGTGAATATGACGCTTGTGATGTGTGTGACTTTCAACTTTCTGGTCGCCAGACAAAACCTCTTTCTGACACCGAGAGCACATTCGCTGGAAGTGGGACCACGAGGGACAAAATGGGTTTTGAGAAGTCACTGAGTCTGTGAGCCTTATCTCCTCAGCCCGAGGGGCCCTGATGACACATACAGGGTTCTGTGCAAGACAGCAGCGTAGGGTCGAGTGTGTGTCCTTTTGTGAAGTGAATGAAAGAGAGAGGGAACCGCTGTTCCATCACTGTGCAGCTGATTTGTGGCCTATCTTGGAATTAGAACCCTAAGTTTGTTGTGACGGATGCGAGGGGTTCAGGGTACGCACGGTTGAGCTCCGACACAGCAGAGAGCCTGATGAGGCGTTCACAGGTGTCAGTGCTTGTGCCAGACACTGACCGAAAGCTGAGCTCTCTCATCATAGCGTCTATACACCACACACCTCCTGAGCAATGGGGCGTGGTGAGAGAAAAACATGGCGAGCGACAGAGGGCGTGAGAGGGACCTGTCATGGTTGTTCACCTCGACAACAAGCCGCTGACAGACGACACAAGAGATGTCCTGACGCGTGTTCAGAGACACGCACACAGACACACAGACACACACACACACACACACACACACACACACAAACACACACACGCACACTGAAAATCCGACTATCTCCAAGGGGGGGGGGGGGGGGGGGGGGGGCTCAGCATTTTTTTGTCCAAACAAAACAATCACACTGAGATAAAGTTATTATCCTGGCAAGAAACCACAGATTTACCAGAATGCTTTAAATCTAATAAAGAATCCCAGAGGACATTAAAGGTGATTACATCAGTACACAGAGCCAAAGTCCAAACCTTCACACAACATGTTTTCTTTTTTCACAAATTTTCCTTGAATACATGAAGAACGTATATACATATATAATACAAAACTGTGGTCATATTTTAAAGATCTTTCAAATGGGTCATATCGTGTGGGTCAGGAAACAACAAGACTATGGCTGCATCTTTCAGTCATTTTATTAAAGATGAATCTTTTGATTATGGTCTTGATCAATTGATTCGTTTTAGTTTTAAAATGTCAACTCCCCCACTCTTCCACAAATTGTGACTGAAAACCCTTAAATCTTGAGATATTTTGTTTTAAATAACAGAAAAACTGAAAATCCAGACATTGGAGACGTTGAATTTTAGTTAAATGATAATCAACATTGCTACTGATGATTATTTCAGCTCTTAACTTAAGGAGATACTATCAGCTGATCTTACATCATGCCAATAAAGCTCCTTTTATGTAGAAAAAACATGGCTTGACTCAAACTTCATTGTGTGTGTGTGTTTGTGTATGTGTCGGTGTGTGTAAAAGTGTGAATGTACAGCATGATTGTGTGTTTGTGTGGCAGACTGTTCCTGCCATCAGTGACCTGCTACAGGATGTCCCCACACCCTATCACCAGCCAACTAATGTCCCAGCAGAGGATCGCTTCATCAGCATCCTCTACAGCTACGACTCTCACTGCTGAACTCAAAACATGCAGTTCAGTCATAGTATAAACCAGGCTCATTGTTTTCCACTCGCTACCTTAAAATTAGTACTTTCCACGCATGAGATGCACATTTAGAATATTTGGTGAAGCCACAGATAATCTATTACACTGAATATATTATTGTGGATATAACAAAAAGGAGATATAACCAGAGCGCGACCGATTAATGGGATGGCCGATAAATATCGTCCTGTATGAGTCATACGGTATCTGCGTTTGCCAGTATGAGAACTTAATAAAATTACAGAAAAGATGGGCATTTATGCGTAAGGTATAAAATAATCCTAATAGCATTTCTATGGTTAAATATCGGAAATGTTTTACCCTCTTATATCCCTATCAGCATTGGACACACTTACAAAAAAATCCATATTAGTTGTGCATCATATATATTTTGTTAATTAGGGGAGAGTTGGTCGAAAGTAGACCATATATTTACTGTACTGGGAGAATGGATAGTTTCATCCAACTCAAATTTAAATGTTTTCCGTGTTGGATTTATTTAATTAGTATAGTGATATTCTGATGTGAAATACATCAAAAACTCATGTGAAAAAGTTAAAAACATGTAAGACCTCCAGTGAATTCCTACATGAACTGTGCCTGACCTCTGTTTCAGTCCGGCTCTGCAGCCTGATCTGGACCCTGATGTACAACCATTGAGGGCAAAGGTCATGGGAATGAAGGGTGAATGTTGTGTGTGTGTATACTCAGATGAGAAACTGCTTATGATGATGATACCAGGTTGTTTTGTTTTTTTTTAAACCAGGGGAAAAGTTGATTTAACATCCATGCTCTTCGACACGCATGTTTCTGTCTCGTACGTAACATGGTATCGGTCTCCCTTTCTCACAAGGTTTTACAAGAGGCGACACACACGTACCACCCCCCCCCCCCCCCTCCTCAAGCCCCTGCCATTAGTAATCACACTGATTTATAGCCGACTGTCCCCTGTGAGCGGCCTCTCCGCTCTCCGATCTGATATGCAGTCAAGATTGAGTCCAGATTCCAGGTCTGTTCTCCTTTGAATCTGAGGCCCGACGGCAAGTGTGATTCCTTACCTTTTTAATTACGGCTGTAACAGTGCAAGAAGTTGAGAGGTCGCATATGGATTCGATCAGCAACTTAACTTTTCTGTAACTTGTGACTTCTTTTAGATAAAAGCTATTACTTGTTATTTTTAGAACATGTACGCACATGATCCATCTTCATTTTTGCTGTTGGTGGCTTTTTCTACCAGGACCTGGTGCATTCAAGTTGTCTCACACAGCTTTTCTCTATAACTACACACAACCAAATAAATTAGTTCCTATGCAAACACTATGCAAAAGCATCTGGTGATGACAAAGATAGTGAAAATCCACTCTTTTCTAAAGAGGCATGATGAAGGGTTACAGGAAGCCTCTCAGTTTATTTTCTCACACCCAGTCATCACTATGATAAATATACCAGATTAACCTGAAATCATTTATGAATTATCTCCTCGTTAGTGTGCATGTTTTTATGATCCCCTCTCTCCTCTTTCTACTCAAGCCAGTCAAGTGCACACACATGCAAGAAACACACATTAAACTCACTCACTAACTTGAAAGCTAACATGTGTATTTTAGACTATAAATAAAGACGGGCAACAAGTCTTCACTTCCTCCCACTATCCAAAAAAGAAGCCAAAATAATCCGGATACAACCACGGCCATCTTGTAAATTTGGAGCCAGAGTCTGTGCAGTAGAGATCGGGGGCTGGAGGATGGAAGCGAGGTCCTGCCGATGCACTCTGGTTCCTAAATTGAGGGATCGACTTAACATTCCGATGCATCTCAAATCTGAATGTCGTATTTGTGTTTGTTTCCATCACTATGGAAAACATTTCCAGAGGAGTGTAGAAAACAGCAGGCTCCTCAGCACCTTACAGACCCTTCATCCACACCCTTTCTTCTTACCTCGATGAGTCGGTCTTGAGGCCGGAGCCCGGCGCCGTCTGCAGGTGATCCTGGGTCCAGGGAGCGGATATACTGTCCGGGTCGTGAGCGTTCACTGTGCAGGTTGAAGCCGTAGCCCGTCTCTGTCCGCACCAGGTGGCACAGACGTGGCAGAAGCTCAGATGTGCTGACCTGGGGCCGTGGCTGGGATTGCGCTTGGATGTGAGCGTCAGCCTGAGCAAGAGCCTCCTGGATGAAATGAAACAGAAGTATATTGTCATTTAATAAGCTCCATGCAGAAATCCTCGTACCTTTTCGTTTCCCTCTCATTAAGTTTTTGCATCCAACCAGCAAACACACCAACCAACAAACAAATGGAAGGGGGTGAAAACCTAACCTCCTTGTCGGAGCTAAATCAATATTTCAGAGAGTCACCTGGTTATTTCAAGATACTTAAAAGTGCAGAGCATGTGATGATTTCCTATGACGTGAGACTCAAACACGTGGTTGAGTCACTGGTCCTTCATAACAAGCCTGCAGGGTGAGTGTTTCATGCACAAAAATGTGGGTGGAGTATCACTTGAAGGTACAAATGAATAGAGTATTGTAAAGTAACGCAGCTTCACCAGATCATAGTCAAAAGAAAAACATATCAGACGGAATGTGATCTAATAGTTCTGATTAAAAAGACCCCAAAGCGTTCTTTGTTGGTTGCAAATTGATTCTTCCCTCATGTTTTCACTTTGTGCTGCAATTCAAGCCTAGAGGTGTCACAATTTATTTTTAAAAGAGCCAGTTTCCATCTGGAGTGAAACTCTCCACTAGTAGCAAATAAATGAGCCTCGGAGAAGATGATCATAGAAGCTGAAATGGTGCCCTGAGCTCTCCAGTATGATCACGGTGATTTACCACCTGCATTAAAAAGAACATGCCGTGAGAGGAAGAATAGATGAAGGCCATGCAGCTCTGCACCCTCAGCTGATATTTGCTGAAAGGTGGCGAACGGGTGAAGCTCTGGTTGACACACATGTCGTGTACATACAACAGACCTGCAATCATGTTACGCAACTTGAAAGGTCTATTGTTTTCACTGCATGAGTCCACCATGCACATGCTAAAAATACATATAGAGTACGTGGGCAGGGTGAGAGAGAGTTAAAGGTACTGTAGTGTTCTGAGAGAAAAAGTGAGTACTGTCCTTTATTCATTTTACCAGCAACGTACTGCACTAATTTGTTATTACAAATTTACCATGAGCATGCCTCAATCACCACAATACTGCCTCCAACTTTGGCCCTCAACCGTAAAAAACTAACACAGACGGCAACATATAATTTCATTTGAGGCACCAAATTCCTGGGCAGTGATCTGGGCAGCTTGCCCTGAGAAAAAGGGATCGAGAGAAAAAGAGAAAAGGGAGAGGGAGTAACAACAGAATAATTCATGAATCCCCCCAGACCCTCCTTTTCCTGACTGGAGAGGAAGGCCCTGGTTTGGCAACGGAGCTGGATCTTCCAAAGGAGAGAAAATGTATTAATATAAAATCAAAACCTATCAGCATTCAGGGATCTGGGCAACAGAAGGGAAAACCAAATGTCACGAGAGAAGGAGAGGAGGAAGGGAATAGGAGGGAGAGGGTGCGTGGGAGGGATCGAAAATTAGATGCAGCTCAAACGACTGAGAGAGAGAGTTCGAGAAAAGAAGGAGGACGAAGTAAGCAGAGAAACACAGCAGAGAGATAAATGGACAGATAGAGAGATAGAGCGGTGCGGGTAAATCAAGACGACAGTGAGTTTCCAGTCAGAGACGACGGGAGAGGAAAATAGTTTGCAGTGGAACTCGAACATAAACAGTGAGAGTAGCACAGCTGGGAGTCATTATGTGGGGGAGACGTGTCTGCCAATCTAACCTCTGACTGCCTCTCACTGCCTCTCTGCACCCCACTAATCATCCCCCGGGGCTCGCGCCATCCCTTGTACCCCGCGCCTTCGACGTCAGCGTCCATTTAGGACACTTTTGATTCTGTCTTGATGTCCCGTGGGTTTGATCCGTATGAATTTGATAGTGAAAGTCTGGTTTGTCCGGCAGGGAAGGATGACAACATGACTCCACGTGTGTCGAGGCATGTTAAACTGCTGGTTTCTTCCTGTGTAAGCCTACGAGGGATGAGTGGCCTGAAGTTACCACATGACGTCTCCTAACCAGGAGCCCATCAAAGGAAAATACGATCATCTGTGTTTGTTTGAAATGTGGGTGTTGAAAAACCTCGTGTTGTTTTGGGGGTGAAAAAAATATTTTGATGGGACAGGAAAAGAGCTGTAAGGTTTTCCCCCTCTATCAGCAAACCAGCCTGTCATCAGTCGGTTAACTGCGTCGGACACTTGTTTTGATTTTTCAAAACACATGGGAGGAGGAGCAGCAGTAAAAAAACATCCATGTTTTGTTTCGGGCTCATGTGAATATCTGCAGAGCCGCTGAAAAACAAGTTCACCTGGAAAGTTCGGCACTAAATCAGGCTGTAAGGACAATAATATGGAATATTTCACGCCCTACTGCAGAACATTTCGGACACACACACACACACGCACACACACACACACACACACACACACACACACACACACACACACACACACACACACTCACACACACACATACACACACTGACCTCGGTGTCCTGACAGTGGCACACTGAGAGGATGTGCAGTCACAGTGACAAGTGCCATCCCATGAATTCCTTTAGCTTCCTGCTATAATAAGCCTTTGTTTAAGTCACTGAGTTAGAACATGTGGGGGAGAGTACAGTGTACACACAAGCTTCTGTGGTAGGATTGCACAATTGTCGTTTACATTAGTTGTGCATGTTAAAGCACACAAACACATGGGTTAATCAATGCATTGCCTTTTTGCTCCTGTATGTTTGGTTCTAGTGTCAGGTTGGTTGCTGCAGCTTTAACACAACAATCACTTTCCAATGGAGGAGTTTAAGCAAAGAGTTGTTATTACCAAGGAAAAATCTGTGTGTGTCACAGGAACTTAACAGGAAAAAAAATATATTTTGTGATGTAAATAGAATGATTTCATTGTAAATTAATCAGTAACAGTGTGTCTGCATGTGTTTGTGACTGTGAGTCTTACAAGCAAGTCAGAGTTTTAAAAGATCTGTGACTAAATATAAGGACCCCATAGTTAACGTGTTTAATTTGAGTGTGTATTTGCACACATACACACACACGCACACATATTTCCTTCTGCATGCGACCGCTGTCAGTGGCGGTCCCAGTTGATGAAACTAGATCTCGGCTTGCTGAATAATTGAGAGGTAACCTACTGCGATGGACGGATCATGACCAACATTAACCCTTTCACAGCCAAGGATCACCGGCCCACTGGTTTGGTTATGGATGTGCGTGCATCTGCCAGCGTGTGCCGTTGGACAACAACGAGTATCTGTGTGTGTGTGTCTGTGTCGCTCTCACTTTTATGCTTCCTTCTGGCAGTTGACATAAAGTCGATTAAGTCAAGTTTCATTTGTGTGTGTTGGTCAGTAAAAAATATTTTGTGATCATTCTACAGTTTAACACACTCCGCCCTGTAGTTAAAACAAACATGCATTCATCAGTTTTTGTTCAGTGGCTCCTTGTTCCATGACATAAAAACTGAGAGCCAGTTCATTAACGTTATTTTACTGCTCGGAAAAAAAAAAATCGACAGGAGTGACTTTCAGTTTTCCAGCTATGAAGAAAAATCCCACAAGTTTCCTGTTCAGAACATTTAGAATGCACTAAATGGAATTAAGTCGCTTTCCACAATGTTTTTGTATAGTTAGCATCCAAACAGTCTTTTAGTTACACATTTATAAATTAAATAGCACTGAAATACGAAATAAGCTCCACCTACTTCACCCACTGGTTTGTGAGCTGTCGTTTTGAAGCCGCTGGGACAGGATTCTGTCCAGCGCCATCTTGTTTCTCAGAACCAGGAATAACTATATTTAGAGGTGAAGCCTGACTGAGAGGTTGAGGAAAGTGCCCCCCCACCTACACTTAAGACCTGCACACACAATCACACGGTTTAGTCTCTTTCACTCTTAATGGGACCATAATTAAAATTACCAATAATACAGCAAATGAACTCCATGCTGTATTGGAGAAGACTTGAAACTTATATCATATTATCACTACATATGTACATATATTTTCGACCTGATAGAATTGAGCACACATGAACATTTCCTGGAAGCAGCACTGACGCCTTGAGAGCGTCAGCCTGAAGCCAGACTGCACAGAGCTCTCAATGGAAGCACTGCTGACGCTGCATGATGCACTGACAACAACAGCACATGGGACGTTTGCTGATGTCATCTTTGACAACCAGTTGCCATGGAGACAGCGGTGGAACCAGTAGAACCACTTCTATCCGACAGAGAGAAGAAGTGAAGCTTTAGCACGAGGAGGGAACCATACAGACATACATTATTTGTAGATTTCATGTCCTTTCATTGACACATCATCCTGTGCATGTGTCTGTGTGTGTGTGTGTGTGTGTGTGTGTGTGTGTGTGTGTGTGTGTGTTTGTGTGTGTGTGTTTGTGTGTGTGTGTGTGTGTATGTGTGCTTTAACAAATCAAACACGGAAAATATCTAAGACAACCATGTGTGGGTGTCCATGTGTCCCCACATGCAGCTGCTTTAAATGTTGCTCGGTCCAGAGAGGAAAATATCCGACCTGGCCATAAAGTTCACAGTGGGCGAGAGAGGAGCGAGGAGGGAATAAGAGAGAAAGGAAATGACCGGCAGCTGGAGAGAAGCAGAGAGGGATTTGTAAAAATGAAAATGAAGGAAAGGGGGATGACAGAGAGAAGGAGGAGGAGATGATGCACAGCATGTGGAGGACAGGAAGAGAGGTCGAGGGAACATGACAACACGAGAACTGGCCAGAGATCTTGATAACAGTTTTTCCCACTGTTGTTGTGGTGTGTTGCATAACTGCTCTGTGACATGAAAGTGAGCAGTGTGTGTGTGTGTGTGTGTGTTTGTGGGTCCAGTGCTGCTCTGCCGGGACAGAGCTGCCGATGTCTGTTTACAAAGTCTCCTACTCTACTGTGTTGTGTGTGTGTTTTTGTGTGTTTTACATATAACATCAGTATTACCGGCTGTGTTTCCTGAGATCATGCTTCAGGAGAAAGTGAACGAGGAAGGTAGAAAGTAGTAAAAAGAAGAATATACAGGAAAAACACACACTGGAGGAAAAAAAACGAAAGCAAAAGAGCAACATCAGATCAGCTTACATAACCAAAGCATCAGTCGTGGATCAAGTTGTCATACTGAGCTCTAATTTGCTGTTGACAGTAATCAGATCAATCTTACAACTAGTTTGACTCTAAACGACAGGATTCTGGGTCCATGGACACCTCAGGTCAAAGTTGAATCCTTGTTATTTAATCCACAAATGTAGTTGTTTAAATAATAGTTTGACATCTGGGGAACTATTCCTATTTTAATAAAACGTATTCACATGCCTGTGATAAATATGTAGCTGGACCCAGCAGCTGTTAGCTCAAGTTAACTTAAAGATGGGAAATAACTAACCTGGCTCCCTGTGAAGGTAATAAAAGGGAGAGAAAACTCATCTGTTAACATATGGTATCTTGTTTTTGCTTCTTTAATTAATACAATAACTGAAGTGTAAATATACAATTTGCGGTTATGTGGGAGTTACTCTATGTCCAACTATTTTGCTTTGAATTAAAAGAATACGATATAGATTTTTTTGGTGGCGGTGCTGGGTAATGGATGTAGTTGGCTTTGGAAATGATAATGAAGATGGACTACACAGACGCGATCAGGGATGGCCTGGACAAACATCAGTGTGATAAGAAATATCAAAAATGCAAGAAACCACCTATTGATCATTTATTTTGACTTTTTAGTTTGGTCAATGTCCAATCCAGTAACATGGAGGAGGAAGGATGTGTGATCTATACTGCAGCCAGCTACCAGGTGGAGATCGAGACACTTTGGCTTCACTTTTGGGGAGTCGTCATCTTTATAAACAGTCTGTGTCTGCACATGATAACTGTCTGTACCATGATGTTTATCAATATCATTACAGGTGCAGCTGGCTAGAATGTGCTGCAGGGATATTAACCAGCTGCGGGAAAATGTGGTCCTGGTACCTGTAGTTCTTTGGCAGGTGTTTAAATTCCCTTACATTCCCACTGCAAACAGTTAAGACGTGAGCAGGAAAAGCCGGTCTGGTATAAAGTTTAACTCACTGATGAGCTGCTCGTTCATGTTTCATCCTTTTGTCAGACTGTCCTAAATATCTGATGAGGCTGACATGGATGCTGATATTTGTTGTCATTTAACACCTGCTGAAGATGCCCACAGCTTCATGTGCACTGTAACCGGCTGCCTGGGAAGCTGCAGGGCTGACGCTGCAATTATCTGCAGATCTCCAATGAGAGGAAACATATTGTTCAGGGTGTCGTAGCTCCAGGCTGAGCTGTCACCGAGCACAGATGAGATCATGGCTCTCATCTTGACTTATTGCATGAATAAAAGGCACAGAGCCAGATGAGACCCATGTAGTAGACGAGTCTATATGTTAAAGGAAACAACTACATTTCTTCCAATCATCCGATATTTCTGATTTAAAACAACGAGCCTAAGTGAGGCCAGACTGAAATTTTGCTTAAAATGTTTCCATCCTTTATGGACATTGCACAACCTATTCCCCACACATCCAAATGTGGAGAGGGTCTCTTGAGGGTTTAAAAGTTAAACTCCCTCAAGGAGTTCAACATCCCTGCTCAGTGACCTGAGATGTTACCCTATACCCTCTGGAGAACAGTCCACATGAATTGAATGCTCTGCTTTGCAAAACTGTAATGGGAAGAAGATTTGCAAATGTCCTATAGTGTGGTTCTCTGATGGTTCAGCTGCTGATCTCATCAAACTGCAGCAAATATGTCCCCATGTTGCTGCCATTTCTTGGCTGTGGCTGATGTCGGGTCAGATGTGGCTCAGGCTGTTTCTGAGCAGACAAAGAAGTGCTTCTCAGGATCAGCATGGTACATCAAAATAAGTCAAAGCGGGCTAAAAAACTAAAAATAATTATACAAATCTGATAGCTGATACTTAAATGAGCTAGTTTTCACAATGGACTATATATAAAGACGGACAACACGTCTCCACGTCCTCTCACTGCCCACAAATGAAGCCAAAATATCGCAGATACGCATGCACGCTTCAATCCTGGGCATTCGGAGCTAGAGTCAGCGCAGTAGTGATCAGGGGATGGAGCGACAGTAATGGGGTAGTGATTCTTGATGTCATTTCCATGGACCATTTTCATGCTTCAGAATCTTGTGGACACTGCAGAAGGAAAAGCATCAAAGGCACAGAGAAAGGGTTTCACACATCCACCAGCCACGTCATGCTATTTCATGTCTTCCTTCAGCCCAAGTGTTTTTCACCCTTATCTTTGAGCGCCTCGTGTTACAACCTCACAACATGTTCACGTGTAGTTTTCAGAAGCAGGAGTGAAGATAGTGCAACATTTCTGCTTGTTTGCATTTAAATGCCAAATGAAACTGTGTGGGCGGTTGGCCATGCTGCTAAAGTCAGTAGTGATGTGTTGCTATATGTGTGTGTGTTGGTCTTCTTGTTTTATTCTCTGTTTTTCATGTGTGTGATGAGACAGCAGCTGATGCTGGGGATTTAACACGTGTGTGTGTGTGTGTATGTGTGAGGGTTGGTCCACACCCTTGTTATCAGTGTGTTGCAGATATGTCTTGTCCCTGGTGCTTACTGGTTTGCGTGTGTTTTTTCTCTGGGTGTTAGAGTATTCAAATATATGAGTGTGTAAGATGTGACTGAACCTCAAACAGTAGCCGATTACTCAGGAAATGGATCAACACAAAAGCGATAATGGATTGAAAAGATCTTATTTAAGCATGTGCTAGATATCTCCACATGGGGGTGGCTGGCTGGTGGCATAAAATAATCATTCATTAATCCTAATTGAGGTAAAAGTTTGACATAATCGTGGCATTAATTTGAAGTCAAATCGCCCAGGCCTATAATGAATCAATCAGAGGGGATTCCTGTCTGCTACACTGCGCTCACCTCACACACATAAACCAAACCTTCCCCTCTCATTCGTGCTACTCAAGTATCCATAGAATTCCCAGTCGATCCATAAGGATACAAAGCCTCTCTCCCATTACATCCACTCCACTCCCACACACAGTGAGAAGGAGGCTCGCAATTAAACGGATCCAAGATGCCGACGTGCGAGCTGAGTGAAACAGAGCAGGGCCAGTGGGACATCAGAAACAATTGGCTGTGTGTGTTTTTTAAAGTGTGTGTGATCTGTGTGTGGGAATGTGTGCTGGCTCACAGCTGTGGGTGCAGCAGGGAGCAGATATAAACTGAATATGTGAAGGAACAGAACATGATGAGTGGCCAGGATCAGAAATACAGTCAACCTGTGAAGCTGCACAGTTGTAACGGCAAGGCTGATATTTGCTTGTGCTCGCTAAACAGACAATGTCCCACTGTAGAAACACACGAGGGACAACGCTGTCTTCAGTTTGGTCAAGGACTTCATGATCAGCAACGATGAGGTGAACTAATGAAGAATTTCTTGAGGTAGTTTTGCTTTCTCTCTCTCTCTCTTATATTTGCTGCTGGAGCTGTTGTGTGGGCGGCACATTGATGGATCCTCAGCCTGGCTACAGCTGACCTGCGCTCCACTGATATTCCCACAACAAGTCATATTTAAAAGATTAGATTGAAAAAAGGAGCAGAAGAAGCAGAGCGAGTAAATATTTCCCAAACAGACATCACTCAATGGGATTGACCCAGAATCTAAAAGTGCTGGAAACTCATAAAAAACATTTTCAATATGATCTTAAAAGGATTTGGAGAGAACGAAGATAATATAAATAATTCAGAAGATTACGGTCAAGTGTTTTAATTGCTCCGGACTCAATTTGTGGTTCAGTAAAGGAATGTTGCAGCTTCACACTCTGTATAGTTATGGTTTGATGATAATAAAAACAATAGTTAAAAGCTAGAATCACTGCCCTGATCAACAGAATTTCCCTAAGGGTGCTTCTGATATACAGTGTCACGTTCCATAGAACATGAGGTCACTGGGACCTTGACCTTTGACCTTGGAGGCATGGAGGCATTGAAATGTTTTACAGAATTCATTGATATGAAATACAGGAGGACCTAGGATGGAGCCTTGAGGTACTCCAGAGTTCAGAAGGAGAGTAAACCAAAGAGGTAGGAAATAATATATGTTTATCAACAAGTTATTTTAAATGCAGACAACAAAACCACCAGCTGGGGGCAGATTTTTGAACTCTGAGAACAGTCTCCCTTATATTCTTAGCTTGAAAACCAGATTGAAACTTGAGATGGAAAAGGGAGGTTCTTTATTATATCATATCAAATGATGTAAACACTGAGACTTAATCAATGACACAGTGACAAAGACATTTCCTGCCGCGGTCAAAGAACCATTTTAGTTGGTAAACTTATTCAAACAGCATCTGAAGGCCGACAGCAGGGTCAGCGTCTCCTGGATTAACGAGGCAAGCGTTTGAATATATTATCAGCCCTGCGTGGGGAGATAACAGATGCAGACACACAGCTGTGCTCACTCTCACACCCACACGCATTTGACACAACACACTCGATTGTGCTTATTCCTCTCATATTACTAACTAAATCACAAAATTCTTCCTTTTCTTAACACCCACCACACACACACCCTCTTTTCCCACTCATGACTTGTCCACATCCTATAGGCTCCTATATGTTTTTACTTCAGGAATTCAGTTAATGGTCCCCCCCCCCCCTCCATACACACACACACACGCACACACTGAATCTGGACCCCTACAACTTGATGTAACGCAGTTGGTATTCCAAGGAGGGGGGAGGGGGTTCTTGAACACCATCTCCAGATGTTAGTGAAAAGAATCTGAACCGCTTGCTCTTGCCAATGTAAGGTCTCTTTGATTTAAAGTTATATTTCATCTGAGATCTAACACTGACTTGTTTGATTGTAAAAAAAAAATATATATATATATATTGACTTTAAGTAAAGAGGAGAAGTTTGAGTAGTTTGCATGCCAGGTTAAATCAAGGTTTTTACCACAAAGAGACAATGCTTCAACTCAGTCTAACTGCACTGCTACTGTACTGCATCGTGCATAACCTCAAATGCCTCATTTTGTCAAAAAGCTGCAAGAAACAAGTTCACATTTGCCCGGGTGGCAGGCAGAAAACATGCACGTACGATCACACATGGCTCAAGTGCTGACTTTACCTCCAGACAACTCCTGTGTAATGCTCTGTCTCATTCGAGCTGACAACATCTTTTTCCTATTATCTGGGGCAAATGAGAAAACGGAGCCACGGAGCAGGGCACAGAGGGGGTGTGACTCTCCCAGAGTCGGGGAGCTGCTTGAGCCATCATCTCATTTTGTGTGGTTAAATCTAATGGTCGAAAGAGGATGATCATGATTTGGCTGCAGTGACACAAAGAAAACCCCCCTGATAAATCTAAAAGACAATTTGATAAACGAGTAACAAGAGCAGTTTTTCTGATAACACGTCCCAAGGGGAAATTGGGACACATGTCAGAAGATGAACATTGTTTTGTTCAGTTGTGAGTCTATTTATGATTAAAAACCCATGAAGCATCAAAGAATAAATCAATGTTCAATGCCACATGCTCACAACTGCAACAGCACCTCTCATTTTACTTCTGTTGATCGCGACCAAACATCTCTCATCTGTTGCTCGGTCTATTTGTGTTTATTCAATCCTGACCTCATGACCTCAAGCCCTGACCCTTAAAACGCCGATCTCTCTGTCCAGGGTCCTCTCACGCAGATCACTTCCACCCAAATATCACAGACTTTAAAATGAACCAAGCCTCAAGATGTATTTACTAAATACTACTGCTACTATTTCAAAGTATTTACAGATCAGAGGATCGTCTCAGGATTCTTGTTTCTACTCCGTGTTGTTTAGTCTTGGCTGGTGTTTAGATGGAAATCAGAGTTTGTTAAGGTTTCACCACCTGCGGCACACATGTGAATGAGGGTCAACAGGACTCTGAACTTGTACGGTGATGTTCACAAATAACGCTAACGTCTGTTGTTGTAAATCAACCTTTTAAAATCTGCAAAAAATATATCGGATATAATAGATATTTGTTTGGAAGATTTACATTATTGGGAGTAGGAATTACGGCCTTGCGGCTGTTTCCCTCCAGTCAGTTCCCAGTTTACATCCAGCTTTGTGGTCTCTTGTTGAATGTGACAGAGATCAATTTCTTGTATGTGGTCACATGCTTGGTCAATAAAACCGATTCTGGTAGAAAACAAAGTTGCAGCAATGTGATACTTGGTAATACTTCAAATATCGACCCAGCAGGACAGTAGATCCATAAGACCGCAACAATTTCAACGCCGGCGCCCGAGATGAGTTTTTCCGATTCAGTTTCTGACCAAATGCGAAATGTGATCAAAATCCTCCCTTCTATTTCTATGTAATGCACATCTGTTTTTTTCACACTTGCTGTGCGAGCCACCAATCCCACAAGATCTAGATCAGCACCAGAATTCTGGTTCCTTCCACAAGATCTAATGGTAATCCATCCTGTAGTTTTTGCGTAATCCAGCTGATAAACAAACACAAACGCAGATGAAAACAAAATGTTGGACGTAAGGACCTTCAAATGTCACACAAAGCTGCACTACATTCTTGGCAAACACAGAGATCCTCATTCCCCCTCTCTCTAAATTAGTTTTAACAGATGTGTGAGTGTGTGTTTATCCAAACACCAACACACGACTCTACAAGCCACCCTACCCACACACATCTTCACCTTTACCCTCTGTCCCTTCATCGTCTCAATTCTGTTGACAGGACATTCTTATCCAGGGAAAGTGTTTTTATACAACCCTTAGTTACCCAATAGAAAATAACTTTATCCAGAGTCAATCTCAACTTGGCTGAAGGAAAACATTCTATACCCATTTAAATATGCATCTTGTTGCCTAAGATATATAAGCAAGGTTCCACATATCCTCCCTTTTCTCTTTGTCTGTATTGACCATAGAAACGATTTCTGGTGTACCTTCTAACAAGCCTGACGTGACAAACCAGGAGTGCAACAGGGCTGGAAAGAACAATGACAAAAAGACCACAATACTGTGTGTTTGTGCATGTGGTGGAGGCCTCGCCACCAACCAAGAGGGAAACTTCAGACCGGGGAGAAAACCAGAAACTATATCGCTCCCAGAACTTCCATAAACAAGCCAGGAACATGCCTCGCTGTCGCTGTGGAATAATGACGACCCCTCATATGTCTCCTTCTCTGTATTTCTCTCATTTTTTATTTGCTATTTATGAATGCCACCCTTTTTGTTATTTTTGAAACTGCTTATTAAGCCTCTCACGGAGTCTTAAAGCCTCTATTGTTATTGTGACTGTAACTATAGGTTGATGTATGTGTGTGTGTGTGTTGGTGTTTGCAAGTTAAAAAAACGTTAAGGTAAGAAAGTGACACCTGACTCTTTATCTTGAACTTAAGTCTTAATGGCACACCCACGTAACACACCCTGATGCATGTGTGTGTGTGTGTGTGGTTAAGACAGTGTGTTAAGGTAAGATGATACATCTCATACCCCATTCACAATGTTCCTGTCCTTGAAACGTCTCTTCCTGTCTCCCTGAAACACCTGAGTATCAAACCTCGCTGCAGGCTTCCATCGTGCCGTCACCAAAGTGACCGAACAAGAAAGAGAAAAGAAGATTGTCTGAGAGACAGAGATTGTCTAGACCAACTGAGCTTGTGCCTCATTTTGATGCAATTTCCTCTGTTCTTGTGGGACTGAGACAATATGGGGTTTAGTTCAGGTTCGTTTGATAGATTCCACTTCAATTTCCCTGACTCGTTGTAGCCAATAGTTCAAGCGCGACGACCATAGGACACAAGGAAGACATTTCAACATGATGACAAACTTTTTGAGGAGACTTTGCGATAAGTTGGACGACTGCCATTTACAATGCTGCCACTTTTTCTCTTTCCTTAAGGGGAGCGTTATCAGAAACCCTCGCCCTTACGCTGCCCTCAAGTAGCTTAACAACCATGGACACGTAAAGATGCATGGAAAATTGGACGGATGTAAAGGACCCGTGCCTACCAGGCTTAAACATGGTTATTCACGGCTTGTCAGTAACGGCCTGTTAGGGGCTGAATATGGATTTCTAATGATTCAAATTAAATCCTGTTGTGCTGCAGAGATTTTACGAAGACACAGGAAAAAAAGGCCTGTTTTTTGTTCATAGGCTATAGTTTGCTGGGTTAGAGATGCAGCAAGAGAACAGAGAACGAAGGGGACAAAACACAACCTACAGTATTTAAACTGTGTGAAGAAAGGAGTAGTATGCAGACAGATACAAATGCACAGAGTCTGTGGGTCATCGGTCTCCCTTCGACTCTTTCTGCTGTGTCACAAATCTAGAGGAAGGCAAACATGAGAGGAATGCAGCAAAAAAGGAGACCTGGTGGACGAGTGGTCATAAAACCAAGGGAAAATACAGGCCGAGTCATGTAACCTGGGGAACACGCATACAAACACACAGAAAACCTCTAGTGGGGATATTTATTGAGCGAATGTGCAAGTGATTATACATGGAAAAATGATTTCCACCATGTCGATGTACATGCCTGTATGTGTGTGCGTGCAGAGTCTGTGTTGTGTGTCCTCTAGGGCCTTAGACTGTAGCTGCAGACGATTCCTTTTGCTTTCACAGAGAGCAGAGGAGAGGAAATACACAACATCAAATTTGACATCTGGTTCCACCGCTATATTTAGAATATTAAACCACAATAGACATTTTAATGTTAAAGCAGGAATTTTCACAGTCACACACTGTGCTCCGCTCTTTCAACAAAACTGAGAAAATAAAGCCCCCCTGGCTTCTACTTCAATTTTGGTAGCTCTCAAGTTTTGGAACTACAGCTCCCATCATTTTGTGGTTTTGAGAGACGTAAACAGGAAGTATAGTGTTGCCAAAGAGTGGGTTTGCTGTTGAGATTGGTTGTTGTTACCACAAACTGTACATAAAGATGGAAAACACATCTCACTCTCCTTGCAAAAATGAAACTAAAATATCCAGGATACGGGTGCCGCCATAATTGGAGTTTATTCTGTGGAGCTGCTGTCCCGCCGAGACATATGCTCCACCAATCGAAAGTCAGTCTCAGATGTCAATCATGATGTTTTTGTTTTTATAGCATTAAATAACCAATTAAAAACCTGACTTTTTAGGGTTGTCCACGTCTTGTCCACTCACAAGCAGGAGGTGGGATTTGTGATCGACACTATAGCCAGCCACCAGGGGGAAATCAAGGTGGTTTGGCGTCACTTCTGCTCCTCTTTATACACAGTCTATATGGTTGTTAGCTTTGGCTACACTTATTGACAGTTTGGTAATCGGCACTACTACATGTACAGTATGCAACATTAGCCATTGCTAATTCCTGTTTGCCATGTACCCATGGGTGTACAGACAAATACCTTTTTGAACCACCTTGAGACTAAAGAAAACTTAAAAACGTGATAAAACTCAGGCAAGTTCTGGTGTCTTTTCAATCAGTGACCTCTATTTGGATTTATGAACGTTCACTAATGATGGACATCACAGTAAATTGCAGCTCTGTAAATTGCAGGTCCCTCTGAATGTAAAAATATGTGTCACGTCTGCAGAATGCAGAATGAGACCGGCTGCTAAGAGTTTTTAAAAGTACTTTAACTGCCTCCATGAGTGGTGTAATAGCATACATCTAACCCCCCTCTGTGTCAGAACACCGACATGCACCTGTGCCTCTCACCGTCAATATCTTTGTCTGTCATCGCTTACTCGCCACTCCCCTTGCATAGCAATGTTCAATATTCAGATACAATCTCCTCAAAGGGGAAACAAAATGGCAATGAAAGCAGGACAAAATAAAAGAGTATGAACCCAGTTGCACAGGCAATGCCAAGCATCCATCATCAAACCTTCCAACAAACCTTCAAGGTTGCTATTGGCTGCACAAGTCCTGGGTTCTTTCTGTCCAAGTAGTCTGTGCTCTGTCTCTCTTTCCTTTACTCTTTTTCTCCTATCCCTCCCTTCAAAAATAAATCATGAGAAGAAATGTGCAGCTCTCAGCACTTTCTTAAAGATCAGAAAAGGAAAAATGAAACATCTCCCTGCAAACTGTGCACATTTTAGAGCAGTGAAAGGTTGTATTGTTCTTTTCAGCTTGGATTCTTCACTTGGTGATTCATACTTAAATCTCTGATCAGTCTGTTTTCCCCTCTGCTTATGTTGTGGTAATTACCCAGGCATCATATACTGTATCATGTTACAGTCCCAGGAGCTGATTTCAGACGAGCACTGAACCCCAGATAATCTCCTGAAATGATCCACAGGGGCTGTATGTGAGAACACAAATCACAGAGTCAGAGGCCCCAGACAAGGAGAGTTTCTCCTGCTGGCTCGCCTCGTAAAAACTCTGGATTGTGTCCAGGTGAGCCCATGTGAGAGTACAGCCGGATCTTGAGAGATTTCACCACGAGCAAGTTGCGTGATTAATAACAATCGAGAAAAATCTCCGAATGAAAAAGAGGAGCCACACAAGTAGAATGAAGATGAAGATGTCGACCCCAGTGTTTATATACGTCATGTCCTCCCTCCTGCACACAGGACACAGAGGGAGGGGACGCAGAGACATTCAAACCTCTGCAGACTCAGAAGGTAACAGAGGAAGGTTTCAATGCTTCAAACAAAAGGCAATTTGCGTTATTTTTGAGTCTCCTTATTTCATTTTGCAATGCAAATGCTGTTTGGCTCATCCTGCTTAACCGTCTTTCCTTTCTTTCATTAGAGTCATTAAAGACTGAGAGAGAAACAAGAGACCTCGAAGCATTTCCTGAGCTTCAGCTGGGCCAGCCTGATCTCAGCGAACAACCGGGATTCCTCCTCCCCACGGGTCAACGAGACAAATCCACACATTTCAGTCTGAAATGTCGCTGCTCTTGTAGCAACAGTGCCGCTCACATATTTGGCAGGACAAACCTAAGTGAAAACACATGTTTGTGTAAAATGCAGAAAGCAGAGATGGAGCGGCCGCCTCTCGCTGATACTGCGCATGTGAAACTGAAGACGATCGGATCTTTGTGTTCCAGGAGAGACGGAAACACATCAAGGAGATAAAACCGAACTGGGAATTTAAAAGAGAATGAAAACAAAAGTGTATCAAATGCCCACTGAGCATTATGCAGCCAACAGTGTCAATAAGTACAATAAACACAGGAAGATGTGAAAAAACATCCCCTCTTGAGAACCCTTTCACAATAAATGCAATACTGATAAAACAAAAGCTTTCAGAAAAAAGTTTTTATCCCTTTATTATTTCTTTTTAAGATTTCTGTGGATTTCCGGTCCTGCAGAGTCACAGCGTCGTCCAGCTTCCTGACCTCTGACCTGTGTTGCCCTCTTTGACCCCCACACACAACATCTGGAGCGCTTTCAGCCGGCCATGTTCTTCCCTCGGGACACACATACACATACACACACATTCATAAACAGACACACAGCACATGTGCACGGAAGGCTACAGAACGGAAACTCAAATGACATCTGCTTAATCTAATCTCAAACTGGCAAAGCAGCAAGTTAAACAAGTCTGTGGTGAAAGCCGGTGTGAGCTGAGGAGAATCCTTTCAAAGAGGTGACTCACTATCAGCAATCTGTCCACTGTTCAACGTGATTTGTATTTTTAACTCTTGTGTCTGGGAGTAGACAAATATGTAAGAATGCTCTGATTGTCTGAGAAACCTTGTATCATCAGGTCAAAGCTACTTATTTGTTGAGTAGTATAACCTGTCCCTCACCTCAGTTTTAACTCGCAGTCTGTTCGCTATTCCCAGTTAAGAGAATAATGAGATAAAAGTTCAACAACATGATTACTGGTATTAATCTTAATCCCACATGTCCTGCCGCAGTGGGAAGGGACATCTTACCTTCTTTGCTGCCTTCGATGGCGACCTCCTGGTGGGCTTCTGCACCTGGCCACTCAACGTGAGCGGCTGCTTGGACACGGAGCCGTTCTCCCGCTTCTTGCCCGGGGTGGACGGGACTGAGGATGGGGACGGGGACGGGGACGCCGGGGGAGAGGACGAAGGGCCCCTCCTGACAACAGCCATCTCCTCTGTAGCCGTGAGGCGTAGGCTCCGCAGACTTTCGTGTGTCTCATTGTCCACCACGAGTAACCTGGTCTCGTTGGCTATGGATTTGATCCACTGTACCACCTGAGAAATGGGAGGGTAGTTGTTTTTGTAATTTACTGGTTGTATGGTAAATACCCAATCCAATACCAATACCAAATTCGAGAATGTCTCAGATACTGACAAAAATGCTGAGTCATCAGCAGGTACATAAATGTGACGATCAGATACCAAGTCTCTGAAGTATTTTGTGTGGTTTACCAAGATAAAATTTAACTTTCTTTGTATCATTAGATTAGATTAGATTTCTTTATTTATCCACACAATGGGGAAATTCACTTGTTACAGCAATGTTAGAAAAACAGAATTAAAGTAACAGTGCCGAAGCACAATAAAAAAAAAAAAAGATCACAATCTGTACACTACTAAAACTACACATAATAATATTGTGTAGTTTTATCATATACTGTGTCATGGTGCAGTCACTTCTTCTTTGTTCTCTCCAGTTGCTTTACTACGACTGGCGAGTGCTGTTTAGAGAGCGGCAAAGAGGAATTATTCCATTCCCGATACGGATTCCGATTTCTTTCTGTGTAGCATTAGCCAGAGCTAAGTAAAAGTCTGCGATTTGACAATATTTCAGTGAACGTTGAGATGTATGTAAAACTTCAGTTTCAAGCTATTCAAACAAAGTAATTGTTGTGTGTTCCTGTAGGTTTACTCATTTGGGTTCTTTTTATTTTTTCAAATATCAGATTGCTACTCAGTTTAGGCCGATATGCAAAGCCCTGGTATCGGAATCCGTATCGAGAAGGGAGTAATTGTATCGGAACATCTCCACACAATACTTATGATAAACGTGTTGTAAGTATAAACTGTTGTGAGAGCATCATACATAAAAGTAACAGAGCAACCTGGAAAGGACATGTTGGTGCCTCTGCAAGTGAAATGATTATCTGAGCCTGCAGACCAGACCCCAGTGAAACAGGATATGACCATCATATAATTCTCAGCGAGACTTTCTGTGTCTTATTTTGATACATATTTCAGGATTGAATATGTAAACATACAAAATGTGTGGCCTGCTGATTTTCACCAGATGAGAGGAGTGAATATGTGGAGCAACACACTATGACACTGATATCATCCAAAAGCAGACAGTGCTGTCAGTCTACCTGAAGCTCTTTATCAGATCCAGCACATACCTGCTCAATCATAGCATCACGTAGCTCTCTCTTTATGTGTGTGTGTGTGTGTGTTTGTGTGTGTGTTGAGAGTTTCATAACAGTTGATAACTTGACTAGTGGCTCCTCAGAGCTGGAGGAGGGTGGTCGTCCCATAGATGCACCCTCCAGCCCCGTGTGACCTGTTGATGCCCCCCCCCCCCCCCCAGCTTGCACATGCGTCCTGTGGCACAAAAACCATCGACTCACCTGATGATGCGTCTCTTTCTCCACGTTCACTCCATTCACTGCCACCACTCGGTCCCCGGCGCGCATCCCCGCCGCTTCTGCGGGGGAGCCAGCCTCCACTTTGCGGATGAACTGTCCGCTCTTCCCTTTCTCGCCATGCAAGTGAAATCCATACCCGTTGTCCCCTTTAGCCATGACACAAAGCCGCGGTCTCCGCTCGCTGGCCATGTCGTTTTAAACCTCCCGCAGAGTTCAGTCAGAGGATGATGATCAGAACGCAAAGATGGGAGTTTGGGTTAAGGGAGCGGGCGCACGGCTGAACTTCCACAGAGCGAAAACATATCTTCCCATTACGCACGCAAGCTCTCCACCATAGTAGAGCAGCACACGCAAAAACGCCTCAATTCTCAAATGTTCCTCCAAAGGAATAAATCCCACTGCGCTGAAAGAGGCAGCAGGGTTGAAACTTTAAAAACGATGCAACCGGTCCAGATCCAGCTCGTGTGTGTTGGGTCCAAACTGACGCGCACCGCTGGCGACTAAAAACTGATCCTGTGGCAGCGCGCACTCAGCCCGCAGGGGATCCTCAGCATCAGTGTTACCGCAGACGTGTTCAAGTCGAGGAGATGACCTCTCCCTCGACGTTTATCATAACAACTGATCGGGGGAAACACGCATTGACTCAGAGGCTACTGGAGTTCGCGCCCCTGTGCACCAATAGCACCATCTACCTGCAGCCAGGCTACCTGTTGGTTTCTCAGGGGGAGCTGCAGTGGGGAGGGCTGAGACAGAAGATTCTGAATGATGCAACAGTGTCCCCGGGTGGTGGGAGACCAGTAAGAGAAGAAAGTACTTGTGTAAAATGATGATGGCACCACCGTTACCATGAACCTTGCTAAACGTATAAGAAAATGACCAAACCGTATCTTCCAACTGTGAGTATAAAGCGATTATGAAATTTTAAGTCTGATAAATGAATGTCAGAAGAGTGCATCCAAAATAATAATAATAATAATAATAATAAGTGTCCATTTTGTATACAGTAGAACTGTGGGCTGAATGTGTGCATATATTTTCAAAACAAGAGAGACTCATATGTCCAAAAATTAATATGAATATTTAAGAGTAAAGTTTAATATATATAATAGTAAATAAATCGAAGTAATTTTGACTTTCCCAGGGAGTAGAACTATGAACTAGTTACGTCAGATGTGTTTTTATCACCTTACATTAGATGGAAAGTACAAAGTGTTGATTTTGTGGCTCACAAGATGATCATAGTGTGTAATCACCTTAATCGTGAGAATTGTTCTTCTCTTTACCCTTGAACGGGCCGTTTATATTTAAATACTTTCCTCTCTACGTAGGCCGTCATGTTTTTACAGTAGCCAAAACGGGACAAACTTAACACCTTTTGAGTTTTTATAACAACTGAAGGCTTCCACCATAGATATATATAAAGTCTAGACGTCTCGGCCAATAGAGTCGAACGTCCGCACATGGCGGCCATCTTGCCACAGGCAGCTCGCCCACCCATAACATTGGGTTGTAGTGGTACGTACTTTTTAAATAACCATAACTTGCTAAATTCTCAACCGATTTTTAAACGGTTCGGTTTGTTACAAACGTCAACGATGTAGTTATGACACTGCATACTTATGAATAATTGCTCCGTTAAATGTCGGGTGTCGAGGGTAAATTACGTATTCTCCACTCAAGCCAATGTGGAGAATACGTAGCCCCCCCCCCCCTCTCTCTTTTTATCTGTATCAATGCTTGTGTGGCTGTAGTGGATGGGCAGAGGGGGACATTTAATAATGTCATTGGTCAAATTAAAACTCCAGGAAAACAGAAGGGGACTTCAAAGTATGGGATGCATATTTGATCATTTATATCATATAAAATATGTCATCAATATAGTTTAAGATCGTTTTTCAGTGTGTTTCCTGGTGCGATACACTCGAGTCAAGCGCCAAAAATAGACTCGACGCCGAAACGATCGCTGCACGGCGCGAGGCAGCCTTGGTGCTTCAGCCTACGGTGTGACCAGCACAAAGTTTTAACATAGGAGTGGATGTGAACCCAGCGTTAGTAAATAACCCACAATGCGTTGCTTAACATACGTCACATACTACGTTGCTCTGATTGGTTGTAGGTCTATCCAATTGAGCGAAGAGGAATTTTATTTCCTGGTCAGTTGAAACACGCCCCATAATCACAGCCCAATGGAGCGGTCTCAGACTCACATTCTGACTAGAATTGTGAGTCTGACAACGTCAGGCTAGGCTTCCGCAGGCTTTCCTTCATGATTCGAAGGGGAGGTTGTGGTGAGGGGTATTCAGCTGCAACATGCAACTTCACCACTAGATGGCACCAAATTGACACACTGATCCTTTAAAGAATCTCAAACGAGAGTGAAGCTGAGTTCAGGAGGAGGGATTAACCTGTCTGTGCAAGGGAAGGAGTTTTGAAGACCTGGGTGTGTCCAGCCAAATCCATGCGGCCATGCATCAGTAAGTGGTTTGATTCTGTGAAAATTTGCCCAAACCCCCGAACAAATTATTTCTTTATAATTTTGATGGGAGCTGTTCAAATTGACTGTGTGTTTTCATGGATACAGTTGGCCACACCAGCTTTTAAACACTTAAGTCGTTTTTGAAGTTAAAGCTGCACCTGCCATCAGCGGGCAGAGGTCATCCGTCCTAGATGTGCCATTTGTGTCTTGGATGTAAATCACAGGTTTCAGGTTTTCTCCCGCTGTGTAGTGTTGGACCATGCAACTCCTCCATTTTAACCTTTTACAGCTCTGTGCATATTCATCCTTTCAGGGTAACTACAAGCAGGCTGTAATCTAAGCATTGTTACATCCCCACTTTCTAAAACCCCTGCAATGTATGCTGACATAATTGTTTATTTTGTGGCATTGAAAGTACATTGAAATTTGCCCCACAATAGATGCAGCTTACAGGCTATGTCCATTTCACCAAAACGGCCAGTGCAGATCCAGTTAGATCCAGCAGCATGTCTTTATTATTAGATATAATTTATTACCATTGTGGCATCCCACAGTGCTTCCTGTCCCTCATCACTGGCTCCACTGGTCCAGAGCATAATTTCCTGTATTAGCTCCTCTGGGGAACACAAACACACACACACAGACAAGCAGATCAGTGTTTGTCTGCTCTGGTGTCGTGATTTATTTTCACCCAATCGCTGATAAATGGTCTCATCTTGATGACTGTTCCATTTCGTTCTTCAGTTTTCAGGCAGGTGGAGACAGGAAGGATCATTTCAAGCAGTACAGCACAGATTGTATTCAGCAGAGTAGATGAACTGCTTCCTCTGAATGACGACAACGCTTTAACCCGCAAGGTCCCGAATGCCTGCAGATGTTGATGATACTATGACCTTTTGCTGCTTTGGGAAAGTGATTTTTCTGGGGGGGGGGGGGGGGGGCTGAACAGTTCCATAAGTCTGTTAAGTATCTTTCCCAGGGTCACTTTGGGAAAATGCAGAATAACTGAATTATCTGCTGTAAAACCATTTCTTCTTCTTCTTCTTCTTCTTCTTCTTCTTCTTCTTCTTCTTCTTCTTCTTCTTCTTCTTCTTCTTCTTCTTCTTCTTCTTCTTCTTCTTCTTCATAATATTATTATTAGTATGTCTTTTAGTCATTTTTCTTATTTTTGTTTCGTGTTATTTTTGCCATCTTTTGTTTTATTCCCATGTATTTTGTGAAGCACTTTGTAACCTTGTTTACATAAATTGTTATTAATATTTATCATTATGACTCCTGTCTCTCTTACACTCAATATTATCTTCCATTTCAAACAAGTCGGAGTGATTTCCTGGAGGTGATACTGAGGCCAGAACACAGCCAGTGCATTGCATGAGTTGATATAAAATCCCAGCTCTTTCACATGACATTGAGACACATGGAGCAAAAGCAGAATGACCACTAACACAGTGGTAACCAGAGGCCACATAAGACCCAGAGTGTGTTTCTACCCCCACAGCCTGCCATGGAAACAGGTTGTCTGTAAATAAACGTGGAATAAGGGCTGAGAGGGAAAACACAGACTGGGTTATGGAGGGAGAACAAGGAGAAGACACAATGCTGAGTTTCTGAGGAACAGTGAGATTAGAGCAGCAGAAAAGGAAACATCCCTATACAACCTTAGATTTATTAAATCACATCCAGTCAATTATCTATGTGACATAACATATTTCAATCTAAACAACAATGGAATGGTCCTCCTACCAGTTTACCGACTCCAACACTTAACTGCACAATATGTCTCAAAATGTGCATTTGACCTAAATTCATTATGGCTGCTTCAGACAGTTTGGCCACAGGGAACATTTAAAAATAAATAGCCTGTTAATAATTAGTGCTGGCTTCCTGTCGTGTGAACCTTTCTTACCTCTCCATGTGATGACAACACAGTGTTATGTGTGACCAATTTATAAATACTGTGGTTATACATGTTCCTTGACCCTTAATGACAAAGGTTACATTAGCTGAGGATGCAGATCTCTATGCAGCCACTCACACTGGCTGTTACAGGCGTCTGCTTTCTGCACTTGAACAGGCAGTTCTTTGGAAAGACTTACGTAGAAATGAAGTTTATCTCGAGGCTTCAGGTTTGCACAAAATACGTTTTGCAAAACCCCTTGTTTCCTTGAATCTCTCAAAGAATTTCCAGTTAGAATGCATTTAAAATTTTTTTGGGCCCTCGGCTGCTAGACGTCCAGATAATGATAAAGTAGATAGATTTGCATAGCTGTTTCATTTAAATGTGATATGATCAGAATGAGAGAAATAGAAAAAAGAGCCAGCAATGGTGGAAGGTCTATGGACAAACATTTACCAAGTATCTAGGGCTTTGATGATAGTGACCAAAAGAATTGATTCGAACATTTTATACATTATATGTTTAAGCAAATCTGATAGAGTTTTAGATTTCCAATTAAAATAAATAATACATTTGTTTTATTTACCATATTATTTTAATATTTAAATTCCAAATCTGTCTGAACAGCAAACCTAAAGATGGGAACTGATTTAAAACAAGGTGTGTAAGTATATTTACTATACTTTGGACAATATGCACAATATAAACTGTTAAATGACACTGTAACATTTATTAACATTGCTATATCATTATGCCGGGGAAAATCAAACAAAACCCCAACACCAACAACAAACAAAAGTTAGCCCACATGGAAACTGGAAACCGTCTCTCTATTCTGTGCTTGCAACAGATTTTCTGATTGTAAATGTTTTATTTCGGTGGTAAGTCTAAGTCCTAAAGTCATAACACAAAGTAAATCAACATTTTTACCAGTTGTCTGCTCATTGGGAAAAAAATACACTTCTTCATCTTCTTCCTCCGTCTGGTAAGTGTTGCAGAAAACATTTACGGCAAAATCAAACTAAGACATTAGTGAAGACATGAATGCACAATAAATGATCTGTGTTTCATGTCAGCAGCCGACATTGTTCTGCGTTGGATTAAAGCAACATGAGCAGATGTTTATAATTCATAATCGCAAAACTATGTAGGAGCATCATGAATCCGCAGTCTGTTCAAAATGATCAAATTTAAAATACACAGTGTTTCAAATAGAAATACCTCGTATCTCTATTTCCAGCTTTTCGAATGAGCTCAAATTTGGTCTTTTCTTGGCTCAAGTTACAACTATGGAGACGCAACAGTGTTGTCCCGCACATTCCCAATGATGTGGGTATGAAATGTCAGCCTTAACGGTCCAGTCAAGCTCAGATAACTGGTGAGTGAGGATATGACATGTTGCAAAGGATGGAAAAACGATCCCTCCACCAATGTCAGTGGTCAGCAATGTGAGAGAGCAGGAGATATTACCAAAAAGATTTGTTATGACACTCAACACATTTCAACCAACTTTACAATAACCTGCAGAACAGTGATCTCTCTGGTTGTAGCAGGTCAAATGAAATAATGAACATTCTCAAATCAAAGCAGATCAGACAACAAGAACTCTCACTAAAATGTGATCAAATACAAAAATGAATGAATGCCTGTTTCACAATAAAAGTCTGGTTATACCTAAAGCTTTTTGAGAATGACCAGGATTTTATGACTTTTGAGATCATACATCAATACACACACTTTGAGGCCTACAATGCAGTCAATATGGTAACAGTACAAACACATAGAGCCTGATCTACTAAAGATTTGCACGTGGGAAAACGTATGCAAACCTTGATTTCACCCGCAAAAAAACATGCAAGCTTATCTACTAACGGTGTCAGAATAACACAAACTGTCCATTTAGTACGTTTGCCTTAATGAATATGCAATATCGGGCGTTTCAACCCAAGGGCACAAAATATTGGGATGAGTAGATGCAAATAGTTTAATTGATCCCATGCAATGTGATTTACAAAGCCTGAAAATAACTGCAGGGATTGTGACTGCGTCTATATTTAGAATGTTGGAAAGGTAGGTGCTAATCAGCACAGCGTTGTTAATATTTCTTTGCTGTAGCTCAACAACATGTTTGTTTGCCTCTTCCACTAACACCTCCAATTCCATGGAATCTCTGCTCTCCTTAAAAGTCCATGGCGGAAACCAGTAACGCACGCAAAACACTATATAACTGCCTCCACCATGTTTGCACCTGTTATCAGTTACGCAATTATTGTTAGTAGATCACCCGCACAGCGGCCATCAACCAAACGTGAGATCTGTTATAATTCAAACGCAATTTAGCACTTTTTATTTGGGATCTTGGTAGATCAGGCCCATAGAGTACAAACAAAAATGCTTAGTGATGAACGCTGTAAGAAGTTTTCTCTCCAGGGTTCTCCTCGGGTCCTTTTCAAGAAATGTCCCAGTCAGAGAGGAAGGGTTAGGGTTAGCATTAAAGACTGGACGTACAGAATAATAAAATATCCAGGGGTAAACTGTCTGACCTCCATGTGGTAGTTACCACACCGGTACATGGCGGGTCGCAGTATTCACTGACCATTCACTACTGTTTTTGAGGTGAAAGGCTCCGCGTCACGGCAGTCAACAACCTCCATCTGGACAGCCTGAGGAAACACACATAGACATTGTAGGACATTACAAAGACAGAAGGAGAAACCTTATCATTAATGGTCTGTGTAACACTCCATTATTATTAAATTAATTATGTAAGAAAAGTAAGGTGATCATCAGAAAATCAAATTTATTTGCTGGGTTTACTGGGCCATCAGGTAATTCAGATGGTTCACCGGAGAGGATGAAGATCCAGAGAAATAGTTCCGTTTCCCAAATCATTATTGGGACACCATCTCTAATCTTGGAATTTTTATGACATACTGGAAGGATCATATGAAAAGGTATTGAAGAGAAAATATTGGGAAAGTTTGGGGGGGGGGGGGGGGGGCACACTTTAGTTGAGCTGCTGTATGAACAACTTAACGTTCAGTATTGGATGAAATATAAAAGTTTAAACCTATGCATATTATACATTTTCTATTTTTCCATTTTCTATATTTTTATTGATTTTATTAGATTATAAAAACATTGTGGTTTACCTTGGTGGCGGTTTGTCTGCCTCTCATCTGGTCCGTGGTGCTAACGCCATTGGGTTTGTAGGAGCAGAGCACTTTCTGGAAGCTCTGCTTGAAGTTGTCGGAGAGGAAGCCGTAGAGGATTGGATTGGCACAGGAGTTGACGTAGGTGAGGATGACCAGGAAGAAGTAGACTGTGGCGTTTGAATTGGTCTCAGGGATGATATAAACCAGGTTGACAAGATTGGCAGTAAAGAAGGGCAGCCAGCAAAGAACAAACACCAACACGATGACCACCACCATACGCGTCACCTTGCGCTCCGACCTCCGCCGCTTAGTCAGGCCTGCACGCACACCTGCAGACCTCACCTGAAACACAGATGGTGGATTGGAAAGGCTTTGTGAGACCATGAGAGCAGAACCCCGCTGGAAACATATAACATTTCCAATAGACACAATCAAAAGCAGGAGTCCTGGTTTATCTGACCAATTACCTTGATGACAATGATCAGGTAGCAGAGGCTGATGACAAGGAGCGGACCAAAGAAGCCCAGGATGGATGTGTAGAGGATGAAGACAATGGACCACAAATCTGTTGGATCAGGCCAGGTCACGTTGCAGGTGTCAAAATTCTCCTGTACATGCGAGTAAATAGTGACTGGCAGCACGATCAGGAAGGCCACAACCCACACCATGCCATTGAACACCTTGGCCACCTTTGGCTTTCGCCATTTGGAGCTGCGAATAGGATAAACCACGGCCAGGTAGCGATCAATGCTCATTACCGTTAGGCAAAAGGTGGAGCTAAACTGGCTCATGGCGTCAGCAGTCATGTACACCTTGCAGAAGAAATCCCCAAATGGCCAATAGGAAAGTGCACTGTTAGTCCCAAGGAAGGGAATTCCCAAGATGTAGAGTTCGTCCGCCAAGGCTAAATTGAGGATGTACATGTTTGTTACAGTTTTCATCTTGGCGTAGCGGACCACCACATAGATGACCAGCGTGTTACCCAGAAATCCCACGACGAAGACGATGGGGTAGATGACAGCGGTGACCACGCCGAAGGGCATTGGCGCCTGCGTCTCTGAGGAATTGTTGTAGGTGTAGTTGCGGTGGAGCTTGGAGGAGGCCCCTGTGACGTTCACAGATGTCGACGTCCAGTTGAAACCATCCATGTTGAAGGAGGAATCGCTAATCCGATTGGATTACAGTAGGAAGTACCTTAGAAGAGAAAAGACAGACACCAGCTACAATTATTATGTGGGATACATTACAACAACCAATAACTGAAGAGGTGCTCTAAGGAATTTCACCCTACCCACTGACACATGGCCGCACTCTTGGCAGGATGTCCATTTTTACCAAAAGAGAACAAAACCGTTCCATTGAACTGTCTGGGTTTGGGGTCAACATTAATATCTCTGAATGGGAAGTAGCCCTTTCGAAGAAGACATTAGTTGAGCAGGTCTCAAATATATTCTCTGTCATTGACTTAGATTGCCTAACCGGAGGGAACAAAAATCCTCAGTGCTGCACTGCAACGCAGGCAAATGTAAATGACAAAAACATATTTCGTAAAGGTTAATGACTTTGTAAATCCCGTCTGTATACAATGGCAGACAAATTCTTCACTGGGGTTCAAATGTGAATTACTCTTATTATTTGTATCTAAGTCGGGTCCATGTATGGTGGAGACTGAGAGCAGAGTTCTACAGAGAAGCTTCGGTTGAAAGATGAAGTCGTGCCCCACGGTGCGTAAAGATTCAACAGGAAGTGAAGAGTAACACAAAGAAGTTGCAACTACAAATTAATTGTTAACTTCAGTCGAGGTGACTTTTATGCGCCCGGATCTGTGTCCTTCTGCCCCCATTTAGATTTTTCCAAATCATTTCTTTTGTTGTAATAAAAATAAAGGTTAGCAATCACTCGTGTATTTGACGGCCTGCATGTTTGGAAAACAGTTTGAGGATGGGATTTGATCTTTTCAATGAAGTGTAATTACTTCCTACAAGCTAAAATGAAAAAAGATATACGTTTTCAGCCAAAGTGTTTTAAGAAGGAGGGGGGGGGCAGCGCACGTCCTTACCTTGTGCTTGACCTGAAATAGTCATGACCATCTTATAACTGTCAGGTGTCAGACATTGCAACCCGAGGCTCAGCAAACGTGTTGCACAAATAAACGGTGTGACGCGCAGATCCACTGAACCGCGCTCCAAAACACGGGAGTGACGCGCAGCCCGCAGCGTGTTGTTGGGAAAACAAACACTCCGAGTCCCCTTCAAACTGCATCGGGTTTGACATTTCTCTCTAACAAAACGATAACAGCTATTGCCCTTAAACGTGGGAACCAATAAAAAAATGCCCGGGTCATTAAATGTGAGGTTTATACACCCAACTGTAAGCAGAGACCCACGCATCCTCTGTTAGAGAATAAACCACTAAAATAAATATGATGACAAACACATTTGAGATATTTCACGCCCACATCTTTAATTTTAATCTTAGGAGATTAAATATTATTTGATAAACACATTTCTTTCCTCTTGAATGCTGTGAGATTCTTTGCCGGGATGCCACCTACCTGTGCGCTCCCGTGCGCCTTTTCCTCTCCACTATGCGCTGCTGTGATGCGCGTCTCCTGAAGTATTCATACGTTGCGTGAGGTTGAAATCAAGCTGCGTCGCTCCTGTCCCCTCAGAATCCAGCTCACACTTGACTTTTCATGTTGACGCATTTTCTTGATGACAGCACGATTACATCTCCATCACCCGCGGCGCATGTATGGCACGGTGTGTCTGATTCTCCAGGATTTACCCCTCACAGTTCAAATTCTGAAGGGAATCCTCTCTGCATGGTGAAACGCCGTCCTCAGCTCCTTCCAAGTTAACCTCAGGGTCTGTTTGTGCCTCCGCGCACTGCCAGTATTTATATGGAGAACGTCACTGAAGCAGCCTCTGTATGTCCCACCCATTCACCTCACAGCCCAAACCACTGTACTGCGTAAAAGCTCAAAATACAGCCATCTTTTCCGTTCTCTTCTGTTCCTGTGCAGCAGAGACTTTAGCTGAAGTCTTCCGGTCAATCATGAAAAAGATCCTGATTTTAACTTTCCTTGCTGTGTGTGAGAGACAAAGAGGATAGACAGAGGAGAAATAGAGCAATGCCCATATTCAACCTTGGGAATGAAGCACCTTAGTGGTGGTCTGGGGGGACACCTGAGTCACAGGGAGAGAGGAATTAGGATGAACTGGGAAAAATGTTGGTGAGAGGATGAGATTGAGGGATTTGACGGTAATTGTCTGGGAAAGCTGTCGACTTTTGAGCAATTAGCTACAAGTTCTTTCCATCCAGGTCAGTGCCATGTTAACACCAGGTTGTCACACACAAATGCTTTAGTTATATGTGTTTCAAACCAATCTGTTAAACAGTTAAAAGAGATTTGTGTGTGCATGTATGTGCGTCTGTGAAATGCATGCACCAACATCTGTACCTGTATGTGTGTATGTGTGTGTGTGTGTGTTTAGACAACAGTACATACTATATTCCTGCATCAAAGGGGTTGATAAGGGGCAGCGGGAGGTTGATGACGTCTCACACTATGTGGGTCCTGTTTGACTGGTTCCAAGAAGAACAACTGGTCATATTTATGAGACTGGTGAGTGAAAACACCACGAGGGAAGGATAATAAAGTGTTTAATTTACACAGCGTATAAAACCAGGCCTCATTTTCAAGGTGGCACACACAATAAAATGTCTGTAATATGACAGAAATGTATCAATAATTGTGAATCTTTTTGTAACTGAGAAGGTCAACAAAGTCAGGTGCCATTATAAAAATAAAAGGTCAAGTGACGAAGTCATGACAAGTAATCTGAAGTAAATGTCAAATGCTGGGGAATATCAGTCCCCTAAACATGCCCGATTCTTTTTCATCAAGATCTATGAAAGTTTTGCAAAAGACAAATGTTCACGAAAGTGAAAAAATTTGGCCACACAAAAATGTAGCGTGTTCTTTCCTGACCCACACTGTATCCAAATTTTATGTCATCTGTTGTGTAGTGTTGCTCAGTCTTAGTGACAGGCAGACAGACAGACAGGCAGATGAACATATAACAGCCTTGGTGGGGGTAATTTAAAAACTATGCATTTAAAAGGTCAAAACTTGAATAGCACTCAGACCCCATAGCTCCAACAAGTCAAAATAAATCTATACAACTTCTCATCAGAAAAATAACAGGGGAAAAGAGGTTTCATAATCAGTAAAGTCTCCAATCTGCCTTTTTAAATTTCCAGATACAGCCACTCACTTTTATTACATTATACAGCATTGATCTAATTGCATTGTTAGCCTCATCTGAACTAATCTATAGAAGTACTCCCACACTGCGTGCACAAGCCATCAATGATGCATGACAGTCTGCTTACACTTTCACATGAAAAGTAATCACCAATACACAATCATAGTAGTGGCACGAGAATGGATGTTATTGTTTTCAGCTCTTTATATCTTTAAATTACGTTACATGGTTCATAGTTTTAATGGTAAAAATTTTGTAATTTGCGTTTATTAGATACGGACATGAATTGTCTTCTTGAATTTGATTTAATTTCAATTCTCTATCTCCAAGATGTTCAAAAATATCTGAGAGAATCAGCCCAGATTCCTTCTCCCAACTTTCTCTCCCTTGCTCACTTGAGTCACACCGGCTTCAGGCAGTTTTCATGCAGCTCTCGCCTTTCCATATAAAGCTTCCTCTCTGTGGGCATGTGCAGGGAGATTATGTCAAGACGGTGTCAAGAATTCTGGCAAGGATTGATCGAGTACAGAAGTGCAAGTCTTGGTGGCGCAGAGGATCTGTCGTGTGGAGCCTGAAAGTTGTTTGTGTGCATGAGTGTGGAGCTAAGGGGCTGATAGAAGGTGTAAGAAAGAAGAAGGTGATGTAGGTGAGGTCCAAAGGGGCGATTCTGTGGCTCACACAACGGGCTGAGGTCAGGGGATGAAATAAACTTCTAAAAAACTAAATGTGTCTGTTGTGAAGCTGTTTTAATAGTCAACAGTGACTGCATATGAAATTAGACGCTAGGTCCATATTGGAGCCAAAAGGGAAGTGCCTGAAGCCTGTGTTCCGTCTGTGAGAAAATGATTTCTAACTTGGTTTATAACGTCATAAACATCAGAGTTTATCGCCTCAATCACTAGTTTCATATTATGTTTAATGCAGCATGATGTTCCGTTTATAAACCATGGTCCCATTTAGTGTTAAATAGACGTTAAAGCACAGTTTGCATTGTGGATACCATGTTTGACAGCAATGTCATAATGATTGAGTGTATGTATTTCAATTACATCAGATTTGATGAAATAAAAAGTATTTTTTAATGTGTATATTTATGTACTTTTTTTTTCAACGTGATAGAAAACACTTAATAAAATGTGAACCTTCACATTGAACTTATGTTATGAAGTTAGATGGAATTTTAATGTTATTTAAATACATAAAGTCACCGTTTTAGGCTTTGTTATCTTATAGAGCAGGGGTTTTCAACCAGGGGTCCGCGGCCCCCTGGTGGTCCGCGACGGCATTACAGGGGGTCTGCAAAATTAACTTTGATATTTCAACACATTTCCAGATTACTCTTGAATATCGTGAAAAATATCTAAAATAAGAAAAATATGTCTAAAATAATTAAAGGTGATTAGGGGAATATTGAAACTGGCTTGGGGCTAGAAACTGCCAGTATTTTTCCCCTGTGCATGCGTGTTAAAGGGAGATGTAGAAGAGCGGTTGACCTAGGTAGAAAAACTCTCAGGAGGTGTTGGAGATGTAGTTTGTGTGATGGGAATTTTTTATTTTCCCAAAAAGATGGCCCAAAAGGGCAGAATTAATAATGAAAATATTAAATAAAACAAAAGAGCGAAAAACAAGTACTTTGTAATAAGTCAAAAATAAATTGGCATAATAGCCAAAACAATTAATTGCAATAACATTCAACTTTACCACGTTCGCTGGTCGAGAAACAATTTCTTAGGAGAGTTATAACACTTACATCTATCCAGTAGCAGTTCTCCCAACAGAATGAATAGACAAGCTTAAATCGGGCCTTAGCACGCCCCTGCAATTGGCACAAACCATGATTGTTATTGAGCACCGTTACTTTAACGTTCTCTCAACATGTCAGCTACACATCTTTACATTTAAGTCATGAACATTATATATTGAGGTACATATGGTTCTGAGATGGGTACAACTACAAACTGCATTTAAATTTAGTTTTCAATTCTTAAGCACTGAAAATCAACCATTTTTGTTGTTTTTTTACACAGATTTTTCTAGATTTGTTAAGTAGATATACCTAGAGTTGTTTGAGATTTTTAAGTAAAACCAACATGGAAAACCAAATGTTAAAACTTCCTTCTATCCACATGCACGCACGCACACACACACCCACACACACACGTAGGCACATCAGTGGGCCGCGGAATACTTTCTAGTCAGAATGGTGGTCCCCCGGACAAAACCAGTTGAAAACCCCTGTTATATAGTGTCCTCGAGCTCTCAGACAGGCTCCACCCCTGCTCCTCCAAATATGGTTACTTCCAGTTTAAAAACAACAAAATGCCAAGCTCCAGGCTCATTCCTCAAAATATTGAGACAATAACTCAAACATCAATGATTCCGTTGCTGAAGGTATTGGAGTGTTTGCAGGTTTTCGTTTTCATACGGCTCAAAAGTTATAAAACCCCCTCTCACAAAGCCCCTTTGTTCTTCTGCGCAGGGCCATCATAATTAGGACATTATGACAAGTCATGACACTATGTGGGTGAATGAAGAATAGATTTTCTCCAAAAAGACACTTCATTAAGCATCATTCTTTTTTTATGGAAGTGACAGCCTGTATTTATCCCCCCCCCCTCCCCCGCCTGCAGAAGGGGTGCATCAGCACAAACTAAAACCATCTCAAAATATTTGCTTTTCAAGTCAAGTGTGTGAATGTGAGAGAAAAATCGGTGACGTATCCAGAAAGTGCAGTATGATGGAACTTGTGCTTTTATGTAAAGAAACCCTTAACTTACCCTAATCCCAAACCTTTAGTAATCATCTGCTCTGAAATCTTCTGTAAAAGAAGAAGTCGTGACCACAAGCGTTAGTCTTTAAATGAAAAACGATGTTTACTGGCTTCTAGGATAGGAAACAATCAGGAGCAGCAGGAGAGCTGACCATTAGATGATCTCCATCACGTGACGTAGTTTGATGGTTTGACACTATGGACCTGTGTTCCACAGTTCTTTAAAGCTGTCTGGACTGATTGTCCAGTTTGGGGTTCTTCGTATGAGTCGATGAGATGAACAGATCTTTGTGCAGCAGAGTTGGCGATGCGTCAGGGTTCTGCAGACAGAGGCCTGCAGTCTGTCTCTACTTTCCTCTGCTTGATTTCTAAAGGTCACTTTACTAGTCTCATAAAGAAAGCTGCAGCCAGCCTCCACAGGCCAAACAGACAAGCAGGTTAAAACAAAACAAAAAAAACGTAAACTACACAATAATTAGACTTTACATGCGTTTCAAGGTGTGTGCATTTTTTCCCCCTGTCACACTTTTGAAGTAGCCCCCCAAAAATTGGCGGTGATTCATTTTCACATTGTCCAGAAAGGGGTTGAGCGTCTCTGATTGCTGCACAGTTGCTGCACAGTTGAGTCAAAGGCCACTAATCAGAGGAGAAGTTTAATGGAAGATAATGATCACGAAAAAGGAAACAGAGTAGGTGTGAACATGAGTGACTCATCCAGCGCTACCCTTTTACAGCTACAGTCATCCTCTGGACTCACCTCAGTGGATCCCATTAGTGGCTCAGGCAAGGGTGTTTAAAAACTGCTTGGGCTCCAGGGACATGTATCGTGTCAACTACTACTATATGCACATATAGGCAAAATGTGTAATTTCATGGATATACACTAAAAGGAATTACAAGATTGAGAAAAATCTTACTGGCTGATTTCACCCCGAACGATCAGATATTTTTAATTTAAAATGCAACTTAGGCTCAAGCTGCTTTGACATGATGCCACTTCTCTCAGATAATTCTACCATGGTCGGTCTGAGTGGGAATTAAATTCAAAGATCACATTAAGTTTCTTCACCATGAGCCTGATTTAATGGGACGGGAGAGGCGATGCGTCTCGTCACTTATTGTCCCAAAGGGGACCTGCATTATTTTTGGACAATAAGGATGAAGTGTTTTAAATTGTTTTCCTTATCGCAGTAACCTGAGGTGACTTATAAATGAGTAAGAAGATTTTTTTTCTATTTTCGTTTGTAAGGACAAAATCTATCTGATGTTTATTGTTGATGAGACAACACAGAGTCATTCATTCAGGTTTCTTGTCTGTATAAATCCGCCATCATTATCAGAATATTGGTATGAATGAAGGAAGAAAGGTTTGGTGCTTTTATCGCATACTTGAAATAGCTGGAAATATCCTCAATCCTCTCCGTCCTTGGTTTTAGCTCAGTCAGCCGTGGGTGGAGCATCAGTTTTAAAAGTGTGTGTGTGTGTGTGTGTGGGTGTTTGTGTGTGTGTGTGTGTGTGTGTGTGTGTGTGTGTGTGTGGGGGGGGGGTCCTGTATACCCTGTGTATGGGGTTGAATGTACTTATTGTAAGTCACCTTGGATAAAAGTGTCAGCTAGAAAAAGAAAACAGAAATGTAATGTATCAGAAAAGAATATATAATGAAATATATCAAATAATGATAATAGCAATATCTAATGATAACAATAACACTAGAAATGTTTCATTAGCTCTACAGAGGGATGACAAATTAAAGGAGAAACTTATAAATATATATATATATATAAAAATATATATGGAAACAATACATTTAATTGATTATGGTTATTATTCAGTTATAGAACCAAGGTTTCATTTCTCCACTGATAGTATTTAACGATTGTCATTGTCAACCAGCACCACCAGTGTTCAGATACAGAGAGCAGACGCTGGATGATTGTCATTGATTGGATGAACATACAGCTTCTCTTCCAGTACATAGCATTTCCCATTGTTAGTCCTGTAGGTCCTTTACGGACGGGTAATTAGCAAAGCTTTTAGAAAAACTAGCCAGTGGTTATATAGAGCTATTAAATAACCATGTTTATAAAGATAGAGTGAATTAAAGTCAACTAGAATTGCAGTTGTACACTTCTGCTAACATTGTGCAGTTTCAGTGTACGTTCATTTTTATTCCAGATTCATAGGAAGAGAGATATTTGTTGTCCCTGCTGTAAATCCAAGTCAGAGCCGACGCTGACAGCTGCACTTTGCTGCCTTGTGCGACAGACTTCTGATGTGCTCTGTCTCTCTGACGGCACTGACATGAGAAGAAAAGCAGAGGTTCCACGCTTTAGTTACTCTCTTCACTCACACAGATTGGTTTACCGGGTGGCACAATAGCTGCAGGATTACAGGTGAGACTTGGGTGACGCACTTTTAATTGTCCCATTGGTTAAGAAAAAAGAAGAAAAAAAAGGTGCCCTGAACACATGGAGAGAAGCCAGTCAGGAAAAAAAGAAACGTAACACCTCGCAACAAATCCAGCTCCAAATGCAGGAGCCGCTTGTTGATTCGATTTTTTGACTTTTCCCACGCATCCTTCCAACATCTGGAAACCTCATACTGCCTCTATCCTGGCTCTCCCTTTCCGTCTGTCTCTCTTTCATCAACTTCCCCCGCCCTTGTTTATTCTCTCTCTTGTTCCCTCTCTTCTCTTCCTATCTCATCTTTCGTTGGCTCCACTGTTTGCCTTTGTCCCTGGTTATGTCCCACATCCAATTATCTGTCGTCAGCAAGGATGCAACCATTTGGGAGGACATTCGTGAAAACGAAAATTGACCAACAAATCAATGTCTCTGGTCACATGATCAGCAGTACACTGATCTAATCTCTGACTAAAACACAGGGGTGGACACCAGTTTTTCATGACAAATAAAATAGCCTGAAAAAACACTTTGCTTCTTTTTGTATGTTGTCAGCTGATTAACGTTAAATGTTAGAGAGATTTTGTTTATTCATTTTGGACTGAGCCAGGCTTCCTTCTTACCCCTGTCTCTGTGCTTGTGCTGAGCTGACATCCTGCTGTCTGCAGCTTCATATTTCTGGTACACACATGAGATGCATTTTTAACTCTCAGCAATTGAGCAAAAATATATATAAATATTCCTTCAGTCTTCGTTTCATTCGTGGCTTTTGCCACGAATGAAACGAAGAGAAGCACAAACTCTAACTCAGTGTCATAAACCAAAATGAGCGCTCAGTATTATTACCTTCACTATTTGACCTCGATGCATATCAGGATCCAAAGTTCCATCAGGTATTTTTTATTTTTATGACAGTGATACAGTTCAATCATTTACTAACTAACACTCTACAAATATTGGTTAGCCAGCATTAAAATATAGTTAGTTTACATTTTTGATGAACAGGGTTTGCAGAAGATTCATTGAAGTCAACGTTTGCATCATTTCTCAAAGAACAAGAACATAACTAAAGTTTACAAAATGGCCTTTTCACTATGATTCAGAAACCTTCGGTTTTCAGTTGATGTTTGATTTGACGAGCAGCAGCTTCACTCGTTGCTAGTAAAGAACACAAGGCGTATGGAGTAGGCAGTGTCCAGGGTGTAAACAATGAAGTTGAAGATCGCCATGAAGGTGACCACCACCAGTTTATCCCAGTGACAAAGGTGGCCACAGTTGCCAGGTCTCTTATTGCTATGGAGGCTGTACACCGGCCAGATCACCATCGCTGTTGCGTACATCACTGCTGCCAAAATGTTGAAGACGACCACCAGCTTGTCAAATGGGATGGGAAAAAAAGAGGTCACTTGTCCAAGGGTGAGCAGGATTATGATGATGGAAAAGATGAAACACAAGGAGTACACGGCCACGCACCACTGCAGCGGCGGGGAGTTCACGTACTGTCGGCTCTCCAGGGACGTGTAGATGAGACAGGCGATGAAGGTCTCCAGAAGCTTCATTATACCGGCCAACGTTGAGAGAAAGCCGATGTTCTCTCCGCACGGGCGAAGGCGTGTCAGGACCACCTCGCCGGCATACACCCCGAAACAGACCCAGGACACCACAGACGCACCGATCTGACGGTAGCAGGTTGCGCAGGTGAAAAATGTAGGGTAAATGATGGAGGTGGCCAGGAACATGAGGCTGGCCAGCATAGCAAAGGCAGCGGTGAAGTCATCCCAGGCGAAAGGTAGCTTCTTGCTTACAGTGGTGAACTCCAGGACGAGGATGAGAAGGGTGAAGAAGAAGCAGAAGCACCACGTGAACATGCACCAGGCCCAGTAAGAAGACGATTCTTTTCCCCCCGTTGCTGCCAAGATAATCGACATACAAGCGAGGATGGCTGCCAGTGTTCGCAAGATGCCCACCGGCTGGGTGAGCGACCGCAAATCCACCATGGCTGGACAGGATGATCCGCCTTCAAATAAAAGATTCTAAATTCCGTTTATTCTTCACAGTGCATCAAGGCAGCAGGGTCGGTTTCGAGACCAGATCCTGTCGTAGAAATCCATGTAGGCAAACGCCCTCGAGCAGGTCTCTTCCTAGAAACTGAAACTTCAGTGTGGTGGCGTGTCCTGGGCTTATCTCCATGGTTTATGACCCCTGTTTCATGTCACTGATTGGATGGTGGTTTCGTGTTACGTTCACTTCATGACACATACACACTGGACTCTGATCTTCATCCAAGTTCAGAGCAATCTACAACAACAAGGTGTGTGTACATCACATATTCAGGAAACTGGCTCTGATCCTGTCCTCAAGTTCACTGGATTTATTGTTTCTGGGAAGTACTAATGTCAGCGTTTGGAGGAGGGATTGCTTTCAGGCCTTTATCTAGATTAAAAAACACTTCCGGTGCAATGAAAACTTTATTAACTTTAACAAACTACTTTTAAAAGCTGTCTTTCCAGACTAGGTGATCTGGATTTTGAGCTTTGTGATCACAATGAACACAAGTTTAAATGAAAATGATGTAATGCAAAAGATCCTCACACACCCAAAAATAAGAATAATGACATAAAATAAAATAATAATAATAATTGTAAGAACTAAGATTTTCTATTTCCTTTTCTATTCTTACAGATGTGTTTGTAAAACGTTTTTAGAAAAATAAAATAAATAATTCAAATTTTTTGAACATTTGTTCTTAGCTTTGCAGCTTCTTCCTTTTGGTCGATTTCTGTGTTTTCTTACCTTTTTTCTATGGTTCTTTTATTCATATATATTCCTATTTAATATACAGTATGAATACATTTATTGTTTATCACTGATATCATTCATATCAGTAATTCCGGTTGTGAACATGAACCAATTACACTTTTTTATTTTATTAGAAAAACACACATCTGCCCGTTAACCAGATGGTTGGTAGTTCGAGCATGATAAATGTATCTCAGCTATGATTGCAACTAAAAGTGATTTTCATTATAGTCTGAGAATTACTTTTTCCATTTTATGAATCCTTGACAACTTTTTCAAGTGTATGAAGTGTTTCAAAATGCATTTTAAATCAGACTTTAGATTACATATCTTTAAAATAGCTTCATTTCAAAATCCAAGGATATTCAATCAGTGATAAGAGAATGTGCTTGAAAAATAGATGAGGTAAATGATTGTTTATAAAAAAGTTGCATCATAATTTCTTCTTTGGACTGTTTTATTTACAGTCAAATCGTTTCAGCTCTGTGTGCACATGTTTTCAATGAGAGTTTGCAGTGGAAGGTGTGTCTCTCTCCCTCCCTTTCTCTCTCTTGTTATCCATTATGGGAAACTGGGAGTGGAGATAGAAACCTGTGCTGCTGTGTGTGTCCGAGAATGCAAAGCATCACACACCAATACAAACATGCTTTGAGAGGGAGCAGAATAAACATTAAACAGGATATTCATCCATTTAACAATTGCCTCACACTTCTGGAAACATTTTATTCATATTTCAAATGATTCAGTTGAAAAGAACAAACACTGAGAAAGTATCAATTCTGTAGCAAAATAGGAAGATTAATTAGTAAAGATAATAATCATAATTTGATGAAAAGAGATTAGTAACATTATCTCCTGCTGAAGGTGAAATGAAATATGTCATACAAAAACATGTTCTATGTTTGAGATTGAAGTTTGTAAATAACTAAAACGGACAATATTTGAAAATGAGGAACATAAGCCACCTATGTTCTTCTGACGAAGAACACGAGTCTAAAGGAATAAATCGTATCCACGATGTAAGCAATGAGGTTGACACAGGTCATGAAAGAGATGACTACTAAATTATTCCATGTACACATTCTAGTTTTGGAGCAGGAATTGGGTCTGGGGTTGTTCTGGAAGCTGTACAGCGGCCAGATTACCACCGCCGTCATGTACATCAACACCGCTAACACATTGCAGGCTGTCAGAACTTTGTCAAACGGCGCAGGGAAGAGCGTCAGGAGGCGGCAGATGGTGAACACGATGATGAGGATGGCGAAAATGAAGCAGATGGAGTAGACGGCAACGCACCACTGGAGTCCAGGAAACCTGGAGAACTGGTTGTAGTCCAAGCAGATGAAGATGATGCAGGCCACAAAGGCCTCAAGAACCTTGAGGAGGCCCGGCACCGTGGATAGAAATCCGCTGATCTCGCCGGGTTTGGCCCGGGTCAGCCCGACCTCGATGGCGTACAAGATGAAGGCCAGACAGGAGGTGACGGTGGCGCCGATTTGTTTGCCGCAGGTCGGGCAAGTGAAGAACGAGGGGTAGATGATGGAAGCTGCCAGCACCTGACAGACACAGTGTGAAATGAATCATTCTTCAGAGTTGTAGTGGTAGTAGTTGTGCAGTAGTCACAAATAAAGTATGGAAGATGGATACGTTTGACATCTATGTCGCATTAGCTTTCAGCACTTAAGCATTTTAAGCAATTGAATGATTAAGTAATTAAATTATTTTAATATTAATGTATCGATAACAACATTTTTTATAATATTTTTTAATAACAGTAATTTATTTTATTTTCATGGCATTTGTACTGAATTTAGAAAAAAAAAAGTAAAATATTACATTTCTGCGAAATATTTTATTTCTTTTTACAGTGCCAGCTCTATCTATATCATCAATGACACTAATGTCCAGTTACCGTGGCTGTAGTCGAATCATTTACTTCACCAAAAACAGACAAACACAAATAGCAGCAGTGGAAAATGGAACACACCATTAGAGTAGCCAACATGGCAAAAGCGGTGGTGAAGTCGTCCCAGGAGATGGGCAGCTTTGCGCTGAGGGTGGTGAACTCCAGGAAGATTATGAGGATGGTGACACAGAAGCAGAAGCACCAGGTGAACATGCACCACGTCCAGAAGGAGTCTGTTTTGTGGCCTAGCGACGCCACCAGGCTGAAGGAGATGCAGGTCAGGATCACCTCGAATATCCGCACAATGCCCACGGGCGCCGTCAGTGTTGTGAAGTCCAGCATAACCATGGTGCCTGTAACCCTGTGCTCAGTTAACTGAATTAATCTCTCACCTCTTAGTGAGTCTTTGCAGATGTAATATTTGTCCTATTTTTGAATAACCCGTCCTCCCTCGCTCCTCATCTTGTGAGTTCTGACTGAATTTGATGGACACGGAGAGTGAGGTTGCTCGGGCCACTCCCTCGTCGCCGCCTTATAAGACCTTCTTCCTCAAATGTCCACCCACCATATCATAAATGCATGTGTGTAACAGAGGTACATGGAGTGTTTATAAAGGGTGCAGTTGTTTGCACTTTACCTCCATTTGCTTATCAGTTGCACGAACAACAAATGCCTATATATTTATACAGAAACTGCACCTTATTACACAAAACACAGGTCTCCCACGTCACCCTCATAGTCATCTATTGTGTTTGCCTACTTAGCTGCACGCCCACCCATCAACAATTGAAACCTGTTAATATGTTACCAGAGGTGTAAGAGGAATTAGTCAAAAGAGGAAAGCGACAGGAGGGCACGCAATAAAGAGATCAGGTGATTTTTGTCTTTCACTTAATAAAAGCAGGTGTGAGACAATGGAAAAGAAAAAAATCAAAGATTTAACCTAAAGGTTTTGGCTTTAAGGTACTTTAAAGGTTAAATGTGTAGAATCTAGTGATATCTAGTGGTGAAGTTGCATCTTGCAGCTGAACCCCCCTCACCTCAACCTGCGGCTGCATGGGTATGAAATAGTGATCACATTTACGAAACAGAAACACTAACAACAGACAGACACAGTGATGTGAACCTAAACACAACTTAAGCTGCTCAAATTCCATGGTCACACAAATACTTCTTCATTGGTATCACACTGTGTGCCATTAAATGATCCAGAAGAAATTGAGTTAAAGAAATAGCTGTCTGAATGAGAGGATGTGGATGCCTGTGTTTGCTCTCTGAGTTACAATAATGTCTAATGTTGGAATTATTCTGACCTCTTGTGGCCATGCAGTAAAAAATAGACGACCACATCCTCTGGATTTGAATTCAGAAACTACAACTGAAAGTCGTGTTTGGGAGAGAAGGAATGACTGTGTAGCTACCGTCACATTAAAATAGTTAATAAAGTTAGTATAAAGGGTTAGTGTTGTGAGAGTGTGTAGTCTGGTTCAAAACTGAGACACAAACATTCGCTACTTTGTCAAAACCTGTTATCTTCTTATTTCCCTTTCAGCTACTGTAACACACTTCTGCTTTTTTCCCACCACTTCTGCTTGAGTCCACTTCCTGGGCTTCATACCGATGGAAAACACTGACAAACTGTAAACCACTGCAAGTCACTTGTGAGTACCATAGACTGTATATATAAAGTTGAGTAAACACAGAGAGGCGGCCGACTGTCTGCGTGGATGGTAACATATTAGAGCACATATTAGAATAGGTAGGGCGACCACAGACTAGAACATTATGGGAAATGCTGCTATGACTTGGCGAGATAGGGCATTAGCCTTGATGGAGGTTTGCACTCTCGACCGCACTTCTTGAGTTTTCTTTTGCGCCTGTTTTGTTTGATGTTTGTCGAAAGGAATACGCAGAATCTACTGAGTGAAATTGGTAAACATAAATCCTAATCTAGTGAATTCAAATGTGTTTTCGAGAGGGGGCTGTTGGGCCTCGGCGGAGGCGTGTTCTCTCTAGTTTGTTGTTAAATTCACTAGGTTTTGGTAAAATCTTGTCTCCAGCCCGAGTGAGTTTGAACCTGTGTGACTAACTTGCACTCAAAAGCGTGTAAATGCCCTGAACAGTTTCCTGAAGGTACAACTCCCTCAAGTGATGCAGCCTACTCTCCCTCTCCTGCTCTCACCACAATCTTTCAACAAAGGAAACTTTGTTCTTAGCAAACCCACAGCTCTCGCCCCTCTGAGCTCTGTCTCTATTGCTCTTATTCCTACAATCACTTTAACTTCTCTCCTGACCAACCCAGTCACAGTCATATAAAAAGAGGCGGAGAAACAGGAGGAGGCATTGTACAGCTGTGAAGCTCATTCGTGAGATTATAACCCTTCCTCTGTTCAGTTTTCCAATCATATTTCCTGTATTGTCTTCGCTACATTTCTTCTCAGGATATTACTCGGCTTCTTCCTGCATCTCTCAGGACCAGACAGCTCCAGGACAGATCTTCTTGTTGAAAAGTCACAGGTAGGTACAATAAAATATACTCTTCATATTTGAAGCCATTGAGTTTGTGTAAAGTCGGATTATCAATATACTTAATTCAGCTTATATTCAGATGTGGTCTAAACATATATTTCTATGTACAAAGCAGTTTTTATTAAGATGTTAGCGTTTTGCATTTTCCAGCCTCGCTGTCCAAACAAAACAGGGCGAGGCACGAGTACTGTGGTGAAGGAAGATGCATGTGGCTCATGTTGCTCTAATTGATTAAGTATGGATTGATGACGAGACACAGGGACTGACTGGGCCTGTTCACCACGAGCAGACTGAGCAGAATACACTGTGGCACTGCATTCTTCTGAGTGATCAAAATACAGACTAAAGAAGCACAGATACACTCATTCTGAACTGTGTTTGACATGTGGGACTGATGAAGGCAGGCTGCATCATGGAAAGATTATCTGGGCGGGTATTGTCCTTTGGGATCAGAGTTAATTCCTTTAAACCGGAGCTCTGTTGCCCAACATCTCTCCCAATAAGGAAGTGATTCATCAACCATTAACTCACCAAACGTCCAGCTTGAGCAATACATATTGAAGTATATTGTCCAACGTTACTTTCTACTCTAACCCTAACCCATCACAACATTTTAGAGGCATTCAATTCCACTGTATGTATCCGACACCTTATTTAGAGTGAGTATCATCTTCCCTCGATTCATTTATCGATCCATTATCTTTCTGTCGTATCCTTTGTGGGCCACTTGGGGAGCTAGAGCCAATCCCAGCTGACATTGATCGACAATTGGGTCACACCCTAGACAATCAAAGACCTATCTAACCTGCAGTCTGCATGTCTTTGCACCCTGGAAGGTAGCCAGAGTACCTGGACAAAGCGCACGTAGACACGGGGAGAACATGCAAAGTCCACACAGAAACACCCTGCCTTTATTATAGCTTATATCTAATGAATGCCCCTCATTGTGCAGATTAGAAAGAGGATATGAAAAAATGAGGTTTGACGGTGGACTTCACATGTAATTTTAAATTTGGTTCCTCAAAAGTGAATTTAAATTTGGGAACTGGTTGTTTACTGTCATCTTCTTCCTTTATTTCTAAGGTAACGATACCTATGAACCTAATACCTCGTTCACAAAAAGAAAAGTATGTATTATTTAAACCCTGGAAAAAGGGGATTATCTCCTTTCCCATTGTTTGAAGAGGAGTTTGCCTCTCCTCTTTTTTTCCATGTCTGACGGTCACACACGCATGGAGAACTGAGGCGTTCTTTCACCGAGTCATTAATTAATCCGTCCCCATTTAATTTCTCTACCTTTTCCACAGATCACAGTGATGACATGGATGCATAACTTGTTCACTTGTTCAAATGTAGGCATCAAAAGCAGCAATCCTTTTTGTTCATTGGCAGATTACATATTGTAAAGATATGTGGCCATTGATGAATAGGTCTTTGCCAAAGGGAGTGCTAGCAAATCTTCTCGGCTAAAACCAAAAACATTGTTGCTGAGGTTGCACTTATTAACGTAATAGCTTGTATTTAATAAGGAATATTCTACAAATTCTCATTTACAGTGAGGACATCTGAAGATGGAAAAAGCGTACCCACCAGAGGAATCCTCTCCACCGTACCCTGGACCACCAATGAACTACGGTGGTGTAGCACCTCCGCAAGTAATGTATCCTCAGCCGGGATTCTCACCTGCACCGCCATTTGCTGCCCACCAGACAGGTCTGTGTCTGAGATGATGTTTATTCTTTTTCGACTTTATTCCTTTAATGTTTGATTTTTTTTTCTTCAATGTGGCCCTTAAATTCGATTGTACATAATCACAGCAAAAGATGTTCAAATAGAGAAGAGTTCAGGAAAAGGGATACAAAATGTATATGCTGCACTGTTATGTATGGTTTTGTTGTATATTATATTTATGGAAAAAGCTATAATGTTTTGGTAGATGATGTAAGGAAATATATATATTCTGAACCTTCCCTTCCTGTTTTTTGTAAACCGCGCGTTTTCCCGACATTTTTTACCAAGAATATTGTTCAAATCCGAAAATTACACAGTAACCCAATCAGATGGCTCAGTAGTGACTTCACAATACATTCAGTATAGAAACGCTGATGGAAAAACAGAGCACTCATTACAAACCAGAGCACTATCCCGTTATCAAATTACAGTTGTTGTGCAGCCTCTGCTACTCTGCAGAGGAGTCAGTGCAGTGGACAGTGTAGCAACAGAAATGACCACAATAGTATCTATCTCTCTATCTATCTATCTATCTATCAATCTATCTATCTATCTACAGTACCTGTATCAGTACCCCTATAGCCTGTCACATGGCATTTACCCTTTGAGTTGTGTACATGCAGCAAATAACTTTTTTACATCTGATATTTTAACATTGCCACAAGAGGAAAAGCACTGGTGTTAAAAAAAACAAAAAAACAAAATAAGGTTGATTTCTATTTAGGTGCTTCAGGTTTGTGTTATTTCATTGTGTCACAGTGTCTTAATGGAACACTCGAGCCACAGGGTGTGAATGTTACCAGTAACGCCTCTGTATTTCCTACAATGCCATGTCAAAACCTCTACAGTGAAAAAAGGCCCATTGTGTCAGTGAATGTACCAACCAGAGGTCAGTATTTACTCCAATCACGGTAATCTGACGTGACTGTGCCAGTCAGCCAGTGTCACGTTGTGCAATGTGTTTCGCCTGATGGTGGGTTCCATTAAATCGGTGACTCCTAAATACTGGCCGGAACGTGTGAAAGCGTTTACACATGAGAGAACCTACAGAGGCAAATCCTCAATTTGAACTGTTTTGCATTTCTCCTCCTCAGTCGCTCACGTGGTCGTGACACCTGCACTGCAGGACGCCCCAGGACAAGCGGTGTGTCCCCACTGCCACCAGACTGTGGTCACCATCACCGAAGTAAAACCAGGCCTCATGACCTGGGCCATCTGCGGCGGCCTCACCATCTTTGGGTAAGAATTATCTTATGGGTGAACATTTGCTTCACAATAAGTTCCTCTGTAACTGATATCTGATGGAAAAAATAAAGAGACGCCTTAAACTACAATTCTGAAGTGCATTCAAACACTTCAATGACCAATTTGTCTTGCAAAAGATGATCGAAAGTTAGCAAGTATCCTGTTGTATCCTGACATCATCACTTTGGGAATTAAAATGTTGTTTTCCTCTTAGATGTTTTCTTTGCTGCTGCATCCCGTTCTGCATTGATTCCTGCAAAGATGTGGAGCATCACTGTCCATCATGCAACAAACTCATCTACTTATACAAACGATTATAAAACCGTCCTGACTGTGATCGTGGGACAAGAACTCACGCTACTTTCCCACACATTAGCTTATCAGTGGTTTTAGCTGCTTGAAAACATTCCCTTGATAGTGAGGGATACAGTAAAATATGAAATGCACTTACTCTGATTGTATGCTGACTGTTTATTTTGCAACAATATATACTTCTTAATGTGAATTGTAATGACTTGTGAAAAGGCATGGTACTTAGGGTGATTTATATATATGTCAAGCAAAATGTGTAAGAGCTGTGATTTATTATAAATGTCAACAATTTACATCAACAAATATGCCAATAAAGGCAAGCAACAGAAAGGTGTGTGCTGTAGTTTTGAGTTGGCCGCTTGAAGTCTTACATTTTCACACATTTAGTGAATAGCGTTGTATTTCTGTAGAGGCAGGCTCTAAACCCTCATAATCATTTGTTTTCAAAGTAATATTCGAGGAGCCCTTATCGTTTGGCAGGACTTGTACGTGATTTGTTCTACCCTCTTGCTCCTCCCCATGGTCTCACATTCGAGGAACATTAAAAGCATTGGCAAGAATAAAAGCCCTTTCTCAAACCACCCCTCACAACCTCTCCCTACCCACTCCCACTCTGACTCACATCTGTGTGATGTGCAGGGAGTGTCGGCCACATTAAGTGCCATCCCAAACAAATTAGCCGGGAGTGGAGATGGGTTTTAAAACCCTCCAACAACGAGTTTGCATTAATGTTGATTTATGGATTGTGTGTTCCACATGCAGCATGCTTCATGGAAATGTTTGTTCTATGCAAATACCCAAATATTCAAGCAGGAAATTAAATATTCACCTTGTCAATCAGTAGTTCAACACAATAAAGTCATACTTATTCCGATTCATGTGTCATCACTGTTTATTCATGCATGTCTTGTGAACAGCTAAATAGTGTCAGAATTTTTCTTCGTAAAGTCACAAAGTCCTTCAAGTAATTATAACAAAAAAACAAACACAAAAAAAAAACAGTATGAAAAAAGAAAATCAAATTCTCTGCTTTTGAGCTCAGGGCAGATTTTTTACCACGTCTGCTTGTCTTATCAGTGTGACGGTTGTATTCCTAATGTAATTGGTATTGTTCTTGTGATCGTCCTGTGACCTCTCATTTTCATCAGACTCTTCATCGGGCCTTCATGTGTCAAAGTCATATGCTCAGAGGAGGAGCATCACACTCCCTTGGGTTTGGGAGTTGAAGGATCAGAGGCACAGTGTGAATACACCATACAAATGTAATATAGACCTAAGGTTTTGCAGTTCTCCAAAGTGGAACTGAAGCCTCTCAGGATTTTGTTCCTGCTGGCAGAACAGTCCCAGTACTGTGCATTTGTTTTGTTTTTTTGTATTAGAGGAAATATACCGTACCATCCGTTTGATCTCTTTATCTCGATAGATGATTTCGAGACATGTGTTCTCATCAGTGGCAGCCATCTTGGTTGTTATTAGAAATGACTCAGCCGACCCATTGGCCGCTCTTTTATTCTTTTATTTTATTCTCTGTGATTCATTGCTGTTCATCAGTCCGTCAATCATCAATTTGTACATTTTAACTGTCTGCCCTACCTTTTGTGTAACATTTTTTCTACTCAATTAACTAATTTTTTCTGATGTAAGAAACCTTGTAAGAAAGAGAACGCTGTGTCCAAGGTTTACCTCTGTCTGACGATAGTGATATGACCAGAACATCATAAATATCCAAATGAGGAAACGTCTTCTCTGTCAGACTCCTGCATCACACTGTGATGTTGGGAACTCTGTCCTATTCAGCTGAATATAGACTCTGATATATTTTGATAGATTCTCAATCTTTTTCTGAGATATACTATTTTGTTATTCTTTGTTATATTCGCTGTTGTATTTCCTGCTACAATAAATTCACAAAAAGACAGTTCGATCTGAGAATTCTTATTTTCTATTTCTCTCACCAAGAATTTATACCACAAACTGAACATGGGATTGGACGGTGCTCCGGACTCTGAGGGAAGGACAGAACGCGCCACTTAGTGGTTGGCTGCAGTAAAATCATAAGTCCCACCTCCTCCTGTGTTAGTAGACCAAATTTAAAAGTCAAAGTGCAAGTCAAATAATTTTTTCTCAAAGGTGGTTTCTAGCATTGTAGGTAGTTCTAATCACAGCCAAGTATGTTCAACTGCTCTTTGTTCAGGGAAGTTATTTATCTTTACATAAAGTAAAGATTAAAACGTTAATATCCACAGCTCAGACTGACTCACGATTGGTCGAGCATGTAGATCGGTCGGCACCATGCTGCTGCAGCTCAACATGCACAAGATGGCAGCGTTCATATCTAGAAGCTGTTTGCTCCGCCCTGATTAAATTCTTTGTCTACCCCTCACTAAAGAATTCAAGTCTCAGTTTTCCCTTCACTCTGTGTCATTGGATTTGTTCCCTCGTGTTTCTTGGTGGATTTGTTACCTGTGTGACAACTAGAGTCACAGTTCTCAGTGATATGCCAGTACTTCATGAATGTAGCGTAGTGTGTGAGTTCTCCAGTGATTTGCAGTGATTTCTCTGGGATCTCTGACTGAAACTCACTCAGCGATCAGTGTTAACCGGAATCATGTCAGCTAAACAAAGAAATCTTTGTTCTTTGCAAACAAAACCCACATCTCTCTCCCACTAAGTTCTTTCTTTATTGCTCTTATTAAAACACTGGTCAATATTTTAGCAACAATTCAACAAACTCTGTCATACTATGCCGATAATTCTATTCTGACCAATCCAGCTTCAGTGGAATAAGTGGAAGTAAGTGGAATACGTGCAATATTGGAGGAGAAAAGAGGAAGAGGCATCATACAACGCTGTCTTACTGGAGGAAACAAATATTGCTTCCTCTTCTTAGTTTTCAATCAGTGTGAGAATCATGCTCATACGATTTTTCTGTACTGTCATCAATATATTACTTCTGCTGGGCTGTGGCAAAATGTCTCCCTCATTCTCTCCTTGCTGTTTCCCCATCTCCTAATCCAACCCATCACTTCCCAGCTGCTTTCCATCTGCAGAAAGCAAGTGGGAACAAGGCCCAATTTACTATCGCAGCATTAATCAGGACCATAATCATCTAGTTCTCCAACTAATCAATAATAGACACACCTTAAATTATGATAGAATACATAAAAAAACGTTTATATTTTAACTGTATTGTGAACAATTGGTACACGTCTTGTCTATCATTACAGGCACTAATGAAAGTCTCAAATGAAGCAAAGAACCAGACATTGAGTTTTTACTAGTTTTCAAATATCGAAACAGAATAGAACGGTCAGCATTAACGTATCGTCACATGCTTTACTATAAACCATGTGAGAGAATGGAATTGAAAGTTGCTCATGTCCTATGATAGCGAGTATCCAGATATCAAAACTCAAAGGAAAGGACTTAAGGAAAAACATTTAAGTTACCATAAAGGATCAAGTAATTTTTTTCTAGTGGGTAAGTTTTCCTCATGCTATTATAACCTTTAGTTTAAGTGTTATTTCAGTGTAGTGTAATGATAACTATGTTGAAACAAATCTATAAATAACGCTTTGTTTATGATAATCATATATGTTCTGTCTGTTTATTAACTTCCTCTTTAAGTAAACTTTCTGTCCATGGTCCTAAAACAGAAGTCAAACTAAAGTCGAAAAGTCGAATGGAATGACACAACATTTATTTAAAGATATTATAATGACAAATGAGGTGCCAGATCCAACCTGGAAATTACTAATTAAGAGTTATGATTATGAGTTTCAGATGCTCTATAGGGTTACGATCATTTTAATTAGTTTGGTTTGATTTGGATTAACCTGGGTCCCTGCCAGTGAGTGAGTGGGTGTCTGAACAAAGAAAATATCTGGACTTTGTTCAGGGCACATTGTTGACTTCAGACTGAAACTGAAAAAGGAAGTCAAAGTGTTGCCTATAAAATCATCTTCTCCTCCTTGTTCCAGAGTCACTCTTTCCAGAGCCACATAAGCAAAGGTAAGGACTTCAATCTGTCTGTTACCACTATTGAACTGAATGGAATACCTTTTATTTGAGTTCATAATTTTTTTTGCCATAGATTTTGATGAAGCACTTTGTAACCTTGTTTATAGAAGTGCTATACAAATAAAGTTATGATTAAAGTTATTATTATTACTATAACTGTGACTGTCAAGCTAAAGTTAATTTCTTTACTTCATCAAGTCAATATACAACAAAACGCCATGGGTTCATTTTTTATCACATAACAAAATTGGCAGTTATGCTTAAAGGTTCAGTGTATACAATGTAGTGACATCTATTGGTGATGTTGCATGTTGCAGCTGAACACCCCATACCTCTGCTTTCAACATGAGAGAAAACCTGTGGCAGCCTTCAGTTACCACAGGTTCAAACTCGTAAGGAGTTTAGTTTGTCCAGTCTGGGCTACTGTAAAAAACATGGCTGCTTCCGTAGAAAGGATCTGCTTGTTATGTACATTTAAAGTATTTAAATGTACATAACGAGGGTAAAGAAACAATACTTTGTACAATTTAGATGAAGCACACTGGTGGAAACATTAATAGGATTTTTTAGTTTCTGTCAATAGATCCCTTTCACCATAATTTTACACACTGGACCTTTAAGTTAACAATCTGATTGCATCTTCCTCCACTGGGGTGAATTCCTGCATTAACATGTAGTCTGAATGACCTACTTTACAGCAATGGGATCAAGTCAGTCTAAAGCTCCTTCAGTGTCACCTCCTCCACCACTCTTAGAGCAGCCATGGAGGGAGGTGTCAGAGTGAGTATGATCTAACATTCAGTCAGTGTGTTTCCATTGTGCCTTCAGTGTTTGTGCTTCTGCTGCTCAACACATGATCTTAAACATCTCGTTGTATTGTGTGTGAAAGAATGAAAAAATTCACAATTGCAATGTTGTGCAATCTTTAATAAAACTAATACAGCACTTTATTGATCTGATTGTTTTTTTATTTACTTTAATTTACAGGAAGTACAAGGACAATCTTACCAACCTGAAAACAAACAGGTCAAATATCTCAGGATTCTGCTTCATGGACCAGTTGGTGCTGGAAAGTCGAGCTTCATCAACTCTGTCGACAGCGTTTTAAAAGGCAGAGCTGCTGGTCGAGCTTTGACTAATGCAAACTATGGGAGTAGCTTCACCAAACAGGTATGAACAACAGGAAAGGATTAAACTCCATTGAGGTTAAAAAACCACAGGAATTCATTTTCAATAGTAGTTCACTGATGAAAATACAGAGCAACTCCTACTAATATTAAAAGGTCAAAACAGAAGATTTATATCAAATGTTTTGTACAAATGTTGTTTTTATGTTTTATAGCAATAAATTATAGTCAGCACAAAATAAATAATAAGAACCATTACATCTTTCTAAATCTTTCTGTTGATCATCTGAGTGCTTAATGTTTTTTACTTCCTATAGCTTTGCACCCCTTTCAACTTGAGGTTAAGTAGTTCTTGAACTTGATACAAATCACCTGACCAAACCAAGTTCAAGTTTCTTTGGGTTCTCAGGCAGTTTCTCCAGCCTCCCCACACATTCCTGATCGGCCCACAGACAACTGCTGAGATTTACATTGATTCATTGATGTAAATAATTGCACCTTCTGCCTTACAGTACCAGACCTTTGAATTTCACAAAAGTCCAGGGGCCAAATACTCTTTTGTTTTCAATGACATCATGGGCTTTGAGCAAGATTCTGACGGTGGAGTCCCTGTGGAGGACGTCAAACTGGCCCTGAGAGGACACGTGAAAGGAGGTTACACGGTAAAACCATGTGAACTTTTATAATAATTAAAGTGAAATTTTAACTAAAAAAACAGTATTTGTTTTATATTTATCTTAGTTATTAAAATTATTATTGAAAATTGACAAAAGAGTGGTTCATATTTCTTGTAGCATAAAACAAAGTAAATTCTTTTTAATATATCAAACTTTTCTATTAGCAAATTGCTGAGTTTGGGGCACATGGCAGCCACATGTACATCAGTTTAATCTTGTGAACAATGTCAGGAATGTGTGTCACATTAACAATATGAGCGTGCAGGTGTAAATGTGCACGAGACAAACAAATTAGGTGAAACACAAAAAAACTTTAAGTTACAATAACTGATTGTATTTGATTGATTTCTAGTTCAACCCTGACCAAGAACTGACGGAGGGTGATGATGGCTACAACTCCGATTCCACTTTGGAAGACAAAGTTCACGTTCTGGTGTGTGTTGTTCATGCAGACGCAGTGTCTAGGTTAAGTGATGAGATGGTGAAGAAGATTAGAAAGGTCAGAGAGGCAGCCAGTGAACTGAGTGAGTGCACAACAATTGTTTCTCTGCGTGGACTGATAGTGTCACATTGGAATGTATGAGTCAAAATACAAGGACACAAATGTTTGAAATACTGATACTGGTTTCTTTATCGACAGGAATTCCCCAACTGGCTATTATCACCAGAATTGATGAAGCCTGTCCTGAGGTTAAAAAGGACACAAGCAATATCTATAAGAGCAAGTACCTGAAGGAAAAGGTACATTTTTGAGTTTTTGCTCAATTCCATTTTTCTGCATATATGTCATGTTTGTTCATCGCTTTACGATTACTGATCAACATAAATGTTGTTACTTTGACTTAGGTTGAAAGATTCCGCCTGCTGCTGGCCCTCCAAATGAACTGCATCTTCCTTGTGAAGAACTACAATGATGAAATTGAGTCAAATGACAAAGTGAACGCTACGATACTGTGTGCACTGAAACAGATTGTTTTGTATGGAGAAGACTTCCTCAACGACCAGTAAACATGAATTCCCCTGAGGCAAAAACACAGTAGGCGATTTGTAGGCTAATGAGGAAATTTTCAGCCAATTTTTACTGTTTTTGTCAAGCAGGCAAGATTCAACATAAACCCCTTCATGTAAATATTAACAAATCCCCTGCTGCAGTGGTTCCCAAACTTTTTATAGTCCCGTACCCCTTCAGACCTTCAATCTCAAGCTACGTACCCCCCCGTTTTTTTTTCATGTTTGTACCTGCCGCCGCCGATTACATTTCATGTCTATTTATAGCTCAGTTTGAAAATGTAATGGGCTTTTTCACTTTGAAAACACAAATCAAATTTTCTCCCTGCGTACCCCCTGAACCACTTCACATACTCCAGTTTGGGAACCGATGCCAGACTGCAATTAAACGATTGAAGCATAAATCATGGTTTGCATTCAAATTTTAAATAATGCACTCTGCACTCTGCAATGCGAAAATTTAGACATATAAATAAAAAAGTTCTTGTGAAAGAAATAATCATATGAATAAATACAAAACATGTTCAATTACAGTAAAGTTACACAGTTACAGTTATAGTGGGAACTTTGGGTTTCTCTATAGTTTCTAAGGTCTTGATATTTTTTATAATCTATAATTGCTTATTTATGATTTGATTCTTTAGACAAATAAAATCAAATTGAAGTTACAGTATATGTACTAGTACATATACATAAACATTACAGTATATATGTTTTGAAGGGTAAAATAATCCTGGAGACTTTTATAATCCAGCAATTTTTTGTCTTGAGATAATCCTAAATTAATTTAAGGTAATTGTTATTAATTTCGAAATCTTGTTTGTTAAACATCTGTTACAAAATTACTAAACTTCAACTGTTTCATTCCGTAATGCTGCCTCCTAACCACAAAGGATTTGTAGATCAATGAAGTTGGAAGAAATTAACTTATTCAATACATTTTCAGGTACCAAATGAGGTACTACTGTCTTTATGTCATTTCTCTCATTGAGACTTTGCACAATAGTAGGACAATGCTCTGTCATTACGTCATTAGCTTGTTGTGTCGTCATCTAGTGATCTGGTCAACAACTCAACTTTTGTGATGGTGCCTTCACTTGCCGCCGGAATGGAGTGATTCAAAAGCTCTCATGTTTATACTCCCAGTATTTAATACATCACCTGCTCTAACAAATAAATTATACATTCCTCACTTGATCTCTGCTTCATTATTTTTATCTTAAAAAAACACATACAAATCTGACAAACAAATGATTTTGCTAAAGAGACGAACAGACAACAGATAATATAATCATCTCTAACCTGCGCTTTCCTCTCTGGGGTTACTTTGTATTCGTTTTCAGTTTGACCAATATTGTGATGTACTGTTATTTGATGTTCTTGCAATACATGTTGATTCATAATATTGTTATTGTTGGCTGTAGCTGGACTTAGTTTTCAATCAGTGTGGCAATCGTGCTCTAATTATTTTTCTCTAATGTCCTCATTACATTTCTTCTTCCGGGACCCTCTCAGTTTTACTCTCGTTCTTCATGAATCAGTCAGGACCAGGCAGCTCCAGAAGAGACCTTCTTGTTTGTGGAAAGTCACAGGTAGGTACAGTAAAGCTTATTGAACACATTTGAAGCTATATAACGATGACATGCTGTTGCTATTTTGTTAAAGTTATGAGTTTGTGTGAGGGAGGCATAGTCATACACCCAGTTAGAATGACATATTCCACCACTGTGAAATAGATGTTGTCTGGATATATATGTTTTTATGAAAAAAGCATTTGTACTATAGAATATATCTTATGATATTCATGACATTGTATTTTCCAGCCACGCTGTTCAAACAGAACAGGGCAAGGCACGAATACTGTGGTGAATGAAAATGCATGTGGCTCATGTTGCTCTTATGGATTTAGGATGGATTGATGACGACACACAGGGACTTACTGGACCTGTTCACCACGAGCAGACCGATCAGAATACACTGTGGCAATGCATTCTTCTGTATGATCAAAATAAGACTAAAGAAGCACTGATACACTAATAATACTGGTATCACTGAAGAAGTATCTGAGCAGGTCTCGGCTTCTACTTTCAGAACAATGTTACTTCAGGGCTCCATTTCCCACTAAGGAAAGGACTCATAGAATCACTTGCTGTTGTCAACCGCTCACATCTGGCCGGAGCGAGACCTACTTTTCTTCAACGTTACAGATATCGTTCTTAACTTCAATGTTGAGGTATAGGTGCATGTAGTTCACTTTGTATTATACATCATGACATTTAACTACCCTCCATCAATTTGACACCTTTAGTAAGATTTAAAGTAGCAATAAAACTATAACATAACAGCTTTGAAAATACCCGTTACTGCTGTACATTCTGTCAGGGTTTGGTATTTTCTATTGATTAGGTTCTCCTTCTGTTTGAAGTGTTGTCAGTTTATTTAGTAAATCTCTGTTGTGTATGTTTGAGTTATTTCCTGTTTTAACACTCGGTGTTTCTGTTTCCTGTTTTATTTTGTAGTCTCTGTTCCTTGTGTGTTTTCAGTCTTTACTTCCTGTTGGTGATTGTCTGCGCCAGTCCTCATGTGTTTCACCTGTGTCTAATTGCCCCTGCCTTCCCTGTGTCTGTATATAAGTCTCTGTCAGTGTTGGGAAGGATACTTTCAAAACGTATTCCGTTACAGAATACATGCCCAAAAATGTAATCTGTAACGTATTCCGTTACATTAACTAATCTGAGTAACTCTCTCCGGGGATGGCCTTGGGCATGTCTGCTGGATGTCCTTGGGCATGATGATAACCCTCTTGGCGTGGATGGCGCACAGGTTGGTGTCCTCGAACAGGCAGACCAGGTCTATTTAATCTGAATCCGAATTCTTTTTATTGCCATGTATATTTACATATATTGGAAATTGCCATGGAGTGGTTGGTGCACTGTACATAAAAACAAAACAACAATATATACAGTAAGACAATATATACAGTAAGAAACAATAAGTTATGGAGATAAATTATGGGCGGGGGGGGGGGGGGGGGGGCAGAGTCAGTGTGATGCAGGGGGCTTGTTTGTGAGCCCCACTACCATGGGGAAAAAACTGTTCAGTTGGCGTGAGGTTTTAGTCCTGATAGCCAGGAACGTTTCTCCGGATGGGAGTCTCTGAAAAAAGTGATGACCGGGATGGGAAGGATCAGCAATGATCTTGCGTGCTCTCTTACTGGTCCCGGAGTCGAACAGGTCTATGTGAGCCGGCAGGTCACAGCCGATGACCTTCTTGGTCATTTTACAGATTGATCCGCTGCAGTCTGCCCTTGTCTTTGGCAGTGGAGGCAGCAAACCAGCCGGTAATTGATGCGGTGAGGATGGACTCAATGATGGCTGTATAAAACTCAACCATCACTTTCCGCGGCATTTTGAATTTCTTACGTTGTCGCAGGAAGAACATCCTCTGCTGGGCCTTCTTGATGGTGGAGGTGATGTTCTCGGCCCATCTCAGGTCTTGTGCGATGATCATCCCTAGGAATCTGAAAGACTGGGGAGTCGCATAGGGTGAGGGGGGCGGTTTGGGCTGGGCTCCTCCTGAAGTCTATTACCATCTCTACAGTTTTTAAAGCGTTCAGCTCCAGGTAGTTCAGGCTGCACCAAGAAGCCAGGCTGACAACTTCTTTCTGTAGGTGGCCTCGTCCCCATTGGAGATTAATCCAATTAGGGTTGTGTCGTCGGCAAACTTCAGGAGTTTGTGGGAGGGGTGGCTGGAGGTCCAGTTGTTGGTGTAGAGGGAGGAGAGTAGAGGGGAGAGCACACAACCTTGTGGGGCTCCAGTGCTGATGGTCCGGGGCTCAGAGACAAGCTTCACACGCTGCTTTCTGTCAGTCAGAAAGTCTGTGATACACCAGCAGGTGGGCTCAGGCACGCTCAGCTGTGTCAACTTGTCTCTGAGAAGAGTTGGGGCGATGGTGTTGAATGCGGAGCTGAAGTCCACAAACAGGTACCTGGCGTAGGTGCCGGGGGAGTTGAGGTACTGGAGGATGAAGTGGAGTCCCATGTTGACTGTGTCGTCTACAGACCTTTTGGCTCTGTAGGCAAACTGCAGTGGGTCGAGGAGGTGGTTTGTTATAGCCTTGAGGTGGGTCAGCACGAGGCACTCAAAGGTCTTCATTACTACGGAGGTCAGGGCGATTGGTCTGTAGTCGTTAGGGCCTGTGACCCTTGGAGGGTCGATGGAAAGAGGAAGAATTTTGGGAGCTTGGTCTTATATTGGCTCGGTGACCTCACAGGTCATTGGGCCAGAGTGACAAATAGGAGGTGAGCCTTGTGGCTTTTCACACCTCTGTGTTAGGTTGAGGAATCAATGGAACCTGTTGCCCCCTGGAAGACTGAGTTCCTTTGCTTTTGAGAACAATGGAACATGTGGCATCTTGGGAGATTGAGTTCGGGAGGCTTGCTCCTGAACAAAGACCATTCTGGTTTTCAAGCTTTGACCACACATGTAGGCCGGAAAGGAGGCCTGTTGTTTCATAGAAACACTTTCCCAACAAAGCAGTTCTAAAAATGTCCCAGTCAGTGTTTTCCTGGCAGTCAAGCAGCTCCTCCACTGCTTCTCTGCTGCTCAAGTTCTTGGATCTCAGCACAGCAGGTTTAGAAAGTTTGAGTTTCTGTCTGTAAGCCGGGATCAGGTGAATGAGGGCGTGGTCAGATAGACCCAGAGCAGCGCGGGAAACTGCATTATAAGCCTTGCTGATCGTACTGTAGCAGTTGTCCAGAGTATTCTCCCCCCTAGTCGGAATAACTGTTTGTATTTTGGGAGTTTGTGAGATAAGTTCCCCTTATTAAAGACCCCAAGGACAATAACAGGGGAATACGTTTTCTCTCTCCTTCTCTCCAACCGTAGTACCTGCTCCGCGAGTTGACATTGTGCCTCGCGGTGGATCAGCTTGCGGTGGAATGTAAACTCCGGCCAGGATAAAAGAGGTTAATGCACGGGGAGAGTAGAACTGTCTGCAGGTGATGAAAAAAGTTTCCAGGTCAGGAGAACAGGACTGTAAAATTACTTTCACGTCGCTGCACTAGCCAACAAATCCCTCCGCCTTTTGCCTTGAGTGAGAGGATCGGGTCGTGGTCCGCACGTATCTGCTGAATGCCGGTCAGCTGTGCAGCGGAGTCCGGTGTAGCTTTGGTCAGCCACGATTTCGTAAAACACAAAACAGAAGAAAGGCAAAAGTCTCTATTTGTCCGGTTGAGAAGGTGCAGTTCGTACATCTTATTGCACAGTGAGAGGCGAGCGTAATCCTCTCTCCCTGAAGCGCACCAGGGCCCCAGCGCGCATTCCTCTCAGTCTCTGCCTCAGTCTCGCTGCGTGGCCGAGGACCACAGCACCTTTGATGAGTAAGTTCACTAAATCCACGGAAGAGGCGAGAAAGTTGGGACATAAATCAGATGGTGTTGTGTCCCTGATGTTAAGAAGCTTGTCCATTGTGAAAATAATCCGAGTTGGGTCACAATGAACAGAATTAAATACTAAAAACCATCACAGAAGTGCACACCAACACACCGAGGCAGCCGTTCGTGGCGCTATCTTTCTTCGTGCTGACGGAATTTCTAACTAACGGAATACAGCTACTCGTCTCCTGTGCTTTGCCTCCTTGTTTTGCTTTGGCTCCTGAGCTCCCGTACTCTGCATCTTCGTGGAAGCCTCCAGTGTTTTCCCTCGTGTGTTTTTAGTTGTTTTTCCCTGATAAACATACCTTTAAACATACGTTTAAAACTCTGCATCCTGGGTTCATCTGCTTCACCACTTCCCTGTCACATTCATCCAAAACCAGTGGCGATTTTTTAGCCTGAAATTTCTGGCGGGGCAATTTTGTATGACGTCATGTTGGACATCCTAAAGGAACATTCAGCACAATACACAGATATGTAAAGTCATACATGTGCCAGGTTAACTCCTTAACCGACTTTTACATTGTCAAAATAAAAGTTTATTACTTCAAAGTTCATCAGATTATAATCATTTCAGTTTAGGAAATAGGTGGTGGGTAATATTAACGATGTAAAAAACTGAATGTAGCAGACAAGTTTAGTTTTCACTGTAACACGTTACAACACATCAACATCGATACTCTGAATATAGAGCTTTAGGAGACGTAATACTACTTTAAACAGCTCCTCTTAAAATGCAGATGTGATTTTAAATACTCAGGTTTCAGTTGATCACAGTCAATCTGTTTCTGCAGAATAATAATTGTAACGTAATGTAACGTAGTCAAGCCAAATGAGTTGGCGAGTGAAACAACTTTACATACCATTAGATATCTAACGTGGTGGAGCTTATTCTCCAGACACACACAGTCTCCTGTATCAGATTCATCCTCATAAACTGACGCTTCTCTCTGCTGGGGGACCGGCTCATGTCGGTTCATGTCGGGTCAATAACTCCGTACGGTCCCGTTAGCATCGTGGTATCTTGCCTGCAGGCTAGCGGAGCTAAGCTAACAAGCCAGGTACAGAGATCTCGTTACCTGCGAATCACTTCTAACACATAAATAAAATACTAAACTTGACTTACCACAGAAACGGGTCAGTGTTCACTGATGGGGGATAATCTGTTAGCCTGTTAGCTCAGGTGAAGCCGCGCAGACAACAGGCTAGGAGCTGGAGTCGCGTTTCGCATTACTCAAGTCGAGTTGCTAGGCATATTTCGTGGGGCACATCTGAAAGTGCCCCCCCCACCCAATGTTAACTTTGGCCTGTGTGGTTCCCGCTCATTTCACAAAGCAAGCACACAGACAGAAACACACACAAATCAAATTCCTCCAAAACAAGAGTATAATGCTTGTGACTCAAGTTTATTCACACACACATTCAGGCTACTTTGCATATAAAATAAAAATAAAATATATTTTGTCACAAAGTATAGATGTATTGAGCTTTATGCACAACAGCGCCATCTGGATCTGGTGGGGCAGTGCCCCACGTGGCCCCTAATGTAGAAACGCCAAATGGGTAGAAACCCATTTACAGAATATTGCATTTCTCATCCTCAGTCACTCATGTTGACGTGACACCTGCACTGCAGGACGCCCCAGGACAAATGCTGTGTCCTAATTGCTACCAGACTGTGGTCACCACCATGGAGCACAAAGCAGGCCACCTGACGTGGGCCTTCTGCTGCATCCTCACCATCTTTGGGTAAATTGATCGTTTTGATTAAAACTTGCTGCACATAGTTTCAATTGGATGGTATCCTATGGAAAACACAGGGAGACATATTAAAATTTAATCTGAAATTGTGTCAATTCATGATAATAAAAAGTAAAGATACAGAAGATCCTGTTTTAGAAGTTATTGTTGTAGGGAGAAAATGGTTGTTAAGTCCTGACTCCCTTTGTTTTCCTCATAGATGTTTTCTATGCACCTTCATCCCGTTCTGCATTGATTCCTGCAAAGATGTAGAGCATCGCTGTCTATCCTGCCACAGAGTCATCTACTTATACAAGTGAATGTGAAACTATCCTGACTGTGAATAAGAGAAGGGCTCAGAGCCTACTCATGCAGTGGCTTATTAGTGGTTTGACTTGCTCTACAACGTTGACTTATTATGAATCAAAAATGGCCATGTATATTTTTGGCCAATTATTTCTATTCAGTAATATATACAGTAAATGTTTGTATTTTAAACAAAGGACTTAAAACTCTTAGTTTGTAAGCTAGCTTCCGTGCTGTTGGCAGCATAGCAGATTTACACTGTTGTTATTTCTATATTGTTTTTATATCATTTGCTTTGGTAAAAAGAAAAGGTAAAATATTTCTTTTCTGGTGCTAGTTTTATTTTAAGAGGATTATTTGCAAGGCAACAAAGTGAAATCAAATCTGTCTTTGTGATGTATTAGTGCAATTTGACAGTTTTATTTTTGTCAAGGCTAACTGGTTTTAAATGAGACATAATGTAAATAAAAGGTCAAGCATTGAAAGAATTGGTACTCCTGGTTTCAGTCCAACAATGCAGCAACTACTAAATGTGATGTTGAAGTAATACAAAATGCTTAATAACAACTTTGTTATAATTATGTTATTGTTAGACTAAACTTTTTTTTTGGTTTAGTTATATTTCAGTTAACTGTCATAACCATGAAACATACGATTTGGATCTATGTGTCCACCACCAGGGTGTATATCCTTGGTGCAGGCATACACTGTATGTAGGATTTTCAGGTTGCGGAAAAAAGAAAAAGAAAGTTGTTAGTTGTTTGAGAATTGATTAATCCTCAAAAGTGTGTGTATAAATGTATCATAAATGCACATCTTAAAACCACACACAGAAACACAGATTTCTGCTGTCACTGTTGATGCTGCTGGAGGGCTGTATTGATCTGAGACTTTAGAGATAAAACAAAATATGTTCAAGTGCTCATTGTTCAGGGAAGTTATTTATCTTTACATAAAGTAAAGATTGAAACGTTAATATCGACAGCTCAGACTGACTCACGATTGGTCGAGCGTGTAGATAAGTTGGCACCAGGCTGCTGCAGCTCATCATGCACAAGATGGCAGCGTTCATATCTGGAAGCTGTTTGCTCCGCCCTGATTATATTCTGTGTCTTGCCCTCACTAAAGAATTCAAGTGTCAGTTTTCCCTTCACTCTGTGTCATTGGATTTGTTCCCTCGTGTTTCTCTGTGGATTTGTGACCTGTGTGACAACTAGAGTCACAGTACTCAGTGATACTCCAGTACTTCATGTATGTAGCGTAGTGTGTGAGTTCTCCAGTGATTTGCAGTGATTTCTCTGGGATCTCTGACTGTAACTCACTCAGCGATCAGTGTTAACAGGAATCATGTCGGCAAAACCCACATCTCTCTCCCACTAATTTCTTTCTTTATTGCTCTTATTACAACACTGGTCAATATTTGAGCAACAATTCAACAAACACTATGCCGATAATTCTATCCTGTCCAATCCAGTTTCAGTGGAATAAGTGGAATTAAGTTGAATACGTGCAATATGGGAGGAGAAAAGAGGAAGATGCGTCATTTAACTCTGTGTCATACGAGACGAAACATATATCGGTTCCTCTTCTTAGTTTTCAATCAGTGTGAGAATCATGCTTTTAACAATTTTTCTGTCCTGTCATCAATATATCACTTCTGCTGGGCTGCGGCAAAATGTCTCCCTCATTCTCTCCTTGCTGTTTCCCCATCTCCTCATCCGACCCATCACTTCCAAGCTGCTTTCCATCTTTAAGAAGAAGAAGAAGAATTGCACTGTAACCCTTGAGATACAGATACATTTTATTGGTCCACACACATGCACACATGCAAACGACATGCAAGGGGGGAAATTTGTTTTCTGCTATGACCCATCTGGTGTACAAGGGAGGACACACAGAGCATGCATGGCGCCCCAGGGAGCAGGTGTTTGGGGAGTAAGGTGCCTTGCTCAATGGCACTTAGACAGTGGGGTGAGGTAGGCACTTTGACAGTGTGGAACAGATCCAGGTGTTGTCCGTCCAGGTATGTTGTTTTTTGTTGTCACTCCGTGGATTCTAACCAGAGACCACCGTCGGAGTTTCTGCCCATAGTCCAACTTTCTGCCACTAGTCCACCGCCTCTGCAGAAAGCAAGTGGGAGCAAGGCCCAATTTACTATTGCAACAAAAACCAAAACCATAATCATATAGTTTTCCAACTAATCAATAATAGACCCACCTTAAATTATGATAGAATACATTAAAAAACGTATCGATTTTAACTGTATTGTGAACAATTGGTACACGTCTTGTCTATCATTACAGGCACTAATGAAAAGTCTCAAATGAAGCAAAAAAACAAACTGAGTTTTTACTAGTTTTCAAATATCGAAACACAATAGAATGGTCTGCATTAACGTATCATCACATGCTTTCCAGTAAACCATATGAGAGAATGAAATTGAAAGTTGCTCATGTCCTATAAAAGGAAATGTCTAGAGCCCCACACTCAAAGGAAAGGACTGAAGGGAAAACATTTAAGTTACCATAAAGGAGCAAGTATTTTTTTCTAGAGGGTAAGTTTTCCTCTTGCTATTCTAACCTTAAGTGTAAGTGTTATTTCAGTGTACTGTAATGATTACTACGCTGAAACAAACCCATAAATAATACTTTGTTTATGCTGATGATCATGTTCTGTCTCTTTATCAACCTCCTCTTTAAGTAACCTTTCTGTCCATGGTCCTAAAACAGAAGCCACACTAAAGTCAAAGAGTCAAATAAAATTACACAACATTTATTTAAAGATATTATAATGACAAATGAGGTGCCAGATCCAACCTGGAAATTACTAATTAAGAGTTGTGATTATGAGTTTCAGATGCTCTATAGGGTTACGATCATTTTAATTAGTTTGGTTTGATTTGGATTAACCTGGGTCCTTGCCAGTGAGTGAGTAGGTGTTGCCAAAAAAAATCATCTTCTCCTCATTGTTCCAGAGTCACTCTGTCCAGAGCCACATAAGCAAAGGTAAGGACTTCAATCTGTCTGTTACTACTATTGAACTGAATGGAATACCTTGTATTTGAGTTCATTCATATTTTGCCTTTGCAACCTTGTTTATAGAAGTGGTATACAAATAAAGTTTTGGTGAAGACGGCCTTAGGGACACCTTGTTTGTGAGTGTCAGTCGTCTTCGACTGTTTATTTACTTCGCCACAGCGGCTCCTCAGAGCCTTTTTCTGTCGGACAAATCCGCCAGTTAGTGACGGGTTATAGAAGTTGTCATACTTTCGGATCTCTTCTGCCGAACGCTCTTCTATTTGGTTTCTGCCGGTATTATGGGGCATGAAACCGGAAATGTGACTCCGGAAAGGATGTAGTTAGCAGACCAATCACAGCCTTGCGGAGCTTTTCCGTATAGTTAGAAAAATTGGGCGACGCACGCAAGCACGTAAGAAGGGATATGTAAGGGGCCCGTGAAAATGCAGAAGCATGCGCCGGCCTTTATGCTCAAAGTTTCAGGGTGTAGAACGTAGTGATATCTAGTGGTGAAGTTGCATGTTGCAGCTGAACACCCCTTACTTCACCTTCCCCTTCCAAACATGAGAGAAACCCTGTGGCAGTCTTCAGTTACCACAGGTTCAAACTCAAAATGACTTTAGTTTGTCCAGTCTGGGCTACTGTAAAAAACATGGCTACCTCCGTAGAGAGGACCTGCTCCTTATGTCGATTTAAAGTATTTAAATATAAACTGCCCTTTCAAGGGTAAAGAAACAATAATTTGTACAATTTAGATGAAGCACACAAGTGAAAATATCAATAAGATTATTTTATAATCAGTTTCTGTCAATAGATCCCTTTCACCATCATCTTACACACTGGACCTTTAAGTTACAATCTGAATGCATCTTCCTCCTCTGGGTGAATTCCTGCATTAACATCTAGTCTGAACGTTATATTTTATAGCATGGGATCAAGTCAGTCTAAAGCTCCTCCAGTGTCACCTCCTTCACCACTGTTAAGGCAGCCATGGAGGGAGGTGTCAGAGTGAGTATGATCTAGCATTCAGTCAGTGTGTTTCCATTGTATTTGTGCTTCTGCTGCTCAACACATGATCTTAAACATCTCGTTGTTGTGTGTGTCACAAAAAAATCTCAATTGCAATGTTGTCCAATCATTAATAAAAGTAATACTTCACTTTATTCCGATTTTTTTTTATTTTCTGTAATTTACAGGAAGTACAAGGACAATCTTGAGTTTGTGAAATCTTATCAGCCTGAAAACAAACAGGTCAAACATCTCAGGATTCTGCTTTATGGACCAGTTGGTGCTGGAAAGTCGAGCTTCATCAACTCTGTCGACAGCGTTTTAAAAGGCAGAGCTGCTGGTCGAGCTCAGGCAGATGCAATCTCTGGGAAAAGCTTCACCAGACAGGTATGAACAACAGGAAAGGATAAGACTCCATTGAGGTTACAAAACCACAGGAATTTATTTTCAATATAAGTTCACTGATTTAAATACAGAGAAACTTCTACTAATATTAACATGTCAAAACAGCAGCTTTCTATCAAAGTTTTTGTTAAATTGTTGTCTGTATATTTAATAGCAACAAATTCTAGTCAGCACAAGCTAAATGAAATTAAACATCAATTCTTTCTAAATCTGTCTGTTGATCATCTGAGTACTTATTGTTAACCTCTTATAGCTTTGCACTCATTTCAATTTCAGGTTAATGTGTGAACTAGAGGCCCAGAGTTTTAATCTGTGGATGTTCATACAAATCACCTTTCTCATGCCTCCCCACACATTCCTGATCGGCCCACAGACAACTGCTGATATTTACTTTGATTCATTGATGTAAATAATTGCACCTTCTGCCTTACAGTACAAGACCTTCAAATTTCGCAAAAGTCCAGGGGTCACTTACTCTTTTGTTTTCAATGACATCATGGGCCTTGAGCCAGGACCTGACACTGGAGTCTGTGAAGGAGACCTCAAACTGGCCCTGAGAGGACACGTGAGAGAAGGTTACAAGGTACAACACTGTGAATTTTAACATTAATTAAAGTCTTTTTTAAACCAAAAAGACAATATTTGTTTCATATTTATCATAGTTATCTAAATTATTATTGAAATTTGACAAACGTGATGAGCACATTTCCTGTCTCAAAACAAAGTGAATTGCTCTTACATTTCTTTTTCAAATATCACAGTTTTCTATTGGCAAATTGCTGAGTTTGGGGCATATCGCAGCCACATGTACATCAGTTAAATAATGTGAACAACATCAGGAATGTGTGTCACATTAACCATATGAGTAAATGTGCACAGACAAACAAATGAGGTGAAACACAGAAAAACTTTAAGTTACATTAAATATGATCATGATCTGATTGTGTTTGATTGATTTCTAGTTTGACCCTGACCAAAAACTGAAGGAGGGTGATGATGGCTACAACTCCGATCCCACTTTGGAAGACAAAGTTCACGTTCTGGTGTGTGTTGTTGCTGCGGCAGCAATGTCTAGGTTAAGTGATCAGATGGTGAAGAAGATTAGAGAGGTCAGACTGGCAGCCAGTAAACTGGGTGAGTGCACAACAACTGTTTCTCTGCGTGGACTAACAGTGTCACATTGGATTGTATGAGTCAAAATACCAGGACACAAATGTTGAAATACTGATCAGGATTCTTTTTCGACAGGAATTCCCCAAATGGCTATTCTCACCAAAGTTGATGAAGCCTGTCCTGAGGTTAAAAAGGACACAGGCAATATCTATAAGGTCAAGTACCTGAAGGAAAAGGTACATTTTGGAGTTTTTGTAAAATATAATTTTTCTGCAGTACGATTACTGATCACCATAATTGTGTTACTTTGACTTAGGTTGAACATTTCCACCACCAGAAGCTGGGCATTCCAGAGAACTGCATCTTCCTTCTGAAGAACTACAGTCATGAAACTGAGTCAAATGACAAAATGAACGCTGCGATAGTGTGCGCACTGAAACAGATGCTTCACTATGGAGACGACTACCTCAATGACCTGGAAACATGAATTCCCCAGAGGCAAAAACACAGTAGGCGATTTGTCGGGGAATGAGGAAATATTCAGCCAATTTTTACTGTCTAGCCAAGCAGACAAGCTTAAAGAATAAATATGGATTAAAAATGCATAAAAATTAGGTCCTAAAGTCTTTATATAATTTCTCTCATAGAAACTTTGCACAACAGCAGGACAATGCTCTGTCATTAGGTCGTTAGCTTGGTGTGACGTCATCACGTGATCTGGTCAACAACTCAGCTGATATGGTTGGAATACACGTTGATTAATAATATTGTTATTGTTGGCTTTGTATCATGTATCATTGAGTTCCTGGTCGTTGGAGGTAATGAAGTACAAATATAAAGAATATACTCTGTGCAAAAAAATTTAAATCTTTGCTGAGAAGACTCTAATAATTTTTCTGTACTGTCCTCATTAAATTTCTTCTTCCGGGACTCTCTCATTTTTACTCTCCTTCTTCCTGCATCAGTCAGGACCAGACAGCTCCAGAAGAGACCTTCTTGTTAGTGCAAAGTCACAGTAAGTACAGTAAACAGTAAAGCGAATTGAGCACATTTGAAGCTATATAACGATGACATGCTGTTGCTATTTTGTTAAAGTTATGAGTTTGTGTGAGGGAGGCATAGTCATACACCCAGTTCAAATTATATATTCCACCACTGTGGAACAGATGATGTCTTGATATATGTGTTTTTATGTCACAACAGTTTTGTACTATAGAATATAACTTATAATAGTCATGTTGATCATGTTGCTTTAATGGATTTAGGATGGATTGATGACGAGACACAGGGACTGACTGGGCCTGTTCACCTCGAGCAGAGCAAGCAGAATACACTGTGGCACTGCATTCTTCTGTATGATCCAAATACACACTAAAGAAGCACTGATACACTAATAATACTGATTGTATCACTGAAGAAGTATCTGAGCAGGTCTCAGCTTCTACTGTCAGAACAATGTGCCTTCAGGGCTCTGTTGCCCACAAAGGAAATGACTCATAAAATCACTTGCTGTTGTCAACCGATCACATCCGGCCGGACCTACTTTTCTTCAACGTTACAGATATCGTTCATGAGTTCAATGTTGAGGTATAGGTGCATGTAGTTCACTTTGTATTTCTACATGACATGACATCTAACTACACTCCATCAATTTGACACCTTTAGTGAGACTTAAAAATAACAATAAAACTTTAACAGTGCTTAAGTTATACTTGAAATAAAACTGTTTCAATGAGTCTCATATTGACCAACTAAAAGTCTGCTTACTCAAGGAAAGTTATAATGACTTAAAATGTAATATAATAAAAAAGTACAATACCAACAGAAACCATTTTATACGTTTAGTTACCTAAATACTTCACATTTCCAGGTTCTCCCACTACTCTTTAATGTACGACATACATTATAGTCTATAAATGCTCACAAGTATGTGGATTGGAAAGAACAAAAGAGACATATCAAAGTTTACATCCTTCAGAAATGTTGATGGTTCTGAAAAGAGAACCTGTGGTAGCCTTCAGTTATAATACAAACTCAAAAGGTGTTTACTTTAAAATGCAATGTGATTGTGAGTGTCAGTTTGTGTACAGCATATACCATCAGTACCTTTTCCTGTATGTATTTGTTCTGGCAAAAATACATGAGATTGATGTAATGAAGTGAATATATAGTAAATAAAACCACTGTTGTACATTCAGATACAGCAGAGCTAACCCTGCTGCTGTCAACAGTGTTACTGCTGCACATTTACAAACTATTATGTCAACAATATTTAGTCATGTTTGACGTTGCTGAGAGGCTTCGCAAATTAAGAAGTTCATTGAACTGTGAGGCAGAATGTGTTTCCTGTACATGTCAAAAAATATAAATTGAATTGAATACATTCATACCTGTTCATTTAACAATGAATTTGACAATTTCCTTTCATCCAGTCAGCAAATCTGAAGATGGAGAAAGGATACACACCACAGGTCTCAGCTCCACCATACCCTGGACCAGCCATGAACCACGGGGTATGGTACATCCGCAAAAAATGTACCCTTAGCCGGGATTCTCACTGGGTGCACCTCCACCTGTTGTTTATCAAGGAGGTCTTTGTCTGGGTCACTGCTTAAGATGATGTTGTCACTTTTCGTTCTTCATTTTAAACCTTTGAAAAAAACTCAACTGTAGTGTGTAAGCAACTTATATACTATACTGCTTTATACATTATTATGTATAGCGAGTTATATTTTAGTTGACATATGCAATTGCTATTATCTTTTAATCGATGATTCATCTAAATATCTGTGGAAAACCTTTCTTTCCTGACCACATGCTCCTTCTGCTCCAGTCCCCACGTCCTCAGGTGAGGAGATCTGTGCGTAAGTAAAACACAGTATAGAGGTCTGTCCATTTCCCAGCACACAAGCATTCCCATTCATCTCTTTACATACAGACTATGACACATATGCTTGTGTTAAAGGTTCATTGACACGTGTGAACTCACATCTGTGACGAGACAAACCAGTGAGGCACAGATTCCTCACAAAGTCAAGCTGATGGAAAAACAGAGCGCTCATCACGATACAGACGACGATCCCCTGTTCAAATTACAGTTGTTATGCAGCCTCTGCTGGTCTTGTTGAGTCAGTGCAGTGTGGAGTACCAATGGAAATAATCCCAACAGTAAAACATAAAGAAAAAGCAAGTGTTTAAATACAAGAACGAAACAAATATACAAACACAACAGAACTTCTACTGTGTGCGTAGTGTGTAATGAGTTGCATCATACACAGCAGTTCAGGAAATGGTCTTGAAAAGGGACGTTGTGTAATTTGTTTGTGTTAATTTCAACGTGCTGTGCATTTCTCACCCCCAGTCACTCATGTGGACGTGAAACCTGCACTGCAGGACGCCCCAGGACAAATGCTGTGTCCTAAATGCTACCAGACTGTGGTCACCACCACGGAGCACAAAGCAGGTCACCTGACGTGGGCCGTCTGCTGCGCTCTCACCATCTTTGGGGAAAAGGGATAGTTTTGATTACAACTAGCTGCACATAGTTTCAATTGGATGATATCTGATGGAAAACAAAGGGAGACGTCTGAAAATATAATCTAAAAATGTGTCAACTCAGGCTAAGAAAAAGTGAAGATACAAAATATCCTGTTTTAGAAGTTATTGTTGTAGGGAGAAAATGGTTGTTAAGTCCTGACTCCCTTTGTTTTCCTCATAGATGTTTTCTATGCAGCTGTATCCCGTTCTGCATTGATTCCTGCAAAGATGTGGAGCATCGCTGTCCATCCTGCCACAGAGTCATCTACTTATACAAGTGAATGTGAAACTATCCTGACTGTGAATAAGAGAAGGACTCAGAACCTACTCATGCAGTGGCTTATTAGTGGTTTGACTTGCTCTACAATGTTGATCTATTACCAATCAAAAATGGCCATGTATATTTTTGGCCAATTATTTCTATCCAGTAATATAAATAGTAAATGTTTGTCTTTTATCAAAGGACTTAAAACTCTTAGTTTGTAAGCTAGCTTCCGCGCTGTTTGCAGCATTGCAGATTTGTTGTTATTTCTATATTGTTTTCATATCATTTGCTTTGGTAAAAAGTCTTTCTTTTCTGGTGCTAGTTTTATTTTAAGAGGATAATTTACAAGGCAACAAAGTGAAATCAAAACTGTCTTTGTGATGCTTCAGTGCAATTTCACAGAGTTTTATTTTTGTCAAGACTAACTGGTTTTAAATGAGACATAATGACGTGTAAAATAAAAGGTCAAGCATTGAAAGAATTGGAACTCCTGGTTTCAGTCCAACAATGTTACATGCAGCAACTACACAAGGTGATGTTGAAGTAATAAAAAATTCTTAATAACAACTTTGTAATAATTATGTAATCGTTTGACTACTTAACTTTTTGCTTTGGTTTGGTTATATTTCAGTCAACTGTCATGACCTTGAAACACACTATTTGGATATTCCTGTGTCCACCACCAGGGTGTGCTATATCCTTGATGCAGGCAGAGACTGTACATAGGTTTTTCAGGTTGCGGAAAAAAGAAAGTGAAAGTTGTTTGTCTTGATAAAGTGTTTCCTATTAAAGCAATTTCTCCTGTTATTGTTTGCAGTCTCTACCTCATGAGGCTTATGAGGACTTACATCTCAATCAATCAAATTTTATTTGTATAGCCCATATTCACAAATTACAATTCGTCTCACAGGGCTTTAACAGGTTGTGACATCCTCTGTCCCTAACCCTCAGCAAGAGTAAGGAAAAACTACTAAAAACCCTGTTAACAGGGTCAAAATATGTAGAAAGCTCAGAGAGAGACACATGTGAGGGATCCCTCTCTCAGGACGGACAGAAGTGCAATAGATGCCACGTGCAGGAAAACATTATCAATAATCAAAGTCTCTAGCAGCATTTGATGAGGGTAGACATCCCGAAGGACAACCCCAACATGACATGCCAAGCAGTCCCGCTGCAATCACAGTCCATGGTCAGCAACAAGTAGGACCACGATCCACCATCCAGACCAGAAAGCCACTCCAGTCCTCAGTCACCGTCCACCGCCGCCCACCAGGACCCACCACGAGCCACCACCTCGGTCCTGGTCCACTGCCCGTACCCAATGCCAACGCGACACAGGGTCCGCCACCAGCGCCACGATCAGCCCACATGACACAGAATCCGCCACACTGGATCCACCACCGCGACCCCCGGTGCGCGATCCACAAACCGCAATCCATGGTGCGGCCACAGAGGCTCTGGATCTGCGGGCGATAAAGCAAAGGGATTCCAGGGAAGGGGGATAGGGATGGAGAAGAGGAAGGAGAAGCTGGAAAAAGAAGCTCCATGTGTCATGTGTCATAAAATAGAACAAGTTACGTTCTGCCGCACTAATTAGCTCTAACTATAAGCTTTATCAAAAAGGAAGGTTTTGAGCCTTCTCTTAAACGAACAGATGGTGTCTGCCTCCCGACCTGAAAGTGGTAGATTATTCCACAGCCGAGGGGCTTGATGGCTGAAAGCTCTGGCTCCTACTCTACTTTTAGAGACTTTAGGGACGACAAGTAGGCCTGAATTCTGGGAGCGGAGTGCTCTAGTAAGTTTATAAGGTACTAACAGCTCTTCAAGGTTAAAAGGCGCTATATTATTAAGGGCCTTGAAGGTGAGGAGGAGAATTTTAAATTCTATTCTAGATTTAGCTGGAAGCCAGTGTAGCGATGCTAATACTGGAGAAATGTGCTCTCTTCTCTTTGTTCTCGTCAGGACACGTGCTGCAGCATTTTGGACAAGCTGTAGAGTCTTTAACGACTTACTTCTGGAGCCTGATAATAATGAATTACAATAGTCCAGTCTTGATGTAACGAAGGCGTGGACTAGTTTTTCTGCATCTTTTTGCGAAAGGACATGTCTGATTTTTGAGATATTACGCAAGTGGCAATTTGTTTTAAGTGACTATTAAAGGATAGATCAGGATGTTTCTGTTTCGTTGGAAGCAAGGGCAATGTCGTGTAGCGCAGCTATATCATTAGATAATGTATCTCTAAGGTGTTTGGGGCCAAGTATTATAACCTCTGTTTTGTCTGAGTTTAATAAGAGAAAATTGCGGGTCATTCAGGTTTTTATGTCCTTGAGACATGCTCGAAGTTCAGTTAATTGATTACTTTGTTCAGGTTTTATTGACAAGTTTAACTGGGTGTCATTCGCATAGCAGTGGAAATTTACTGAGTGTGTCCTGATAATGTTTCCTAGTGGAAGCATATATAATGAGAATAAAATATGGCCGAGCACAGAGCCCTGTGGAACACTATGATTAACTGTGGTGCGCACAGATGACTCATTAATTTGCACGAATTGGGAGCGATCAGAAAAATAAGATTTAAACCAGTTTAGGGCGGTTCCTTTAATGCTAATTAACTGCTCTAGTCTGTAAAATTTGATGGTCAATTGTGTCGAATGCTGCACTGAGATCTAACAGAACGAGGACACACACAAATCCCTGATCTGAGGCAGCTTCTCCAGCCTCCCCACACATTCCTGATCGGCCCACAGACAACTGCTGATATTTATTTGGATTCATTGATGTAAATAATTGCACCTTCTGCCTTACAGTACCAGACTTTCAAATTTTGCAGAGGCCACTAACTGTTTTGTTTTCAATGACATCATGGGCTTTGAGCAAGGATTCTGACAGTGGAGTCTCTGTGAAAGACTTCAAACTGGCCCTGAGAGGACACGTGAAAGAAGGTTACAAGGTACAACACTGTGAACTCTGCCATTAATTTAAGTCGAATTTTAACTAACAAAAACAAAATATTTGTTGGATATTTGTGTTAGTTATCAAAAAAAATTGACAAATGTGATGTGCACCTTTCCTGTCTTAAAAAACCAAATGAATTTTTTTCACATTTCTTTTTCGGATATCAAACATTTTGGCAAATTGCTGAGTTTGGGGCACATGGCAGCCACATGTACATCCGTTAAATAATGTGAGCAACGGCAGGAATGTTTGTCACATTCACAATATGAGCGTGCTTATGTAAATGTGCACAAGACAAACATATTAAGTCAAACACAGAAAAACTTTAAGTACCATTAAATATAATCTAATTGTATTTGTTTGATTACTAGTTCAACCCAGAAGTAGAACTGAAGGAGGGTGTTGATGGCTCCAACTCCGATCCCACTTTAGAAGACAAAGTTCAAGTTCTGGTGTGTGTTGTCCCTATGGACACAGTGTCTAGTTAATTGACAAAGATGTGGAGAAGATTAGAAAGGTCCGAATGGCAGCCAGTGAACTGGGTGAGTGCACAACAGTTGTTTCTCTGTGTGGACTCGTAGTGTCACATTGGAATGCATGACAAACAAATGTTTGAAATAATGATCAGGTTTTATCGACAGGAATTCCCCAACTGGCTATTCTCACCAAAGTCGATGAAGCCTTTCCCGAGATTAAAAAGGACACAAGCAATATCTATAAGAGCAAGTACCTGTGATGGAAATCTGGAGATACAAGAGGCTGGAAACAACAAAGTTATCTACGTGTATTTAATAAGGGGCTTTCTGCAGAAAGGATCAACACAGGGAGACCACAAGGATCTCAGAGTGAGGATGCAGAGCAGTCAAAAACACAGATCTTATATAGGAGGACTTAGGGCTGTCCCTCTGAGCCAATCCAGACAGGGTCCATGGTGGGGGAAGGAGAGGAATCTAAACATTAGCAGCTGATTCACATGTGTTTCCTTAGGTGATAAGAAGTCATACACTCCTTCCTTTGATGGGTAATTAAGTCGTAAAAGGTCTTTTACCTTATTCACGTTATAAACAGTTCCGACCATAAAACAGCTCAAGTCTTAAACATTTGGTGTATGTAAATACACCAAATCATAAAAGTCATAAAAGTCTCTTACAAGGCTGCAAAAACTTACTATCCAAATACAAAATCGTTTGTCAACCATGTTTAGTTAATTTTTCTAGTACATACCTGAAGGAAAAGGTACATTTTGGGGTTATTGCACAATGTAATTTTTCAGCATATAAGTCATGTTTGTTCATCGCTGTAAGATTACTGATCAGCATAAATGTTGTTACTTTTACTTAGGTTGAAAGATTCCGACAGCTGCTGGGCCTTCCAATGAACTGCATCTTCCTTGTGAAGAACTACAGGGATGAAACTGAGTCAAATGACAAAATGAACGCTGTGACACTGTGTGCACTGAAACAGATGCTTTTGTATGGAGAAGACTTCCTCAACCACCCCTGGAAACATGAATACCTCTGAGGGGTTGGTTGTGCAGGCATAGACTGTATACAGGTTTTTCAGGTTGCGTAACCTTAAAGTGAAAGTTGTTAGATCCAAGTGTACAGGGTCAGTACAAAGTTCAAATATCCTCCCATGTTTGCAGGTCGGATGAAGTGTTTGTTGTTTTTAAGAATTTCTCCTCAGAGCAACATTTTCTGAGTCTTCAATTTTCTCTGTAGAAACAGAGAAAGTGTCCGCTTTCTCCGTTCTTTTGCTTGAAGGCTGAGGAGCGGTCTTCAACCTGTTGTGTAGAAGAACTGACCAACACCCTTGTCACATCTTATTTATACTCTCAAACTCTAAAGCTTACAAACTCATCAGTATGGAATGACTCACTACCTGTAGAAATGGCCGTTCTTGGACTAGGAACTAATATGGTAAAAATCCAATACTGTTTTAAACATGTTATTTTAAACATTATAAAAGGCTAAATAAGCAAACCAGAAAAATAGTTGTACATGTTACTTTATGCACTTAGCTCATGTGTATATGTCTATATATATATATGTATAGACACATTTTAACGCATGTGCAAAATGACCCGCTCCCTGTACCCGTATCCATCCCTACTCAGTCACTCCGAGTGACACACGCAGTTAGATCAGAGCTTGTTCCCGCTAAGCCGGGAACAAGCCGGTTAGTGACTTTATAGAACAGGGTTCACTAACAGGCGGACTGCGGTCCGTGTCCGGAACCCAGAAGCCTTCCCGTACGGAGTCGGACCTACAGCCAAAACAGAAGGTTATCATTTAAAACCTGACGGGGCGCTTCTATTTGTAACCGGCATGGCTTTTGTAGTCTTTACAGTACTGGTTTAGCGGATGAGAAAACGCACAGACCAATTGCACGCGAGTTAGCCCCATAATACCGGCAGAAACGAAGGAAAATATGACCACTTGTATAACCCGTCATTGGCCATCTGCGCGTACTGAAGGACGCGCAGATGGCCTGCAATTCCTGGAAGGAGATCTCGGCTAACGTCGGTTTGCAGGTCGACAGTAAATAAACAGTCGACGGTGACAAAAAACGTTACTCCACCTAGTGTTCTGCCGGTGAATTGCTTTGCAACACGCGCAACCCTTGGAGAACCATAAATTAAAACAAGTACATTGACACAACTGCGTGAAAAGCCACAGCCGCAGTTGCAGAACCATGCTCTGGCCTTTAGAGGCAAGTTACACATGAAAAGACGGTAGAAGGAAAATAATGATAGAAAACCAAGGGAGAGATTCAGACGACTGACCCGGAGAAAGGGAGAGAAACAGAGGAGTGAGACGGAGAAAATGAGAGAAACAGAAGAGTGAGACGGAGAAAGTGGAGAAACAGGAGTGACACGGTGAAAATGAGAGAAACAGGAGTGAGACAGAGAAAGTGGAGAAACAGGAGTGAGACGGAGAATGGGAGAGAAACAGAGGACTGACACGGAGAAGCTGAAACAAACAGGAGTGAGTCAGAGAAAGGAAGAGAAGCAGAGGAGTGAGACGGAGAAACTGAGACAAACAGGAGTGAGAAGGAGAAAATGAGAGAAACAGAAGAGTGAGACAGAGAAAGTGGAGAAACAGGAGTGAGACGGAGAAAGGGAGAGAAGCAGAGGAGTGAGACGGAGAAACTGAGACAAACAGGAGTGAGACGGAGAAAGTGGAGAAACAGGAGTGAGACGGAGAAAGAGATTCAATCATGATCGATCAAAGGGGAAATAAAACATGATCATATTGTGGTCTAGCTTTAGTTCAAGCAGGGGCGGTTCTGGCTAATTGGAGGCCCTGGGCAAAGAACAATTTTGAGGCCCCCCCCCAAAAAAAAAAATCTATTTTGACTATGTGTGTGTGTATGTGTGTGAGAGAGAGAGACAAAGAGAAAGAGAGAGAAAGTGATTAAATAAGTGTGTGTGAAATGGAGACTTGTGTGTGTGAGTGTGTGTGAGAAAGGGAGACATGTGAGTGAGTGAGTTAGTGTTTGTGTCATACTAACCCAGGGGTAGTCAACCTTTAGTATCGAAAGAGGAATTTTGCCCCCTCTTCCCCCAAATTAAATCTGCCTGGAGCCAAACAAATATTTGATTACACAGGTTATAAAGTTATATATATAGTTATACAATATATATAAAAACTATAGTTTGTTGCATTTATTAAATTATAGAACGACAATAAAAAAACTGTTTAACTGCTATTTTAACCTGTTACAAAAAAGGAAAACACCAAACTCTTATGAAGAGGAGAACATAATACATGTGTAGGCCTACTTTGAATTAAATGAAACACAGAACTCTGCTTTTTTTGCTCATCTCCAGCTTGGTACTTTTCAGCAGATGCTGTGTGCTCGCTCTGGAAATGTCTTTCAACATGACATTTCTTATTGCTTGCTAATTCCTCGCCACATATCAAGCATACAGGTGTATGACAATGTATGGTGAATTGTCATACACCTGCATCGTTGCATCGTTGGCAGTGAAAGCAAATTAATCTGTCCACGCAGAATTAAACTCTCTATTTACCTCATCTTCCATCCAGTCTGCATCTGAGAGCTCTGGGCTGTCCTTGCCTTTCTTTTCACAAAACTCTTGAATCTCTGCTCTCAGGTCCCATACTGTTTTAAGCACTTTGTCCAGACTGAGCCATCTGACAGCTGTGTGGTAGCCTATGTCCCCATGTTCAGTCTCATGCTCCTCCAAAAGTGCAACAAACTGTCTGTTATTCAGCTCTTGCCCTGATAAAGTTAACTAATTTAGTTACAACATCAGTAACATGATTCATTTTTAGCACTGACTTACACAACACCTCCTGATGTATAATACACAGGGTTCATACACATTTTTAACCCATGGATTTCCATGACTTTTATATGACTTTCAATATCTTTAAACCAACTTTCCATGACCAAACATTTTGTGAGATCTCAGTGTATACATGCAAAAGAGACTAAATTTAGTATTTAAGCTAACAATGAGAATTTCAAAGCATACAGTAAACCTTGAATTACGCAAATGAGTGAGACAATAGTTTGATTGACATCTGTTGTAACATATGGCATGTACTTTTCCATTTGTAGCCAAGCATGGTTAAACCTACACTTCCCTGGCGTAGTGCATTATCTCACCTGCTTCCCCACCGAACATTTCAATTAGTATGAGATAGTATGCCTACTTATATTTTGAGCGTATTTCTTTTAAAAGCATTTGAATTAATTAAAACTCAGCGTAAATGAACGACATGAAAATATGAATATAACAAATCTCCATGACTTCTCCAAAACTTTTGGGATTTTTTTCAAGCACTTTTCAAGGACTGGAAAATAAACATTTAACAATTCCATGACTTTTCCAGGTTTTTCATGACCGATGTCCTCGATCCTTCTCGTTACGTTTCGTCCGTAAGAGTCTCTCCGTGCTTTGTCTCGTAGTGGCGGTTCAAATTGTAATCCTTAAAAACAGCGATCTTTTCTCCACAAAATAAGCACACGGCTTTCCCATTGACTTCAGTAAATAAATACTTAGCAGTCCATGTCTCGTTAAAAACTCTATCTTTCTTCTCTTAACGTGGGCTGACACTTTTGCGGACTTTAACAGCTAACTCACATCTCTTCTTAACTCCGTTCGCCAACACATCATCCGCTCGCGGCATTCAGGATGTACGTCAGGTAAATGTTAAAAAAAGGCACCTTCAAAATAAAAGAAATGTTGTTGTATTCTCTGCATGATGTTCACTTATTTACATGTGATTCCTAATATTCCGTTGACCTCACGCGGGCCGGTCACAGACAGCCAAAGGGCCGGATGCGGCCCGGGGGCCGTACAATGCCCAGGTCTGCTGTACAGTGTTGTGCGGGCGAGTGTGTGCGTGTGTGTCCCCAGACATCACACACACACAGGCCCCGGGGCTCCGCCCTCTCACATTCGCTCAGAGACACAGAGTGAGATCAGAGCTCATTCCTGTTAAGCAGCCGGTCAGTGACAAACAAGACACAGTGTTCAAAAACCAAGTTGAAAAGAAAGTACGATGAAGCCTGTCTTGGTATTGGGTTCATATTGAATGAAGGAGGAGATGAGGAGAGATTTATTTGAAAAATAAAGAAAAAAATCATAAATAAGACGAGGCCCCCTGGTGGCCGAGGCCCTGGGCAACTGCCCGACTTGCCCAATGGGACGCGCCGCGCCTGAGTTCAAGACCTCATGTCTGCTTTGCCACTTTCCCGTCTCCAAAACGTTTGTACGCATGGGTCATAGTTTGCGTGGAAATACGCACATTTTCCCGTCATGTGTACGCAGCGGTTATAAATGAGACCCCTGGGCTGCTGCCGTGGTTCTGCTGTGCGATGCAGCTCTTGTGCTGAAGTTCTTAGGCATTCTCTTGTGTCGCTGCCTTTGGAGGGTATCAGTAGTCTGCTCCAGGCAGGTCTGCTTGAAGGTTGGTAGAGCTTGGGAAGGGAGGAAGTTTCCCTTGCAGGGTGAGCTGGAGAGCTACAACTCTCCTCCAGGAGAAGTGAGTAGAGAGAGGTGAGCTTGGGAGCTACGCCTCTCCTCTACGAGAATTGAGTAGAAGAAAAAAAAAGCGAGAGGGAACTGGCATTATTTTGGCCTGTTGACCTCATGGGTCATTTGGCCCTGAATGACCAATAGTGGTTGAAAGTTATGTCCAGGGGAAGCTTTAACACCTAGTTGTGAACTTGAAGCTCCCTGGGACACTGAGCTCTGGAGGCTTACATGTAGGCTGAACTATAGTTCACAAATCCTAGATCCCAACAAAAAAATGTGGGAGAAAGAGAGTGAAAATTGCTAATGTCTTATAAAAGCGATGAGCTACTGTCCAGAAACCCAAACTCAAAGCAAAGGACTGAAGGGCCCATACTGTGTAAAATACATTTTCTGGGCTTTCTCTCTCCATAATGACTTGAGGGGGGTCATTATATAGTCTATACTATAGACCCTCAAAGTTTGAAAACAGTCACTCTGCGGACTTATTCCTTTCCATTTGAAGAAATATGTTATCGAAACGTCTCGTTTTGTACTTCCTCCCCCGTAGAAGTCATACCGAATCGCAGTCGTCTCTCAGCCACTGCCAGCCGGTACCACTCCAGCCTTCGAACCCACCACCACCGCTCCCCACCGAACAAGACAGCAAGCTGACTTGTTGCTGAGCTAGCAGCTTGTAGGCTCCACAGGCTAAACACAACAAACAACACTGAAGAAACACAGCAGTGTGGGATGCAAGGAAGAGAATGGGTCGTTGCACATTCCTCTTAGGATCATTACTGTTTGGGACCAGCAGATATGCTTTATTTCTAATGACGTGCCGTGTCGCTGTGCTCAGTACGGAGTAACCTAGAGGTTACTCGTTACTCTGTGTTGAAACTCCATTGTGAAACTCTGTACTGTAATTCGGGTCATTACTCCGACATTGGCCGATGTAAATATATGGCTGTTTTTTTACAGAGTGACTTTCAGCTGTCTTTACAGCCAGAGATCGTCAAATGTGCCAGAATGAGACCAGTAATAGGCCTGGTCGCAGGGGCGGCTCCTTGCATCTGCGACATAGGCGGTTTCCTAGGGCGCAAAATGCCAAGAGACGTGATACATATGTAAGCCCAGGCACATGCACAGACATTTTGGCGGGCAGGTGCTCAAATAAAAAAAAGGGCACCCATCGCCAAATTTGTTTATGAAATTAAAAATAATAATAAATAAATAAAAGACACAGTAGGACATTTTCAACTTATATATTTATTTTTGTTAACAAACTAACTCAAATTATCAAATTGAATATATAAATGAATAACAGGCAAAACAGAAAAAACAAGGCCATATTCTACAATCAAATAATATCTTAAAAAATAAAAAAAATATGATTTATTTCGATGTCTTGCTCAATGGCAAGCAGGAGAAGGTCGGAGAGTCTTCCTTCCCCCACAGAGACTCCTGAGCCTGTTCTTTATTATCTTCAGTTTTTAAGAGGATCTTTCCACTAAAGCTGTTGTCACTGGTAATGTTGCATAGATCCTTAGCATCTTCACAAATGTTGGAAAGATGAGCTGTCCAGTGTTCTCCTCCACACACATTTTTTTTTACTGTTTTCTGACAGAGTTGAAGCATAAGCAGCATGTGAGCGCCGCGGAGCATGTTCTCACAAGAACTCAAATAAATGCTCGTCAGATATCAAAACACATTTGGGGGGAATTGATGACAGAGAGAGTCATTTGTATTCTTATATATTGTTTAATGAAGGGCTCCAACAGAAGGGGCACTTTTCTCATCCAGGGCAAAAGGGCTGGTGCTTGAGCACCACTAGGGGTCTATCTGTGCACGTGCCTGTGTAAGCCTAACATACATAACATCACACCATCACCTGGAGACCCAACGGAGGCAGAAGCTACACAAAGCGCCTCGAAAAACTGTGCGCCTCCTTTCCACGCCCATGATAATCAATCGGCACCGGCAGCGAAGCACCGGGAAGCTGATGAGGGGGTGAAGAGCCACAGGCAGCAGGTTCATTCACTCTCCAGTAACTGTAATGATAGGGGGACACTGCAGGAGCTCTTTCACTTTCACTTGTGGGTGAGACACTGGCTGCGATCCTGCTGCTTTGGCTCAGTGTGTTTCTGAATAATCCCTTTAATTAGCAGGCACCTCTTATGAGAAACAAGTCTCACAAGTTTCTTACATGGAAACTGAATATTAGTTTTCTATAAAAACAACTCTAAAAATAGTCCAGGAACTCAAAGCTGTTTTGTCTGAGACACACCTTGGATTCACTCCATGCAGAACCTGAATGCAGCTAAGGGTGGGGGAATGAAATGAAAGTAAAGTGACACTCTGAGTTCCATGGAAGAGCACAAGTGACAAGAAATGGTAATAAATAATTTCATTAATTAATAAAAAATTGAAAAAGAAAATGTAAAAAGATATGTATTAATGCATTTATTTACAAATTAATTCAAGAATCAATAAATGCATAGACTTTCATTTTTAGATTCAGTATTTTAATGGGCAAAGAGAAACGATTATAAAATAACCATGACACTTGTTCACAGTGATGTCTCTTCTGTGGATCATACATGTACACATACAGTTAACCCATACATACAGGTTTGTTTTCTTTCATGTGTAGACTATTTTTTATTGTTACGCTATTCATCAAAAATAAATGAAATCACTGATTTGGTGCAATAGAATAATTAATACCGTAAATCCTCTAATATAGGCCCGGGCCTTTATTTTACTCAAGCGCATCGCGGCCCAGGCCTTTATTGGAAGGAGGCCAGAATTAGAGGCAGGCCTCTATTTCTATTTGAGCAAAATAGACTACCAGTAGAATGAATAAAACGAGATTTTGTGTCTATTTGAACCTATAAAATACTAGGTTAATTTATTGAAAAAGTAGGCTACAGTTACCATAACATATGGTATGCATACAGAACACCAACAACAAATACCGGTAATTCAGGCTAACAAAAACATAGCAAACATACCGGTAGTGCATTGTAAACACTTTGAAATTAAAAACCATAAAAATCCTCCTCATCAGTTTCCTCCTCCTCTTCATCTCTCCCTGTAATCTCCTCATCACTCGCGCCAGCCTCTACAACAAGTTCGTTATTATACAGTTCCTCTTCGTCCTCCTCATGTTCCGCTGCGCGTCTGTTCTCTACCTCGAGCAGGCGGGCATCAGTCAGGGCCTGTCGTCCAGCAGCGCAGGGCTGTAAAGAATGATACATTAATTTAGTTTGGCCGTTATTGCAAGTCACAGTGGACAGGCTCACTCACAAATGCAATTCTTCTAATGGTAGAGAGAGAGAAAGAGAGCAAGAGAGCGAGCGAGAGAGAGACGTGAGTGCTAATTTCAACATACCTGTCCCTCTCGGAAGCACAGTATGAGGTCGTCCTCACTCCCGTCGGGTTTCACAGACTGCCCACACACTTTGAAGGACTTGATGATCAGCTCCTTGTCCAGCTTGTCCCACGCAGTGAGAACCCAGTCCACAAGCAGACGGCGAGATGGTGCTTTTAGGTTCCCTCCACTTGTGAAATGTTTGTCCGCGTCCCCAGCCATCCACTCATCATAAGAAGCATGTAGGCTTGCTTTGAAGGGCTGGTTCCACATGACATCGGGGGCTTGGACATACTTAGTGTAGCCTCCTGGGATCACCGCGGTCGTGATGTTGTAGGGCCTCAATTCCTGTTTGGTAGAGGTGCTGATGTGACAGCGGTAGGCATCCCACACTAGCAGGCGCGGGCGAAAACTGAATTTGCCTACGATTGATCTGAGCCATGCTGTGGTCAAGTCGTCATTCATCCAGCTGTTGGCAGATGTGGCGATGACTGCTCTTGAGATCTCTTGCTGCATTGCCTTCACTTCACGAATGGCCCCCCGGAAGACAACATAAGGCTTGAGTTTAGTGCCATCAGCCTTGGCAGCAAGGACAACAGTGAGATGGCTTTTCTCCTGGCCTGTTGTTTTGAGCGCAACACTCTTCGTCCCTCTTACGTCAATGGTACTGGGAGACACCATATCGAACCAAACGGCAGTCTCGTCCATTGCAATTATGTCCTTCTCTGAAATCTTTTTCGAGACGACAGTCTTGCTCACGTAGTCGACGAATGAGACAAGTTTCTCTGTGAGGAGATCTGGGTCCTTCTGAGCCATTGTGGTGCGACGTCGCAATGCAAAGCCATTTCGGTTTAAAAACTTTTCCAGCCAACCCCTGCTAGCCAGAAATCGCTCACCTCTATCACTAACTGTAGGGTAGATTTCCAGAGCCTTGTTTCGGATCATTTTTCTAGACACTCGGTTATGATTGTCCCTCATTGAATGGATCCAGTCAGAGAGTTTTGTGTCCATCTCCTCGCTAACCTTTTTTCTCCCTCCTCCTGGCAGTCTTGCTCTCTGTTTGTTTGCCACGGCTAGATCTATTTTCTGCTTTTTCCAGTATCTTATTCTTTTCGGGTCAATGTTAAAATGTTTAGCAGCTTGCTCCCAAGAGTGCTCTGCAGCATATTCCAACACGGTCTCTTTGAACTTGATGTCGAACTTTCGTCTCCTCTTTGGCTCCACAGCTGCCATGGTAAACAACGTTAACGTTAGCCTACCGGTGACTGAAGTCTAGTCAAGAGCGAGGTGCGTGCTACCGGTGACTGAAGTCTAGTCAAGAGCGAGGTGATTGACCAGGCAGGCTACCGTAGCGGCTTGGATTCGTTAGCAAACATTGCCCCCCTGTGGTACTTGCATGTTACTATCACAAGCATAATGTTGAGGCTTGCCCAGAAGATCGCAAGTTTGCGGGAGGTTTTGACTTTGGTCAATCTAACCGCCTAATATATTTCTCATCATTTTGTTATTTTGTGTTTCTAAAATAACAAAATGATTTATAATATTGTGCATTCCATATTCCTTCTTAATATTACCCTAGCTCATTGGAACACTATTAGTTGTGATTCGTTGCATTGGGACACATTTTGTTGTAACGCATCCTGTTTTGATGTTTACAGCGAAAGTGCCCTGATAATGTTGTAGTCTACTATAGTAAATTCTGAACGGATTGAAGGACATGTTTGTTTACAAGGCAGGGGATACAACAAGCTTGTTGACGCTGATAACAAGGACTCGCGTTAGTTGTGGATTATAATTGTTTTGGATGAGGAGCATTCCAGCTGTCACCATAATTTCACCATAATACGGTATGCAACTGTTGCATGTTTTTAGCAGAGATTATTACATTTTATAGCAAAGAAATCTAATGGTCTTTGCTTGTAGATTGTTGATTAGGCTACCATTGATGTAGGCGTTAAAAGCGGTAGCTATAGCCTATTAGCTGTAGGCTACAGGGGTGTGCAGGATAATGTGTGGCTACAAGAATGACTGGAGCAGTGCAGGTCTCTTACATTTTGATTCGTAACGTTATAGCGATATTTTAAGTGCTCGGGTGGCTTTCTAATGAGCTAAACAGTCTCATCTGTACATTTTTGCGTTCAATTAGACATTTAAAAACGTTTCTTCTAATAATAGCCCCGGCCTCTATTAGAGACCGGCCTTTATTTACCTCCGCCGATAGCGAGCCCGGCCAATGTTAGAGACACACACGCAAAATGAAATCTCGCTATTGAAATACACATTGAATCAGTTTTTTTCAAATTAAAACCAATGATTTATAATCTTCGGGGACCGATACCTCAAATTAAATCCCAGAAAAGGTATTAAATATGGGGTCTTGAAGTTAATTTTGTCTATTGGGAAATATCTCCTTATGCTATTATAACCTTAAATGTAATTGTTATTTCAGTGTAGTGCAATGATTAATTTGTTTAAACAACCCCATAAATTTTGTTTATGATGATGACTATTTTGCTTTATATTTATTTTGCTCCTTCAGAGCTCTTTTAGACGACATCGATGGAGGTGTCACCTCCTTCAGCACTCTTAGAGCAGCCAGGGAGGAAGGTGTCAGAGTGAGTTTGATCTAGCATTCAGCCAGTATAAACTCATCAGTATGCAATGACTCACTACCTATAGAAATGGCCATTCATGGACCAGGAACTATTATGGTAAAGATCTAGATCCATTTCTGTATTAAACACGTTATTGTAAACATTATAAAAGGCTTAATAAGCAGACCAGAAATATAGGTCTACATGTTAATTTATGCTCTTAGCTCATGTGTATATACTATATATATATATACACATGTATATGCAGCTGGTATTTACAATAGGAATTTGACAGAGGAATTTACTTATATAAACACATGTGCAGAATGACCCGCTCCCTGTACCCATATCCTTCTCCACTCAGTCGCTCAGAGCGACACAAGCAGTGAGATCAGAGCTCGTTCACGTTAAGCAGCCGGTCAGTGACTTTATAGAAACACAGAGTTTCTCTGGTCTCAGCTGCACAGTGACCAGCTAGGTCATGATCAGAGCAGAAGCTACAGCTGGTTTGTACCGAGCTGGAGTTTATGTTTCCTCCTCCACTCTGCTCTCACTGGAACTAATAAACACTCATCACTGGTTATCAGGACCTGATGATTACATGAAGTAACTTAGTGTTTGTTTGATTCTCTCCAGAGTTTATGAGGCTGCATTTGTATATCTTTTAGTTTGATTATATTTTATTTTTCAATCTCAATAACTATCTTTTGGACTTGTTGTCAATAAAAAGTTAAATGTATATTTTGTTTCACATTCTAGATGGCATAAGCAGAGACATCAACTCAGGAAAAATATTTCTGTAGAAAAGAAAGCCCTGTACGTGTGTATGTAGACATACGTACACACGTACAAACGCACTATTGAGACGTTTTGTCTTTTATCATATATTCTCAGGCAGTACTGATGCATTTACTGAGACGGGACGTGAGGGCCTACTCTGCGTGCTCAGAGTTCAAGCCCAGCAGGCTGCAGCGGTCCTGACATATTCCGGAACAGCAGCACAGTCTTTGGATGACTCCTCTGAAGATGAAAACATATATATGTATATATGTATACATACACACGTAAAGGGCTTTCTTTTCTACAGAAATATTTTTCCTGAGTTGATGTCTCTGCTTATGCCATCTAGAATGTGAAACAAAATATATTTTGGCATAACTGTATGTTTTCGGATTGTCTAACTGTGTATTTGTGTTAAAGTCAAAAGGTCAAGGCCACACTGACCTCATCTTATGGTTTCAGTTGTCAAGAGACACAGTGTCATTTAGACGAGAGAAAATATGTAGAAATATGTAGACGGACACTGCGCTGGTTAGCGGAGTCATACAACGCAGTGCGGTAATTCTAGTGTAGTTTTTTTTAATAAATGGGTTATCTTTTTTACAATCTACAAAAAGTTATCTATACATTTGGTCACAGAATGTTACACAAATAAATTGGCATTAAAGTTGGCATCTTGCTGTCTGGCCAGTCTGACGATGCAGCTGAAGCGTCCATCAAGGGCTTTCTGCAGGTAATTTGGATTGTTTGTTTCTTGTGAAGAGGAGAATAACATGAATTCATACCAATATCAGTTTACAATCAAACCTTTTAGTGTTAACCTTGTGTAAACAGAGTCAAAGGACATTGTACAACAATGACACACATTTTTCCACAGTACCTGTCGTTCACTACTGAACTTCTGACACCCATTACTGGACTGTGTCTTCCTGTAGAGTGGTGATGTTCTCAACGTTCTTTTCACAGTCTGTCAAAACAAAATTAGAGTTACAAATGTTAATGCCCCACAACCCATTGCAGATACGGTTGTATTTGCACACCACATCGGATCAAAACAAAACTGCAGTCTGTGAAACAAGCAGTTTTGGTAGATATAAGGGAAATGCTAATATTCCTGCATGAAACATATTCAGTCCCTTAAGCAAAAATAACAATGATGGCAGGCCGCAACCTCGATGCCTTCGTCTGCTTTGCTTACAGACTAGTTTGCGGAGTCTCGTGCTGACCGATACATCATCGCTCTTTTCTGAAACTAATGAAGGCAAATTCACACATGTAGACAGAAATAATCAGTATAAATTAAAAGGTGTAAATATTGCTAACATTATGTTTGATGGGGGTCATCATTATACATAACAGAGGAAAACTTTGCACATTTATTCCTTAAATTTACTTGCCTTCCTGTGGAAAAAGTTGTTTTCCCAGTTAAACAATCACAGCAGGGAAGCATGATTGATCAAAATTCTTTCAGTGTGATATTAACTTGTATTTCAGCAAGCGTACTTTGGGGATGTAATAAAAATGTATATTTAGCACATTATATAAAATGGTGTTTCTGGTATGTAACTTAAAAGTACCTCTTTAATGGTAGGATCATTTCTCTCTCTCATCGTCCTCGTGGTACATGGATGATGGTAGTGGGCTCAACCCGGCTTCTCTATCTCTCCAGGCTGCCCTTCCTGCTCTTCATCAAGCAAAACAAACTGTTCGGTCCAAGTTATTGACGTTAATGAAACTCCTGTAGCTTGACTTTGATCCTCCTTGATTAAAAAACAGAACATAGCAATTGTTTTATAAAATGAATCGCAACTCCATAACATGGAAACATTATTGTCATAGTGCATACTATACATTAAACCAAATTGACCTGATATTGTGGAGTAATAGTAGAGAAATACACTCCTTATTAATCTAAAGCATTCATAAATCAAATTCATGTTTATATTTATATTGTAGCGTCCCTCAATGATGAGTTAAGCGTCTTGAACTGGTTTCAACAACCATGTATTCACCTCCCAGGTAGCACAGGCTACCGTGGGCTGAAGCATGTGGCTAACAATGGCGTATTAGCTCATGAACAGCGTCTATAGTGTGGATTGACAGACTCTCTCCGCACTCGGACTGTAAACCTAGATCGTAACGATCTTTAAAAACAATAAACTACTTACCTGACAGAAGGAAGATGACATCGTGGTCTTCCAAGCGCGCCGTGTTTATGACGTAGCGCTGAGTTAAAGGACTGGTTGTTTACAAATAGGGTTTTTACGACAGCCACACGTCATGTCCGCTCGCGCACTCGGTCCGGTCGCGCACTCGGGCCGGCCTCGGTAAGAACAGACTCGCAGGATCCTTCTCATTAGAGATGTAATCTAGCCTCAAATATTACTAATATATAACATGAATAACATTCACGATCACTGAAGGACACCACGCAGGGACTGTGATTTAAACACCACGCTGCGCCGTGGTGGCATGGCAACCATCATAGCAACGATAAAAACATGCGTGATAACTATTAAAATATTTATCATAAGCACGAACTGGCTGAAGACTGTGGAAGCAAAGAGCACATTTCTCGCTAGAAATGGTGTCAGAATGTATTTTTATGCCCAAACTAAGTTACAAAATTATATTTTTATCTGAATAAACAGGGAATCTCCGCCATGTTTTCCTCTCCGCAGACGGGAGCTTGAGAGTCACGTGACGTGAGAACACGCCAATGCAAAACAATGGGAGGACTAAATGTTAGCATCTCACAATCTGAGAGGCCAGATTGTGAGATGGTAACGTCGTTCCAAGTGGACCAACGTTGCCATTGAACGTTTTCTGATGAGACTGGGTTGGAACTCTCATAGGACAGAGGAGCTTATTCAGTGGCAGACTCCTGTCACTGTCATGCTCATCTGAAAGGCTGAGGAGGTCCTTTGTCCCCAGGGCCATTCGGCTTCATAACGCCACACAGGGGGAGAGTGGGGGGGAGAGATCATCCCGGCATTAGTCGACCATATTCGTGGCACCTATTGCACTTCTGTCCGTCCTGGGAGAGGGATCCCTCAAATGTGGCTCTCTCTGAGAAACCTCAGAGAGATGTATTTTTACCCTGTTAAAGGTTTTTTTTCGTAGTTTTTCCTTACTCTTGCTGAGGGTTAAGGACAGAGGGTGTCACGCCCTGTTAAAGCCCTGTTAATGCCCTGTTAAAGCCCTATGAGACGAATTGTAACTTGTGAATATGGGCTATACAAGTAAAATTTGGTTAATTGATTGATTGATTGATATTCCTATATATTTATATATTTATATATATATATTTTTCTGATGTTTTTATAATATATATACAGTTTAGATTTGTTTGTACTTTCCACTCCAGCAGCACAAGAACACTTTCCTAATGGACACTGACACGATCACATCATTGCATTCCATTCCTGTATCTACAAATATGCTCTCCGTATGTGATATATGTGATTTATGTATGTATGTCAGGGATGGGTTAAGTGTACAAGCTACTGGATGATCTGAATTTCCCACGGGATTGATAAAGTGTCCATCTATCTATCTATCTATCTATCTAATCTATTCTTTTATTAACCATTATTATCTACTTTTGCAACTTATTAATAATAGAACCACCTTAAATTATGATAGAATATGGTAAAAAACTTATATATTGCAATATTATGTTTTATTATTGTTGTCTAAACATTTTGCTGCATTGTGAACAACAGGTACATGTCTTGTTTTTCATTGCAGGCAGTAATGGAAGTCTCAAATGACACAAAAAACTAGACACTGACTTTTTACTATCTAATATCCAAACAGAAAACAAAGTCCCACCCACCATGCAGAGGCCAGTGAGTCATCATTTAAGTATCTGATGTCAGGTGCATTAAATCATGTAAAAGTAAGAAAAGAAAAGCCGCTCATGTCCTATAAAAGGGAGTGTGCAGAACCACAAACTGAAAGGAAAGGATTGAATTGGAAACATTTAAATTATTATAAAGGATCAAGTTAATTTTTTCTATTGGGTAAGTACTCCTCATGCTATTATAAGGTTACTTGTTATTTCAGTGTAGTGTAATGATTTATATGTTGAAACAAACCCATAAATAATGCCTTGTTTATGATGATGAAATATGTCTGTTTATCAACTTCCTCTTAAAGTAACCTTTCTGTCCATGTTCCTAAAACAGAAGCAACACGACAGTCAAAGAAAATCAAAACAGTGGGAGAACAGACAATTTTGAATATAATTACACAACATTTATTTTAAGAAATTATGATGGCAAATGAGGTGCCAGACCATAGGGTTACGATCATTTTAATTAGTTTGGTTTAATTTGGTTTGACCTGGGTCCCTGTCAGCGAGTGAGTGGGTGTCTGAACAAAGAAAAGGTCAGGACTTTGTTCAGGTCACATTGTTGACTTCAGACTGAACGTGAAAAAGGAAGTCAAAGTGTTGCCTATAAAATCATCTTCTCCTCCTTGTTCCAGAGTCACTCTGTCCAGAGCCACATAAGCAAAGGTAAGGACTTCAATTCGTCTGCTACTACTATTGAACTGAATGGAATACCTTTTATTTGAGTTCATTCCTTTTTTGTCATCAATTTTTATGAACCCCTTTGTAACCTTGTTTATTGAAGTGCTATACCATAAAAGTAATTATTCAAGTATTATTATTACTATTACTGTGACTATCAAGCTAAAACTAATTTCTTTACAGCATCAAGTGAATAAACATCAAAACCCCATGTGGTCATTTTTATCACATAACGAAATGTAGAACATGCTGCTGGTAACAAGTAGGTCAATAGGAATTTGACAGAAGAGTTCTTACTCATAGGAAAAAAATATTTTGTGTGTCAGTTACCACAGGTTCAAACTCATAAGGAGTTTAGTTTGTCCAGTCTGGGCTACTGTAAAAAACATGGCTACCTCCGTAGAGAGGACCTGCTCCTTTTGTAAATTCAAAGTATTTAAATTTAAAGGTACCATTCAAGGGTAAATACACAATAATTTGTATAATTTAGATGAAGCACATTAATGAACACATCAATAGGAGTATTTTATAATCAGTTTCTGCCAATAGATCCCTTTCACCATCATCTTACACACTGGACCTTTAAGTAAACAAGATGAATGCATCTTCCTCCACTCGTGTGAATTCCTGCATTAACATGTAGTCTGAATGTCCTACTTTACAGCAATGGGATCAAGTGAGTCTAAAGCTCCTCCAGTGTCAGGTAAAACCTTTTACATTTTCAGATTCTTGTTATACAATCCTAATACTCGAATAAACAAATGAACAGTCACAAAAAACATTCTCAATAATCACAGTTTGGTTATTTTTATCTCCTCCAGCTTGTCAGCCACCGAGGCCGGTGACACCTCCTCCACCACTCTTAGAGCAGCCATGGAGGAAGGTGACAGAGTGAGTACGATCTAACATTCAGTCAGTGTATCTCCATTGTGTCCTCAGTGTTTGTGCTTCTGCTGCTCAACACATTACTTAAACATCTTGTTGTTGTGTGTGTGTCAAAATTGCAATGTTGTGCAATTATTAATAAAAGTAATACAGCACTTTATTCTGATTGTTTAAGATTTTCTGTAATTTACAGGAAGTACAAAGACAATCTTGAGTTTGTGAAATCTTACCAGCCTGAAAACGAACAAGTCAAATATCTCAGGATTCTGCTTTATGGACCAGTTGGTGCTGGAAAGTCGAGCTTCATCAACTCTGTCGACAGCGTTTTAAAAGGCAGACCTGCTGGTCCAGCTCCAACAGATGCAATCTCTGGGAGCAGCTTCACCAAACAGGTATGAACAACAGGAAAGGACAAAACTCCATTGAGGGTAACAAACCACAGGAATTCATTTTCAATAGTAGTTCACTGATGAAAATACAGAGAAACTTCTACTTATATTAATATGTCAAAACAAATGTTGTCTTTATGTTTCATAGCAATACATTCTAGTCAGAACAAAATAAATGAAATGAAACATTAAATCTTTTTAAATCTGTCTGTTGATCATCTTAGTTCTTAATGTTTTTCACTCCTTATAGATTTGCACCCATTTCAATTTCAGGTTAATGTGTGAACTAGAGGCCCAGAGTTTTAATCTGTTGATGTTAATACAAATCACCTTTCTACATCCTCCCCACACATTCCTGATCGGCCCACAGACAACTGCTGATATTTACTTTGGTTCATTGATGTAAATAATTGCACCTTCTGCCTTACAGTACAAGACCTTCAAATTTCCCAAAAGTCCAGGGGTCAAATACTCTTTTGTGTTCAATGACATCATGGGCCTTGAGCAAGATTCTGACAGTGGAGTCTCTGTGAATGACCTCAAACTGGCCCTGAGAGGACACGTGAAAGACGGTTACAAGGTACAACACTGTGAACTTTGACATTAATTAAAGTCTAATTTTATCTAACAAAAAAAATCGTTTTAAATTTATCTTAGTTATCGAAATATTATTGAAATTTGACAGACGTGATGTGCACATTTCCTATCTCATAAAACAAAGTGAATTGTTCTTTAATTTCTCTAATTTCAAACTTTTCTATTAGCAAATTGCTGAGTTGGGGACACATGGCAGCCACATGTACATCAGTTAAATAATGTGAACAACGTCAGGAATGTGTGTCACATTAACAATATGAGCGTGCATGTGTGTAAGTGCACGAGACAAACAAATGAGGTCAACCACAGAAAAACTTTAAGTATCATTAAGTATAATCTGATTGTGTTTGATTGACTTCTAGTTCAACTCTAAAAATCCACTGATGGAGGGTGATGATGGCTACAACTCCCTTCCCACTTTGGAAGACAAAGTTCACGTTCTGGTGGGTGTGGTTCCTGCAAACGCAGTGTCTAGGTTAAGTGCTGAGATGGTGAAGAAGATTAGAGAGGTCAGAGAGGCAGCCAGTGAACTGGGTGAGTGCACAACAATTGTTTCTCTGCGTGGACTGATAGTATCACATTGGATTGTATGAGTCAAAATACCAGGACACAAATGTTTGAAATACTGATCAGGTTTCTTTATCGACAGGAATTCCCCAAATGGCTATTATCACCAAAGTTGATGACGCCTGTCCCGAGGTTAAAAAGGACACTTGCGATATCTATAAGAGCAAGTACCTGAAGGAAAAGGTACATTTTGGAGTTATTGCACAATGACATTTTTCAGCATAAATGTCTTGTTTGTTCATCGCTGTACGATTACTGATCAACATAATTGTTGTTACTTTGACTTAGGTTGAAGGATTCCACCAGCTGCTGGGCCTTCAAATGAACTGCATCTTCCTTCTGAAGAACTACAATGAGGAAACTGAGTCAAATGACGAAATGAACGCTGCGATAGTGTGCGCACTGAAACAGATGCTTCACTATGGAGACGACTACCTCAACGACCTGGAAACATGAATTCCCCTGAGGCAAAAACACAGTATGTGACTTTTAGGGGAATGAGGAAATATTCAGACAATGTTTACTGTCTTTGGCAAGCAGGCAAGCTTGAAGCATGAAATATGGAATAAAAATGCATAAAAATTAGGTCCTAAAGTCTTTAAATCATTTCTGTCATTGAGACTTTGCACAATAGCAGGACAATGCTCTGTCATTACGTCGTTAGCTTGGTGTGACGTCATCACGTGATCTGGTCAACAACTCAGCTGTTGTGATGGTGCCTTCATGTGCCGCCCGAAAGATGTGATTCAAAAGCTCTCGTCTTTATTCTTGACTCCCAGTATTTAATACATCACCTGAGACGAACAAATAAATTCTACATTCCTTGCCTGGTATGTGCTTCATTTAGTTTATCTTAAAAAAACACTGATAATTTGCAAGGCAACAAAGTGAAATCAAAACTGTCTTTGTGATGCTTCAGTGCAATTTCACAGAGTTTTATTTTTGTCAAGACTAACTGGTTTTAAATGAGACATAATGACGTGTAAAATAAAATGTCAAGCATTGAAAGAATTGGGACTCCTGGTTTCAGTCCAACAATGTTACATGCAGCAACTACACAAGGTGATGTTGAAGTAATACAAAATTCTTAATAACAACTTTGTAATAATTATGTAATTGTTTGACTACTTAACTTTTTGCTTTGGTTTGGTTATATTTCAGTCAACTGTCATGACCTTGAAACACACTATTTGGAACTTCCTGTGTCCACCACCAGGGTGTGCTATATCCTTGATGCAGGCAGAGACTGTACATAGGTTTTTCAGGTTGCGGAAAAAGAAAGTGAAAGTTGTTTGTCTTGATAAAGTGTTTCCTATTAAAGCAATTTCTCCTGTTATTGTTTGCAGTCGCTCCCTCATGAGGCTTATGAGGACTTTCATCTCAATCAATCAAATTTTACTTGTATAGCCCATATTCACAAATTACAATTCGTCTCATAGGGCTTTAACAGGGTGTGACATCCTCTGTCCTTAACCCTCAGCAAGAGTAAGGAAAAACTACTAAAATCCATGTTAACAGGGTAAAAATATGTAGAAAGCTCAGAGAGAGCCACATGTGAGGGATCCCTCTCTCAGGACGGACAGAAGTGCAATAGATGCCACGTGTAGGAAAACATTATCAATAATCAAAGTCTCTAGCAGCATTTGATGAGGGTAGACATCCCGAAGGACAACCCCAACATGACATGCCAAGCAGTCCCGCTGCAATCACAGTCCATGGTCAGCAACCAGTAGGACCACGATCCACCATCCAGACCAGACGCCACTCCAGACCTCAGTCACCGTCCACCGCCGCCCACCAGGACCCACCACGAGCCACCACCGCGGTCCTGGTCCACCGCCCGTACCCAATGCCAACGCGACACAGGGTCCGCCACCAGCACCACGATCAGCCCACATGACTCAGAATCTGCCACACTGGATCCACCACCGCGACCCCCGGTGCGCAATCCACAAACCGCAATCCATGGTGCGGCCACAGAGGCTCTGGATCTGCGGGTGATAAAGCAAAGGGATTCCGGGGAAGGGGGATAGGGATGGAGAAGAGGAAGGAGAAGCTGGAAAGAGAAGCTCCGTGTGTCATGTGTCATAAAATAGAACAAGTTACGTTCTGCCGCACTAATTAGCTCTAACTATAAGATTTATCAAAAAGGAAGGTTTTGAGCCTTCTCTTAAACGAACAGATGGTGTCTGCCTCCCGAACTGAAAGTGGTAGATTATTCCACAGGAGAGGGGCTTGATGGCTAAAAGCTCTGGCTCCTATTCTACTTTTAGAGACTTTAGGGACGACAAGTAGGCCTGAATTCTGGGAGCGGAGTGCTCTAGTAAGTTTATAAGGTACTAACAGCTCATTAAGGTTAAAAGGCGCTATATTATTAAGGGCCTTGAAGGTGAGGAGGAGAATTTTAAATTCTATTCTAGATTTAGCTGGAAGCCAGTGTAGCGATGCTAATACTGGAGAAATGTGCTCTCTTTTCTTTGTTCTCGTCAGGACACGTGCTGCAGCATTTTGGACAAGCTGTAGAGTCTTTAACGACTTACTGCTGGAGCCGGATAATAATGAATTACAATAGTCCAGTCTTGATGTAACGAAGGCGTGGACTAGTTTTTCTGCATCTCTTTGCGAAAGGACATGTCGGATTTTTGAGATATTACGCAAGTGGCAATTTGTTTTAAGTGACTAATAAAGGATAGATCAGGATGTTTCTGTTTCGTTGGAAGCAAGGGCAATGTCGTGTAGCGCAGCTATATCATTGGATAATGTATCTCTAAGGTGTTTGGGGCCAAGTATTATAACCTCTGTTTTGTCTGAGTTTAATAAGAGAAAATTGCGGGTCATCCAGGTTTGTATGTCCTTGAGACATGCTCGAAGTTCAGTTAATTGATTACTTTGTTCAGGTTTTATTGACAAGTTTAACTGGGTGTCATTCGCATAGCAGTGGAAATTTACTGAGTGTGTCCTGATAATGTTTCCTAGTGGAAGCATATATAATGAGAATAAAATATGGCCGAGCACAGAGCCCTGTGGAACACTATGATTAACTGTGGTGCGCACAGATGACTCATTAATTTGCACGAATTGGGAGCGATCAGAACAATATGATTTGAACCAGTTTAGGGTGGTTCCTTTAATGTTAATTAACTGCTCTAGTCTCTGTAAAATTTGATGGTCAATTGTGTCGAATGCTGCACTGAGATCTAACAGAACGAGGACACACACAAATCCCTGATCTGAGGCAGCTTCTCCAGCCTCCCCACACATGCCTGATCGGCCCACAGACAACTGCTGATATTTATTTGGATTCATTGATGTAAATAATTGCACCTTCTGCCTTACAGTACCAGACTTTCAAATTTTGCAGAGGCCACTAACTGTTTTGTTTTCAATGACATCATGGGCTTTGAGCAAGGATTCTGACAGTGGAGTCTCTGTGAAAGACTTCAAACTGGCCCTGAGAGGACACGTGAAAGAAGGTTACAAGGTACAACACTGTGAACTCTGACATTAATTTAAGTCGAATTTTAACTAACAAAAACAAAATATTTGTTTGATATTTGTGTTAGTTATCAAAAAAAATTGACAAATGTGATGTGCACCTTTCCTGTCTTAAAAAACCAAATGAATTTTTTTCGCATTTCTTTTTCGGATATCAAACATTTTGGCAAATTGCTGAGTTTGGGGCACATGGCAGCCACATGTACATCCGTTAAATAATGTGAGCAACGGCAGGAATGTGTGTCACATTCAAAATATGAGCGTGCTTATGTAAATGTGCACAAGACAAACATATTAAGTCAAACACAGAAAAACTTTAAGTACCATTAAATATAATCTAATTGTATTTGTTTGATTTCTAGTTCAACCCTGAAGTAGAACTGAAGGAGGGTGTTGATGGCTCCAACTCCGATCCCACTTTAGAAGACAAAGTTCAAGTTCTGGTGTGTGTTGTCCCTATGGACAAAGTGTCTAGTTAATTGACAAAGATGTGGAGAAGATTAGAAAGGTCCGAATGGCAGCCAGTGAACTGGGTGAGTGCACAACAGTTGTTTCTCTGTGTGGACTCGTAGTGTCACATTGGAATGCATGACAAACAAATGTTTGAAATAATGATCAGGTTTTATCGACAGGAATTCCCCAACTGGCTATTCTCACCAAAGTCGATGAAGCCTTTCCTGAGATTAAAAAGGACACAAGCAATATCTATAAGAGCAAGTACCTGTGATGGAAATCTGGAGATACAAGAGGCTGGAAACAACAAAGTTATCTACATGTATTTAATAAGGGGCTTTCTGCAGAAAGGATCAACACAGGGAGACCACAAGGATCTCAGAGTGAGGATGCAGAGCAGTCAAAAACACAGATCTTATATAGGAGGACTTAGGGCTGTCCCTCTGAGCCAATCCAGACAGGTTCCATGGTGGGGGAAGGAGAGGAATCTAAACATTAGCAGCTGATTCACATGTGTTTCCTTAGGTGATAAGAAGTCATACACTCCTTCCTTTGATGGGTAATTAAGTCGTAAAAGGTCTTTTACCTTATTCACGTTATAAACAGTTCCGACCATAAAACAGCTCAAGTCTTAAACATTTGGTGTATGTAAATACAAGTCATAAAAGTCTCTTACAAGGCTGCAAAAACTTACTATCCAAATACAAAATCGTTTGTCAACCATGTTTAGTTAATTTTTCTAGTACATACCTGAAGGAAAAGGTACATTTTGGGGTTATTGCACAATGTAATTTTTCAGCATATAAGTCATGTTTGTTCATCGCTGTACGATTACTGATCAGCGTAAATGTTGTTACTTTTACTTAGGTTGAAAGATTCCACCAGCTGCTGGGCCTTCCAATGAACTGCATCTTCCTTGTGAAGAATTACAGGGATGAAACTGAGTCAAATGACAAAATGAACGCTGTGACACTGTGCGCACTGAAACAGATGCTTTTGTATGGAGAAGACTTCCTCAACCACCCCTGGAAACATGAATACCTCTGAGGGGTTGGTTGTGCAGGCATAGACTGTATACAGGTTTTTCAGGTTGCGTAACCTTAAAGTGAAAGTTGTTAGATCCAAGTGTACAGGGTCAGTACAAAGTTCAAATATCCTCCCATGTTTGCAGGTCGGATGAAGTGTTTGTTGTTTTTAAGAATTTCTCCTCAGAGCAACATTTGTTAAGTCTTCGATTTTCTCTGTAGAAACAGAGAAAGTGTCCGCTTTCTCCGTTCTTTTGCTTGAAGGCTGAGGAGGGGTCTTCAACCTGTTGTGTAGAAGAACTGACCAACACCCTTGTCACATCTTATTTATACTCTCAAACTCTAAAGCTTACAAACTCATCAGTATGGAATGACTCACTACCTGTAGAAATGGCTTCTTGGACTAGGAACTAATATGGTAAAAATCCATTACTGTTTTAAACATGTTATTTTAAACATTATAAAAGGCTAAATAAGCAGACCAGAAAAATAGTTGTACATGTTACTTTATGCACTTAGCTCATGTGTATATGTCTATATATATATATATATGTATAGACACATTTTAACGCATGTGCAAAATGACCCGCTCCCTGTACCCATATCCGTCCCCACTCGGTCACTCCGAGTGAAACATGCAGTGAGATCAGAGCTTGTTCCTGCTAAGCAGCCGGTTAGTGACTTTATAGAACAGGGGTCACTAACAGGCGGACTGCGGTCCGTGTCCGGAACCCAGAAGCCTTCCCGTACGGAGTCGGACCTACAGCCAAAACAGAAGGTTATCATTTAAAACCTGACGGGGCGCTTCTATTTGTAACCGGCGTAGCTTTTGTAGTCTTTACAGTACTGGTTTAGCGGATGAGAAAACGCACAGACCAATTGCATGCGAGTTAGCCCCATAATACCGGCAGAAACAAAGGAAAATATGACCACTTGTATAACCCGTCATTGGCCATCTGTGCGTACTGAAGGACGCGCAGTTGGCCTGCAATTCCTGGAAGAAGATCTCGGCTAACGTCGGTTTGCAGGTCGACAGTAAATAAACAGTCGACGGCGACAAAAAACGTTACTCCACCTAGTGTTCTGCCGGTGAATTGCTTTGCAACACGCGCAACCCTTGGAGAACCATAAATTAAAACAAGTACATTGACACAACAGCGTGAAAAGCCACAGCCGCAGTTGCAGAACCATGCTCCGGCCTTTAGAGGCAAGTTACACATGAAAAGACGGTAGAAGGAAAATAATGATAGAAAACCAAGGGAGAGATTCAGACGACTGACCCGGAGAAAGGGAGAGAAACAGAGGAGTGAGACGGAGAAAGTGGAGAAACAGGAGTGACACGGTGAAAATGAGAGAAACAGGAGTGAGACGGAGAAAGTGGAGAAACAGGAGTGAGAAGGAGAATGGGAGAGAAACAGAGGACTGACACGGAGAAGCTGAAACAAACCGGAATGAGTCAGAGAAAGGAAGAGAAGCAGAGGAGTGAGATGGAGAAACTGAGACAAACAGGAGTGAGAAGGAAAAACTGAGACAAACAGGAGTGAGACGGAGAAAGTGGAGAAACAGGAGTACGACGGAGAAAGAGATCAATCATGATTGATCGAAGGGGAAATAAAACATGATCATATTTTGGTCTAGCTTTAGTTCAAGACCTCATGTCTGCTTTGCCACTTTCCCGTCTCCAAAATGTTTGTACGCATGGGTCATAGTTTGCGTGGAAATACGCACATTTTCCCATCAAGTTTCTTTTTATAAATCGCAACGTTTGCATGAGAAGTGGCGTAGGCACGTTTCAGGCCCCCTTTTTGTTCGTACGCAACGGTTATAAATGAGACCCCTGGGCTGTTGCCGTGGTTCTGCTGTGCGATGCAGCTCTTGTGCTGAAGTTCTTAGGCATTCTCTTGTTTCGCTGCCTTTGGAGGGTATCAGTAGTCTGCTCCAGGCAGGTCTGCTTGAAGGTTGGTAGAGCTTGGGAAGGGAGGAAGTTTCCCTTGCAGGGTGAGCTGGAGAGCTACAACTCTCCTCCAGGAGAAGTGAGTAGAGAGAGGTGAGCTTGGGAGCTACGCCTCTCCTCTACGAGAATTGAGTAGAAAAAAAAAAAGCGAGAGGGAACTGGCCTTATTTTGGCCTGGTGACCTCATGGGTCATTTGGCCCTGAGTGACCAATAGTTGTTGAAAGTTATGTCCAGGGGAAGCTTTAACACCTAGTTGTGAAGTTGAAGCTCCCTTGGACACTGAGCTCTGGAGGCTTACATGTAGGCTGAACTATAGTTCACAAATCCTGGGTCCCAACAAAAACATGTGGGAGAAAGAGAGTGAAAATTGCTAATGTCTCATAAAAGTGATGAGCCACTGTCCAGAAACCCAAACTCAAAGCAAAGGACTGAAGGGCCCATATTGTGTAAAATACATTTTCTGGGCTTTCACTCTCCATAATGACTTGAGGGGGGTCATTATATAGTGTATACTATAGACCCTCAAAGTTTGAAAACAGTCACTCTGCAGACTTTTTGCCTTTCCATTCGAAGAAAAATGTTATCGAAACGTCTCGTTTTGTACTTCCTCCCCCGTAGAAGTCATACCGAATCGCAGTCGTCTCTCAGCCACTGCCAGCCGGTACCACTCCAGCCTTCGAACCCACCACCACCGCTCCCCACCGAACAAGACAGCAAGCTGACTTGTTGCTGAGCTAGCAGCTTGTAGGCTCCACAGGCTAAACACAACAAACAACACTGAAGAAACACAGCAGCCTGGGATGCAAGGAAGAGAATGGGTCGTTACACATTCCTCTTAGGATCATTACTGTTTGGGACCAGCAGATATGCTTTATTTCTAATGACGTACCGTGTCACTGTGCTCATTACGGAGTAACCTAGATGTTACTCGTTACTCTGTGTTGAAACTCCATTGTGAAACTCTGTACTGTAACTCGGGTCGTTACTCCGACATTGGCCGACTGTCCTGCTAAAACTTGGACAGACATGAGGACGGTGTAACTTGCCATTCAGAAACATCCTGTTGTAACTGATGTAAATATATGGCTTTTTTTTTACAGAGTGACTTTCAGCTGTTTTTACATCCAGAGATCGTCAAATGTGCCAGAATGAGACCAGTAATAGGCCTGTGTCCTGGCATATGTGACATAGGCGGTTTCCTAGGGCGCAAAATGCCAAGAGACGTGATACATATGTAAGCCCAGGCACATGCACAGACATTTTGGCGGGCAGGTGCTCAAATAAAAAAAAAAGGGCACCCATCGCCAAATTTGTTTATGAAATTAAAAATAATAATAAATAAATAAAAGACACAGTAGGACATTTTCAACTTATATATTTATTTTTGTTAACAAACTAACTCAAATTATCAAATTGAATATATAAATGAATAACAGGCAAAACAGAAAAAACAAGGCCATATTGTACAATCAAATAATATCTTAAAAAATAAAAAAAATATGATTTATTTCGATGTCTTGCTCGATGGCAAGCAGGAGAAGGTCGGAGAGTCTTCCTTACCCCACAGAGACTCCTGAGCCTGTTCTTTATTATCTTCAGTTTTGAAGAGGATCTTTCCACTAAAGCTGTTGTCACTGGTAATGTTGCATAGATCCTTAGCATCTTCACAAATGTTGGAAAGATGAGCTGGCCAGTGTTCTCCTCCACACACATTTTTTTTTACTGTTTTCTGACAGAGTTGAAGCATAAGCAGCATGTGAGCGCCGCGGAGCATGTTCTCACAAGAACTCAAATAAATGCTCGTCAGATATCAAAACACATTTGGGGGGAATTGATGACAGAGAGAGTCATTTGTATTCTTATATATTGTTTAATGAAGGGCTCCAACAGAAGGGGCACTTTTCTCATCCAGGGCAAAAGGGCTGGTGCTTGAGCACCACTAGGGGTCTATCTGTGCACGTGCCTGTGTAAGCCTAACATACATAACATCACACCATCACCTGGAGACACAACGGAGGCAGAAGCTACACAACTGTGCGCCTCCTTTCCACGCCCATGATAATCAATCGGCACCGGCAGCGAAGCACCGGGAAGCTGATGAGGGGGTGAAGAGCCACAGGCAGCAGGTTCATTCACCCTCCAGTAACTGTCGTGATAGGGGGACACTGCAGGAGCTCTTTCACTTTCACTTGTGGGTGAGACACTGGCTGCGATCCTGCTGCTTTGGCTCAGTGTGTTTCTGAATAATCCCTTTAATTAGCAGGCACCTCTTATGAGAAACAAGTCTCACAAGTTTCTTACATGGAAACTGAATATTAGTTTTCAATAAAAACAACTCTAAAAATAGTCCAGGAACTCAAAGCTGTTTTGTCTGAGACACACCTTGGATTCTTTCCATGCAGAACCTGAATGCAGCTAAGGGTGGGGGAATGAAATGAAAGTAAAGTGACACTCTGAGTTCCGTGGAAGAGCACAAGTGACAAGAAATGGTAATAAATAATTTCATTAATTAATAAAAAATTGAAAAAAAGATATGTATTAATGCATTTATTTACAAATTAATTCAAGAATCAATAAATGCATAGACTTTCATTTTTAGATTCAGTATTTTAATGGGCAAAGAGAAACGATTATAAAATAACCATGACACTTGTTCACAGTGATGTCTCTTCTGTGTATCATACATGTACACATACAGTTAACCCATACATACATGTTTGTTTTCTCTCATGTGTAGACTATTTTTTATTGTTACGCTATTCATCAAAAAATAAATGAAATCACTGATTTGGTGCAATAGAATAATTATTACCGTAAATCCTCTAATATAGGCCCGGGCCTTTATTTTACTCAAGCGCATCGCGGCCCAGGCCTTTATTGGAAGGAGGCCAGAATTAGAGGCAGTCCTCTATTTCTATTTGAGCAAAATAGACTACCAGTAGAATGAATAAAAACGAGATTTTGTGTCTATTTGAACCTATAAAATACTAGGTTAATTTATTGAAAAAGTAGGCTACAGTTACCATAACATATGGTATGCATACAGAACACCAACAACAAATACCGGTAATTCAGGCTAACAAAAACATAGCAAACATACCGGTAGTGCATTGTAAACACTTTGAAATTAAAAACCATAAAAATCCTCCTCATCAGTTTCCTCCTCCTCTTCATCTCTCCCTGTAATCTCCTCATCACTCGCGCCAGCCTCTACAACAAATTCGTTATTATACAGTTCCTCTTCGTCCTCCTCATGTTCCGCTGCGCGTCTGTTCTCTACCTCGCGCAGGCGGGCATCAGTCAGGGCCTGTCGTCCAGCAGCGCAGGGCTGTAAAGAACGATACATTAATTTAGTTTGGCCGTTATTGCAAGTCACAGTGGACAGGCTCACAAACAAATGCAATTCTTCTAATGGTAGAGAGAGAGAGAGAGAGGGAGAGGGAGAGAGAGAGAGAGAGAGAGAGAGAGAGCGAGAGAGCGAGCGAGAGAGAGACGTGAGTGCTAATTTCAACATACCTGTCCCTCTCGGAAGCACAGTATGAGGTCGTCCTCACTCCCGTCGGGTTTCACAGACTGCCCACACACTTTGAAGGACTTGATGATCAGCTCCTTGTCCAGCTTGTCCCACGCAGTGAGAACCCAGTCCACAAGCAGACGGCGAGATGGTGCTTTTAGGTTCCCTCCACTTGTGAAATGTTTGTCCGCGTCCCCAGCCATCCACTCATCATAAGAAGCATGTAGGCTTGCTTTGAAGGGCTGGTTCCACATGACATCGGGGGCTTGGACATACTTAGTGTAGCCTCCTGGGATCACCGCGGTCGTGATGTTGTAGGGCCTCAATTCCTGTTTGGTAGAGGTGCTGATGTGACAGCGGTAGGCATCCCACACTAGCAGGCGCGGGCGAAAACTGAATTTGCCTACGATTGATCTGAGCCATGTAGCGGTCAAGTCGTCATTCATCCAGCCGTTGGCAGATGTGGTGATGACTGCTCTTGAGATCTCTTGCTGCATTGCCTTCACTTCACGAATGGCCCCCCGGAAGACAACATAAGGCTTGAGTTTAGTGCCATCAGCCTTGGCAGCAAGGACAACAGTGAGATGGCTTTTCTCGTGGCCTGTTATTTTGAGCGCAACACTCTTCGTCCCTCTTACGTCAATGGTACTGGGAGACACCATATCGAACCAAACGGCAGTCTCGTCCATTGCAATTATGTCCTTCTCTGAAATCTTTTTCGAGACGACAGTCTTGCTCACGTAGTCGACGAATGAGACAAGTTTCTCTGTGAGGAGATCTGGGTCCTTCTGAGCCATTGTGGTGCGACGTCGCAATGCGAAGCCATTTCGGTTTAAAAACTTTTCCAGCCAACCCCTGCTAGCCAGAAATCGCTCACCTCTATCACTAACTGTAGGGTAGATTTCCAGAGCCTTGTTTCGGATCATTTTTCTCGACACTCGGTTATGATTGTCCCTCATTGAATGGATCCACTCAGAGAGTTTTGTGTCCATCTCCTCGCTAACCTTTTTTCTCCCTCCTCCTGGCAGTCTTGCTCTCTGTTTGTTTGCCACGGCTAGATCTATTTTCTGCTTTTTCCAGTATCTTATTATTTTCGGGTCAATGTTAAAATGTTTAGCAGCTTGCTCCCAAGAGTCCTCTGCAGCATATTCCAACACGGTCTCTTTGAACTTGATGTCGAACTTTCGTCTCCTCTTTGGCTCCACAGCTGCCATGGTAAACAACGTTAACGTTAGCCTACCGGTGACTGAAGTCTAGTCAAGAGCGAGGTGCGTGCTACCGGTGACTGAAGTCTAGTCAAGAGCGAAGTGATTGACCAGGCAGGCTACCGTAGCGGCTTGGATTCGTTAGCAAACATTGCCCCCCTGTGGTAGTTGCATGTTACTATCACAAGCATAATGTTGAGGCTTGCCCAGAAGATCGCAAGTTTGCGGGAGGTTTTGAATTTGGTCAATCTAACCGCCTAATATATTTCTCATCATTTTGTTATTTTGTGTTTCTAAAATAACAAAATGATTTATAATATTGTGCATTCCATATTCCTTCTTAATATTACCCTAGCTCATTGGAACACTATTAGTTGTGATTCGTTGCATTGGGACACATTTTGTTGTAACGCATCCTGTTTTGATGTTTACATCGACAGTGCCCTGATAATGTTGTAGTCTACTATAGTAAATTCTGAACGGATTGAAGGACATGTTTGTTTACAAGGCAGAGGATACAACAAGCCTGTTGACGCTGATAACAAGGACTCGCGTTAGTTGTGGATTATAATTGTTTTGGATGAGGGAGCATTCCAGCTGTCATCATAATTTCACCATAATACGGTATGCAACTGTTGCATGTTTTTAGCAGAGATTATTTAATTGTATAGCAAAGAAATCTAATGGTCTTTGCTTGTAGATTGTTGATTAGGCTACCATTGATGTAGGCGTTAAAAGCGGTAGCTATAGCCTATTAGCTGTAGGCTACAGGGGTGTGCAGGATAATGTGTGGCTACAAGAATGACTGGAGCAGTGCAGGTCCTTTACATTTTGATTCGTAACGTTATAGCGATATTTTAAGTGCTCGGGTGGCTTTCTAATGAGCTAAACAGTCTCATCTGTACATTTTTGCATTCAATTAGACATTTAAAAATGTTTCTTCTAATAATAGCCCCGGCCTCTATTAGAGACCGGCCTTTATTAACCTCCGCCGATAGCGAGCCCGGCCAATGTTAGAGACCCGCCGCTAATGGAATACAGGCCACTATTAGAGGATTTACGGTATTCCCTGTTTTGTTGATGGAGGTTGATAGAGGCTTTGCAGGGATCCATGTTAGAGCCTTCATTCAAACTATCTGTTCCTTTTAGATGTAGTAAAGTTATTGGTAAAAAATATTTGATGCCCTGTTGAAGAGTCTTGAGGCTTCACTCTAACCTCCTAATACCCAGACACTGATCAAAGATGAGACATTAGAGAGCACCAGGTTTTATTTCGTGCAACGGCAACTTTCAAACATATTTCAAGGCTACTTGGGCACCTTGCTAAAAGGTTTGTTAGAATAAAGGTTCGACATTTGTAAACAGGAAGTAGCTTCATCAAGCAGCACAGTGGTGGTATGGGAGAACTTCGTGTCTGTCAGGCCGTCAGTCCTCCAGGAACCTTCAACGCCATCTTGATCATTGACAGATGCTGGATTCCATGTTCAGAGAGCACCATGAAGTCTCTATCCAAAATCTTGAACCATGAAGATCAGCCATAGAATCTTCTCTCATGCACAAACACACACACACACACACACACACACACACACACACACACAAACACACACGCAAAATGAAATCTCGCTATTGAAATACACATTGAATCAGTTTTTTTTCAAATTAAAACCAATGATTTATAATCTTCGGGGACTGATACCTCAAATTAAATCCCAGAAAAGGTATTAAATATGGGGTCTTGAAGTTAATTTTGTCTATTGGGAAATATCTCCTTATGCTATTATAACCTTAAATGTAATTGTTATTTCAGTGTAGTGCAATGATTAATTTAGTTTAAACAACCCCATAAATAATGCTTTGTTTATGATGATGACTGTTTTGCTTTATATTTATTTTGCTCCTTCAGAGCTCTTTTAGACGACATTGAGGGAGGTGTCACCTTCTTCAGCACTCTTAGAGCTGCCATGGAGGAAGGTGTCAGAGTGAGTTGATCTAACATTCAGCCAGTATAAACTCATCAGTATGCAATGACTCACTACCTATAGAAATGGCCATTCATGGACCAGGAACTATTATGGTAAAGATCTAGATCCATTACTGTATTAAACACGTTATTATAAACATTATAAAAGGCTTAATAAGCAGACCAGAAATATAGGTCTACATGTTAATTTATGCTCTTAGCTCATGTGTATATACTATATATATATATATACACATGTATATGCAGCTGGTATTTACAATAGGAATTTGACAGAGGAATTTACTTATATAAAATATTTAATATTTATTAGGGCTTTCAAAATTTAAAAAATGTAACGCATGTGCAGAATGACCCTCTCCCTGTACCCATATCCTTCTCCACTCAGTTGCTCAGAGCGACACAAGCAGTGAGATCAGAGCTCGTTCACGTTAAGCAGCCGGTCAGTGACTTTATAGAAGAACAGGGAAACACAGAGTTTCTCTGGTCTCAGCTGCACAGTGACCAGCTAGGTCAGGGGTGGGCAATTCATTTTCCCGAGGGGCCACATGAGAAACATGGACAGTTGTGGAGGGCCGGACCAATAAGCTGAACTTAATTCTACTCATATTAATTTGACAACCGTCTACAGGTAAGAGTAAATGTTATGGTTAGGCAATGAAAAAGTGAGGCAGGCAAAGTAATAAAGCCAACAATATATCACATTTTAATCAACATTTACAAGAACAGTTGTGAACAAAGTATGCAATTTTCTTGCAGTATTCCAAAGATCAGCTTTAAATTAACTGTATACAAAGTGCCATTACTATTTGCATATAGTCTAATCAGCCCATTTGCGTTTTTTTTTTTCTTGTTAAGTGAGAGAAATCTAGTCTGTTTTGGGCATGAACAAGTGCACTGAAGTCAGGTTGAATATCTGAGGTGGATATGCAAAGGACAGCTAACAGGGTGATCATCAGTGAGAGAGGATCAGTATATGGATTTGTTCAACTTCATCACAGAAAATGTTTGTTCACATATGTCAGTAGATCCAAAGAGAACCAACATCTTCTGAGCATGCCTCCTCACGTATGAAAAGTTCACCTCTTTGAGAGAAGAATAAAACTCCAGCAGTGATACTGACTTAAAGTGCTCAGCCAGCGGTGTACCTGCGGAGGTGATCCACTGATGGTGTGGCTTCTTTCAGTGTTGGCATGTGGTTGAGAATGTTATCCTCCAACTGGCTTGAAAGAAACTGCAACTTTCTCATGAAAGCCTTCACCAGGCTGTACATTTCATGTGCAAATAGGCCCATGCAGTTTGGTATTTGGCTCATTCATTAATGCAGGGACATCAAAAGCAAATGCAAGATCTTCCATCCAGTCTGCATCTGAGAGCTCTGGGCTGTCCTTGCCTTTCTTTTCACAAAACTCTTGAATCTCTGCTCTCAGGTCCCATACAGTTTTAAGCACTTTGCCCAGACTGAGCCATCTGACAGCTGTGTGGTAGCCTATGTCCCCATGTTCAGTCTCATGCTCCTCCAAAAGTGCAACAAACTGTCTGTGATTCAGCTCTTGCCCTGATTAAGTTAACTAATTTAGTTTCAACATCAGTAACATGATTCATTTTTAGCACTGAATTACACAACGACTCCTGATGTTGAATACACAGGGTTCATTCACATTTTTAACCCATGGATTTCCATGACTTTTCCATGACTTTCAATATCTTTATACCAACTTTCCATGACCAAACATTTTGTGAGATCTCAGTGTATACATGCAAAAGAGACTAAATTTTGTATTTAAGCTAACAATGAGAATTTCAAAGCATACAGTAAACCTTGAATTACACAAATGAGTGAGACAATAGTTTGATTGACGTCTGTTGTAACATATGGCATGTACTTTTCCATTTGTAGCCAAGCATGGTTAAATCTACACTTCCCTGGCGTAGTGCATTATCTCACCTGCTTCCCCACCGAAAATTTCAATTAGTATGAGATAGTATGCCTACTTATATTTTGAGCGTATTTCTTTTAAAAGCATATGAATTAATTATAACTCAGCATAAATGAACGATATGACAATATGAATATAACAAATCTCCATGACTTCTTCAAAACTTTTGGGATTTAATTTTTTTCAAGCACTTTTCCAGGACTGGAAATAAACATTTAACAATTCCATGACTTTTCCAGGTTTTTCATGACCGTGGGTAAATTTCCCTCACTTTATCTTGCATCCGCTTCAAAAGTCGTCCTTTTTATTGACCGCATTGCTGCCAGCTCCTCAGTAATCGCAAAGTCTTTCGTCATCCCACTTACAAAGATGAGTAACTGGGCTGTGTCACGGACATCACAGCCCTCATCCAGAGCCAAGGAGAAATAGTCAAAATCGACCACTTTCTTTAGCAGCTGAAGTTCGAGATTTCCCGCGATGTCCTCGATCCTTCTCGTTACGTTTCGTCCGTAAAAGTCTCTCCGTGCTTTGTCTCGTAATGGCGGTTCAAATTGTAATCCTTAAAAAATGCGATCTTTTCTCCACAAACTAAGCACACGGCTTTCCCATTGACTTCAGTAAATAAATACTTAGCAGTCCATGTCTCGTTAAAAACTCTATCTTTCTTCTCTTAACGTGGGCTGACATTTTCGCGGACTTTAATAGCTAACTCACATCTCTTCTTAACTCTGTTCGCCAACAAATCATCCGCTCGCGGGTATTCAGGATGTACGTCAGGTAAATGTTAAAAAAAGGCACCTTCAAAATAAAAGAAATGTTGTTGTATTCTCTGCATGATGTTCACTTATTTACGTGTGATTCCTAATATTCCGTTGACCTCACACGGGCCGGTCACAGACAGCCAAAGGGCCGGATGCGGCCCGGGGGCCGTACAATGCCCAGGTCTGCTGTAGATCCTGTCCACTCTGATGAGTCGATTTCATATCTTGAGTGCAAAATCAGTAAACATCGCCAGAGATACCAAGAGCTTTTTCCTAACAACCGTCTTCTCCCTAAACATCATTATTTGGAGCACTACCCTGTTTTGATTTGCCTCTTTGGGCCTCTTGTCCATAAATGGACGATGAGATTTGAGGCGAAACATAGTACCTTCAAACAGATTGCTCGCCATACCAACTGTTTTAGAATCATACCTCTCACACTTGCCAGAAAACATCAGCTCATGATTGCCTCTGACTTGTACTCTCTTGACCATAGGACACCTTTGGTGGTAACCAGTGTGTCATCAGTCCCAATTGATGTTTTGCAAAGTGACATTGCACTTGCTATAAAGCAAAGACTACCAGATGAGGCTGATGTCCATATTACAAAAAGTGTGTCATACAATGTCATGAACTACAACAAAGGAATGATTGTTGTTCATGGGCAATTATTTGGTCTACCCGAGTTTGCTGAAATTCAGCAGATTTGTGTTTTGCAAGGCAAGATACATTTTATTGTGAAAAAGTTCTCCGCTTGGTATAGAGAGCACTTTAGAGCTTTTGAACTTGACATGTCAAATGGGAGGGAGGTGTCCCTGATTGAGCATGGGGAACTACTTGATGACTACCCATTAGCTGCCTATTCAGTGGGAGGCCTGTGTCTGGTTACTCTGAAGAGATACATTCACTTACAGGGTAAACGGGAGTAATGTTTGTAATATGTGTTATGTAATAAAATCTTTGTCATATTTTACTTCACAGAAAATAGACACTGAGGCCAACACTTCCATGGGGCAAACTGTGATGGGAGTGTACGTCATACAGAAGGTGGGTGTGGAGCCTGAAGATGAGCCAGAGGACATTGGTGCCCTGATTGAGGGTGAGGAGGTCCTCAGTGGTTTGGGTAACATTGCGATTGCCTGTGCTCTGCTCTTTGGACTGATAAACTGTCTGAACCTGAGCTACCCACCAGAGCTCAAATGCACTTTCGAAGTCCTGCAGAAGATTCTGCTAAACCTGGATGGGCAGAGGTTGTCGTCCAAGGCACAGTTCCTGAAGAACAAGCTTCTGCTGTGAATGAGCTTGAAGAAGACTGAAAGAAGCTGTTACGTCTTAGTCCTGATTACTAAGGTTAAGTTGGCCTGATATTTATCGTTTAATCTTCTGTTCTGTGTTGTTATTGTTTACCCACCTCTCCTCTCGTTTCAGACTCCTCACTCCCTCCCTTGTGTGTGCTCCACCTTGTTGATTATATGCTCCTCACCGATTGTTTGCCCCTGTTCCTCATCACTTGGTGTATTTAGTCTGTGTGTTCCTGTGTCGCTTTGCCAGTTCGTCTTTATTTCCCCCGTGTCTCAAGGGTTCTAGCGACTTCCATGATTTGTAAGCTTCCAGTGATTCCGACCCCGGTCCGTGTAACCGACTCCGCTTTTGCTTCTTCCCTATCTGTACCTCTGCCTGCTCTACTCTTGTCTACCCGTGTACCGAACCTGGACTGGATCTTCACCGAACCCTGCTACTGCCTGACAATCATCGGAATCGTATAATGTTATTGGACTGCCTTACCTGTGTACCGAACCTGGACTGGATCTTCTTCGACTTCTGCTACTGTCCGACCCTTATTGGAATTGTGTTGTTACTGGACTGCCACTCCGTGTACCATAATCTTCCAGTAAAAGTGATTCCATATCATCTCTGTCTCTGAGTCGAGCATTTGAATCCAACACATCCCAGTACATTACAGAAGCCTTGTATTTGTATGTACCTTTGTGTGTGGGTGGAGCAGACACAGAGCATTGTTTTTGAACCCACATCTACACTGATTTTACTACATGGACAATTGTGAATTGTAAATGTTCAATGGAATAAATACACCAGTAATGTTGAGACTCCTTTAAAATTGAGTATTTGTATTCACAAAGATTTTTTGTAAAGATTATTTATTTTACTGTAGTTTTAACACAACCAATTTATTTAAAAAAATGTTGGCAGTGCACAACACGTGTTTTAATAATTCAGTGTTTAAAATTGTGTTAAAATGCAAATTGTTGTTGTCATGCACCCAATTGTATTATGGGCAAATAATATTTGGTGATTTTCAATGTCTATTTTATTGCATTTTATAAATGGGTTGAATTGTTGCACTTAAAGTTTTCAAACTTGAGAACAGGATCATGGCAGTTTTAAAAGACAAACATTTAATAAAATGTCAAATTGTGTTGCATGATGTCCTTTTGTATGTATGTTAGTGAATATGTGGTAATTTAATTAAAATGAATGCTTACAATAGCAATGAAAACAACACTAATTAAAACAAGATTGACATTAGTATAGCAGACAAAACCTACATGTGTTTATTCAACAAAACTGAATTGTGTTGCACTAAAATGTTTGACCAATGTAAACTAAAATTTAAAGAATTAGACTAGAGTAAGTAGCTACAAACATTTTAATTCAATTAAAGCACATGAGTTGAATGAACATATTCAAATGACATTCCACCCACACATCTATGTGGTGTTCAGGTAACACAATCAAGATAGACTGATATAACTTGATTTGTTTAGATGGAATATAAGTGGTAATATAAAATGGCGTTCATCCAATTAATTCTTTTTTTGAGTGTATGTAAATCATGATGGTTGACAAAGATTAAAATAAAAGAATCATGATGAAAAGATAAGAAAGAAAATTCACATAAAATAAAGGAAATCACAACAAAGGCATGGAGTTTATACAATGTGACAGATTTGATTAGACATAAAAGGAGTCTCATGATCTGTCTATGATGTAAGCATTACTTTTAGTACTTAAAGAGTTTCAAGATTACAAGTACTGAGCTTGATGGTGTGTTAACTCTTATGCTACTTACCTGGCTGATAGGAACTGGATCAGGATTTGTGAGAGAATACTTGGCTCCATTTAACTTCCTTCTTTTCTATTCTCCTGACAAGTGTGAAACATCAACAAAATAACTACTCTGTCACCATGTCTCAGAACAGTGAGTTTAATATCAGTGAAGGAGACCTGATCCCCTCCCCCACCACATATTACCTTGCACAGAAGTACCTTGGAAATGGCTCCTATGGTATGGTCATTCAATGCAGGAATGTGACCACCGGTGAAACTGTTGCTTTAAAAATCATCCAAAGCCTTGAAAACATTGACTGTGCACAAGAAGAGGAGGTCATCCTACAAAACCTGAAGAAGCTCCATTCAGACAGGTTCAACATAGTCAACTTGTACGAGTCCTTCTTCTACAAGGAACATTACTGTCTTGTGTTTGAGCTCCTGGATATGGATCTGCAGAAATTCAGACAGATCAGCCCGGGTCAACACCTTCAGCTGAAGCAGATCCGCCCCATTCTGCAGCAGGTTTGTTTTTTAAACTCAAGCTCTTACATTTACTGCTTTGTAGCGTGAAGGGTAAACTTGGTCTCTAAAAAGTTACTGTTACAGTTGTTGTTGATGAAATGAACTCTGTAGCTCATGATTATTATTATTATGCTTTTCATGATTTCAGCTAGCTACAGCCTTGGACTTTCTGAACAGTGCAGGGATCATTCATGCAGATTTGAAGCCAGATAACATCATGCTGGTGGATCATGTCAGGCAGCCACTCAAAGTTAAGGTCATTGACTTTGGCATATCCTGCGATGATCCTGAGGAAATGATCGGTGAAACCCTCCAGACCTTGTGGTACAGGTAAGTAACTGACAGCACATCTGTATACCTGGGACAGCTGTGTTTACTGTAAATAATTGTCCTCACTGCAGGCATGTCAGGTTTATATCTCAGAAACTGACAGTAACAAGGAATTTAGCAAATTTTAAACCTCAGTAATATGTTTGTGTTTCTTATCCTAAGGTCTCCTGAGATTCTGTATGAAGATCCTTTCAGCGGGAACATCGACGTATGGTCTCTCGGCTGCATTGCTGCTGAGCTGTCAATGGGCACACCGCTGTTCCCAGCCAATGATGAGAATGATTTGGTCAGTATCTGCACTTAAAACACAACAAACACATACAGTTCTGCCGTGATGTTTGTGTAATTTCAAATCCATTCACAGATTTTTACTATTCTACTAATGAGACAAACCAGAGACACTTCATCCATATGTCTCAGTAATAGAAGTGAACCTGATGTACATGATCAACAATGTAAACTTGAAGTTAAATAACTCTGACAATCTTGTGTTTCTTCAACAGATGGGGCAAATTGCATTTGCAATTAAAGATCCACAGCATGAAGGACACCTCCTGCCACACGCGTTCTGGCCAAGATATTGGATGGAAGGCAGATTTATGGTATTAAACTAGTTTACAACCCTTTAGCTGGCTCCACTAGCTCACTAATTAAGGTGTCTTTCCTTCAGTCTGTGTTTCTTTCCCCTGTGCCATCCACTGCCTTTTGAGCAATCTATCTCAATCAAGCAATTCATTTCAGTCAATAGGTTAAACTCTAGTTTGAGATCATCAGCCTGGATGAATTTATAACAGCACAATGTCTTCATAATCCAACCACGAGGACATTTAACATGTTGGTTTTCCTCATCTTGTTAAAGGGGAATCATCCTGTCTGGACAGAAGACGGCAAAGCTGAATATTGTGACCTGCAGTGCTTTATGGACCTAATGAAACAGATGCTGATGATGAGTCAGTATGAAAGAATTACCCCCGGCAGAATTCTCCAGCATCCGTTCATCACGATGAGCCACCTCCAAGGTTCATTCAAAAACAGCCTCTAGTAAGTCTGTGCTTAGATGGTCTGTGTACGTCTGTGCTTTTGGACATGGGTGCAAAATATAAGAGATATAAGGTGATTAAGGTGTTTGGCTCAGCAGTTTAATTTGTCTTCCAGTGTGAAGTCATGTGAGGATCTGATGGACATCTGCCAGGATCAGAGCTCTGAGGATGGAGGACCTGGAGAGCAGGTGATCCTGCAAATGTCCCTGAACAGGGAATCCTCCAGCAGCACTGCCAGCCCAGCCAAGGAGGGCAGCAAAGTGAATGTGAAGTCTGGCAACAGGTGAGTGTTTGAAATATCTTTCTGTTGGATCATTTTATATTGTAGAAGAATAGTTCAACATTTTGGTAAATATTCAGTTTTTTTGCTCAGAGTTCAAAGAGAAGAATGATACAACTCTCATTAACTATGGATCTGGAGCCAAGTGCATTTTAGAATGTGAATTTTTAGAAATGTCCAATATTTGACTTAAGATCAAGAGTTAAATTTATTTTCTTATCCACATCTCAGACCAGAAGTCTCCAAAGCCAAGGTCAGAAGGAGTGAACGACTGGCAGCCGCTGGAAAAGGCACGAGTGGGAACACAGGCCCAAACCAGTGCAAGAGGATGAGAGAGAGGCATGATCCCTCATCCATTTTCAACCCCTCAAGAAAGAAGAGACACATGGGCCCTGCTGGAATGAGAGACTCCCAAGCCAAAGTCAGAAGGAGTGAACGACTGGCAGCCATTCGAAAAGTCGCAAGTGGGCAAACAGGCCCAATCCGGCTCAAGAGGATGAGAAAGGGAGATGACAGAGTTGGACAAAACTGGTTCGTGGCGAGAAGAAGGATAGTACTTGCCCTTTAAAAATCGAAAGTTTAAAAGAGGCTGACTAGAATGCGCAGACCGAACTGGACTTTCAAGATCTTAATTTGTGTTTTGTTTGCTCTTTTTAATTGATGTGTTCTTTTTTAAATGTCCCCTTATTGTGACGACCCTCTCATGCTGCCTGCCTGTGTGTCTTGCTCTGTGCTGGTGGGTGGAGCTTCAACCACTTACCTGCCCACCTGGGTGGGTCTTCCCAGAATGCATAAAGGACTGCTCTTCTGGGAGTGTCTCTCTCTCTCTCTCAGCAGGGCCTGCTGCACCAGCCCGATCCTTGAGCCTTTGTTTCAGCAAAATAAATAACGTTTGATTGAAAGCTCTGTGTGTGGATCTCCCTTTTTGTTGCCAGCCTTGAACCAGGTGGTAACAGCTTGATTGTGAATTAATACATATGAAATAAAGAATTTGTCTGATGTGGGGATTTTCCTCATCAAAAACTGAGGTATTATTGGATGAAACTCCAGCCAACTTAATGTTCAGTGTTTTATTTCAGTTGCTTTCTCCTAAGTGCTCCCTTCTTGTTCCTTCCTTAAACCATAATCGTCACATTTAGTTTGCGATTTCTCTTAGTTGGGTGTATCTTGACATTGGGTCATGTCAAATCACATGATTTCAAGGGGGGGATACCAGAAAGGGGCGGGGCAAGTGGCATAAGATTAATGATAACGATATAAATCTATCCTAAATAAGACAATATTTCTAGTTGTTATCAAATAATGTATATGATTCTTTGTGAAGTTCCATCACCAATGACGAGTTGCACACTTCAATAACACAGCTTAGAACTACAGTCAGGAAACATCTCCGGTGTCGTTTTCGTTATTTGCAGCGCTTTTCTATATTTACGTGCTTTAGGACCGTCTTTTGAAGCCTCAACAAATTACTGAAGTAGTTTTTTTGGCATATGTTTTGTTCATTTGTAGTGCGTTGCGCTCTCTTGGCCACCGTACCATACTATACAATCAGAATGTGATTTTTACTTTTGGAACCAGGCTGTTTGAGCTCTACTCTCTAAAACAGAACCATTCAGACAAGTTGCCTTCCTGTCGAATATGCGCATTACACTTCAATATATCAGTGAGGGCGGGTGGTAAAGTGTTGTTTTATATGTTTGGAGAACTCCCACCCGCAAGCGATGCACACATTGATTAAGCGAGCCCCCCCATATTTAAAATATGATAAACAACATGTTCAACAACTGTCTTCCTGCCTGTCTGCTCGTCTCTCTGCTCGTCTGTCTGTCAGTGCTATAGAGTAACAACCACACAAGATACAGTCACTAAACTTGTGTAGTTGTGATCAAAATGAGGTTCAAGATTTAAGGTGGTTGTGATCTAACCGATGGGTATTGAATACTCTCTTAATAGTGTTGTAAAGATTACAGAGTACTCATGTAATAATGTAGACAGCTTCCAGTTCTGTAACTTTTAAATGCAAGTTATGTGACTGCAGTGACCTCTCCATAGAGAAAGCCCCAGGGCAGTTTAAACCCTCTCTCTCCCTTTGTCTATACCACTCACTGATAGGCTGCGTTCACAAACAAGCAGGCAGACTTTAGGATACACTCTCTAATTCCCCCTGTGTTTAGTCAAATTACAGACTCATCCTCAGTGACTGGCCGATTAATCAATGAAGCTGAATTCTCTAAATTAACACTGATTTCCTTCTTTACCGAGATGGAACAGTCCACCTGCTCACAACAACAATCCCCTGCTAGGTCATGATCAGAGCAGAAGCTGCAGCTGGTTTGTACCGAGCTGGAGTTTATGTTTCCTCCTCCACTCTGCTCTCACTGGAACTAATAAACACTCATCACTGGTTATCAGGACCTGATGATTACATGAAGTAACTTAGTGTTTGTTTGATTCTCTCCAGAGTTTATGAGGCTGCATTTATATATCTTTTAGTTTGATTATATTTTATTTTTCAATCTTAATAACTATCTTTTGGACTTGTTGTCAATACAAAGTTAAATGTATATTTCAGCCTTCTGTCATTTAATTTTCTATTCCCACAACAATATATAGAGAAAATGGGAATTTTCGGGCATTTTGGAAATGGTGATTTATCGCGATTAATCACAGCTACCCTTTCATTAATCTGATTAAAAATTGTAATTGTTTTAAAGTCCTAATATTTATACAAAAAACATTCACTTAAACAGAAAGAATACTCGGCTTTAACAAAACATAATAATGATAATAATTAATCTGAGACTCTAGAGATGAAACAAATCATGGGAGAAATATTCACTGGTTAAACAAGTTCTCCTGCTCTCTTTCTCTGGGCTGTGGCACAATGTCTCCCTCATTCTCTCCTTGCTGTTTCCCCATCTCCTCATCCGACCCATAACTTCCCAGCGGCTTTCCATGTACAAAAAACAAGTGGTAAGAAGGTCCAATTTACTATCGCAACATTCAGTGTGCTGAATGGCTTCCGGTCAGTCGCATTAACATCACACATCTCAAAGACTATGGAACGACTGCTTCTTCACATCCTCAGACCCCAGTTTCGCCATGCACTCGACCCGCTGCAGTTTGCCTACCAGGAGAAGGTGGGCGTGGAAGATGCCATCATCTACCTTATGCACAGGGCACACTCTTATCTGGACAAGGGGAAATGTGCTGTGAGAATCATGTTTTTTGATTTCTCCAGTGCCTTTAACACCATCCAGCCCCTTCGACTGAGTGACAAGCTCTTGCAGATGGTTGTGAACGTCCACCTGGTATCCTGGATCACTGACTACCTGACAGTGAGACTAAAGTTCGTCAGGCTGAAGGACTGCGTCTCTGAGACTGTGTTGTGCAGCACCGGCGCTCTCACGAGTCCTGTTCACCCTGTACACATCTGACTTCAACTACAACTCGGAGTCATGCCACATCCAGAAGTTCTCTGATGACTCTGCTATTGTGGGATGTATCAGAGATGGCCAGGAGGGGGAGTACAGAAGCCAGGTGGATAACTTTGTGCAGTGGTGTACACATAACAACCTGCAGCTGAACACCACTAAGACCAAGGAGATGGTGGTGGACTTTAGGAGGTCTCAGCCTCCTCTGCTCCAGTCTCCATCGAGGGGGTCAGTGTGGAGGTGGTCAACATCTTCAAATATTTAGGAGTCCATTTGGACAATAAACTGGACTGGTCAGCAAATGTGGATGCAATCTACAAAAAGGGTCAGAGCCGGCTCTACTTCCTGAGGAGGTTGAGGTCGTTTAACATCTGCAACAAATTCCTGCACATGTTCTACCAGTCTGTTGTTGCCAGCGTCCTTTTCTATGCTGTTGTTTGCTGGGGAGGCAGCATAAAGAAGAGGAATGCGGGGCGACTGGATAGGCTGGTGAGGAAGGCGGGAGCTGTTGTTGGCTCTGAACTGGACTGCCTCACAACAGTGGCAGAGAGTACAACCCTGAGTAGGTTGCGGTCTATCTTGGACAATGAGCACCACCCACTTCACAAAACTCTCATAGGTCAGAGGAGCGTTTTCAGTGGCAGACTCCTGTCACTGTCATGCTCATCTGAAAGGCTGAGGAGGTCCTTTGTCTCCAGGGCCATTCAGCTTCATAACGCCACACAGAGGGAGAGTGGGGGGGAGAGATCTTCCCGGCATGATTCGACCATATTCGTGGCACCTATTGCACTTCTGTCCGTTCTGGGAGAGGGATCCCTCACATGTGGCTCTCTCTGAGGTTTCTATGTATTTTTACCCTGTTAAAGGTTTTTTTTCATAGTTTTTCCTTACTCTTGCTGAGGGTTAAGGACAGAGGGTGTCACGCCCTGTTAAAGCCCTGTTAATGCCCTGTTAAAGCCCTATGAGACGAATTGTAACTTGTGAATATGGGCTATACAAGTAAAATTTGATTAATTGATTGATTGATTTATATTCCTATATATTTATATATATATTTTTTTCTGCTGTTTTTATAATATATATACAGTTAAGATTTTTTTGTACTTTCCACTCCAGCAGCACAAGAACACTTTCCTACTGGACACTGACACAATCACATCATTGCATTTCATTCCTGTATCTACAAATATGCTCTCCGTATGTGATATATGTGATTTATGTATGTATGTCAGGGATGGGTTAAGTGTACAAGCTACTGGATGATCTGAATTTCCCACGGGATTAATAAAGTATCCATCTATCTATCTATCTATCTATCTAATCTATTCTTTTATTAACCATTATTATCTACTTTTGCAGCTTATTAATAATAGAACCACCTTAAATTATGATAGAATACGGTAAAAAACGTATATATTGCAATATTATGTTTTATTATTGTTGTCTAAACATTTTGATGCATTGTGAACAACAGGTACACGTCTTGTTTTTCATTGCAGGCAGTAATGGAAGTCTCAAATGACACAAAAAACTAAATCTAATATCCAAACAGAAAACAAAGTCCAACCCACCATGCAGAGGCCAGTGAGTCATCATTTAAGTATCTGATGTCAGGTGCTTTAAATCATGTAAGAGAAAGAAAAGCCGCTCATGTCCTATAAAAGGGAGTGTGCAGAACCACAAACTGAAAGGAAAGGATTGAAGGGGAAACATTTAAATTAGTATAAAGGATCAAGTTAATTTTTTCTTTTGGGTAAGTACTCCTCATGCTATTATAAGGTTAGGTGTTGTTTCAGTGTAGTGTAATGATTTATATGTTGAAACAAACCCATAAATAATGCCTTGTTTATGATGATGAAATATGTCTGTTTACCAACTTCCTCTTAAAGTAACCTTTCTGTCCATGTTCCTAAAACAGAAGCCACACGACAGTCAAAGAAAATCAAAACAGTGGGAGAACAGACAATTTTGAATATAATTACACAACATTTATTTTAAGATATTATGATGACAAATAAGCTGCCAGACCATAGGGTTACGATCGTTTTAATTAGCTTGGTTTGATTTGGTTTGACCTGGGTCCCTGCCAGCGAGTGAGTGGGTGTCTGAACAAAGAAAAGGTCAGGACTTTGTTCAGGTCACATTGTTGACTTCAGACTGAACGTGAAACTGAAAGTCAGGTGTTGCCTATAAAATCATCTTCTCCTCCTTGTTCCAGAGTCACTCTGTCCAGAGCCACAGAAGCAAAGGTAAGGACTTCAAACTGTCTGTTACTACTATTGAGCTGAATGGAATATCTTTTATCTTAGGTCATTAATTTTTTGTCATGGATTTTTGTGAAGCCCTTTGTAACCTTGTTTATAGAAGTGCTATACAAATAAAGTTATGATTAAAGTTTTATTATTACTATTACTCTGACTATCAAGCTAAAACTAATTTCTTTACAGTATCAAGTGAATAAACAGCAAAACCCCACGGGGTCATTTTTATCACGTAACCAGTATATGCTGCTGGTAATAAGTAGTTCAAATGGAATTTGACAAGAGGAACTCTTAGTGAAAACATCACTAGGACTATTTTATAATCAGTTTCTGCCAATAGATCCCTTTCACCATCATCTTAAACTCTGGACCTTTAAGTTACAATCTGAATGCATCTTCCTCCTCTGGGTGAATTCCTGCATTAACATCTAGTCTGAATGTCCTACTTTACAGCAATGGGATCAAGTGAGTCTAAAGCTCCTCCCAAATGTTCTGAGGAGCCCCGAACGGTGTCACCTCCTCCACCACTCTTAGAGCAGCCATGGAGGGAGGTGTCAGAGTGAGTATGATCCAACATTCAGTCAGTGTGATTCCATTGTGTCCTCAGTGTTTGTGCTTCTGCTGCTCAACACATGGTCTGAAAACAACAAATTTTTTTTGTTCGTGTGACAGAAAATAGATCACTATTGCAATGTTGTGCAATCATTAATAAAACTAATACAGCACTTTATTCAGATTGTTTACAATGTTCTGTAATTTACAGGAAGTACAAGGAAAATCTTGAGTTTGTGAAATCTTACCAGCCTGAAAACGAGCAGGTCAAACAACTCAGGATTCTGCTTTATGGACAAATTGGTGCTGGAAAGTCGAGCTTCATCAACTCTGTCGACAGCGTTTTAAAAGGCAGACCTGCTGGTCGAGCTCAGACAGATGCAATCTCTGGGAAAAGCTTCACCAGACAGGTATGAACAACAAGAAAGGATAAAACTCCATTGAGGGTAACAAACCACAGGAATTCATTTTCAATAGTAGTTCACTGATTTAAATACAGAGAAACTTCTACTAATATTAACATGTCAAAACAGCAGCTTTCTATCAAATGTTTTGTTAAATTGTTGTCTGTATATTTAATAGCAACAAATTCTAGTCAGCACAAGCTAAATGAAATGAAACATCAAATCTTTCTAAATCTGTCTGTTGATCATCTGAGTACTTATTGTTAACCTCTTATAGCTTTGTAACCATTTAAATTTCAGGTTAATGTGTGAACTAGAGTCCCAGAGTTTTAATCTGTGGATGTTCATACAAATCACCTTTCTCCAGCCTCCCCACACATTCCTGATCGGCCCACAGACAACTGCTGATATTTACTTTGATTCATTGATGTAAATTATTGCACCTTCTGCCTTACAGTACAAGACCTTCAAATTTCGCAAAGGTCCAGGGGTCACTTACTCTTTTGTTTTCAATGACATCATGGGCCTTGAGCAAGGATCTGACACTGGAGTCTGTGAAGGAGACCTCAAACTGGCCCTGAGAGGACACGTGTCAGAAGGATACAAGGTACAACACTGTGAATTTTGACATTAATTAAAGTCTAATTTTAACCAAAAATACAATATTTATTTTATATTTATCATAGTTAGCGAAATTATTATTGAAATTTGACAAACGTGATGAGTACATTTCCTGTCTCATAAAACAATGAGAATTGTTTTTTCATTTCTTTTTCAAATATCAAACTTTTATATAGGTAAATTGCTGAGTTTGGGGTACATGGCCGCCACATGTACATCAGTTAAATAATGTGAACAACTTCAGGAATGTGTGTCACATTAACAATATGAGCGTGCAGGTGTAAATGTGCACGAGACAAACAAATGAGGTGAAACACAGAAAAACTTTTAAGTAACACTTAATAGTGTCTGATTGTATTTGATTGATTTCTAGTTTGACCCTGACCAAGAACTAAAGGAGGGTGATTATGGCTACAACTCCGATCCCACTTTGGAAGACAAAGTTCACGTTCTGGTGGGTGTTGTTGCTGCGGACGCAATGTCTATGTTAAGTGCTGAGATGGTGAAGAAGATAAGAGATGTCAGACTGGCAGCCAGTGCACTGAGTGAGTGCAAAACTATTGTTTCTCTGCTTGGACTAACAGTGTCACATTGGATTGTATGAGTCAGAATACCAGGACACAAATGTTTGAAATACTGATCAGGTTTCTTTATCGACAGATATTCCCCAAATGGTTATTATCACCAAAGTTGATAACGCCTGTCCCGAGGTTAAAAAGGAGACATGCGATATCTATAGGAGCAAGTACCTGAAGGAAAAGGTACATTTTTGAGTTTTTGTACAATGTCATTTTTCTGCATATATGTCATGTTTGTTCATCGCTGTAAGATTACTGATCCACATAAATGTTGTTATTTTGACTTAGGTTGAACAATTCCACCAGCAGGTGGGCATTCCAGAGAACTGCATCTTTCTTCTGAAGAACTACAGTCATGAAACTGAGTCAAATGACCAAGTGAACGCTGCGATAGTGTGCGCACTCAAACAGATGCTTCACTACGGAGACGACTACCTCAACGACCTGGAAACATGAATACCCCTGAGGCAAATACACAGTAGGCCATTTGTCGGGGAATGAGGAAATATTCATCCAATTTTTACTGTCTTTGTGAAGCAAGCAAGCTTGAATCATGAAATATGGAATAAAAATGCACAAAAATTAAGTCCTAAACTCTTTATATAATTTCTGTCATTGAGACTTTGCACAATAGCAGGACAATGCTCTGTCATTACTTCGTTAGCTTGGTGTGATGTCATCACGTGATCTGGTCAACAACTCAGCTGTTGTGATGGTGCCTTCACGTGCCGCCCGGAAGAAGTGATTCAAAAGCTCATGATCTTATTGTTGAATCACAGTATTTAATACATCACCTGCTCTAACAAATTAATTCTACATTCCTTGCTTGGTCTGTACTTCATTTTGTTTATCTTCAAAAAACACATAAAAATCTGACAAACAAATGATTTTGCTTTAAGAAACGAACAGACAAATATTATATATTATGTATAATATATAATATTTATATTTATAAAGCAATCCTGCGCTTTACCTCTCTGGGTTCTCTTTGTATTCTTTTTCAGTTGGACCAATATTGTGATGATTCATTAAATGTTCCCAATCTGAATCACACAGTATTAAACACTATATGGCCCAGCTGGAAGTCTAAGTAGAGTCCTCACAAAGTAAAGCTGAAAAACAGAGCGCTCATCACGATACAGACGACAATCCCCTGTTAAATTACAGTGGTTGTGCAGCCTCTGCTGGTCTTGTTGAGTCAGTGCAGTGAGGAATACCAATGGAAATTATCTCAACCAAACGAAATGATCCAAACAGTAAAACATAAAGCAAAAGCATGTGTTTAAATACGAGAACAAAACAAATACATAAACACAACAGAACATCTAATGTGTGCGTAGTGTGTAATGAGTTGGATCATACACAGCAGTTCAGAAGATGGTCTTGAAAAGGGACGCCGTATAATTTTTTTTTGTTAATTTCAATTGTTAATTAATTGTTTGTCTTTTAAACAAAGGACTTAAAACTCTTGTAAGCTAGCTTTCGCACTTATTGCAGCATTGCAGATTTACACTGTTGTTATTTTATATTGTTTTCATATCATTTGCTTTGGAAAAAAGAAAAGTTAAAATTTTTCTTTTCTGGTGCTAGTTTTATTTTAAGAGGATAATTTGCAAGGCAACAAAGTGAAATCAAAACTGTCTTTGTGAGGTTTCAGCGCAATTTCACAGAGTTTTGTTTTTGTCAAGGCTAACTGGTTTTAAATGAGACATTATGACGTGGAAAATAAAAGGTCAAGCATTGAAAGAATTGGGACTCCTGGTTTCAGTCCAACAATGTTACATGCAGAAACTACTTGAGGTGATGTTGAAGTAATACAAAATGATTAATAACAACTTTGCAATAATTAACTTTTTGATTTGGTTTGGTTATATTTCAGTTAACTGTCATAACCATGAAACTCACGATTTGGATCTTCCTGTGTCCACCACCAGGCAGTGCTATATCCTTGGTGCAGGCAGAGACTGTACATAGGTTTTTCAGGTTGTGGAAAAAGAAAATGAAAGTGTTAGTTCCCAGTGTATACAAGGAAACATGTTACTTTCTATTCTTAGCTCATGCTTTAAGCGATGAGACCTCGATCTTTCTTGACAAAGTGTTTCCTATTAAAGCAATTTCTCCTGTTATTGTTTGAAGAGTCTCTCCCTCATGAGGCTTATGAGGACTTACATCTGACTCTTACTACAACTGTGACTGTCAAGCTGAAGCTGATTTCTCACTTTGATATTTGATTTACTATTTGTTTAAATTCTCAAAAGTGTGTGTACAAATGTATCCTTACATGATTGGTTACAATTAGGTTAATCTGCTTTGTTCACCTCTAAATGCCCTTGGTCCATTTTGTACACCTTAACCCCCCACACATCCACACACACACACACACACACACACACACACACACACACACACACACAACCACACACACACACACACACACACCCACACACACACACACCCACACACACACACACGACTGTCAATTGACGTTTAGAGGGGCAGGTGCTCAAATTTAAAAAAGGAGCCACATGGAAAAAGGCTCCTCTGCCAACTAAGCTACAAGTTGTTGCTGCTGGAGTCCATAATACATTAATCATTGTTGCTGTCAAACAATTTTACTGCATTTTGAACAATTGGTACATTTCTTGTCTTTCATTACAGGCAGTAAAATGAAAAATGAAACATAAGCCTAGACACTAATACTAGTATGTAGTCCCACCCACCATGCAGAGGCCAGTGAGCCAGTATTAAAGTATCTGAATTCACGTGCTTTCAGATAAACCATGAGAGAGAATGAAAGTGAAAGTTGCTCATGTCCTATAAAAGGGAGTGTGCAGAGCCACAAACTCAAAGGAAGGAGTGAAGGGGAGACATTTATGTTCCTATAAAGGATCAATATATTTTCTTATATCAGGTAAGTTCTACTCATGCTATTGTAACCTTAAGTGTAAGTGTTATTTCAGTGTAGTGCAATGATTAATATGTTGAAACGAACCCATGAATAATAATATGTTTATGATGATGACATATGTTCTGTCTATTTATCAACCTCCTCTTTAAGTAACCTTTCTGTCCATGGTCCTAAAACAGAAGGCATGCTAAAGTCAGAGAAAAACAAAACAGTGGCAGAACAGACAATTTTCAATAGAATTACACAACATTTATTTGAAGAAATTATAATGACAAATGAGGTGCCAGATCCAAGCTAGAAATTATTGATTAAGAGTTATGATTATGAGTTTCAGATGCTCGATAGGGTTACTGTTACTACTATTGAACTGAATGGAATACCTTTTATTTGAGTTCATTGATATTTTGACATGCATTTTTGTGAAGCCCTTTGTAACCATGTTTATAGAAGTGCTGTACAAATAAAGTTATGATTCAAGTTATTATTATTACTATTACTGTGACTGTCAAGCTAAAGCTAATTTCTTTACTTCATCAAGTCAATAAAAATGAAAACCCCATGGGGTCATTTTTCCCACGTAACAAAATGCAGTACATACTGCTGTTAATAAGTTGGTCAATAGGAATTTGACAAAGGAATTCTTATTTATATAAAAAAAAAAAATTGTTGTTGTTGTATTGGCAATTATGCTTAAAGGTTCAGGGTGTAGAAAGTAGTGACATCTAGAAGTGAACTTGCATGTTGCAGCTGAACACCTATTACCTCCCCTTTCAACATGATAGAAAACCTGTGGCAGCCTTCAGTTACCACAGGTTCAAACTCATAAGGTGTTAAGTCTGTCCAGTCTGGGCTGCTGTAAAAAACATGGTGGCCTCAGTAGAGATGTTCCTTATGTAAATTTAAAGTACTTAAATATAAAATAACCATTCAAGGGTAAAGAAGGAATAATTTGTAAAATTTTAATAAAAGCACACTAGTGAAAACATCACTAGGATTATTTTATAATCACTTCCTTCCAATAGATCTCTTCAACCTACATCTTACACACTGGACCTTTAAGTTACAATCTGAATGCATCTTCCTCCATAGGGGTGAATTTCCTGCATTAACAAAATGTCCTTCCTTGAAGCAATAAGATCAGGTAAGTCCTGTTACATTTCCAGTTTCAATAAACAAATGAACAATAACAAAAAACTTTCTTAATAATCATAGTTTGGTCCTTTTTCACCTTTTTCAGCACTCTTTTTGGTGCCAAAGAGGGACGTGCCACCTCCTCCAGTGTCACAACCTCCTCCACCACTCTTAGAGGAGCCATGGAGGGAGGTGTCAGAGTGAGTATGATCTAACATTCAGTCAGTGTGTTTCCATTGTGTCCTCAGTATTTGTGCTTCTGCTGCTCAACACATGACTTAAACATCTCATTGTTGTGTGTGTTACAAAAAAAAGATCACAATTGCAATATTGTGCAATTATTAATAAAAGTAATACAGCACTTTATTCTGATTGTTTAAGATTTTCTGTAATTTACAGGAATTACAAGGAAAATCTTGACTTTGTGAAATCTTACCAACCTGAAAACGAACAAGTCAAACATCTCAGGATTCTGCTTCATGGACCAGTTGGTGCTGGAAAGTCGAGCTTCATCAACTCTGTCGACACTGTTTTAAGAGGCAGATCTGCTGGTCGAGCTCAGACAGATGCAATCTCTGGGACCAGCTACACCAAAAAGGTATGAACAACAGGAAAGGATAAAACTCCATTGAGGGTAACAAACCACAGGAATTCATTTTCAATAGTAGTTCACTGATGAAAATACAGAGAAACTTCTACTAATATTAACATGTCAAAACAAATGTTGTCTTTATGTTTCATAGCAATAAATTCTAGTCATCACAAAATAAATTAAATTAAACATTAAATCTTTTAAATCTGTCTGTTGATCATCTGAGTACTTATTGTTAACCTCTTATAGCTTTGCACCCATTTCAATTTCAGGTTAATGTGTGAACTAGAGGCCCAGAGTTTTAATCTGTGGATATTCATACAAATCACCTTTCTCCAGCCTCCCCACACATTCCCGATCGGCCCACAGACAACTGCTGATATTTACTTTGATTCATTGATGTAAATAATTGCACCTTCTGCCTTACAGTACAAGACCTTCAAATTTCCAAAAAGTCCAGGGGTCAAATACTCGTTTGTGTTCAATGACATCATGGGTCTTGAGCAAGGATCTGACACTGGAATCAATGTGAATGACCTCAAACAGGCCCTGAGAGGACACGTGAAAGAAGGTTACAAGGTACAACACTGTGAACTTTGATATTAATTAAAGTCTAATTTTAACTATTAAAAACATTATTTGCTTTATATTCATCTTAGTTATCAAAATGATCACTGAAATTTGACAATGTGATTTTCACATTTCCTGTCTCATAAAACAAAGAAAATTGTTCTTACAATTCTTTTTCAAATATTAAAATTTGGGGCACATGGCAGCCACCTGTACATCAATTAAATATTATGAACAATGTCAGGAATGTGTGTCACATTAACAATATTAGCGTATAGGTGTGTGAGTGCACAAGACAAACAAATGAGGTCAACCACAGAAAAACTTTTAGCAACATTAAATATTATCTGATTATATTTGATTGATTTATAGTTCGACCCTGACCAAGAACTGACGGAGGAGGATAATGGCTACAACTCCCATCCCACTTTGGAAGACAAAGTGCACGTTCTGGTGTGTGTGGTTCCTGCGAACATAGTGTCTAGGTTAAGTGATGAGATGGTGAAGAAGATTAGAGAGGTCAGATTGGCAGCCAGTAAACTGGGTGAGTGAACAACAACTGTTTCTCTGCGTGGACTAATAGTGTCACATTGGATTGTATGAGTCAAAATACCAGGACACAAATGTTTGAAATACTGATCTGGTTTCTTTATCAACAGGAATTCCCCAAATGGCTATTATCACCAGAGTGGATGAAGCCTGTCCCGAGGTTAAAAAGGACACAAGCAATATCTATAAGAGCAAGTACCTGAAGGAAAAGGTACATTTGGGATTTATTGGACCACATAATTTTTCAGCATAAATGTCATGTTTGTTCATTGCTGTACGATTACTGATCAACATAAATGTTGTTACTTTGACTTAGGTTGAACAATTCCACCAGCTGCTGGGCCTTCCAATGAACTGCATCTTCCTTGTGCAGAACTACAGTCATGAAACTGATTCAAATGACAAAGTGAACGCTGCGATAGTGTGCGCACTGAAACAGATGCTTCACTATGGAGACGACTACCTCAATGACCTGGAAACATGAATACCCCTGAGGCAACAACACAGTAGGCCATTTGTCGGGGAATGAGGAAATATTCAGACAATGTTTACTGTCTTTGGCAAGCAGGCAAGCTTGAAGCATGAAAAATGGAATAAAAATTCATAAAAAATAGGTCCTAGAGTCTTTACATCATTTCTCTCATTGAGACTTTGCAAAATAGCAGGACAATGCTCTGTCATTACGGCGTTACCTTGGTGTGACGTCATCACTTGATCTGGTCAACAACTCAGCTATTGTGACGGTGCCTTCATGTGCCGCCGGGAAGAAGTGATACAAAAGCTCTCGTCTTTATTGTTGACTCCCAGTATTTAACACATCACCTTCTCCAACAAATAAATTCTACATTCCTTGCTTGGTCTGTACTTCATTTTGTTTATCTTAAAAAAACACATAAAAATCTGACAAACAAATGATTTTGCTTTAAGAGACGAACAGACAAATATTATTTATAATATAATCATCTCAATCCTGCGTTTTACCTCTATGAGGACTCTTTGTATTCTTTTTCAGTTTGACCAGTAGTTTGTGATCTACTGTTATTTGATGATTTTGCAATACACTTTGATTAATAATATTGTTATTGTTGGCTTTGTATCACGTATCATTGAGTTCCCTGTGGTGGGAAGTAATGAAGTACAAATATAAAGAATATACTCTGTGCAAAAAAATGTAAATCTTTGCTGAGAAGACGCAGCTTTACAGATATCCCTTTCTCTACTTAGTTTTCAATCAGTGTGTCAATCATGCTCTAATACTTTTTCTGTACTGAAAGTTTACATCCCTTAGAAATGTTGATGGTTCTGAAAAGACGACATGTGGTGACCTTCAGTTGTCACAAAAACTCAAAATGTGTTTACTTTAAAATGCACTGTGATTGTGAGTGTCAGTTTGTGTACAACATATACCGTCAGTACCTTTTCCTATATGTATTTGTTCTGGCAACAATACATTAGATTGATCTAATGAAATTAATATATAGTCAATAAAACCATTGTTGAACATTCAGATACAGCAGAGCTAACCCTGCTGCTGTCAACAGTGTTACTGCTGCACATTTTCAACCTATTGTGTCAACAATGTGTTGTGATGTTTGACGTTGCTGAGAGGTTTCGCAAATTAAGAATTTCATTGAATTGTGAGGCAGAATGTGTTTCCTGTACGTGTCATAAAATATAAATTGAATCGAATTGAATACATTCATACTTGGCGATGGAGGAGGGAAACCCACCACAGGTCTCAGCTCCACCATACCCCGGACCACCCATGAACTACGGGGGTATGGTACATCTGCAAGAAATGCACCCTCATCCGGGATTCTCACCGGGTGCACCTCCACCTGTGTTTTATCAAGGAGGTCTGTGTCTGAGGTTGATGCTTAAGATGATGTTGTTACTTTTCCTTCTTCATTTCACAGCTTTGAAAAAAGCTCAACTGTTTGTATAGTGTGTAGGCAGCTTATAAACACTACTATACTGCTTTATACATTATTATGTATAGCGAATTATATGTGAGTTGATGTATGAAATTTCTATTATGTTTTGATCAGAGATTAATCTAAATATCTGTTTTAAACCTTTCATGGTCTTTCTGCTCCGGTCCCAACAACCTCAGATGAGGAGATGCGTGGGTATGTAAAACACAGTATAGATGTCTGTCCATTTCCCAGCACATGTGAATGCACATTCATCTCTTTATATACAGACAGTGTTCATGGACAAGTCTGAACTCACATCTGTGACAAGACAGACCAGTGAGGTGAAGTCAGTGGGTGAAATCCTCGGCTTCCGACCAAACTGATCAGAAGATTAGTCCAATGTTAACTCAACATCAAACCATTGTTGAGTGTTCTGTATGTGCAAAGTTCAATCAGGAGAAACTTGCTTTCCAATTTACCAATATTTATTTTTACAAAACGCACAGAAGAATGTGTACGTTTTATAGTCTTTGGCATTTTAGACCCCTGTGAGATGTCATCAGGATTAGAAGGGGGTGGAGCAGAGCATCGAACAGGAATACCTCCCGGGCTCTAGACACTGGTGGTGGTTTATCAGTCAAACCTATGTTTGCAAGGCACATCTTATGCTCCTTTGTTCTATTGGACTTGCTGAGTGTGACATCCTCTGCCCTCAAACCTCACAAGGGTAAGGAAAGACTACAAAAAACCTTGACAGGGAAAAATGTAGAAACCTTAGGAAGAGCCGCATGTGAGGGATCCCTCTTCCAGGATGGACAGAAGTGCAATGGATGCCAAGAGTAGTATGTATATTGTCAGGCAGTCTGCGATCCGCTGCCACCATGATCGGGGGCCGTTATAATCCTCGATCCGTTGACATAATCCATGATCAGTTGAGGTCGAGATCTGGATGAGTTGATGAATATCCTCAGACTGGAGGAGAATGGGGTGGAGGAGGGGTTTTGTGAGTCGCTGAATGATGGCTGATTGAGGAAGAGAGGACAAGGGATTTTTAAAGTTTGATAGCTGCTGAATGACTGGCTGACAGAGACCGCGCCCGACCTGATTGGATATTTAGGTACACCCACAATCAGCTGATCACTATGCAGGTAAGGTCCTCAATTGGGCGCTCCCGGTATTAGGAACGCCCACGATCAGCTGATCGTCTGCCAGTTAAGTCTTCCTTAATGAACTTACGCTGAGCTTCATTTCAATCAGGAGAGACTTGATTTCCAATATTTATTTTTTACAAACGGACAGAAGAATGTGTATGTTTTACAGTCTTTGGCATTTTAGACCTCTGTGAGATGTCATCAGGATTAGAAGGGGGTGGAGCAGAGCATCGAACAGGAATACCCCCAAAAGAATAAGATAAAGGAGATCAGGAGAAGTGAGATAATGATGAGTCTTACCTTGTGTTGTAGCATTCTAAACAAATAAATAATAAAGTGCGACCCGAAAATGTATATTGGTAAAGCAACCGCGACAAATTAGGTTGCTTGATACCAAATCAAGATTGCTGGACCAAGTTCAATGTCATGATGTGTGAAGGATCTAAACGTAGAACTTAATAAAAGGTCAGCAACGACCAAACTTAAACAAAAATTGAGTCGCAGACAATCAGAAATTAAAATGAGTATAGCAACCGCAAAAGAAATTAAATTGCATGGCAAACTTGAATAAAGGTCGCCTGACCAAGTTAAGCCATGCTGAGTGCAGGGTCCGCTGGACTGAAAGTAAATAAAATGCACGCATACGTCTCCAGCACGAATGGGGTCCTTCAGACCAAGCAGGGTCAGCAAAACCGCGTAGCAATGAGCAAAGAGATTGCCCATGTGTGTTTCATGAATAGTCTGTATAGCTAGCATAACTCACACAGAGTGAGCAGAACATATAAACCACCACCAGTTATATGCGTGACTTACAGATATCAGGGTTTTAAAGCTGATTCAGAAGGAGTGCGTTTGTATGAGGTAGGATATAGGAAGTGAAGGTAGAAAACATAATCTTCCCAAATGTTGTAGAGGAACAAAGGAATATCTTGATTGGCTGAAGAAGTAGCACTCCTATCCTAAATGCATGAGCGGAATAGAGTGCGGGCAATAGTTTGCTTTATTTAGACTCTTTCAGGTTGGTGATAGAACCACGTTTTGCTTTTGATAGAGTAAGTTCCCAGGATGAGGTATACAGGACAAATGCTAGTAGAAGGTCTGTTTTGTAGAAGCCAGTTGCAACTTGGGAAGGAGGGGGCCAGCACTTGCGACCCCTATCCCTGAAAATCCCCCAAAAATCACAGATGGAGTGCATTTGGGAATGACTGCAGATAGTCAGAGGGATGCACTGCTACTATTTTTTTGTTTTGTTTTTTGTTATATTACTATTATTATTTTTTTTTTTTTGAAGAAGGGACGTCACTAAGTAGTTGTGCAGATGGGGCAAGACGCAGGTGGGATTGGCACCTCCTTCAAGCGATCATATATATATATATATATATATATATTATTCTATTAATCAATTCATTTTATTTATTTAGTTTTTTCTATTTTTTATTATTTTTTTATTTTTACATATTTTTTTTTCATGAGATTCCGTGTCCCATGGATGAATTTTTGAATGGGCTCTGTCAGGCCTGGACTAGAATGAGGAGCCAGATGCAGAGGATTTCACGTACAGCACACTTTATTGCGTTCAGATCCTCTATGATGAGTGACAACCAGTGTTGTGCATGAACTAACGCAAAAGAACGCGTTCATTGAACACGTTCACTTTTGTGAGAACGGTGAACTGAACGCAACTCAATGACAAATAATGAATTTGAACGGTGAACACGTTCATATTTCAGCGTCCGCGCTTATAGACGACAGGAAACTTCACTCTTTATGTGTAACTTTATTAAAGTCCAGCGAACACGACACACTTCTTGTTGTAAATCCGACACTCCTATCATCCACCACTGTGTTCTTCACTCCCCTTCCTCATTCACCCTTGACATGCCAACTCATCAGCCAATGAGAGCCTGTCTTGCCAGGTAACTCTCCAGCCATTGGTCTAGAACTGTCACTTTCCCCACCCCGACTGGTTCACTGACCCTCTGGAAATCCCAATAATTATTGACATGGTGTAGTTAGCTGAACATAAGTCATAACAAACACATAGCAGTCAAACAGAACATAAACATAACTACCAGTCCGATACAATATTATCTGAGGTCTAGCTAAAACGTTACGGAATGTTTTCCATCTCCAGAGGAGAGACGCTGTCGACTTCGCACTACGTTACCCATGATTCATCGCACACACACATGCAGACCAAACAAGCAACGTATTCCAAGTGTTTTCTTCTCTGGCCAGTGTCTCGGCTCCGAGCCGTAGTCTGGAGCTCGGCTCACGGGTTATCTTGGCTCGCTGTCTGGCCGGTAACCAGCCGTCCGGACCGCTCCGTGAAGAAGGAGGAGGAGATGTTTCTTTACTTGAAATGCGGCCACTTTATTTCTCGGATATACAGCAGGAGCAACACTCGCATCACCTCTAGGTGGTCCGTCACTTCTCCTTATAAACACACTTTTAACGTCTCTTCCCACAATACCCTGGTGCACTACGTCACACACTACAACCTTTCCTTAAAGGAACAACAGCTCTGGCCGCTTACGAAAATGGCTCACTTTCCACCTAAAACTATGAAGTGAACTGAACTATGAACTAGTTCAGAATTTAAATGGTGAACCATGAACGTGAACTATTCATATTTACTTGTGTGAACTGAACTTTGAACTAGTTCATGAGGGCTGTGAACTTGCACAACACTGGTGACAACTTACTTGGCTATGAAACACTTACTAAATATTTCTAGGACCTGGCAAAAAATAAACCGGGGAAGAAACCTCCCTGAAAGATTCAAAATAAGCACTAGGAAAAGAACAAGGTTTATAAACATAAATCACTCCCGAAGGATGATAAACAAAAGGCTCGAGTAATAAAACAAAGCACTCCAGAGGGAGGAAAAACCAAGCGATGAAAAAAGGACAAAAGAAAAGGCTCACCTAAACAGGAGGCTCATCAAACTAGCTAGAACTCACTAAACATAAATCGCTCCAAAAGGGAGGAAGAAGAACAGATTACCAAAGAACACAAAACGAAGCTAAACTAGAAAAACTTTAACAAACAAAAAATCACTCACAAAGATGATACAGAAAACAACTTACGTGGTGTAGCAAAGATCAAGGCAAAACACGACTATGGCTGTGGACAGGGGCTTAGGTGCACGAACAAGAACAAATCACTTCGGCACAAGACAAAGGGGAGACGCAGACTATAAGCACATGAGGGTGAAGGGAACAGGTGGAAACAATCCGGAATCAGTGACACATGAGGAAGGGCAAGTGACCTGAAACGAGAGGAGAGTTAGGATTGCCTGACTCTGGGGAACTATCGGGGGGATCATCAAACAGATGAAACTGCAGGACCTCTCAGGAACAGCGTCTGACAATTGGCACTTGCAACTTGGTCCAATCACAGCGTGCCTACTATCTCGCCACTGGAGACCATTTGTATATGACGCGTACGTGAACGCGTCCATATATATATTTATTTTATTATTTTATGAAACAATGATGTATTTAATTTTAGTATTATTATTATTTATCTATATATATTTTTTTTATTTTTTAAAATCATTGTAGCAGACCATCAAGGGAAATACCAGGAACAACAGAAATGTGTTGTGTGTGTTGTTGGGTTTCTCTGGTCACAGCTGCTCGGGATCATAGCAGAAGCAACACTTGGTTAATACCGAGCTGGAGTTTCTGTCTCCTCCTCCACTCTGCTCTAACTTGAACTAATAAATACTCATCACTAGTTATCAGGACTTGATCAGAACGTGAAAAAACTCATGTTATTTGAACTCGTTCCAGAGTGTAAGCAGAGAGTCAGCATTTGAACGTTATGAAATTGACTCGACAATTTGTAATCAATACAACACAGTCACAGTGTAAAAATGAGCGGAGTGACATAGATTCATGTATTTACCCATTTAACAGGAACCCTAGCAACAATAACAAAAATTACTGAGAATTTGGCAGCTTATTGGTGCTCTGCACCTGAAGTCAGGTGCGAAGTTCCCAGCGTCGCCAAAGATATATTTTTGAACTGATGTTATATCTGCTTTAGGAAGCCAAGCACCTTGACCTGCAAGCTTATTCATTTATATGCTTTGTCTCCCGCCTAGGTCTCCTTATGCCTCGAAGTTAGAGATACAGGACCGCAGAGAGGTTGGAAATCAACGCTTGTCTCCTGCATATGTAGGATGGTTATAACCAGCTGTTGGAATGTACAAACTTCAAGTTCATTGATTTAAAATTGGAAAGTTGAATTATGCACCTGGACCTTTCGGTGCGCTTCGGACGTGAGGGGAACAATTTGACACTTGAATTGTTGTTCGCATACTTGCCGACGTATTACGCGTGATAACACTCACTAGGCGAAAAGCAGCATTTCAGTCATTTCAGTCAGAATTTACCTGATCCCCTGCAGTTTGTGCCTATTTACAGAACGTCAGCACCGCGTTCTTCCGCGACATTAACAGCAGGGGAACGGAGTAAACGCACCGCGGGGTGGGGGTCTGGAGAACAAAGGGGGAGAGCAGCGGGGGGGGGTCGCGGAGCCGCGGAGCGAAGGTGTTAGCCATAGATATATATAAACACTAGATGTCTCGTCCGCGTTGCCGGCCAATGGAGTTGAACGTCCGCACATGGCGGCCATCTTGCCACAGGCAGCTCGCTCACCCATAACATTGTGTTGGTAGTGGAACATGTACTTTTTAATTAACTATAACTTGTTCAATTTTCAACCGATTTTTAAACGGTTTGGTTTGTTATAAATGCTGGAGATGTAGTTATGACACTGCATACTTATTAATAATTATGTTATGTTCTAAAAAATAGAATATTAGGTAATAATAATAATAATAATAATTAAAAATAGGTACAAGATTTCCCTCTACAAATGAGATGTATACTTATGAATAATTATAATTATAACCATGGGTTTTCATATGGAAATATCATTAAACAGAATAGATAGGGGCAATAAATACACAAATGCACAAGGTTTTTATGTTAAATCATTATACAGGCAACTAAAACTCAACATACAGAATGGCAACATCAGACATATGTATACTTTTATAATAGGAATATTACTAATATAATAAAATAATTTGAATTATTACATGTTTAGTTTAAACAAGTAATAATTCAAATTATTGTATTATATTAGTAATATCCTTTTTATAAAAGTGACATTTCTTTCCAGTAAAAAAAAGGTGTAAGATTTCCATTTACAAATATACATAAAGAAATGCTGTATGTTGAAAATTCCCACCCTCTAGAGAGAACTAGACTACTGTGGAGGTATACAGATGGAGGACCGACATAAAAAATTACCCAAAAAATAGTGAAATCAATACAAAAAAAAAACACAATACAAAAACACAATAAGGACTTCACATAAGAAAGAAATAACTTTACATGAAACAAACAAAACAAAAATATTAGTAATATCCTTTTTATAAAAGTGACATTTCTTTCCAGTAAAAAAAAGGTGTAAGATTTCCATTTACAAATATACATAAAGAAATGCTGTATGTTGAAAATTCCCACCCTCTAGAGAGAACTAGACTACTGTGGAGGTATACAGATGGAGGACCGACATAAAAAATTACCCAAAAAATAGTGAAATCAATACAAAAAAAAAAACACAATACAAAAACACAATAAGGACTTCACATAAGAAAGAAATAACTTTACATGAAACAAACAAAACAAAAATATTAGTAATATCCTTTTTATAAAAGTGACATTTCTTTCCAGTAAAAAAAAGGTGTAAGATTTCCATTTACAAATATACATAAAGAAATGCTGTTTCTGTCAGACAACTCACGTTTGATCATGTAATATATTTATTACAACAGATTTAGTGTTTGGCGTCTAGGCTCCAACTTAATCACTCCCCCATATGATTACACAGGAATGATGGGAGTGATGAGCAAATACTTGTAACCCCCCGTTGGAGCCTACAGGTGGATGCTGGGCCTACAGGTGGATGCTGGGGTGGTGGAGGGACTGTAGCAACAGGTAGCCATACTGCAGCAGCAGTGCGAGCAAGAGGGGTTGAAGGGAAATGTCTCTCTGGTTAAATAGACCACCTGATAAGGTGGGTGTGTATTATAGATGGTTGTGGAGATTGAGGTATATCACATGATGTATGTCACATGATGTATGTCACGTGATTGGCGCAGCGCAGCTCGAGTTGCCTGCCAGAACTAGCTCGCAGGCGTCGCCATATATGTTGAAAATTCCCACCCTCTAGAGAGAACTAGACTACTGTGTGGGTATACAGATGGAGGACCGACATAAAAAATTACCCAAAAAATAGTGAAATCAATACAAAAAAAAAACACAATACAAAAACACAATAAGGACTTCACATAAAAAAGAAATAACTTTACATGAAACAAACAAAACAAAATTAATACAAGATGTAAATGCAAAACAGAACAGAATGAGGATGTGCAATATGCAATAAACTGTAGTGTGTGTAAATGTAACACAGAATTGAGGCGTGGGGATAAGAGTCAAAGACAGATGGGGGTCAGTTGCAGCCGGGAAGAAGCTGGTCTTGTCCACTGGCAATAAAGTCAGCAATTTCCTGTATAAACCATAATGCAAGATGTGAAACCTCAGTTAAATCATGTGCAGCTTAACTTATATTGAAAAGAAAGAGCAATTCTGCCTCTCCCATAAATGTAAAATTACTCGGTACTAGCCTAGCCTAGCCGTGGTACACAACTAAGCTGCACGATTAAGTCATTTTTCGGAGAGAAAAGCTGCGATTTCAACTTGTTCAAGCATCCAGAATTATAACCACATTAATAACGTTTGTAAGAAACCAAACCATTTGTAAATCCGTCAAGATTTCAGCGAGATAAGAGTATAAGTGTTTGAGCAGATCACTGACCCTACCTCAGGTTCCACAGATCCTTCCAGAAAGCCTGCCTGTGGCAAGATGGCCGCCAATGATGACGTTCTGGACTCCGCCGGAAGACATCTAGTCTTTATATATATATATGGTGTTAGCTAATTAGTAGAGATGAGCCGGATACTCGGCTGAAACGAGTATCCGGTACGGATAAAGCACTTTTGCCGAGCACGAGAATTATACGAGTAATACGAGTCAATATCTGTGCTCGGACTGAATGAAAATCCTCACAGAGCGTCACAGCGCTCCTCCCCTTCACACACCGCTCTGCTCACTCACTCACAGAACAGCTCTCTGTCTCTCAGTCACTCAGGTTCGCGGGTCTTTATGTAGCCCTTGCTAAAGTAATGGGTGTATTTGCATTTTTGATAATAATATAATGTACAGATTCATAATTCATGTGAAGTTTATTGTGTATTCATGTGTTTAAAAATGCATAAATATGGTTAAAAAACAAAGGTTAAAAAGTTTAAAATCTACATGAAGTATGTGTTAAAAATATAAGTTCATGTCATCACATGTCGTGTTCTAAAAGGAAAAAGAAGCTTGGAGACTCCGGCCAATCGCGGGAGCAGTCTGACGTGAGGGGGTGGGATTTAGACTCTGTGGTGGTTCCGGGAGGAGAGCGAAAAAAAAAAAAGAAGAAAAAGAGGGAGACACGAGTTAGCCCAACCGCGTCGAAGTTTTTTTAGAGGCTGAAAGCTCTTGTTTGTAGGTCAACGGACTGTTACCTGATAACAATCTGATAGCCCTGTCAAGAGGATCTGCGCCCTCTGGTGTGGACGAGAGCTGTCGGACGGAATCGTACGAGTGGACTGTGAGTTTCGGCTGCGCCTGCCGGCGAGCCGCCATCCCCTGTTTCCCCACGGACTGTCGGGAGCGCATGGACTGTTGTCGGGAGCCGTGAGTAACTTGATTTGCACGTGCCTTTTATTTTGCTTTCAGAAAGCGAAGCGGCCAGTGTGTTTTGGGCCTCAACGCACACGAGCAACGGAACAGGCCTGCAACGGGGTTTTGGGATAGCTTTTCCCAGACTGTTGTGGACTGTGGTGTGTGTGTGTGGGTTCATTGCATTATTCGCTGGCTTTATGATTTAAAACGGGTATCATTTCTGTTGAATGTTAATTGTATTGTCACTGAACCCAAGTGATTATTGCCTATTTTTATTTGTCTATTTTGAACTAAAAAAATCCTCTAACTAAAGAAGGTATTTACATTTAAAGTGCTATTGTGTGTGTTTTTCATTTACTAAATTCTTATTTTATTTATTAAGCAAAACAAAAAAGGGAATATCATAAGTCTAACTCGGGCCCCGCCCCATAGGTACATGAGACGGGTGTTACACAAAATGGAGGCACCGCTGGGATATTCCCATGCTTAATCTTTTTAGTTTTTGCCCGTTAAAGGTGCATTTCGTTTCAGTTTTCACAGTTACACACCAGTAGCAGGTTAGAGTAATGACTACTCAGACGACTACTCAGACAACTAGTCAGACAGCTTCTCAGCCAGCACCTGAGCTTAGTAGCTGGTGCAGTGAGGCAGGCATAGACCCAAACCGGGCCTTTGTACTGCATGACGTTCCTGCTGACACTGACCATACAGCCATTGAAGAGACTGCTGAGACAGTGAAAGCTTTTGGAAGAGTGAAAGTAAGAGAGACAGTACTTGACATTAAGACCGGCAATAGTCTAGTACTTTGTGAATGTCGTCAAGATGTTCACCCAGACCGCATACCATCTCAACTTCAGACATTGGATGGAGGTCCTGCCTGGAAAATATCCCTCTTTGTTGAATCTGAGAGTCCGGCTGATGACTTCTTAGCCAAGCTTAACAAGCTAACGAAAGAGGAGGGAAAATCAGTTGATGATGTTCATGCCATGCTGTCTACAGATGTTCCACAGGGTAACTCACCTGAATCGATCATACGTGCAGTTGGAGATCTGTTAGTAAAAACAATGCGACCTACCAGTGAGAACAATGCATTTAGACGTCTTCGGACGTTCTCTGGTCATCTCCCCACCCCAGCAGGTGAGGAGAGTGTTGAACACTGGCTCGAGCAGGCTCGCCTGATGATGGAAGAGTGTGACTGTTCCGCCCGAGAAAAACGAAAGAGAATAGCAGAGAGTTTAAAGGGGCCTGCTCTGGAAATTATCCAAGCTGTGCGGCTAAATAATCCTGATGCTAGCCCTGAGTGTTATGTAGAAGCTATAGAAAGTGCATTCGGAACTCCTGAGTCTGGTGAAGATTTGTATTTTGCTTTCAGGAGTCTCCACCAACAGCGAGGAGAAAAGCTGTCAGACTTCCTGAGAAGGTTGGAACGCTCACTGACTAAAGTGGTGCAAAGAGGAGGTCTTCCGAGTCACAGAGCTGATCGTGCACGCATTGACCAACTCATAAGGGGCGCTCCTGAGTCTGACATCATGCTTTTACAGCTGAGACTAAGAGAAAGGAAGGAGAAACCCCCTAACTTTCTGAGGCTCCTGAATGAGATCCGGGAGGAGGAAGAATATGAGACTGCACGACGTAAGTTAAACACAACAGTGAGACAAGTTAAAGTTGGTGAGGAGACAAAAACCAAATCAGCAGAAGTTCAAGAGTTAAAAACAGAGATTAAAGATCTACGCTCTCAGCTTAATGAGCTAACAAACAAGCGACAAGACTCACAAGCTGAGTTAGCACAAAAACCACCCAAGAAAAGTACAGATACTGCAACAGCAAGTGAAGTCCAGCAGTTAACGCAGCAAGTGCAACAGTTACAACACCAGTTAACTGTCATGTCTGTTTCACATGGTGCAACCTCAGCAGACACAACAAGCATAGATGGGGGAGCTAGATACGGCAAAGCTTCAAAACCATACACTGTAAAAGATCCTGAAAGTTTTTTCTGTTACCGGTGTGGCGAGAACGGCCATATCGCCACTCACTGCATAGCCCCAGAGAACACAGCTAAAGTAATCCAAAGACTGCTCGGAGCGCTGCGCAAGAGTAAGGAGGAGAAGGGGGCTTCAAAAGGCTCTGCTGAGTCTAAAGGGGTTGGTTCAGTCAGGAAAAGCTCAGTGCACACACCTTCACTTAGTGGTTTGCCAGAAGGGCTGGTTGGTCCATCCATGATGGCCAATGTGACCATCGAAGGGCAGCCATGTAGAGCTCTTTTAGACAGTGGTTCTCGAGTCACCATCATTTTTGAGAGCTGGTACTCCCGTCACCTCCCCGATGTGCCCATCCTTCCACTCACAGACCTTGCCATATGGGGCCTGAGTGAATCTACTTACCCATACAAGGGGTATGTGGTCGTTGAGTTGGGGTTTCCCCCTAACACAGAGGGACCTGAAGAGGCAGTCTCCATCTTGGCTCTAGTATGCCCCGACCCAAAGAGTCCAGACCCAGTTCCCGCCATTATTGGCACCAACTCAAAGAAACTGCATTCTTTGCTCACCCATTGTGGAGAGTTTAAAGGTAACGGTGAGGTTCATTCACTGAGGATAGATACTCTCACACCAGAACACCTCTCATCACCTAGTGTCTTACCACTGGGCGTGGTTGGTCAGGTGAAGTGGCAAGGCCCCGGGTCTCTCACCATTCCCCCAGGGGGAGAGCGTTATGCTGTCTGTAAAGTGGAGCAGCAGCAGCCCTTGGGTAAAAGTATCCTGATGGTCGAGGTAGATGAAACAGCAAACCTCCCAGCTGGTGTACTGGTTCCACCTGTTGTACTGCCAGCGTCTGCGATGGATACCAATGGTTTCAAACTTCTGCTAAGAAATGAGTCCCAAAAGGAGACCGCTGTCCCTACTGGCACAGTGCTGGCCCAAGTGTACCTGGTAGACACGGTCACTGAGTTAAAGAAGACCTCAGTCCAAGAGAGGTCTATTGACCCTGAGCTGTTTGACTTTGGGGATTCCCCCATACCTGAGGCGTGGAAAGCCAGGTTAGCCACAAAGCTAGCAGAGAGAGCCAATGTCTTCTCATTGGAGGAGTGGGACGTCGGTCTAGCAAAAGGTGTGACTCACCACATAAGGCTGCGAGACGCTAGGCCGTTCAGGGAGAGATCTCGCAGGATCGCCCCAGCTGACATTGAAGATGTTCGCCGCCATCTTCAGGAACTTTTGGCAGCGGGAATAATCAAAGAGTCGCGGAGTCCGTATGCATCTCCGATTGTCATAGTAAGAAAAAAGAGTGGCAAAGTGCGGATGTGCATTGATTATCGGCTGCTGAACTCCAGAACTGTTCCCGATCAGTATACTATGCCGCGCATAGATGATGTACTGGATTGTTTGACAGGGAGCAAATGGTTCTCTGTATTGGATTTGAGAAGTGGATATTACCAAGTGGAGATGTCAGAGGCAGATAAAGAAAAAACAGCTTTTATCTGTCCTCTTGGCTTCTTTCAGTTTGAGAGAATGCCTCAAGGTATCACTGGCGCTCCTGCAACCTTCCAAAGGTTAATGGAGAAAGCCGTCGGAGAAATGAACCTGTTACAAGTTCTCGTGTACCTTGATGATCTCATTGTTTTTGGTAGGACCCTAGAGGAGCACGAGGAGTGACTATTAAAGGTTCTGGATAGGCTAGAGGAATGTGGCCTCAAACTTTCCATTGACAAGTGTCAATTTTGCCAGCCCCAGGTGAAGTTTCTAGGGCACATTGTTTCGGCCTCTGGAGTCGCCACTGACCCCGAGAAAGTGAGGGCTGTGACCCACTGGAAGAAACCCAACGACTTGAAGTCCCTGAGATCCTTTCTAGGGTTTTGTGGGTACTATCGGCGGTTCATTGAGAGCTATTCCTCCATCGTCCGCCCACTCACCGAACTGACCAAAGGTTATCCTCCTGCACAGAGGAGCAGGAAGGATGTCATCAAAGGAAAGAAAGAGACTTACTTCCAAGTCTCTGAGCCTTTTGGTAGTCGTTGGACTCCAGCTTGCGATGAAGCCTTTCAGAACATTGTCTACAAACTCACACATGCACCGGTCTTGGCCTTTGCTGACCCAGCTAAACATTACATCCTGCATGTGGACGCAAGTCTAAACGGGCTGGGAGCTGTGCTTAATCAAGAGTATCCCGAGGGGATCCGCCCAGTCGCTTTTGCCAGTCGCAAGTTGAGTCAAGCCGAACGGAACTATCCAGTCCATCAGCTAGAATTTCTAGCTCTAAAATGGGCAGTCGTTGATAAGTTCCATGACTATTTGTATGGTGCGAAGTTTACGGTAAGAACAGACAATAATCCCCTTACCTACGTTTTGACGACAGCCAGGTTGAATGCGACAGGCCACCGGTGGTTAGCGGCGCTCTCTACCTACGACTTCAGCATCCGCTACAAGCCCGGCCGGGAAAATATTGATGCTGACTTATTGTCCAGGAGTCTGCAGGAGACAGGAGATGGGTGGGTGGATATACCTCCCTCTGGCATCAAAGCTCTATGTCGTAGGATCACTACAGGTGGTTCCCACCAACACACCACCAGATTCGTTGACCAGCTAGGTGTTTCGCCTGACGCCATTCCTGCTGTGTATGCTGGTCTTACTCAGATTGAAATGAGCCCACTGGAGCAGTTGAGCTTAAAGGAGCTCTCAGAAGCTCAAGACTCTGATCTGGTCATAGGTGTAGTGAAGCTTCAAGTTGAGCGGGGACAAGGTGCTCCAGCTCCTAAGCATCCTAACCCAGACGTGACCTTGCTGCAGAGAGAAAATTCCAAACTTAAGATAAAGCGTGGCCTTCTGTTCAGAGTCACCAAACGACCCTCTGGGAGAGAAGTGAGTCAGCTTGTCTTACCTGACAAATATCGACAGATGGTGTTGAAATCAGTGCACGATGATGCTGGTCATCTCGGTACAGACCGAACCATAGAGCTCATTAAGGACCGGTTTTACTGGCCCAAAATGGCCTCTGAAATCGCGACATACATCCAGAACTGTGGAAGGTGCGTAGCTAGGAAAACTATCCCACAGAAAGCTGCCCCTTTACAGCAGATCACAAGTAGTGGCCCTCTAGATCTGGTCTGCATAGATTTTCTTTCCATTGAGCCAGACTCAAAAGGCATAGCTAACGTGCTAGTTGTCACTGATCATTACACCAGATATGCTCAAGCATTTCCCACAAAAGATCAGAAAGCACTTACTGTAGCCAAAGTCCTCTTTGAAAAGTTCTTTGTGCATTATGGGTTGCCTGCCCGCATCCACAGTGACCAGGGCCGAGATTTTGAGAGCAAACTAATAAAAGAACTCTTGACCCTACTCGGTGTCCGCAAGTCCAGAACATCACCTTACCATCCTCAGGGTGATCCTCAGCCTGAGCGGTTTAACCGCACTCTTCTGGCAATGCTTGGCACGCTTGATCCAGCTCAGAAGCCAAAATGGAGCCAGCATATCAGTCAGCTAGTGCATGCTTACAACAGCACAAGAAATGATGCCACTGGGTACTCGCCCTACTTCCTTATGTTTGGAAGAGAGGCACGGCTACCAGTTGATTTGTGTTTTGGCATTGGATCCGAGGAAGAGGATGATTTGAAACACCACCAGTATGTGGCCAACATGAGAAAGGAGCTACGGAATGCTTACCAGTTAGCCGTTGATGCAGCTTCCAAGAACCATGAACGGAACAAAAAACGGTATGATACAAGAGTTCGGAATCAGACCTTGGAGGAAGGAGACCGGGTACTGGTTCGCAATCTTGGCATCACAGGAAAACACAAACTACAGGATCGTTGGAACTCCCTACCCTATGTAGTGGTCGCCAAGTTAACCAATCTCCCTGTGTATCGTGTAAAACCGGAGAGGGGAACTGGTGTAGTGAAAACATTACACAGAGACCACCTGCTACCCATTGGTTACCTGGTGAGAATGTCTGCTCCATCAGATCGGACAGTACAGCCCAAGAGACCGGTGACCAGGGCACAGCAAACTAGGTGTGAAAACGAAGATCAGACACAAAACACAAGACATGTAAGCCGAGATGAGTACACCTCAGAGTCTGATGAGGAACAGGTCTACTTTTTACCTCCACTGACACTTCGTGCCCGTGTAGACTCTCAGAGCAATGAGGCTGAAAAAAGGGATGCTCCGGACCTGCACGACAGACCCGTGAGAGATCATCTTGTTGTCAATGACTTACCTGAAGTGGAGGAACCAGCGAATGAACTTCCAGCAGCAGAGGAGCAAATGGAAGAAAGTCCACAGACACGCCGAGACTCTGTGGTGGACACAGAGCTAGACGAGGGAGACGTCCTTATTCCTAGCACCTCGGTTGTGGATGCTGACTCTCGCCGTGAACCTACTGCAAAAAGAAAAGTGAAACCTGTTCTACGCCTCAGTTATGATGAACCTGGACAACCGACTGACAGACCTGTGACTATTAGTTTTCGAGGCATGATAATCCAGATTAGCTATTGCCCAGACGCCATACAGATACATTAGGCAGAATGTGGAACTATTGATTTGGGTCTGATGAGGACATCCAGACACTTAGATGGGGGAGGATGTAGCCCTTGCTAAAGTAATGGGTGTATTTGCATTTTTGATAATAATATAATGTACAGATTCATAATTCATGTGAAGTTTATTGTGTATTCATGTGTTTAAAAATGCATAAATATGGTTAAAATACAAAGGTTAAAAAGTTTAAAATCTACATGAAGTATGTGTTAAAAATATAAGTTCATGTCATCACATGTCGTGTTCTAAAAGGAAAAAGAAGCTTGGAGACTCCGGCCAATCGCGGGAGCAGTCTGACGTGAGGGGGTGGGATTTAGACTCTGTGGTGGTTCCGGGAGGAGAGCGAAAAAAAAAAAAGAAGAAAAAGAGGGAGACACGAGTTAGCCCAACCGCGTCGAAGTTTTTTTAGAGGCTGAAAGCTCTTGTTTGTAGGTCAACGGACTGTTACCTGATAACAGTCTGATAGCCCTGTCAAGAGGATCTGCGCCCTCTGGTGTGGACGAGAGCTGTCGGACGGAATCGTACGAGTGGACTGTGAGTTTCGGCTGCGCCTGCCGGCGAGCCGCCATCCCCTGTTTCCCCACGGACTGTCGGGAGCGCACGGACTGTTGTCGGGAGCCGTGAGTAACTTGATTGCACGTGCCTTTTATTTTGCTTTCAGAAAGCGAAGCGGCCAGTGTGTTTTGGGCCTCAACGCACACGAGCAACGGAACAGGCCTGCAACGGGGTTTTGGGATAGCTTTTCCCAGACTGTTGTGGACTGTGGTGTGTGTGTGTGGGTTCATTGCATTATTCGCTGGCTTTATGATTTAAAACGGGAATCATTTCTGTTGAATGTTAATTGTATTGTCACTGAACCCAAGTGATTATTGCCTATTTTTATTTGTCTATTTTGAACTAAAAAAATCCTCTAACTAAAGAAGGTATTTACATTTAAAGTGCTATTGTGTGTGTTTTTCATTTACTAAATTCTTATTTTATTTATTAAGCAAAACAAAAAAGGGAATATCATAAGTCTAACTCGGGCCCCGCCCCATAGGTACATGAGACGGGTGTTACATTTAAGTTTGTTTTTATTTCAGTTTGTACTTACTTATTAACCAGTAGAGGTCTGTTAAACGTGGGTTCGTTCAGACGTGGTGCTGGTAGAAAGCGACTCGCGTACATATTGTACAGGGAAAAAAACATGAACAAGCTATATGTTGAGTCATATGTTCTTTGTGGGACTCTGTCCGAATCTGCCCCAGTGGGTAGACGTCTGTGGTGTGTAGCTGTGAGATCCAGTGTAGCACACAGGTCGTTGAGCTCCTGGCTTTGGAAGGATGGACCCATGTCACCTGTCCCGCTTCAATCAGCTGTAAACACAATCAGTACAATTAGCACAGTTCAATGACAACATACACCTACACATGTATCTGAAAAATGATTTAATGAATCTAACCTTACCCTCCTTCTCCTGAACTCCTCAATGCTGATGCAAGGTCCGGTTGGATGTACGGAAGCTCCTTCATACTGGCTCACAGTGGTTACGTCATAGTACCGGCAGCTGGAAAACAACATGAGTAACATGAGTTTATTATTAATAAATGGAAAATAGCCTCGCTGCATCACCGTTGGAAGATCCAAAGCAAAATTCCCCCCAAAAACTCCTAAACAGATACTTACGTACAATGGCGTCGTTTTCCCGCACTGCAAATGTGGACTTTCAGCGAGTCTCGGCGTAATGTGCAGTAACTGTCTCCTTGTGTGCTTGAATCAGGCTGTGAAAACACAACGATGAAAAAGATCAGATAAAGTAAACTGGAGAATGTGTTTTAAACAGCACAGCACATCTCTTCTTAAATCATACCCTCGCCGGCCATTTTCATCAGAGCTGTGAAGAGACGGAGAACTTCCTACAAAAATACAAACAGAGAAAAAAGTCAAGTTTATGAAAAAATGTACAGAGAACAAACTGTTCGATTTAATTAGTTCATACCTATTTAAACATGCACTAGTTCCATTTGAGCACTCAATGCTTTATTCTACTTTTAGCAACTTTTGCGCTAATCCCACAGCTGTTTTTTCAAATCTGAGAGTTAGCTTAGCAGTTAGCAATGGCTTCGCTCGTTGGCTGGGTCCCACCTTAATTTAGGGACTGTGCGCCCGTGTTCTCCGCCTCAACTCCTCCACACCGGACCCGCGGCTTTGCTTTCCCAGGCACTCATCTTCTCCTCCAGGGAAACAACATCGTGTCGACTTCAGCAAGTTATTTAAACCAAAAACAGTCACTCATATGAAACAAGCTTAACACGAAATAATGTGCATTGTTTCAATTTTTTTCATAGCATTGATTTTGCTCGTGGTATACAAAGTAATTAATTATAGCACACTTACTTACTTAAGAACAATTTACAATTTCAGGTTTTATATTTATTTTAAGCCTGGTGTACTTTCGCAAGATAGTTTAGAAAAAGGTGTTATCTGCTCAGAGGGAAACTGTCCTGATTTGCATTTGTAAAGCGCAGAGCATTGTCATTTGCATGTTAAAAGCCTCCCCTAGGCTTAGGAGAAGGGGGTCACCTCCCAACCTTCTCAGGCTTGAAAAACTGCAAGAAGCTGGTAACAGAAATTTCTCCAGGAATTTCCTACGACATGTTCTGGCACAAATTCTTCTTTTCATGCAGTGACTAGAGGGCACATTGGAGAATTCAGACCGTGTAGGACTACTGGAATTGCATGACATAAAAAATAGCATGCGACAATCGAGGAGGTTCCTGTTTTGTTAATTTTTAAGATTTACACAAACCCGCTGAGTGTGGCAGCGATTGATTCGCCATATTAGCGGGGAAAAAATACGATCCCCTGATCAAATTAACGCTGTAATGCAGCCTCTGCTGGTCTTGTTGAGTCAGTGCAGTGAGGAGTTCCAACGGAAATGATTCCTACATAAAGCAAAAGCATGTGTTTAATTGCAAAAACAAAACAAATACACAAACACAACAGAACTTCTACTGTGTGCATAGTGTGTAATGCGTTGGATCCAAGGGGCAACATCCTGGGCTGAGCGATGAGGCCGATACGGAAGTGTAAAAAGCTGCAGTTCACTGGGTGGCCACTTGAGGCTGGCTCCAAGAAACAGAAAGTCTCTTTGACTCCAATGTTAAAATGCCCAACTTTAGAGCAGATTTAAACCTGGTTACAGCATGGTTCAACCTCTGGTTTTAGTCTCAATCGCGAGGTTCTTCAGTCATGACAACTCTGAGGGGGGTGAATTTTTTTCTAACTCCCCCGTTTAAGCGATATTGAGGATTAAAAGTACGCATAATTAGGGGCGTGTCTATTGATTGACACCTGGGCACAGGCTACGATGCGGGCACAGCATGTTCTCATCAGGATTTATTTCAACTGAAAATTATAACAACAATATACATACAAGTTCTAGACACACAAAATAAGATAGTTTGTCTTTTGTTTACAGCCTGCACAGCAGTGTTAATTTTGGCAGCTATTTTTGATTTAGTCTTAGTCTTAGTCTTTTGACGAAAATGCATATTAGTTTTAGTCACCTTTTAGTCATTTTAATCCTTCTTAGTTTTAGTCTAGTTTTAGTCGACGAAAACAAATTCCATTTTAGTCTAGTTTTAGTCGACGAAAACAAATTCCATTTTAGTCTAGTTTTAGTCGACGAAAACTAATTCCATTTTAGTCTAGTTTTAGTCACATTTAATAGCCACATTAAACTCCTTTTCTATAAAAACATATAACTGCAGCCTAATAGCTTAAAAATATATATTTAATTTTAAATGTGAAAACAAAAAGGGAGAGCAGGTCAGACTGGAGCCGGACACAGAAACTGAACATCGGTACAAACCAACTGCAGCTTCTGCTCTGATGAAGAAGCTGAAGCGCTGATCTCTGAGCAGCTGAGACCAGAGAAACTCTGGTTTTCACTGTTTCCACTGTTAAGAAGCAGTCGGTCACTGAGAGGCTGCTCCACGAGAACGAGCTCTGCTTTCACTGTGTCTCTCTGAGCGAGTGCGCGAGGCGGGGGGCGGAGCTACGGACCGGAGCGCTATCTGGGGCGCACACACACACATACACAGACACACACAGACACACTCACTCGCCCGCTCCTGATACTTCATGACGGCCTGATACGATGATGTTTTAAAAATTATTGTGACTTAGTCAACCACCAACATTTTCGTCTCGTCTCGTCTCGTCAACGAAAATTAAAATAGATTTCGTCATAGTTTTTATTTTCAAAGATTCGTTTTCGTTACGTCTTCGTCTCGTCTTCGTCATGGAAAAAAGGTCGTTAACGAATATATTTCGTCATAGTCTTCGTCAACGAAATTAACACTGCTGCACAGTGCTAGTACAGAGAAGAAAAATCACTGGACACAGTCTTTTTTTTCTGCAAAATTTCAGACTGAATAATAAATACTGGACTGAACCGAGCTCCTGCATGAGCACCTGGATAGTTCTAAAGGGAATAAATGGATGGGGAATGTGCTCGTGTTTATTAAGTCCCTGAACTTTGTACACACATCGCTACTCCCCATTGGATGGTTAAGTGATGTCCTCAGATCGGCCCTGCCAGAGCCTGTCACGGCCCTGGCGGAGCGCTGAGAAGATGATCAAACTTGATTATCTAGAGGAAGTAAAACTCTTAACAAAGTTTCTGAAGTTGAACCTGCGGAGGGATCTTTACCCGTACAGCCTGCTCGACTCCGGTCTGCCAAGCTTCTCTCGAGGCAGGGGGCATGGGAGTGAGTGAGAGAGAGAGATGCGCCGTGCGTTGCTCCAGCCTCCACTGCTCAAGTAACAAGATAGTTTGAGAATCTGAGTATCTGAGAATCTGAATATCTGAGTTTAATAAGAGAAAATTGTGGGTCATCCAGTTTTTTATGTCCTTGACACATGCTCGAAGTTCAGTTAATTGATTACTTTGTTCAGGTTTTATTGACAAGTATAACTGGGTGTCATCCGCATAGCAGTGGAAATTTACCGAGTGTGTCCTGATAATGTTTCATAGTGGAAGCATATATAATGAGAATAAAATATGGCCGAGCACAGAGCCCTGTGGAACAGTATGGTTAACTTTGGTGCGCACAGATGACTCATCATTAATTTGCACGAATTGGGAGCGACCAGAAAAATAAGATTTAAACCAGTTAAGGGCGGTTCCTTTAATGTTTATTAACTGTTCTAGTCTCTGTAAAATGTAATGGTCAATTGTGTCTAATGCTGCACTGAGATCCAACAGAACGAGGACAGACACAAATCCCGGATCTGAGGCTATTAGAGGGTCATTAGTGACTTTTGCCAAGGCTGTCTCTGTACTGTGATTGGCTCTAAACCCTGACTGAAAGTCTTCATATATATTATTTACCTGGAGAAACTCACACAACTGATTGGCTACAACTTTTTCTAAGATTTTAGACATGAAGGGGAGATTGGATATTGGCCTGTAATTGGCTAAAACTATATATATTATATATTAACTATTTTGAGAAACAAATCCAGCAATGAAGAAACGCTGAATTCAGATAGGATGGTTAAAACACACTGACATGATTGTATGGATGTGTGCGTGTGTTTTCATGGCTGGCTACCACACATCACATGGCCTGAAAATAAAATCAGTCTTTCATTTATGCACAACTTATGTTTATTTGTTTTCTAGAGCCATTTTTATAAAGACAACAGCATTGGTAGCGTGTGTTTGATGCAAAGATATTCAACAACTACATGAACTATGGTTTTCCCCATTGTAAACATGGGCAACATATTTTTTCTGATATTATTAACCATCATATTCCACAGGAAAGGTAAGGATAAGGTTCAGAACGTTCAGTCACAGCATGAAGTGAAATGCAAAAAAAAATGTATTCTGTTGCTTGCTTGACCACCTGTATATTAAAGCATTTTTTTACCAAATATATGATGTATGAACGTAGGGGGAACCTGCATGTATCTCCTACTTACATTCCCTGGTCATCAAAGATGTCCAGAAGTCTTTTAAAAAAAAAACATTCTCTATGAAGTCTCTATGTCCCTGAAGTCTTTTCCAAGTGCTTCACGTGATCTGGACAGCTTTATCAACTGTGATGAGTGTGCGTCCAATGATAAAAACATTTCCTAATTCCACTTTAGTAATTCTAAAAAAGAGAGGATACAGTGTTCAAAGACATGTTAAATATGGTTGCTGCGGTGGTCAAGACAGACATTCTGATCACTTTCTCTTCACATATTACATGACAAAGAGATCAAAATGCATACAAATCGAAGATCTATTTAACTATTTTAATTTTAAAATCTTTTTAAAACTTCTTCCACAAGCAGCAGGTTCATTCACTCTCCAGTAACTGTAGTGAATGGGGGACACTGCAGGAGCTCTTTCACTTGAAGGTGAGACACTGGCTGCGATCCTGCTGCTGTGGCTCGGTGTGTTTCTGAATAATCCCTTAATTAGCAGGCACCTCTTACGAGAAACAAGTCTCACAAGTTTCTTAGAAGGAAACTGAATATTAGTTTTCAATAAAAACAACTCTAAAAATAGTCCAGGAACTGAAAGCTATTTTGTCTGAGACACACCTTGGATTCTCTCCATGCAGAACCTGAATGCAGCTAAGGGTGGGGGAATGAAATGAAAGTAAAGTGACACTCAATTTTTTATTGTGACATTATTCATCTAAAAGGAAAAAAAATCCCATAGGAACTAATTTGGTGCAAAAGAATAATTATGATTGCCAGTTTTATTGATGGATGTCGATAGAGGCTTTGCAGGGATCTATGTTGGAGCCTTCATTCAAACTATCTGTTCCCTTTAGATGTAGTAAAGTTATTGGTAAAAAACCTCAGTTTTTTGACCAGTATTTGATGCCCTGTTGAAGAGTCTTGAGGCTTCACTCTAACCTCTTAATACCAGCACCAGGTTTTATTTCCTGCAACGGCAACTTTTCAAACATATTTCAAAGCATCTGGGGAACATCACTAAAATGTTTTTTGGAATAAAGGTTTGACATTTGTAAAACGGGAGTAGCTTCGTCAAGCAGCACAGTGGTGGTATGGTAGTGTAAGAGCAAGTACCTGTGATGGAAATCTGGAGATACAAGAGGCTGGAAACAACAAAGTTATCTACGTGTATTTAATAAGGGGCTTTCTGCAGAAAGGATCAACACAGGGAGACCACAAGGATCTCAGAGTGAGGATGCAGAGCAGTCAAAAACACAGATCTTATATAGGAGGACTTAGGGCTGTCTCTCTGAACCAATCCAGACTGGTTCCATAGGATGGCGAAGGAGAGGAATCTAAACATTAGCAGCTGATTCACATGTGTTTCCTTAGGTGATAAGAAGTCATACACTCCTTCCTTTGATGGGTAATTAAGTCGTAAAAAGGTCTTTTACCTTATTCACGTTATAAACAGTTCCGACCATAAAACAGCTCAAGTCTTAAACATTTGGTGTATGTAAATACAAGTCATAAAAGTCTCTTACAAGGCTGCAAAAACTTACTATCCAAATACAAAATAGTTTGTCAACCATGTTTTGTTAATTTTTCTACTACATACCTGAAGGAAAAGGTACATTTTGGGGTTATTGCACAATGTCATTTTTCAGCATATAAGTCATGTTTGTTCATCGCTGTACGATAACTGATCAGCGTAAATGTTGTTACTTTGACTTAGGTTGAAAGGTTCCACCAGCTGCTGGGCCTTCCAATGAACTGCATCTTCCTTGTGAAGAACTACAGGGATGAAACTGAGTCAAATGACAAAATGAACGCTGTGACACTGTGTGCCCTGAAACAGAGTCTTTTGTATGGAGAAGAATTCCTCAACCACCTGGAAACATGAATACCTCTGAGGGGTTGGTTGTGCAGGCATAGACTGTATACAGGTTTTTCAGGTTGCGTAACCTTAAAGTGAAAGTTGTTAGATCCAAGTGTACAGCGTCAGTACAAAGTTCAAATATCCTCCCATGTTTGCAGGTCGGATGAAGTGTTTGTTGTTTTTAAGAATTTCTCCTCAGTGCACATTTTTGAGTCTTAGATTTTCTCTGTAGAAACAGAGAAAGTGTCCGCTTTCTCCGTTCTTTTGCTTGAAGGCTGAGGAGGGGGCTTCAACCTGTTGTGTAGAAGAACTGACCAACACCCTTGTCACATCTTATTTATACTCTCAAACTCTAAAGCTTACAAACTCATCAGTATGGAATGACTCACTACCTGTAGAAATGGCCGTTCTTGGACTAGGAACTAATATGGTAAAAATCCATTACTCTAAATAAGCAGACCAGCAATATAGTTGTACATGTTACTTTATGCTCTTATCTCATGTGTAAATGTCTATATATATATATATGTATAGACACATTTTAACGCATGTGCAAAATGACCCGCTCCCTGTACCCATATCCGTCCCCACTCAGTCGCTCCGAGTGACACATGCAGTGAGATCAGAGCTTGTTCCCGCTAAGCAGCCGGTTAGTGACTTTATAGAACAGGGGTCACTAACAGGCGGACTGCGGTCCGTGTCCGGACCCAGAAGCCGTCCCGTACGGAGTCGGACCTACAGCCAAAACAGAAGGTTATCATTTAAAACCTGACGGGGCGCTTCTATTTTTAACCGGCGTAGCTTTTTTTCTGCCGGTGAATTGCTTTGCAACACGCGCAACCCTTGGAGAACCATAAATTAAAACGAGTCCATTGACACAACTGCGTGAAAAGCCACAGCCGCTAGAGGCAAGTTACACATGAAAAGACGGTAGAAGGAAAATAATGATAGAAAACCAAGGGAGAGATTCAGACGACTGAACCGGAGAAAGGGAGAGAAACAGAGGAGTGAGACGGAGAAAATGAGAGAAACAGAAGAGTGAGACGGAGAAAGTGGAGAAACAGGAGTGACAGTGAAAATGAGAGAAACAGGAGTGAGACGGAGAAAATGAGAGAAGCAGGAGTGGGACGGAGAAAATGAGAGAAACAGGAGTGAGACGGAGAATGGGAGAGAAACAGAGAACTGACACGGAAAAGCTGAAACAAACAGGAGTGAGACAGAGAAAGGAAGAGAAGCAGAGGAGTGAGACGGAGAAACTGAGACAAACAGGAGTGAGACGGAGAAAGTGGAGAAACAGGAGTGAGACAGAGAATTGGAGAGAAACCCCCGTAGAAGTCATACCGAATCGCAGTCGTCTCTCAGCCACTGCCAGCCGGTACCACTCCAGCCTTCGAACCCACCACCACCGCTCCCCACCGAACAAGACAGCAAGCAGACTCGTTGCTGAGCTAGCAGCTTGTAGGCTCCACAGGCTAAACACAACAAACAACACTGAAGAAACACAGCAGCGTGGGATGCAAGGAAGAGAATGGGTCGTTGCACATTCCTCTTAGGATCATTACTGTTTGGGACCAGCAGATATGCTTCATTTCTAATGACGTGCCGTGTCGCTGTGCTCAGTACAAAGTAACCTAGATGTTACTCGTTACTCTGTGTTGAAACTCCTTTGTGAAACTCTGTACTGTAAGGACGGTGTAACTTACCATTCAGAAACATCCTGTTGTAACCGATGTAAATATATGGCTGTTTTTTTACAGAGTGACTTTCAGCTGTCTTTACAGCCAGAGATCGTCAAATGTGCCAGAATGAGACCAGTAATAGGCCTGGTCGCAGGGGCGGCTCCTGGCATATGCGACATAGGCGGTTTCCTAGGGCGCAAAATGCCAAGAGACGTGATACATATGTAAGCCCAGGCACATGCACAGACATTTGTGGGGGCAGATGCTCAAATAAAAAAAAAGGGCACCCATCGCCAAATTTTTTTATGAAATTTAAAATAATAATAAATAAAAAAAAGACACAGTAGGACATTTTCAACTTATATATTTATTTTTCTCAACAAACTAACTCAAATTGTCAAATTGAATAAATAAATGAATAACAGGCAAAACAGAAAAAACAAGGCCATATTGTATAATCAAATAATATCTTAAAAAATATGATTTATTTCGATGTCTTGCTCAATGGCAAGCAGGAGAAGGTCGGAGAGTCTTCCTTACCCCACAGAGACTCCTGAGCCTGTTCTTTATTATCTTCAGTTTTGAAGAGGATCTTTCCACTAAAGCTGTTGTCACTGGTAATGTTGCATAGATCCTTAGCATCTTCACAGATGTTGGAAAGATGAGCTGGCCAGTTTTCTCCTCCACACACATTTTTTTTTACTGTTTTCTGACAGAGTTGTTCTCACAAGAACTCAAATAAATGCCCCGTCAGATATCAAAACACATTTGGGGGGAATTGATGACAGAGAGAATCATTTTTTTCTTATATATTGTTTAATGAAGAAAAAATTGGGCTCCAACAGAAGGGGCACTTTTCTCATCCAGGGCAAAAGGGCTGGTGCTTGAGCACCACTAGGGGTCTATCTGTGCACATGCCTGTGTAAGCCTAACATACATAACATCACACCATCACCTGGAGACACAACGGAGGCAGAAGCACCACAAAGTGCCTCGAAAAGCTGTGCGCCTCCTTTCCACGCCCATGTTAATCAATCGGCACCGGCAGTGAAGCACCGGGAAGCTGATGAGGGGGTGAGGAGCCACAGGCAGCAGGTTCATTCACTCTCCAGTAACTGTAGTGAATGGGGGACACTGCAGGAGCTCTTTCACTTGAAGGTGAGACACTGGCTGGGATCTTGCTGCTGTGGCTCGGTGTGTTTCTGAATAATCCCTTTAATTAGCAGGCACCTCTTACGAGAAACAAGTCTCACAAGTTTCTTACAATGAAACTGAATATTAGGTTTCTATAAAAACAACTCTAAAAATAGTCCAGGAACTGAAAGCTATTTTGTCTGAGACACACCTTGGATTCTCTCCATGCAGAACCTGAATGCAGCTAAGGGTGGGGGAATGAAATGAAAGTAAATATTTTAATGGGCAAAGAGAAACGATTATAAAAATAACCATGACACTTGTTCACAGTGATGTCTCTTCTGTGCATCATACATGTACACATACAGTTAACCCATACATACATATGTTTGTTTTCTCTCATGTGTAGACTATTTTTTATTGATACGTTATTCATCTAAAAATAAATGAAATCCCATAGGAACTGATTTGGTGCAATAGAATAATTATTATTACCTGTTTTGTTGATAGAGGCTTTGCAGGGATCCATGTTAGAGCCTTCATTCAAACTATCTGTTCCTTTTAGATGTAGTCAAGTTATTGGTAAAAAATATTTGATGCCCTATTGAAGAGTCTTGAGGCTTCACTCTAACCTCCTAATACCCAGACACTGATCAAAGATGACATTAGAGAGCACCAGGTTTTATTTCGTGCAACGGCAACTTTCAAACATATTTCAAGGCTACTTAGGCACATCGCTAAAAGGTTTGTTAGAATAAAGGTTCGACATTTGTAAACAGGAAGTAGCTTCATCAAGCAGTACAGTGGTGGTATGGGAGGACTTCGTGTCTGTCGGGCCGTCAGTCCTCCAGGAACCTTCATCGCCATCTTGATCATTGACAGATGCTGGATTCCATGTTCAGAGAGCACCATGAAGTCTCTGTCCAAAATCTTGAACCATGAAGATCAGCCATAGAGCCTTCTCTCCTGCACAAACACACACACACACACACACGAGCAAAATGAAATCTCGCTATTGAAATACACATTGAATCCGTTTTTTCAAATTAAAACCAATGATTTATAATCTTCGGGGACAGATACCTAAAATTAAATCCCAGAAAAGGTATTAAATATGGGGCCTTGAAGTTAATTTTGTGTATTGGGAAATATCTCCTTATGCTATTATAACCTTAAATGTAATTGTTATTTCAGTGTAGTGCAATGATTCATTTGTTTAAACAACCCAATAAATAATGCTTTGTTTATGATGATGACTGTTTTGCTTTTTATTTATTTAGCTCCTTCAGCGCTCTTTTAGATGACATTGAGGGAGGTGTCACCTTCTTCAGCACTGTTAGAGCAGCCATGGAGGAAGGTGTCAGAGTGAGTTTGATCTAGCATTCAGCCAGTATAAACTCATCAGTATGCAATGACTCACTACCTATAGAAATGGCCATTCTTGGACCAGGAACTATTATGGTAAAGATCCATTACTGTATTAAACACGTTATTTTAAACATTATAAAAGGCTTAATAAGCAGACCAGAAATATAGGTCTACATGTTAATTTATGCTCTTAGCTCATGTGTATATACTATAAATATATACACACATGTATATGCAGCTGGTATTTACAATAGGAATTTGACAGAGGAATTTACTTATATAAAATATTTAATATTTATTAGGGCTTTCAAAATTTTAAAAATGTAACGCATGTGCAGAATGACCCGCTCCCTGTTCCCATATCCTTCTCCACTCAGTCGCTCAGAGCGACACAAGCAGTGAGATCAGAGCTCGTTCACGTTAAGCAGCCGGTCAGTGACTTTATAGAAGAACAGGGAAACACAGAGTTTCTCTGGTCTCAGCTGCACAGTGACCAGCTAGGTCATGATCAGAGCAGAAGCTACAGCTGGTTTGTACCGAGCTGGAGTTTATGTTTCCTCCTTCACTCTGCTCTCACTGGAACTAATAAACACTCATCACTGGTTATCAGGACCTGATGATTACATGAAGTAACTTAGTGTTTGTTTGATTCTCTCCAGAGTTTATGAGGCTGCATTTATATATCTTTTAGTTTGATTATATTTTATTTTTCAATCTTAATAACTATCATTTGGACTTGTTGTCAATAAAAAGTTAAATGTATATTTCAACCTTCTGTCATTTAATTTTCTTTTCCTACAACAATATATAGAGAAAATGGGAATTTTCGGGCATTTTGGAAATGGTGATTAATCGCGATTAATCACAGCTACCCTTTCATTAATCTGATTAAAAATTGTAATTGTTTTAAAGTCCTAATATTTATACAAAAACATTTACTTAAACAGAAAGAATACTCGGCTTTAACAAAACATAATAATGATAATAATTAATCTGAGACTCTAGAGATGAAACAAAACATGGGAGAAATATTCACTGGTTAAACAAGTTCTCCTGCTCTCTTTCTCTGGGCTGTGGCACAATGTCTTCCTCATTCTCTCCTTGCTGTTTCCCCATCTCCACATCCAACCCAAAACTTTCCAGCGGCTTTCCATGTGCAAAGAGCAAGTGGTAAGAAGGCCCAATTTACTATCGTAACATTCAGTATGCTGAATTGAACTTCCGGTCAGTCGCACTAACATCACACATCTCAAAGACTATGGAACGACTGCTTCTTCACATCCTCAGACCCCAGGTTCGCAATGCACTCGACCCGCTGCAGTTTGCCTACCAGGAGAAGGTGGGCGTGGAAGATGCCATCATCTACCTTATGCACAGGGCACACTCTTATCTGGACAAGGGGAAATGTGCTGTGAGAATCATGTTTTTTGATTTCTCCAGTGCCTTTAACACCATCCAGCCCCTTCGACTGAGTGACAAGCTCTTGCAGATGGTTGTGAACGTCCACCTGGTATCCTGGATCACTGACTACCTGACAGAGAGACCAAAGTTCGTCAGGCTGAAGGACTGCGTCTCTAAGACTGTGTTGTGCAGCTCCGGCGCTCTCACGAGTCCTGTTCACCCTGTACACATCTGACTTCAACTACAACTCGGAGTCATGCCACATCCAGAAGTTCTCTGATGACTCTGCTATTGTGGGATGTATCAGAGATAGCCAGGAGGGGGAGTACAGAAGCCAGGTGGATAACTTTGTGCAGTGGTGTACACATAAGAACCTGCAGCTGAACACCACTAAGACCAAGGAGATGGTGGTGGACTTTAGGAGGTCTCAGCCTCCTCTGCTCCAGTCTCCATCGAGGGGGTCAGTGTGGAGGTGGTCAACATCTTCAAATATTTAGGAGTCCATTTGGACAATAAACTGGACTGGTCAGCAAATGTGGATGCAATCTACAAAAAGGGTCAGAGCCGGCTCTACTTCTTGAGGAGGTTGAGGTCGTTTAATATATTCTGTGCAAAAAAAATAAAATCTTTGCTGAGAAGACGCAGCTTTACAGATATCCCTTTCTCTACTTAGTTTTCAATCAGTGTGGCAATCATGCTCTTATAATTTGTCTGTACTGTCCTAAATAAATTTCTTCTTCCGGGACCCTCTCAGTTTTACTTTCCTTCTTCCTGCATCAGCCAGGACCAGGCAGCTCCAGAAGAGACCTTCTTGTTAGTGGAAAGTCACAGGTAGGTACAGTAAAGCTTATTGAACACATTTGAAGCTATATAACGATGACATGCTGTTGCTATTTTGTTATTAGTTTGTGTGAGGGAGGCATAGTCATACACCCAGTTAGAATGATATATTCCACCACTGTGGAACAGATGTTGTCTGGATATATATATATATGTTTTTGTGTAAAAAGCATTAATCTATAGAATATATCTTATGATATTCATGACGCTGTATTTTCCAGCCTCACTTTATAAACAAAACATTGCGAGACACGAGTACTGTGGTGAATGAAAATGCATGTGGCTCATGTTGCTCTAATGGATTTGGATGGATTGATGACGAGACACAGGGACTGACTGGGCCTGTTCACCACGAGCACACTGAGCAGAATACACTGTGGCAATGCATTCTTCTGTATGATCCAAATACAGACTAAAGAAGCACTGATACACTAATAATACTGGTTCACTGAAGAAGTATCTGAGCAGGTCTCGGCTTCTACTCAGAACAATGTGCTTTCAGGCTCTGTTGCCCACAAAGGAAAGGACTCATAGAATCACTTACTGTTATCAACCGCTCACATCCGGCCGGAGCGAGACCGACTTTTCTTCAACGTTACAGATATCGTTCATGAGTTCAATGTTGAGGTATAGGTGCATGTAGTTCACTTTGTATTTCTACATCATGACATTAAACTACACTCCATCGATTTGACACCTTTAGTGAGACTTAAAGTAGCAATAAAACTACAACAGTGATTTGAAAATACCTTCATGGATTAAAGTAATACTTACAATAAAACTGTTTCAATGAGCCTCATCTTGACCAACTTAAATGCTGTTTACTCAAGGGAAGTTTTAATGAACTAAAATGTTATATAACAAAAAAGTACATTACCCACAGAAACCATTTTATACGTTTAGATACCTAAATACTTCACATTTCCAGGTTCTCCCACAGCTCTTTAATGTACAACATACATTATTGTCTATAAATGCTCACAAGTATGTGGATTGGAAAGAACAAAGGAGATATGTTTAAATCCCTCAGAAATGTTGATTGTTCTGAAAAGAGAACCTGTGGAAGCCTTCAGTTGTCACAAAAACACAAAATGTGTTTACTTTAAAATGCACTGTGAATGTGAGTGTCAGTTTGTGTACAGCATATACCGTCAGTACCTAATCCTGTATGTATTTGTTCAGGCAACAATACATTAGATTGATCTAATGAAATTAATATATAGTCAATAAAACCATTGTTGAACATTCAGATACAGCAGAGCTAACCCTGCTGCTGTCAACAGTGTAACTGCTGCACATTTACAAACTATTGTGTCAACAATGTTTAATTATGTTTGACGTTGCTGAGAGGTTTTGCAAATTAAGAATTTCATTGAACTGTGAGGCAGATTGTGTTTCCTGTACGTGTCATAAAATATAAATGAATTAAATTGAATTGAATACATTTGTACTTGTGGGAGAGTACCTTCACCTGCACCACAGAGGTGCCTCAAGAGGAGAGGAGAACTCAGACACTCAGGACTGAGAGCATCACAGGAGTGAGCTGTAAAGCTTGTCGCTTTAAATTTTAGTTTAGTTATGTTTGTTTAAGTGTGTTTGAGTAAATAAAAGATGTTAAAACATGAATGGTTTGTGTCTGGCTTCTGTGATGAGAGCACTGTGGCATGGTGAACTGCCACACACCCATTTAGATTTAAGGTTAACTCGTTCTAGAACTTGATACAAATCACCTGACCTCACCAAGTTCAAGTTTCCTTGGGTTGTCAGGCAGTTTCTCCAGCCTCCTGATCGGCCCACAGACAACTGCTGATATTTACTTTGATTCATTGATGTAAATAATTGCACCTTCTGCCTTACAGTACCATTGTTTTCAATGACATCATGAGCTTTGAGCAAGGATCTGACACTGGAGTCCCTGTGGAAGACGTCAAACAGGCCCTAAGAGGAAACGTGAAATATGGTTATGTTGTGCAATAGTAGGAGTAGAATTGACGTTGGCTAATTATTAATAATCATGAAATATGATTATTAAAAATAATCAAAAATGATAAAGCTATTAATTAAGAAATGTAACACATTTAATTAGAAATGATACGGTTATCCATTAATAATAGTTAAAATAATTAATGAAAACAATAAAATTATCAATTAAGAATAATACAAATCTGTAATCATTGCTTATTGTCGCGGGCCACCACCCTGGTTACAGGGACCAACGATTCAATCTTTAAATATCAGTCTCAATGATATAAGTTATATTAATAATCTCAATATTTTAGTATTAATGATTATATAATAAACAATGAAGGGTTTTAAGTTCGAGCACAGGCAATCATAATCCAGCTGCAATCACATACATATGCACAAATAATCACAGACTACAGATACTTTAATTACAAAAGCATTTATTAAAAAGGGGAAATAAAGTTATAATGTTATTCAATGATTCATCATTTTAACAAGCTCCGATATTTCAAAGATAAACACAGCAGCAGCACTTATCACAATTCAGAAAATACATGTAAAACCGGCGGTCTACCTATGTATGTCTGTCTCGGTGTGTGTGTGTGTGTCTGTGTCAAAGGGTCTCTCTGTGTGTGTGTGTCTATGTGTATGCATGTGAAATAAAGTTAGTGTTATTTAATGATTCATCATTTTAACAAACTCCCATATTTCAAAGATAACAACAGCAGCCGCTTATCACAATTTAGAAAAACACATGTATTCATCTATGTGTATCTGTGTGTGTGTGTATCTGTCTGTGTCTATCAATGTGTCTCTGTGTCTGTGTGGGTGTGTGTGTGTGTGTGTGTGTGTGTGTGAGAGAGCGAGAGAGAGAAAAAGAAGGGGGCGTGGCGATGACACAGTCACGTGGCGACGTCACATCTAAGATGGCGGCCGATCATGATTCGTGGAATCAAGGCCTAAAAACTCTCAAAATGGCGGATTGACTACAAAACAAGATGGCGGAGCCGTTATGAATTTAGAGCCAGAATGGGAGGAGAGGGAGAGAGGAGGCGTGGCAATAATAGACTCAAAATGGTGGTTTAACTTGCGTTATTCAAAATGGAGTCTATGTTAATGACACCATGTGGCCGGAGCTCACACTGGTGGTCGTCACATGAATTACACCAAGGGATTTTCAGACAAAGAGAATTCTTTGTCTCTGCTTTGGCGTTCGGCCGCATGGCTTCCAGATGTGTCCAGCCTCTCTAAATATAGATTTAACTATGTTACATGAACTGTATTCTAAATACAGATCGGATGTGTGTATAAACAGGTTTAGGAGAAAAGAGAAAGAGAGAGAGACAGAGATCAGGAAACATCGTCAGAGACAACTACTAGCGAAGCAGGCAGTCAAGTTACGTGAGATTTATCTTTTAACAGATGTAAATCTCCGCACAATATCTCTGACGGTAACACGTTAAAAGGAAGCGACGGCTCGTTACCGCGCGCTTCTCGAAAACACAGTTGACAAAGGAACCGGATGTGACGTCTCGGTCCGCCGTGTAACGGCTAAAAACAGATCAGCGATCTACAAACAAACATACAATCAAACAAATGACACGCTAAGTATTTAAACTAGTCTCTGCCCAGACAATAAAGCCTCTTACTGTGACCTTCACGGTGTTGCGTGCGCGTGTCGCGCGGATATTCCGGAAGTCCAGTGAATAATCGTGGCCGCTCAAGCTTGGCAGCGCTGGCTCCTCTGTCGCAGCGGCGTCGGCTGGGCCGAATAGGAGCGGATTCGTCTTGCTCCTCAACGGGATGACGTCGTTCTTCTGCAGTGATGAACAGCGGTGGCACAGTTGTGTTGGAGATCGTGAAAAAGAAAAGTCTTTGTCTCGGCCGGCGAATGAGCTTCCTGTTGCGCGGCCTTTCAAGTTAAAACAAAAATAGTCTCTATCAAAGTAAGATCAAACTTAAGATAAAAGACAATGAAAGAAATGAAAGAAAATAACTCTGGTTGCCCCCTTTAGCAACTAAATCATCTGGAAAGACCCGGAGGGGTCTGTTGACGTCTTCAGAGCAGGGTAAATGGCTGATAAACTAAAAGTTAAAGTTGCCCCCTTTAGCAACTGAATCAGCTGAAGACCCGAAGGGGTCTGGTGATGTCTTCAGTGCAGGGTAAATGGCAGCGATTATTGATGTCTCAGTGGTTTTGTTCTACCTGAGAGGTCCTCCTCCTTGAGGAGTTGGTCATAGGATGATGCTGGCTTTAAGCCAATTGAGTGTCAGAGGTCAGATCAGAGTGGGCGGGGCTTGGAACTGAGCAGGGGTTTCTGGGAAAACCCCAGGACATTTTTCCACCACCAGGGGGAGATTCTTGAGCCTGCAGGAGGATGTTTTCCCGCCCAAAGTTTAACAACCCTTTGTTCCTCCCGGCTCCAGTGTCTGGTGGTCCCCCCGCGTGGCTCTGGCCCAACAGTTACAAGGTACAACACTGTGAACTTCGACATTAATTATAGTCTAATTTGAACAAAACAAAAACAATATTTGATATATATGTATTAGTTATCAAAATTATTATTGAAATTTGACAAACGTGATGTGGACATTTCCTTTCTCAAAAAACTAAATTAATTTTTCTCACATTTCTTTTTGTCTGAAGTCACGTGCTTTCAGATAACCACGAGAGAGAATGAAAGTGAAAGTTGCTCATGTCCTATATAAGGGAGTGTCCAGAGCCACAAACTCAAAGGAAAGGACTGAAGGGGAAACATTTAGGTTCCCATAAAGGATCAAGATATTTTTCTCTTGGGTGAGTTCTCCTCATGCTATTATAACCTCAAGTGTAAGTGCTATTTCAGTGTATTGTAATGATTAATATGTTAAAACGAACCCATAAATAATAATATGTTTATGATGATGATATATGTTCTTTCTGTTTATCAGAATCCTCTTTAAGTAACCTTTCTCTGCATGGTCATAAAACCAGAAGCCACACTTAAGTCAAAGAAAAGCAAAACAGGGGCAGAACAGACAATTTTTTATAAAGATTTACATAACATTTATTTAAAGTTATTATAATGACAAATGAGGTGCCAGATCCAACCTGAAAATTATTGATTAAGAGTTATGTTTATGAGTTTCAGATGCTCGATAGGGTTACTGTTACTACTATTGAACTGAATGGAATACCTTTTATTTGAGTTCATTGATATTTTGACATGCATTTTTGTGAAGCCCTTTGTAACCTTGTTTATAGAAGTGCTGTACAAATAAAGTTATGATTCAAGTTATTATTATTACTATTACTGTGTGTGTCAAGATAAAGCTAATTTCTTTACTTCATCAAGTCAATAAAAATGAAAACCCCATGGGGTCATTTTTCTCACGTAAAACAAAATGCAGTACATACTGCTGTTAATAAGTTGGTCAATAGGAATTTGACAAAGGAATTCTTATTCATAAAAAAAATAGATTTTTTGTTGTTGTATTGGCAGTTATGCTTAAAGGTTCAGGGTGTAGAAAGTAGTGACATCTAGAGGTGAACTTGCATGTTGCAGCTGAACACCCGTTACCTCCCCTTTCAACATGATAGAAAACCTGTGGCAGTCTTCAGTTACCACAGGTTCAAACTCATAAGGTGTTTAGTCTGTCCAGTCTGAAAACATGGTGGCCTCAGTAGAGATGTTCCTTATATAAATTTAAAGTACTTAAATATAAAATAACCATTCAAGGGTAAAGAAGGAATAATTTGTAAAATTTTGATAAAAGCACACTAGTGAAAACATCACTAGGATTATTTTATAATCACTTCCTTCCAATAGATATCTTCAACCTACATCTTACACACTGGACCTTTAAGTTACAATCTGAATGCATCTTCCTCCATAGGGGTGAATTCCTGCATTAACAACTAGTCAAAATGTCCTTCCTTGGAGCATTTGGATCAGGTGAGTCCTGTTACATTTCCAGTTTCAATAAACAAATGAACAATAACAAAAAACGTTCTTAATAATCATAGTTTGGTCCTTTTTCACCTTTTTCAGGACACTTTTTGGGGCCAAAGAGGGACGTGCCACCTCCTCCAGTTTCACCACCTCCTCCACCACTCTTAGAGGAGCCATGGAGGGAGGTGTCGGAGTGAGTATGATCTAACATTCAGTCAGTGTGTTTCCATTGTGTCCTCAGTATTTGTGCTTCTGCTGCTCAACACATGACTTAAACATCTTGTTGTTGTGTGTGTGACAAAAAAAAAATCACAATTGCAATATTGTGCAATTATTAATAAAAGTAATACAGCACTTTATTCTGATTGTTTAAGATTTTCTGTAATTTACAGGAAGTACAAGGAAAATCTTGACTTTGTGAAATCTTACCAACCTGAAAACGAACAAGTCAAACATCTCAGGATTCTGCTTCATGGACCAGTTGGTGCTGGAAAGTCGAGCTTCATCAACTCTGTCGACACCGTTTTAAGAGGCAGATCTGCTGGTCGAGCACAGACAGATGCAATCTCTGGGAGCAGCTACACCAGAGAGGTATGAACAACAGGAAAGGACAAAACTCCATTGAGGGTAACAAACCACAGAAATTCATTTTCAATAGTAGTTCACTGATGAAAATACAGAGAAACTTCTACTAATATTAACATGTCAAAACAAATGTTGACTTTATGTTTCATAGCAATAAATTCTAGTCATCACAAAATAAATTAAATGAAACATTAAATCTTTCTAAATCTGTCTGTTGATCATCTTAGTTCTTAAGGTTTTTCACTCCTTATAGATTTGCACCCATTTCAATTTCAGGTTAATGTGTGAACTAGAGGCCCAGAGTTTTAATCTGTGGATGTTAATACAAATCACCTTTCTCCAGCATCCCCACACATTCCTGATCGGCCCACAGACAACTGCTGATATTTACTTTGATTCATTGATGTAAATAATTGCACCTTCTGCCTTACAGTACCGGACCTTCAAATTTCCCAAAAGTCCAGGGGTCAAATACTCTTTTGTGTTCAATGACATCATGGGCCTTGAGCAAGGATCTGACAGTGGAATCAATGTGAATGACCTCAAACTGGCCCTGAGAGGACACGTGAAAGACCGTTACAAGGTACAACACTGTGAACTTTAACATGAATTAAAGTCTAATTTTAACTATTAAAAAACATTATTTGTTTTGTATTCATCTCAGTTATCAAAATGATCACTGAAATTTGACAATGTGATGTGCATATTTCCTGTCTCATAAAACAAAGTAAATTGTTTTTACAATTCTTTTTCAAATATTAAACTTTTGGGGCACATGGCAGCCACCTGTACATCAATTAAATATTGTGAACAATGTCAGGAATGTGTGTCACATTAACAATATTAGCGTGTAGGTGTGTGAGTGCACGAGACAAACAAATGAGGTCAACCATAGAAAAACCTTTAGCAACATTAAATATTATCTGATTATATTTGATTCATTTATAGTTTGACCCTGACCAAGAACTGACGGAGGAGGATAATGGCTACAACTCCCATCCCACTTTGGAAGACAAAGTGCACGTTCTGGTGTGTGTGGTTCCTGCGGACGTAGTGTCTAGGTTAAGTGCTGAGATGGTGAAGAAGATTAGAGAGGTCAGACTGGTAGCCAGTAAACTGGGTGAGTGCACAACAACTGTTTCTCTGCATGGACTAACAGTGTCACATTGGATTGTCTGAGTCAAAATACCAGGACACAAATGTTTGAAATACTGATCAGGTTTCTTTATCGACAGGAATTCCCCAACTGGCTATTATCACCAGAGTTGATGAAGCCTGTCCCGAGGTTAAAAAGGACACAAGCAATATCTATAAGAGCAAGTACCTGAAGGAAAAGGTACATTTTGGATTTATTGCACAAAATCATTTTTCAGCATATAAGTCATGTTTGTTCATCATTATACGATTACTGATCACCATAATTGTGTTACTTTGACTTAGGTTGAAAGATTCCACCAGCAGCTGGGCCTTCCAATGAACTGCATCTTCCTTCTGAAGAACTACAGTCATGAAACTGAGTCAAATGACAAAGTAAACGCTGCGATAGTGTGCGCACTGAAACAGATGCTTCACTATGGAGACGACTACCTCAACGACCTGGAAACATGAATTCCCCTGAGGCAAAAACACAGTATGCGATTTTTAGGGGAATGAGGAAATATTCAGACAATGTTTACTGTCTTTGCAAGCAGGCAAGCTTGAAGCTTGAAATATGGAATAAAAATGCATAAAAATTAGGTCCTAAAGTCTTTACATAATTTCTCTCATTGAGACTTTGCACAATAGCAGGACCATGCGCTGTCATTACGTCGTTAGCTTGGTGTGACGTCGTCACGTGATCTGGTCAACAACTCAGCTGTTGTGATGGTGCCTTCATGTGCCGACCGAAAGAAGTGATTCAAAAGCTCTCGTTTTTATTGTTGAATCTCAGTATTTAAAACATCACCTGCTCTAACAAATCAATTTTGCATTCCTTGTTTGGTCTCTCGTTCATTATGTTTATCTAAAAAAATAAAATAAAATCAGACAAACATATGATTTTGCTAAAGAGACGAACAGACAAATATTATATATCATGTATAATATAATCTTCTCTATCCTGCGCTTTACCTCTCTGGGGACTCTTTGTATTCTTTTTCAGTTTGACCAATATTGTGATGTACTGTTAATTGATGTTCTTGCAATACAAGTTGATTAATTATATTGTCATTGTTGGGTTTGTATCATGTATCACTGAGTTCCTAGTGGTGGGAAGAAATTAAGCAAAAATATAAAAAGTATACTCTGCAAAAAAATGTAAATCTTTACTGAGAAGACGCAGCTTTACAGATATCCCTTTCTCTACTTAGTTTTCAGTGTGGCATCATGCTCTTATAATTTTTCTGTACTGTCTTCAATAAATGTCTTCTTCCGGGACCCTCTCAGTTTTACTCTCCTTCTTCCTGCATCAGTCAGGACCAGGCAGCTCCAGAAGAGACCTTCTTGTTAGTGGAAAGTCACAGGTAGGTACAGTAAAGCTTATTGAACACATTTTAAGCTATATAACGATGACATTTGTGTGAGGGAGGCATAGTCATACACCCAGTTAGAATGATATATTCCACCACTGTGGAACCGATGTTGTCTGGATATATATATATATATATGTTTTTGTGTAAAAAGCATTTGTTCTATAGAATATATCTTATGATATTCATGACGTTGTATTTTCCAGCCTCACTTTATAATCAAAACAGGGCGAGGCACGAATACTGTGGTGAATGAAAATGCATGTGGCTCATGTTGCTCTAATGGCTTTAGGATGGATTGATGACGAGACACAGGGACTGACTGGGCCTGTTCACCACGAGCACACTGAGCAGAATACACTGTGGCACTGCATTCTTCTATATGATCAAAATACAGACTACAGAAGCACTGACACACTAATAATACTGGTTCACTGAAGAAGTATCTGAGCAGGTCTCGGCTTCTACTCAGAACAATGTTTTTTCAGGCTCTGTTGCCCACAAAGGAAAGGACTCATAGAATCACTTGCTGTTATCAACCGCTCATTATCCGGCCGGAGCGAGACCGACTTTTCTTCAACGTTAAAGTTATTGTTCTTGAATTCAATGTTGAGGTATAGGTGCATGTAGTTCGCGTTGTATTTCTACATCATGACATTAAACTACGCTCCATCAATGTGACACCTTTAGTGAGACTTAAAGTAGCAATAAAACTACAACAGTGCTTTGAAAATACCTTCATGGATTAAAGTAATACTTACAATAAAACTGTTTCAATGAGCCTCATCTTGACCAACTTAAATGCTGTTTAGTCAAGGGAAGTTATAATGAACTAAAATGTTATATTGTGGCGTGCACTCAGGGGTGTGTCCTCTCACCCAGTGGGTTGATGGGTAATGTTAGAGGATGTAGCTATATATACAGTGCCTTGCATAAGTATTCACCCCCTTTGGACTTTTCTACATTTTGTCATGGTATAAACACAGATTAAAATTTATTTCATCGTGAGTTTATGTAATGGACCAACACAAAATAGTGCATCATTTGGAAGTGGGGGGAAATATTACATGGATTTCACAATTATTTACAAATAAAAATCTGAAAAGTTTTGAGTGCATATGTATTCACCCCCTTTACTGTGAAACCCCTAACAAAGATCTGGTGCGACCAATTGCATTCACAAGTCACATTTGCAAGTCACATAATTAGTAAATAGGGTCCACCTGTCTGCAATTTGATCTCAGTATAAATACACCTGTTCTGTGACGGACTCAGAGTTTGTTGGAGATCATTACTGAACAAACAGCATCATGAAGACCAAGGAGCTCACCAAACAGGTCAGGGATAAAGTTGTGGAGAAATATGAAGCAGGGTTAGGTTATAAAAAAATATCCAGAGCTTTGAACATCTCTCTGAGCACCATAAAATCCATCATAAGAAAATGGAAAGAATATGGCACAACCGCAAACCTACCAAGAGGAGGCCGTCCACCCAAACTGAAGAGTCGGACAAGGAGAAAATTAATCAGAGAAGCAACCAGGAGGCCCATGGTTACTCTGGAGGAGTTGCAGAGATCCACAGCTGAGGTGGGAGAATCTGTCCACAGGACAACTATTAGTCGTCTACTCCACAAATCTGGCCTTTATGGAAGAGTGGCAAGAAGAAAGCCATTGTTGAAAGGGATCCATAAAAAATCCCGTTTGGAGTTTGCCAGAAGCCATGTGGGAGACACAGCAAACATGTGGAAGAAGGTGCTCTGGTCAGATGAGACCAAAATTGAACTTTTTGGCCTCAATGCAAAACGCTATGTGTAGCGAAAACCCAACACTGCCCATTACCCTGAGCACACCATCCCAACAGTGAAACATGGTGGTGGTAGCATCATGCTGTGGGGATGCTTCTCTTCAGCAGGTACAGGGAAACTGGTCAGAATAGAGGGAAAGATGGATGGAGCCAAATACAGGGAAAGCCTTGAAGAAAATCTGATGCAGTCTGCAAAAGACTTGAGACTGGGGCGGAGGTTCATCTTCCAGCAGGACAATGACCCTAAACATACAGCCAGAGCTACAAAGGAATGGTTTGGATTAAAGAATGTTAATGTCCTAAAATGGCCCAGTCAAAGCCCAGACCTCAATCCAATAGAGAATCTATGGCAAGACTTGAAGATTGCGGTTCACAGACGGTCTCCATCCAATCTGACTGAGCTTCATCTTTTTTGCCAAGAAGAATGGACAAACCTTTCCATCTCTAGATGTGCAAAGCTGGTAGAGACATACCCCCAAAAGACATGCAGCTGTAAATGCAGCGAAAAGGGGTTCTACCAAGTATTGACACAGGGGGGTGAATACTTATGCACCCAACAGATGTCAACTTTTTTGTTCTCATTATTGTTTGTGTCACAATAAAATTTATTTTGCACCTCCAAAGTACTATGCATGTTTTGTTGATCAAACGGGAAAAAGTTTATTTAAGTCTATTTGAATTCCAGTTAGTAACAGTACATAATGGGAAAAAGTCCAAGGGGGGTGAATACTTGTGCAAGGCACTGTACTTGCCGTATGGGGAACATGTGAGTTCTTCCTTGTTACTGAATAAACCACAGTAAACAGTACCTGCGTCTCTGCCTTTCCTTGTCTTGCCATATTGGTGACCCCGTTTTTTGGACATGTTCGAGGTAGAGGAGGATAGTGTCCCTTCCTCATCGGGGGAAGACGTATTTTCTTCCCCGGCGCCCGTGGACCGTGTCTCCACAACGACCATGGCGCCGCAGCTTCCGCGACCGACCAGCTCCGCGACCGACCAGCTCCGCGGAGCACGTTAAACTGCCGGAGTTTTGGCAGAACGACCCCGCGCCGTGGTTTCTGCACGTCGAGGCTCTTTTCCATCTGCGAGGAGTAACGGCAGACGACTCCAGGTATTTTTTGGTGGTCGCGGCTTTGGACCAGCAATCCACCCGGCGCGTGATGCAGCTCCTGCGAGCCCCGCCGCTGCGCGGAAAGTACGCCGCCCTCAAGCAGCTTCTCCTCCGGCGCTACAGCTTGTCAGCCGCGGAGAGAGCGGACAAGCTACCCTAACCCGGTTTGGGCGATGGTTCGGCAGTGGACCTGATGGACGAAATGCTGTCGTTGCTGGGCTCCGAGGAGGATGGTTTCCTTTTCCCGCACATCTTTCTGCGCCAGCTCCCGCTGCAGGTGCGCGCAGCCCTCGCCAACTCTTCTTGTTTGGCGGCCGGCGACTTCCGTGGATTGGCTGAGCAGGTGGACCGGATCCTGCTGACTTCGAGGAACGTCTCCGTGCAGAGTGTGGCCGTGGAGTCCTTGCAGCCGACGTTGGAGGACGAGGTTCCGGCATTGACGGCTGCAGTTTCCACCCGCAGGCCAGCTGTGTTTCTTCCATCAGCGCTTCGGCAGCAAGGCGCGCCGCTGCGTTCCTCCGTGCGCGTTCGAGGCACCGGGAAACGGAAGAGCCGGCGCTCGGTAGCAGCCGTGGGCGCTGGCGAGCAAGAGGAGCTGCTGTTCGTTCATGACTCCATATCAGGTAATCAGTTCCTGGTGGACTCCGGCTCGCAGAAGAGCCTTCTCCCTCCTGCAGCTACGGACCTCTCGGCCTGTGGCAGTGGTCCGCGTCTGACAGCGGCTAACGGTTCGGCTATAGAGACGTTTGGTACAAAGTCTGTGACTGTGTGTTTCAATGGACGCACATTTCTGTGTGACTTTGTTGTAGCTTCCATTACGGTTCCTATTATCGGAGCAGATTTTCTGTGCACTAATGGGTTGTTAGTGGATGTAGCTAATCGCAGGCTCATTGATGCTGTGTCTTTTTCGTCTTTTCCGTGTCAGACAGGGGGACCCGGGCCGTTAACACACGCTAATTTCGCGGCGTCAAAGGATGTCTTCCAGCGCTTACTGGCGGAATTTCCTTCGCTGACAACGCCCGCATTTTCTGCCGCGGTTACTAAACACGGCGTGGAACATTTCATTCCCACTGCGGGTACGCCCGTTTTCGCACGTTCGCGTCGCCTCGACACCGTGAAGTTAGCCACTGGAAGGAGGAGTTTGCTACCATGGAGCGTTTGGGGATCGTTAGGCGGTCCAACAGCCCGTGGGCTTCGCCGCTCCACATGGTGCCCAAGGCGGACGGGTCTTGGCGGCCGTGCGGTGACTTCCGCCGTTTAAATAACATCACGGCCCATGACCGTTATCCCATTCCGCATGTGCAGGATTTTTCGATTCGTCTGGCGGGCATGACAATTTTTTCTAAAATCGATTTGGTGCGAGGTTATCATCAGGTGCCTGTGCGGGCAGAGGACGTGCCCAAGACTGCAGTCATTACACCGTTTGGGCTTTTCGAGTTCCTGCGAATGCCGTTCGGCCTTAAAGGCGCAGCGCAGACGTTTCAGCGCTTGATGGACTCGGTGTTACGTGACCTCGCGTTTGTTTTCGTCTATTTGGACGACATCTTGGTGGCCAGCCCGTCGGTTGATGAGCATTTGTCGCACCTTAGGCAGGTTTTCCAGCGCCTTGATGGACATGGTCTCATTGTCAACACAGCCAAGTGCCAGTTTGGGCTGTCTGTCATAGACTTTTTGGGCCATCGCATTTCGTCGCAGGGTGCGGTTCCTTTGCCCTCGAAGGTGCATGCAGTTGCGGATTTTCCCCGTCCGGTCTCGGTCAGGTCGCTACAGGAGTTTTTGGGCATGGTAAACTTTTACAATCGTTTCTTGCCTCGTGCGGCCCAACTCCTGCAACCATTGTATGGTGCTTTGAAGCTTAAGAAAGCCAAGGACCAGGTTGACTGGACCCCTGTGAGGATCCAGGCTTTTGAGGGGGCTAAGGCTGCCCTGGCTAACGCGGCGCTTCTGGCGCACCCCGCGTCTCGGGCGCCCATCGCCCTCACGACCGATGCTTCGGATGTGGCTGTCGGTGCAGTTGTTGAACAGCGTGTTGCGGGTGCGTGGCAGCCCCTTGCATTTTTTAGCCGCGGTTTGCGAGACAGTGAGCGAAAATACAGCGTGTTTGACCGGGAACTGTTAGCGTTGTACCTGGCTATGCGTCATTTCCGTTTCCTGCTGGAAGGCCGCCCTTTCACAGCCTATGTTGACCACAAACCATTGACGTTTGCTATGGCGAAGGTGACAGAGCCATCGTCTGCTCGCCAGCAGCGCCATCTAGCGGCGATCTCCGAATTCACAACGGACATCCAACATGTGGCGGGTAAAGCGAACCCGGTGGCAGACTGCCTGTCGCGGGTGCTGGTGGGCCCTGTGCATCTTGGGGTTGATTTTTCAGCACTGGCTGCCGATCAACCTGGGGACCCGGGTATCGTTGCACTGAGAGCTGCGAGTACCGGTCTGGAGCTGGAGGAGGCAGTGGTGCAAAATGGTGGGCCTGCCCTCCTTTGCGACGTCTCCACGGGCCGCCCCCGCCCGGTGGTGCCGGTTGCTTGGCGCCGTCGGGTCTTTGATATGGTGCACTCTCTTTCTCATCCGGGTGTCCGGGCGTCGGTGAAGTTGGTGTCTTCGAAGTTTGTGTGGCCTGGCCTTCGCAAAGAGGTCAAAGAGTTGGGCGGCCACATGTGTGGCGTGTCAGCGCGCAAAAGTTCCCCAGCACACTAGGGCGCCCCTTGAGCCATTTTTGATTCCGGCCAAGCGTTTTGATCATGTGCATATCGACCTTGTGGGGCCTCTTCCCCCTTCCCAGGGTTTTACACATCTCCTTACCATGGTAGATCGGACCACTAGGTGGCCAGAGGCGGTTCCTCTGTCTTCCAAGACATCTGCGGACGTGGCACGCGCTTTTCTTTCAGCTTGGGTCTCACGTTTTGGTGCGCCGTCTGATATCACCTCTGACAGAGGCCCGCAGTTCATTTCAGATCTCTGGTCGGCGCTAGCAAAGTCTCTGGGCACACAAGTTCACCGTACCACTGCCTACCACCCCCAGGCTAACGGCTTGTGTGAACGTTTTCACCGGTCGCTTAAGGTGTCATTGCGGGCTGCGCTCTCAGACGCGAACTGGTTGGATCGGTTGCCGTGGGTGATGCTCGGGTTGCGCTCGGCTCCTAAGGCTGACCTGGATGCCTCGCCTGCAGAGTTGGTGCTCGGTCAGCCGCTCCGCGTCCCAGGGGAGTTTCTGCCTCAGAGCTCGGCCCCCTTTCCGTTTCCTGTTGCGCGTCCTGCGTCACAGGCCGCTTGTGCACCGGTGCCCGTGCATCATTTTTCTCCTCGGTCTTTCGTGCCAACGGATCTCGCGACCACTCGGTTTGTTTTCGTGCGTCACGATGCTCACCGGTTTCCCCTCCAGCCCCCGTATGACGGCCCGTTTAGAGTGTTAGAGGCGGGCTCTAAAAGTTTCATTCTGGACATGGGCGGGCGCAGGGAGCGCGTTTCGTTAGACAGGCTTAAGCCAGCTCATCTGTTGGCCGGCGAAGAGGTGCTACCGGCCCGGGTTCCCCGTCGTGGTCGCCCCCCTTCTAAGACCCCTGTGTTGTTTTCTCCAGTTGTGCCTCCTGATCCTGTGCCTGTTGTAAATGATGTCCCTTCTGCCTGTTCCACCCCTGCGTTTGCGGACGGGGGTCGGCGTAGCCGTTATGGTCGCCTCGTTAAACCCCCTGAGAGGTACTGACTTTTGTCCCATTTTTTTTCTCCCTCTGGGTGTTCGGGGGGGGGGCTGTGTGGCGTGCACTCAGGGGTGTGTCCTCTCACACAGTGGGTTGATGGGTAATGTTAGAGGCTGTAGCTATATATACTTCCCGTATGGGGAACATGTGAGTTCTTCCTTGTTACTGAATAAACCACAGTAAACAGTACCTGCGTCTCTGCCTTTCCTTGTCTTGCCATAATATAACAAAAAAGTACATTACCGACAGAAACCATTTTATACGTTTGGTTACCTAAATACTTCACATTTCCAGGTTCTCCCACAGCTCTTTAATGTATAACATATATTATAGTCTATAAATGCTCACAAGTATGTGGATTGGAAAGAACAAAGGAGATATGTTTAAATCCCTCAGAAATGTTGATGGTTCTGAAAAGAGAACCTGTGGAAGCCTTCAGTTGTCACAAAAACACAAAATGTGTTTACTTTAAAATGCATTGTGAATGTGAGTGTCAGTTTGTGTCAAGCATATACCGTCAGTACCTAATCCTGTATGTATTTGTTCTGGCAACAATACATTAGATTGATCTAATGAAATTAATATATAGTCAATAAAACCATTGTTGAACATTCAGATACAGCAGAGCTAACCCTGTTGCTGTCAACAGTGTTACTGCTGCACATTTACAAATGATTGTGTCAACAATGTTTAATGATGTTTGACGTTGCTGAGAGGTTTCGCAAATTAAGAATTTCATTGAACTGTGAGGCACATTGTGTTTCCTTGACATGTCATAACATATAAATTGAATTGAATTGAATACATTCATACTTGTTCATTTAACAATGAATTTGACAATTTCATTTCATCCAGTCAGCAAATCTGAAGATGGAGATGGATATCCACCCCAGGTCTCAGCTCCACCATACCCATTCCTTCTTCATTTCACACCTTTGAAAAAAACTGTTTGTATAGTGTGTAAGCAACTTATGTACACTACTATACTGCTTTATACATTATTATGTATAGCGAGTTATATTTTAGTTGATATATGCAATTGCTATTATGTTTTGATCGGTGATTAATCTATATAACTGTTGTAAACCTTTCTTTCCCAGCGGCATCCTCCCTCTGCTCCAGTCCCCACGTCCTCAGTTGAGGAGATGTTTGCGTAAGTAAAACACAGTATAGATGTCTGTCCATTTCCCAGCACATGAGCATTCCCATTCATCTCTTTATATACAGACTATGACACATATGCTTGTATTAAAGGTTCATTGACACGCGTGAACTCACATCTGTGACGAGACAAACCAGTGAGGCAAAGAGTCCTTACAAAGTCAAGATGATGGAAAAACAGAGCGCTCATCACGATACAGACGACGATCCCCTGTTCAAATTACAGTTGTTATGCAGCCTCTGCTGGTCTTGTTGAGTCAGTGCAGTGTGGAGTACCAATGGAAATAATCCCAACAGTAAAACATAAAGAAAAAGCAAGTGTTTAAATACAAGAACAAAACAAATATACAAACACAACAGAACTTCTACTGTGTGCGTAGTGTGTAATGAGTTGCATCATACACAGCAGTTCAGGAATTGGTCTTGAAAAGGGACGCTGTGTAGTTTTTTTGTGTTAATTTCACCATGCTGTGCATTTCTCATCCTCAGTCACTCATGTGGACGTGACACCTGCACTGCAGGACGCCCCAGGACAAATGCTGTGTCCTAAATGCTACCAGACTGTGGTCACCACCACGGAGCACAAAGCAGGTCACCTGACGTGGGCCGTCTGCTGCGGCCTCACCATCTTTTGGTAAAAGGGATTGTTTTGATTAGAACTAGCTGCACATAGTTTCAATTGGATGGTATCTAATGGAAAACTGAGGGAGACGTCTTAAAATATAATCTAAAAATGTGTCAACTCAGGCTAAGAAAAAGTAAAGATACAAAAGTTTCTGTTTTAGAAGTTATTTTTGTAGGGACAAAATGGTTGTTAAGTCCTATCTCCCTTTGTTTTCCTCATAGATTCTATGCAGCTGCATCCCGTTCTGCATTGATTCTTGCAAAGGACTTAAAACTCTTAGTTTGTAATCTGACTTCTGAGCTGCTTGCAGCATTGCAGATTTACACTGTTGTTATTTCTATCTTGTTTTCATATCATTTGCTTTGGTAAAAAGAAAAGGTAAAATCTTTCTTTTCTGGTGCTAGTTTTATTTTAGGAGGATTATCTGCAAGGAAACAAGGTGAAATCAAAACTGTCTTTGTGATGCTTCAGTGCAGTTTCACAGACTTTTATTTTTGTCAAGGCTAACTGGCTTTAGATGGGACATTAGGACCTGGAAAATAAAAGGTCAAGCATTGAAAGAAATGGGACTCCTGGTTTCAATCCAACAATGTTCCATGCAGAAACTACACAAGGTGATGTTGAAGTAATACAAAATTCTTAATAACAACTTTGTAATAATTATGTAATTGTTAGAATAATTAACTTTTTGTCTTGGTTTGGTTATATTGGATCTTCCTGTGTCAACCACCAGGTGGTGCTATATCCTTGGTGCAGGCAGAGACTATATATAGGTTTTCCAGATTGCGGAAAAAGAAAGTGAAAGTGTTAGTTCCCAGTGTGCACAAGGAAACATGTTACTTTATGTTATTAGCTCATGCTTTAAGCGATGAGATCTCGATCTTTCTTGACAAAGTGTTTCCTATGAGAGCAATTTCTCCTGTTATTGTTTGCAGAGTCTCTCCCTCATGAGGCTTATGTCTCTTACTACAACTGTGACTGTCAAGCTAAAGCTGATTTCTTACTTTGACATAACAATCATTGCATCAAGTGAATGAAAAGCATGTGTAAGTGCAATTTACTATTTGTTTAAATTCTCAAAAGTGTGTGTACAAATGTATCCTCACATGATTGGTTACAAACACACACACACTGAGACTCTAGAGATAAAACAAAACATGGGAGAGATATTCGCTGATTAAACAAGTTCTCCTGCACTCTTTCTCTGGGCTGTGGCACAATGTCTCCCTCATTCTCTCAGTGCTGTTTCCCCATCTCCTCATCCAACCCATCACTTACCAGCTGCTTTCCATGTGCAGAATGCAAGTGAGAACAAGACCCAATTTACTATCGCAACAAAAATCATGTGCAAATAATTAATAAAAGACCCACCTTAAATGATGATAGAATACGTTAAATATTGTTGCTGTCAAACACTTTTACTGCATTGTGAACAATTGGCACATGTCTTGTCTTTCATTACACCCAGTAAAATGAAATATGAAACATAAACCTAGACACTAATATTGAAACAGAAAACAAGGTCCCATCCACCATTCAGGGGCCAGTGAGTAAGCATTAAAGTATCTGAAGTCACGTGCTTTCAGATAAACCATGTGAGAGAACGAAACTGAAAGTTGCTCATGTCCTATAAAAGGGAGTGTGCAGAGCCACAAACTCAAAGGAAAGGAGTGAAGGGGAGACATTTATGTTCCTATAAAGGATCAAGATATTTTCTTCTATCAGGTTAGTTCTACTCATGCTATTATAACCTTAAGTGTAAGTGTTATTTCAGTGTAGTGCAATGATTAATATGTTGAAACGAACCCATGAATAATAATATGATGATCTGAATGCATCTTCCTCCACTCGGGTGAATTCCTGGATTAACATCTAGTCTGAATGTTCTACTTTACAGCAATGGGATCAAGTCAGTCTAAAGCTACTCCCATACGTTCTGAGGAGCCACGGAGGGTGGTGTCACGACCTCCACCACTCTTAGAGCAGCCATGGAGGGAGGTGTCAAAGTGAGTATGATCCAACATTCAGTCAGTGTGATTCCATTGTGTCCTCAGTGTTTGTGCTTCTGCTGCTCAACACATGGTCTTAAACAGCTCATTTTTGTTTGTGTGACAGAAAAAAGATCCCTATTGCAATGTTGTGCAATCATAAATAAAACTAATACAGCACTTTATTCAGATTGTTTACAATGTTCTGTAATTTACAGGAAGTACAAGGAAAATCTTGAGTTTGTGAAATCTTACCAGCCTGAAAACGAGCAGGTCAAACAAATCAGGATTCTGCTTTATGGACCAATTGGTGCTGGAAAGTCGAGCTTCATCAACTCTGTCGACAGCCTTTTGAAAGGCAGACCTGCTGGTCGAGCTCAGACAGATGCAATCTCTGGGAAAAGCTTCACCAGACAGGTATGAACAACAGGAAAGTATAAAACTCCATTGAGGGTAACAAACCACAGGAATTCATTTTCAATAGTAGTTCACGGATTTAAATACAGAGAAACTTCTACTAATATTAACATGTCAAAACAGCAGCTTTCTATCAAATGTTTTGTTAAATTGTTGTCTGTATATTTAATAGCAACAAATTCTAGTCAGCACAAGCTAAATAAAATGAAACATCAAATCTTTCTAAATCTGTCTGTTGATCATCTGAGTACTTATTGTTAACCTCTTATAGCTTTGCACTCATTTCAATTTCAGGTTAATGTGTGAACTAGAGGCCCAGAGTTTCAATCTGTAGATGTTCATACAAATCACCTTTCTCCAGCCTCCCCACACATTCCTGATCGGCCCACAGATAACTGCTGATATTTACTTTGATTCATTGATGTAAATAATTGCACCTTCTGCCTTACAGTACAAGACCTTCAAATTTCGCAAAAGTCCAGGGGTCACTTACTCTTTTGTTTTCAATGACATCATGGGCCTTGAGCAAGGATCGGACACTGGAGTCTGTGAAGGAGACCTCAAACTGGCCCTGAGAGGACACGTGAGAGAAGGTTACAAGGTACAACACTGTGAACTTTAACATTAATTAAAGTCTATTTTAAACCAAAAAGACAATATTTGTTTCATATTTATCATAGTTATCGAAATTATTAGTGAAATTTGACAAACGTGATGAGCACATTTCCTGCCTCATAAAACAAAGTGATTTGCTCTTACATTTCTTTTTCAAATATCACAGTTTTCTATTGGCAAATTGCTGAGTTTGGGGCACATGGCAGCCACATGTACATCAGTTAAATAATCTGAACAACATCACGAATGTGTGTCACATTAACGATATGAGTAAATGTGAACGAGACAAACAAATGAGGTGAAACACAGAAAGACTTTAAGTTACATTAAACATGATCTGATTGTATTTGATTGATTTATAGTTTGACCCTGACCAAGAACTGAAGGAGGGTGATTATGGCTACAACTCCGATCCCACTTTGGAAGACAAAGTTCACGTTCTGGTGGGTGTTGTTGCTGCGGACACAATGTCTAGGTTAAGTGATGAGATGGTGAAGAAGATTAGAGAGGTCAGACTGGAAGCCAGTAAACTGGGTGAGTGCACAACAATTGTTTCTCTGCGTGGACTAACAGTGTCACATTGGATTGTATGAGTCAAAATACCAGGACACAAATGTTTGAAATACTGATCAGGTTTCTTTTTCGACAGGAATTCCCCAAATGGCTATTATCACCAAAGTTGATGAAGCCTGTCCCGAGGTTAAAAAGGACACATGCGATATCTATAAGAGCAAGTACCTGAAGGAAAAGGTACATTTTGGAGTTTTTGTAAAATATCATTTTTCTGCAGTACGATTACTCAAAACCATAATTGTGTTACTTTGACTTAGGTTGAAGGATTCCACCAGCAGCTGGGCATTCCAGAGAACTGCATCTTTCTTCTGAAGAACTACAGTCATGAAATTGAGTCAAATGACAAAGTGAACGCTGCGATAGTGTGCGCACTGAAACAGATGCTTCACTATGGAGACGACTACCTCAACGACCTGGAAACATGAATTCCCATGAGGCAAAAACACAGTAGGTGATTTTTAGGGGAATGAGGAAATATTCAGTCAATGTTTACTGTCTTTTTCAAGCAGGCATGCTTGAAGCATGAAATATGGAATAAAAATGCATAAAAATGTGGTCCTAAAGTCTTTAAATCATTTCTGTCATTGAGACTTTGCACAATAGCAGGACAATGCTCTGTCATTACGTCATTAGCTTGGTGTGACGTCATCACGTGATCTGGTCAACAACTCAGCTGTTGTGATGGTGCCTTGATGTGCCGCCTGAAAGATGTGATTCAAAAGCTCACATCTTTATTCTTGACTCCCAGTATTTAATACATCACCTGAGACGAACAAATAAATTCTACATTCCTTGCCTGGTATGTGCTTCATTTAGTTTATCTTAAAAAAACACATAAAAATCAGACAAACAAATGATTTTGCTTAAGAGACGAACAAACAAATATTATATATCATGTATAATATAATCATCTCTATCCTGCGCTTTACCTCTCTGGGGACTCTTTGTATTCTTTTTCAGTTTGACCAATATTGTGATGTACTGTTATTTGATGTTCTTGCAATCTAAGTTGATTAATTATGTTGTTATGTAGGCTTTGTACCATGTATCATTGAGTTCCTGGTGTAGGGAAGTAATGACGTACAAATATAAAAAATACACTCTGTGCAAAAAAAACTAACTTTAATGTTCAGTGTGGTACATCGGTGAAGCTTAAGAAGACGCAGCTTTACAGATTTCCCTTCCTCTACTTAGTTTTCAATCAGTGTGGCAATCATGCTCTAATTATGTTAATGTACTGTCCTTAATAAATTTCTTTTTCCGGGACTCTCTCAGTTTTATTCTCGTTCTTCCTGCATCAGTCAGGACCAGGCAGCTCCAGAAGAGACCTTCTTGTTAGTGGAAAGTCACAGGTAGGTACAGTGAAGCTAATTGAGCACATTTGAAGCTATATAACAATGACATGCTGTTGCTATTTTGTTAAAGTTATTTGTTTGTGTGAGGGAGGCATAGTCATACACCCAGTTAGAATGATATATATTCCACCACTGTGAAATAGATGTTGTCTTGATATATGTGTTTTTATGTCAAAACAGTTTTGTACTATAGAATATAACTTATAATAGTCATGTGGCTCATGTTGCTCTAATGGATTTAGGATCGATTGATGACAAGACACAGGGACTGACTGGGCCTGTTCACCACGAGCAGACTGAGCAGAATACACTGTGGCACTGCATTCTTCTGTATGATCCAAATACAGACTAAAGAAGCACTGAGACACTAATAATACTGGTTGTTTCACTGAAGAAGTATCTGAGCAGGTCTCAGCTTCTACTGTCAGAACAATGTGCTTTCAGGCTCTGTTGCTCACAAAGGAAATGAATCATAGAATCACTTGCTGTTATCAACCGCTCCCATCCGGCCGGAGCGAGACCGACTGTTCTTCAACGTTACAGATATCGTTCTTAAGTTCAATGTTGAGGTATAGGTGCATGTAGTTCACTTTGTATTTCTACATCATGACATTTAACTAGACTCCATCAATTTGACACCTTTAGTGAGACTTAAAGTAGCAATAAAACTACAACAGTGCTTTGAAAATACCTTCATGGATTAAAGTAATACTTACAATAAAACTGTTGCAATGAGCCTGTGGAGGGAAACTCAAGTTGAATTTCCATCACAAGCCTCATCTTGACCAACTAAAATAATGCTTACTCAAGGAACGTTATAATGAATTAAGATGTAACATAATAAAAAAGTACAATACCCACAGAAACTATTTTATACATTTAGATACCTAAATACTTAACCTTTCCAGGTTCTCCCACAGCTCTTTAATATACGACACAATATTGTCTATAAATGCTCAGAAGTATGTGGATTGGAAAGAACAAAAGAGACGTGAAAGTTTAAATCCCTCAGAAATGTTGATGGTTCTGCAAAGAGAACCTGTGGTAGCCTTCAGTTAAAATACATGTCCCTTTTCCTTCTTCATTTCAAACGTTCGAAAAAACCTCAACTGTTTGTATAGTGTGTAAGCAACTTATATGCACTGCTTTATACATTATTATGTTTAGCGAGTTATACGTTAGTTGATATATATAATTGCTGTTATGTTTTGATCGGTGATTAGTCTAAATATCTGTTGTAAATCTGTCTTTACCGATCGCATCCTCCTGCTCCAGTCCCAAAACCTCAGGTGAGGAGATGCGTGCGTATTTAAAAAAAAGTACAGACACCTGTCCATTTCCCAGCACATGTGAATGCACATTCATCTCTTTACAGTCTATGACACACATGCTTGTATTAAAGGTTCATGGACACGTGTGAACTCTCATCTGTGACAAAACAGACCAGTGAGGCGAAGTCGGTGGGTGAAATCCTCTGCTTATGACCAAACTGATCTGAAGATTAGTCCAATTGTAGCTCAACAATTAACCATTGTTCAGTGTTCTGTATGCGCACATTCACATTTTGAGGGTGTCTGTTTCCAATAAACAGATAATTAATAATATAACATCTCAGGATTCTGCTTCATGGACCAGTTGGTGCTGGAAAGTCGAGCTTCATCAACTCTGTCGACAGCGTTTTAAAAGGCAGGCTTGCATGACAAATGCAAACAATTGGAACACCTTCACCAGAAAGATATGAACAAGTGGAAAAGATAAAACTCTTTGGAGGATAACAAACCACAGGAATTCATTTGAAATAGTGGTTCACTGATGAAAATATAGAAAACTTCTACTAATATTGAAATGTTATCACAGAAGCTTTCCTTTAAATGTTTCTGTACAAACGTTGTCTTTATGTTTCATTGCAATACATTCTAGTCAACAAAAGCTAAAATGCTCTAAATCTGTCTCATGATCATCTTAGTACTTACTGTTTTTTACGCCTTATAGCTTTGCACACTTTGGAGATGAGAGGGCTGGGAGAGCTCCTTCACCTGCACCACAGAGGATCGATCAGCACAGGTGAGAGCTGTTAGCAGATCGATCCTCATGCTTAAAAGGCAGCGTCTGAGTTGCCTCAGGAGGAGAGGAGAACTCAGACACTCAGGATCAGAGAGGCCACAGGAGTGAGCTGTAAAGCTCGTCCCTTTAAGTTTAATTTTATTTATGTTTGTTCAAGTGTGTTTGAGTAAATAAAAGATGTTACAACGTGAATGGTTTGTCTCTGGCTTCTGTGATGAGAGCACTGTTGCATGGTAAACTGCCACACACCCATTTAGATTTAAGGTTAACTCGTTCTAGAACTTGATACAAATCACCTGACCTCACCAAGTTCAAGTTTCCTTGGGTTGTCAGGCAGTTTCTCCAGCCTCCTGATCGGCCCACAGACAACTGCTGATTTTTTTTTTACCATTGTCTTCAAGTCCCTTCAGTCCCTGTGGAAGACATGAAACAAGCCCTGAGAGGAAACGTGAAAGACGGTTACAAGGCACAACACTGTGAACTTCGACATTAATTAAAGTCAAATTTAACAAAAAAAAAACAATATTTGATATATATTTATATTAGTTATCAAAATTATTATTGAAATTTGACAAACGTGATGTGGACATTTCCTCTCAAAAAACTAAATTAATTTTTCTCACATTTCTTTTTGTCTGAAGTCACTTGCTTTCAGAAAACCACGGGAGAGAATGAAAGTGAAAGTTGCTCATGTCCTATATAAGGAAGTGTCCAGAGCCACAAACTGAAAGGAAAGGACTGAAGGGGAAACATGTAAGTTACCATAAATAAACAAAACATTACGAGGCACGAGTCCTGTGGTGAATAAAAATGCATGTGGCTCATGTTGCTCTCATGGATTTGGATGGATTGATGACAAGACACAGGGACTGACTGGGCCTGTTCACCACGAGCACACTGAGCAGAATACACTGTGGCACTGCATTCTTCTGTATGATCCTAATACAGACTAAAGAAGCACTGAGACACTAATAATACTGGTTCACTGAAGAAGTATCTGAGCAGGTCTCAGCTTCTACTGTCAGAACAATGTGCTTTCAGGCTCTGTTGCCCACAAAGGAAATGACTCATAGAATTACCTGCTGTTGTCAACCTCTCACATCCGGCCGGAGCGAGATCTACGTTTCTTCAACATTACAGATATCGCTCTTAAGTTCAATGTTGAGGTATAGGTGCATGTTGTTCACTTTGTATTTCTACATCATGACATTAAATCACACTCCATCAATTTGACACCTTTAGTGAGACTTAAAGTGGCAATAAAACTACAACAGTGCTTTGAAAATACCTTCATGGATTAAAGTAAAACTGTTTCAATGAGCCTCATCTTGACCAACTTAAATGCTGTTTAGTCAAGGGAAGTTATAATGAACTAAAATGTTATATAACAAAAAAGTACATTACCCACAGAAACCATTTTATACGTTTAGTTACCTAAATACTTCACATTTCCAGGTTTTCCAACAGCTCTTTAATGTACACTTCTACTGTGTGCGTAGTGTGTAATGAGTTGCATCATACACAGCAGTTCAGGAATTGGTCTTGAAAAGGGACGCTGTGTAATTTTTTTGTGTTAATTTCACCATGCTGTGCATTTCTCATCCTCAGTCACTCATATGGACGTGACACCTGCACTGCAGGACGCCCCAGGACAAATGCTGTGTCCTAATTGCTACCAGACTGTGGTCACCACCATGGAGCACAAAGCAGGCCTCACCATCTTTTGGTAAAAGGGATCGTTTTGATTAGATCTAGCTGTACATAGTTTCAATTGGATGGTATCTGATGGAAAACTGAGGGAGACGTCTTAAAATATAATCTAAAAATGTGTCAACTCAGGCTAAGAAAAAGTAAAGATACAAAAGTTTCTGTTTTAGAAGTTATTTTTGTAGGGACAAAATGGTTGTTAAGTCCTATCTCCCTTTGTTTTCCTCATAGATGTTTTCGATGCTGCTGCATCCCGTTCTGCATTGATTCCTGCAAAGGACTTAAAACTCTTAGTTTGTAATCTGACTTCTGAGCTGTTTGCAGCATTGCAGATTTACACTGTTGTTATTTCTATATTGTTTTCATATCATTTGCTTTGGTAAAAAGAAAAGGTAAAATCTTTCTTTTCTGGTGCTAGTTTTATTTTAGGAGGATTATCTGCAAGGAAACAAGGTGAAATCAAAACTGTCTTTGTGATGCTTCAGTGCAGTTTCACAGAGTTTTATTTTTGTAAAGGCTAACTGGCTTTAGATGGGACATTAGGACCTGGAAAATAAAAGGTCAAGCATTGAAAGAAATGGGACTCCTGGTTTCAATCCAACAATGTTCCATGCAGAAACTACACAAGGTGATGTTGAAGTAATACAAAATTCTTAATAACAACTTTGTAATAATTATGTAATTGTTAGAATAATTAACTTTTTGTCTTGGTTTGGTTATATTGGATCTTCCTGTGTCAACCACCAGGTGGTGCTATATCCTTGGTGCAGGCAGAGACTATATATAGGTTTTCCAGATTGCGGAAAAAGAAAGTGAAAGTGTTAGTATCCAGTGTACACAAGGAAACATGTTACTTTATGTTATTAGCTCATGCTTTAAGCGATGAGATCTCGATCTTTCTTGACAAAGTGTTTCCTATGAGAGCAGTTTCTCCTGTTATTGTTTGCAGAGTCTCTCCCTCATGAGGCTTATGTCTCTTACTACAACTGTGACTGTCAAGCTAAAGCTGATTTCTTACGTTGACATAACAATCATTGCATCAAGTGAATGAAAAGCATGTGTAAGTTCAATTCACTATTTGTTTAAATTCTCAAAAGTGTGTGTACAAATGTATCCTCACATGATTGGTTACAAACACACACACACTGAGACTCTAGAGATAAAACAAAACATGGGAGAGATATTCGCTGATTAAACAAGTTGTCCTGCACTCTTTCTCTGGGCTGTGGCACAATGTCTCCCTCATTCTCTCAGTGCTGTTTCCCCATCTCCTCATCCAACCCATCACTTACCAGCTGCTTTCCATGTGCAGAATGCAAGTGGGAACAACACCCAATTTACTATCGCAACAAAAATCATGTGCAAATAATCAATAAAAGACCCACCTTAAATGATGATAGAATACATTAATCATTGTTGCTGTCAAACACTTTTACTGCATTGTGAACAATTGGCACATGTCTTGTCTTTCATTACACCCAGTAAAATGAAATATGAAACATAAACCTCGACACTAATATTGAAACAGAAAAGAAGGTCCCATCCACCATTCAGGGGCCAGTGAGTAAGCATTAAAGTATCTGAAGTCCCGTGCTTTCTGAGAAACCATGTGAGAGAACGAAACTGAAAGTTGCTCATGTCCTATAAAAGGGAGTGTGCAGAGCCACAAGCTCAAAGGAAAGGACTGAAGGGGAAACATTTAAGTTCCCATAAAGGATCAAGTTATTTTTTGCTATTGGGTAAGTTCTCCTCATGCTATTCTAACCTCAAGTGTAAGTGTTATTTCAGTGTAGTGCAATGATTAATATGTTTTAACGAACCCATAAATAATCCTTTGTTTATGATGATGATATATGTTCTGTCTGCTTATCAACCGTCTAAGTAAACTTTCGGTCCTTGGTCCTAAAACGGGAGCCACACTAAAGTCAAAGAAACGCAAAACAGTGGCAGAACAGACAATTTTGAACAGAAGTACACAACATTTATTTAGCGATATTATAATGACAAATGAGGTACCAGATCCAACCTGGAAATTATTGATTGAGAGTTATGATTATGAGTTTCAGATGCTCGATAGGGTTACGATCATTTTAATTAGTTTGGTTTGATTTGGTTTGACCTTGGTCCCTGCCTTAAAAGGAAAGTCAAAGTGTTGCCTATAAAATCATCTTCTCCTCCTTGTTCCAGAGTCACTCTGTCCAGTGCCACATAAGCAAAGGTAAGGACTTCAATCTGTCTGTTACTACTATTGAACTGAATGGAATATCTTTTATTTTAGGTCATACATTTTTTGCCATGGACTTTTGTGAAGCCCTTTGTAACCTTGTTTATACAAGAGCTATACAAATAAAGTCATGATTAAAGTTTTTTTGTTACTGTGACTGTGACTGTCAAGCTTAAGCTTATTTATTTACTTCATCAAGTCAATAAACAGCAAAACTCCATGTGGTCATTTTTATCACATAATCAGTATATGCTACTTGTAATAAGTAGTTCAATAGGATTTGACAAGAGGAATTTTTACTCATATAAAATAAGATTTTTGTATTGTTGTATTAGCAGTTATGCTAAAAGGTTCAGGTTGTAGAATGTAGTGACCACTAGTTGTGAACTTGCATGTTGCAGCTGAACACCTGTTACCTCCCCTTTCATCATTAAATAAAACCTGTGGCAGTGATCAGTTACCACAGGTTCAAACTCATAAGGAGTTTAGTTTGTCCAGTCTGGGCTACTGTAAAAAACATGGCTGCCTCCGTAGAGAGGACCTGCTCCTTATGTCAATTTAAAGTATTTAAATTGAAAGGAACCATTTAAGGGTAAATAAACACAATAATTTGTACAATTTAGATGAAGCACACTGGTGAAAACATCACTAGGATTATTTTAAAATCAGTTTCTGCCAATCGATCCCTTTCACCATCATCTTACACACTGGACCTTTAAGTTACAATCTGATTGCATCTTCCTCCTCTGCGGTGAAATCCTGCATTAACATGTAATCTGACTCTTCTACTTTACAGCAATGGGAGGAGGTAAGTCCTGTTACATGTTCAGCTACTTGTAATACGATCCTAATATCCTGAATAAACAAATGAACAATCACAAAAAACATTCTCAATAATCACAGTTTGGTACTTTTTAGGTAATTCTACGCCATCGCAGCCGTCGCCGCCGCCACCAAGGCCGGTGACACCCCCTCCACCACTCTTTGAGGAGCCATGGAGGAAGGTGTCAGAGTGAGTATGATCTAACATTCAGTCAGTGTGATTCCATTGTGTCCTCAGAATTTGTGCTTCTGCTGCTCAACACATGACTTAAACATCTCGTTGTTGTGTGTGTGAAAAAAAAAAGATCACAATTGCAATGTTGTGCAATCATTAATTAAAGTAATACAGCACTTTATTCTGATTGATAAAAGATTTTCTGTAATTTACAGGAAGTACAGGGAAAATCTTGACTTTGTGAAAGATTTCCAGCCTGAAAACGAACAAGTCAAACATCTCAGGATTCTGCTTCATGGACCAGTTGGTGCTGGGAAGTCAAGCTTCATCAACTCTGTCGACACCGTTTTAAGAGGCAGATCTGCTGGTCGAGCTGCGACAGATGCAATCTCTGGGAGCAGTTACACCAAACAGGTATGAACAACAGGAAAGAATAAAACTCCATTCAGGGTAACAAACCACAGGAATTCATTTTCAATAGTAGTTCACTGATACAGAGAAACTTCTACTAATATTAAAATGTAAAAACAGAAGATTAATATTTAATGTTTTGTACAAATGTTGTCTTTATGTCTCAGAGCAATACATTCTAGTGAGCACAAAATAAATGAAATGAAACATTAAATCTTACAGAATCTGTATGTTGATAATCTGAGTACATTTAAATTTCAGGTTAATGTGTGAACTAGAGGCCCAGAGTTTTAATCTGTGGATGTTCATACAAATCACCTTTCTCCAGCCCCCCCACACATTCCTGATCGGCCAACAGACAACTGGTGATATTTACTTTGATTCATTCATGTAAATAATTGCACCTTCTGCCTTACAGTACAAGACCTTCAACTTTCGCAAAAGTCCAGGGGTCAAATACTCTTTTGTTTTCAATGACATCATGGGCCTTGAGCAAGATTCTGACAGTGGAATCAATGTGAATGACCTCAAACTGGCCCTGAGAGGACACGTGAAAGACGGTTACAAGGTACAACACTGTGGACTTTGACATTAAAGTCTAATTTTAACAAACCAAAAACATTGTTTGTTTTATATTTATCTTAGTTATCAAAATGATTACTGAAATTTGACAACGTGATGTGCACATTTCCTGTCTCATCAAACAAAGTAAATTGTTCTTACAATTCTTTTTCAAATATTAAACTTTTCTATTGGCAAATTGCTGAGTATGGGGCACATGGCAGCCACATGTACATCAGTTAAATCTTGTAAACGAGACAAACAAATGAGGTCAACCACAGAAAAAGAAGAATAAGTTAAATATTACCTGATTATATTTGATTGATTTATAGTTCAACCCTGACCAAGTACTGATGAGGGGTGATGATGGCTACAACTCCGATCCCACTTTGGAAGACAAAGTTCACGTTCTGGTGGGTGTTGTTCCTGCGGACGCAGTGTCTAGGTTAAGTGATGAGATGGTGAAGAAGATTAGAAAGGTCAGACTGGCAGCCAGTGAACTGGGTGAGTGCATAACAACTGTTTCTCTGCGAGGATTGATAGTGTCACATTGGATTGTATGAGTCAGAATACCAGGACACAAATGTTTGAAATACTGATCAGGTTTCTTTATCGACAGGAATTCCCCAACTGGCTATTATCACCAAAGTTGATGACGCCTGTCCCGAGGTTAAAAAGGACACAAGCAATATCTACAAGAGCAAGTACCTGAAGGAAAAGGTACATTGAGGATTTATTGAACAATGTCATTTTTCATTATATATGTCATGTTTGTTCATCACTGTACGATAACTGATCAACATAAATGTTGTTACTTTGACTTAGGTTGAACAATTTCACCATCTGCTGGGCCTTCCAATAAACTGCATATTCCTTGTGAAGAACTACAATGAGGAAACTGAGTCAAATGACAAAATTAACCCTGCGATAGTGTGCGCACTGAAACAGATGATTTTGTATGGAGACGACTACCTCAACGACCAGTAAACATGAATTCCCCTGAGGCAAAAACACAGTAGGCGATTTGTACAGGAATGAGAGAATATTAAGCCAATTTTTATTGTCTTTGCATGCAGGCAAGCTTTTAGCATAAAATGTTGAATAAAAATGCATACAAATTTGGTCCTAAAGTCTTTATATAATTTCTCTCATTGAGACTTTGCATGATAGCAGGACAATGCTCTGTCATTACGTCGTTAGCTTGGTGTGATGTCATCACTTGATCTGGTCAACAACTCAGCTGTTGTGATGGTGCCTTCACGTGCTGCAGGAAAGGAGTAATTCAAAAGCTCTCGTGTTTATTGTTGACTCCCAGTATTTAATACATCACCTGCTCTAACAAATTAATTCTGCATTCCTTGCTTGGTCTCTCGTTCATTTTGTTTATCTTAAAAAAACACGTTAAATTGATTTTGCTTTAAAGGCAAACAGACTAATATTATATATTATGTATAATTTAATCATTTCTATTCTGCGCTTTACCTCTCTGGGGACACTTTGTATTGTGATATACTGTTATTTGATGATCTTGCAATACATGTTGATTAATACTATTGTTATTTTTGGCTTTGTATCATGTATCATTGAGTTCCTGTTGGTGGGAAGTAATGAAGTACAAATATAAAGAATTAAATCTTTGCTGAAAGACGCAGCTTTACAGATATCCCTTCCTCTACTTAGTTTTCAATCAGTGTGACATCATGCTCTAATAATGTTTCTGTACTGTCCTCAATAAATGTCTTCTTCCGGGACTCTCTCAGTTTTACTCGCATTCTTCCTGCATCAGTCAGGACCAGGCAGCTTCAGAAGAGACCTTCTTGTTTGTGGAAGGTCACAGGTAGGTACAGTAAAGCTTATTGAACACATTTGAAGCTATATAACGATGACATGCTGTTGCTATTTTGTTAACGTAATTAGTTAGTGTGAGGGAGGCGTAGTCATTCACCCAGTTCAAATGATATATTCCACCACTGTGAAATAGATGTTGTCTGGATATATGCTCTAATGGATTTAGGATAGATTGATGACGAGACACAGGGACTGACTGGGCCTGTTCACCACGAGCACACTGAGCAGAATAGACTGTGGCAATGCATTCTTCTGTATGATCCAAATACAGACTAAAGAAGCACTGATACTCTAATAATACTGGTTCACTGAAGAAGTATCTGAGCAGGTCTCGGCTTCTACTGTCAGAACAATGTGCTTTCAGGCTCTGTTGCCCACAAAGGAAAATGACTCATAAAATCACCTGCTGTTGTCAACCGCTCACATCCGGCCAGAACGAGACCTACTTTACTTCAACGTTACAGATATCGTTCTTAAGTTCAATGTTGATGTATAGGTGCATGTAGTTCACTTTGTATTTCTACATCATGACATTTAACTACCCTCCATCAATTTGACACCTTTGGTAAGATTTAAAGTAGCAATAAAACTATAACAGTGCTTTGAAAATACCTGTTACTGCTGTAAATTTTGTCACGGTTTGGTATTTTCTATTGTTAAGGTTCTCCCTCTGTTTGAAGTGTTCTCTGTTTATTTAGTAAATCTCTGTTGTGTATGTCTGAGTTATTTCCTGTTTTCACTGTTTTATTTTGTAGTCTCTGTTCCTTGTGTGTTTTCTGTCTTCACTTCCTTTTGGTGATTGTCTGCGCCAGTCCTCATGTGTTTCACCTGTGTCTAATTGCCCCTGCCTTCCCTGTGTCTGTATATAAGTCCCTGTCAGTGTTGGGAAGGATACTTTCAAAACGTATTCCGTTACAAATATACATGCCTAAAAATCTAATCTGTAACATATTCCGTTACATTAACTAATCTGAGTAGCGTATTTGGAATACTTGAATTACTTCCACATTATATTGCATTTTATAAGTGTAGGAATGCGGTGTTGTTATAGTCAGTTGAGCAGGGGGCTTGTTTGTGAGCCCCACTACCATGGGGAAAAAACTGTTCTGTTGGCGTGAGGTTTTAGTCCTGATAGCCAGGAACCTTTTTCCGGATGGAAGTCTCTGAAAAAGGTGGTGACTGGGATGGGAAGGATCTGCAATGATCTTGCCTGCTCTCTTACTGGTCCTAGAGTGGAACAAGTCTATGAGAGCCGGCAGGTCACAGCCGATGACCTTCTTGGCTGACAGATTTATCCGCTGCAGTCTGCCCTTGTCTTTGGCAGTGGAGGCAGCAAACCAGACGGTAATTGATGAGGTGAGGATGGACTCAATGATGGCTGTTATAAACTCAACCATCACTTTCCATGGCATGTTTAATATTTTCAGTTGCCGCATGAAGAACATCCTCTGCTTGGCCTTCTTGATGGTGGAGGTGATGTTCTCGGCCCATCTCAGGTCCTGTGCGATGATCATCCCCTGGAATCTGAAAGACTGGGGAGTCGCACAGGGTGAGGGGGCGGTTTGGGCTGGGCTCCTCCTGAAGTCTGCTACCATCTCTACAGTTTTTAAAGCGTTCATCTCCAGGTAGTTCTGGCTGCACCAGGAAGCCAGGCTGTCAACTTCCTTTCAGTAGGTGGCCTCGTCCCCATTGGAGATTAATCCAATTAGGGTTGTGTCGTCGCCAAACTTCAGAGTTTGACAGAGTGGTGGCTGGAGGTGCAGTTGTTGTCCACTAAATCCATGGAACAGGCGAGAAAGTTGGGACATAAATCAGATGGTGTTGTGTCCCTGATGTTAAGAAGCTTGTCCATTGCGAAAATAATCTGAGTTGGGTCGCAATGAACAGAATGAAATACTAAAAACAATCACAGAAGTGCGCACCAACACACGAGGCAGCCGTTCGTGGCGCCATCTTTCTTCGCGCTAACGAAATTCTAACTAAAGGAATAAAGCTACTCATAATTTGTATTCTAAATACGTAACGCCGGTACATGTATCTTCTGTTACTCCCCAACACTGGTCTCTGTGCTTCCCTTTGTCCTGGTCGGTACGTCGTCGAAATGTTTATCTCCTGTGCTTCCTCTCCTGTGCTTTTTGATTTGCCTTTGCTCCTGAGCTCCCTTCCTCTGCATCTTCGTGGAAGCCTCCAGTGTTTTCCCCCGTGTGCTTTTTGTTGTTTTTTCCTGATAAACATACCTTTTGTTTAAAACTCTGCATCCTGGGTTCATCTGCTTCACAACTTCCCTGTCACAGTCATCCAAAACCAGTGGCGATTTAGCCTGAAATTTCTGGTGGGGCAATTTTGTATGACGTCATGTTCCTAGTGGAACATTCAACACAAATACACAGATAAGTAAAGTCATACATGTGCCAGGTTAACTCCTTAACATACTTACATGGTCAAAATAAAAGTTTATTACTTCAAAGTTCATCAGATTATAATCAATTCAGTTAAGGAAATAGGTGGTGGGTAATATTAACAATGTAAAAAACTGAATGAAGCAGACAATTTTAGTTTTCACTGTAACACGTTACAACACATCAACATCAATACTCTGAATAAAGAGCTTTAGGAGATGTAATGCTACTTTAAACAGCTGCTCTTAAAATGCAGATGTGACTTTAAATACTCACGTTTAAGTTGATCACTGTAAATGTGAAACAACTTTACATACCATTAGATATCTAACGTGGTGGAGCTTATTCTCCAGACACACACAGTCTCCTGTATCAGATTCATCCTCATAAACTGACGCTTCTCTCTGCTGGGGGACCGGCTCATGTCGGTTCATGTCGGGTCAATAACTCTGTACTGTCCCGTTAGCATCGCTGGTTTCTTGCCTGCAGGCTAGCGGAGCTAAGCTAACAAGCCAGGTACAGAGCTCTCGTTACCTGCGAATCACTTCTAACACATAAATAAAATACTAAACTTGATTACCACAGAAACGGGAGCTCAGACATGTCTAGCTTCTCCGTCAGGAGAACAAGCCGTACATCAAACCGTATTATTCATCTGATGTGTGAGTGAAATCTCTCCACAGTCTCAGGTCGTGTTCAATGACCGGGAATAATCTGTTAGATCAGGTGAAGCCGAGCAGGAAACAGGCTCGGAGCTGGAGTCGCGTTTCACATTGCTCGAGTCGAGGCAGATTTCGTGGAAAACATCCGAAAGTGCCCCCCCACCCAATGTTAACTTTGTCCTGTGTGGTTCAGGCTCATTGGTGTTTCCATGGCAACAGTCTTAAGTTTGGGCCTTTGCCCCCAGAGCAGAGACGGACGGCAAGAGAGAAGCTCATTTCAAAGAGCAAGCACACAGATAGAAACACAAACGAATCAAATGACTCCAAAACAAGACTATAATGATTGTGAATCAGGTTTATTCACACATACATTCACACTACTTTGCATATAAAATAAAATAAAATATATTTTGCCACAAAGTACAGATGTATTGAACTTTATGCACAACGGCGCCATCTGGTTTTGGTGGGGCAGTGTCCAACGTGCCCCTAATATAGAAACGCCACTGCCAAAAACCCATTGACAAAGTGCTGTGTGAACAATGTTAAGTGGGGTTTGAAATTGCTGAGAGGTTTCGCAAAATTAAGAATTTCACTGAACTATGAGGCAGAATGTGTTTCCTGTACATGTCATACAATTTGAATTAAATACATTCATACTCCAACTTCCTCTCATCCAGTCAGGAAATCAAGCGATGGAGGAGGGAAACCCAAAACAGGTCTCAGCTCCACCATACCCTGGACAACCCATGAACTACGGGGGTATGGTACATCCGCAAGAAATCTACCCTCAGCCGGGATTCTCACCGGCTGCACCTCCACCTGTTGTTTATCAAGGATGTGTGTGTCTGAGGTCGATGCTTAAGAAGATGTTGTTACTTTTCCTTCTTCATTTCACAGCTTTTGAAAAAAGCTCATCTGTTTGTATAGTGTGTAAGCCACTTATATACTAAACTGCTTTATACATTATTTCACGGAATTGTGGCTGATCGAAGCTACACCGGACTCCGCCGCACAGCTGACCGGCTTTCAACTGTTACGCACGGACCGCGTCCCGATCCTCTCACGCAATGCAAAAGGCGGAGGGATTTGTTTTTATATAAACCATGGCTGGTGCAGCGACGTGAAAGTAATTTTACAGTCCTGTTCTCCGGACCTGGAAACTTTTGTCATCACCTGCAGACCGTTCTCCTCTCCCCGTGAATTCACCTCTTTTATCCTGGCCGGTGTTTACATCCCCCCACAAGCTGACGTGCGCGAGGCTCAACGACAACTCGCTGAGCAGATACTAGGAATGGAGAGAAGGAGAGCGAAAACCTATTCCCCCGTTATTGTTGTTGGGGACTTTAATAAGGGGAACTTATCTCAGGAACTCCCAAATTACAAACAGTTTATAAAATGCCCGACCAGGGGGGAGAACACCCTAGACCACTGCTACAGCACCATCAGCAAGGCTTATCATGCAGTTTCCCGCGCTGCCCTGGGTCTATCCGACCACGCTCTCATTCACCTGATCCCGGCTTACAGACAGAAACTTAAACTTTCTAAACCTGCTGTGCTGAGATCTAAGAACTGGAGCAGCAGAGAAGCTGTGGAGGAGCTGCGTGACTGCCTTGACAACACTGACTGGGAAATGTTTAAAACTGCTTCTAACACCCTGGACGAATACACAGATGCTGTTACGTCCTACATCAGCTTCTGTGAAGAAAGATGTATTCTGACACGCACCAGGGTGAGCTACAACAACGACAAGCCCTGGTTCACAGCAAAACTCAAACAGCTTCTTTTGGAGAAGGAGGTGGCCTTCAAGAGTGGGGAGATGGATGGTTTCAGACTGGCTATTTACTTGTTTGACATTGTTTGATATTTACTCAATTCGACACAGCTGAGCGGGCCTGAGCCCACCTGCAGGTGGATCACTAACTTCCTGACCGACAGGAAGCAGCGCGTGAGTCTGGGGAAGCTTTGTCTCTGAGACCCGGACCATCAGCACTGGAGCCCCACAAGGTTGTGTGCTCTCTCCTCTCCTCTTCTCCCTCTAGACCAGGGGTAGGCAACCTTTACTATCGAAAGAGCCATTTCGCCCCCTCTTCCCCCAAATTAAATCTGTCTGGAGCCGCACAACATATTTGATAACACAGGTTATAAAGTTATACATATATATAGTTATACAATATATATAAAAACTATAGTTTGTTGCATTTATTAAATAATAGAACGACAATAAAAAAAACTGTTGACATTTAACTGCTATTTTTACCTGTTACAAAATAGGAAAACACCAAACTCTTATGAATTGGAGAACAAAATACATGTGTGGGCCTAGTTTGGAATAAATTAGACACAGAACTCAGCTTTTTTTGCTCATCTCCAGCTTGGTACTTTTCAGCAGATGCTGTGAGCTTGCTCTGGAAATATCTTTCATCATTACATTTCTTATTGTTTGCTAATTCCTCGCCACATATCAATCATACATGTAAGACAGCATCGGTGGCAGTGAAAGCAAATAAATCTGTCCACGCAGAATTAAACTCTATTTTCCTCCCAGACTTTTCTTTTCTGGGATTTATCCATGATTAGTTTACAGAGGCCGGGGGTCGGAACTATAGATTAGCGACCTGCAGGGAAGAGCGCCGGGACGTAATAGGATGTGACGCATATTTTAGTTGCTGAAATATTAAAACCAAACGTGAGAGCAGGTCAGACTGGAGGGCGACACAGAAACTGCAGATCGGTACAAACCACCTGCAGCTTCTGCTCTGATCAAGAAGCTTAGGCGCTGATCTCTGATCAGCTGAGACCAGAGAAACTTGTTGTGTTCACTGTTTCCACTGTTGAGAAGCAGCCGGTCAGTCACTTAGAGGCTGCTACACGTGAACGAGCTCCGATCTCACTGTGTATCTCTGAGCGAGTGAGCGGGGCTCAGGGCGGGGGGCGGAGCCCCCGGCTCTGTGTGTGTGTCGGCTATCTGGGAGTGCGCACACACACACACACACACATTCATCCGCTCCTGGTATTTCATGATGGCCTGATACAATGATTATTCACTCACGTTCATCATATGAAAGAACTGATTCGTTAAGTTCACCGTTCGCGAAAAATATGCGCAACTTGCATAGCACTTTACAGGGAGCCACTGCAGAGGAGCTGAAGAGCCGCATGCGGCTCCGGAGCCGCAGGTTGCCGAACGCTGCTCTAGACGAACAACTGCACCTCTAGCCATCCCTCTGTCAAACTCCTGAAGTCTGCTGACGACACAACCCTGATTGGATTAATTTCCAATTGGGACGAGGACGCCTACAGAGAGGAAGTCCCTCTCACCATGTGCAACTCCCCAGTTAAAACAGAGGAGTCTTTCAGATTCCTGGGGACGATCATCGCACAGGACCAGAGGTGGACGGAGAACATCACCTCCACCATAAAGAAGGCCCAGCAGAGGATGTTCTTCCTGCGGCAACTTAAGAAATTCAACATGCCGCGGGAAAGTGATGGTTGAGTTTTATACAGCCATCATTGAGTCCATCGTCACCTCATTCATCACCGTCTGGTTTCGCTGCCTCCACTGCCAAGGACAAGGGCAGACTGTAGCGGATCATTCTGGCTCTCCTAGACCTGTTCCACTCCAGGACCAGTAAGAGAGCAGGCAAGATCGTTGCTGATCCTTCTCATCCTGCTCATCTCCTTTTCCACAGACTTCAATCCGGAAAAAGGTTCCGGGCCATCAGGACTAAAACCTCGCGCCATCTGAACAGATTTTTCCCCTTGGCAGTGGGGCTCACAAACAAGCCCCCTGCATCACACTGACTCTACATCATGACTCTGCCAAACCCTCCCCCCCCCCCCCCCCCCCCCTCTACATAATTTATACTTGATATATTAGTGGCACTATCACCAATCTCTTAGCACCGCACGTGCCCATATCTCTGGTACTGTATATATTTTGTTCCATTTTGTTCCATATTGTGTTTTATGTTGTTTTTATATTGTTGCTTTTATATTGTTGTTTCTAAATTGTTGTTTTATGTGTATATGTTGTTTTTATATTGTTGTTTTTATATTGTTGTTTTATGTTCAGTGCACCAATGAATTTCCTGTATGTGCAATCATACTTGGCAATAAAAGAATTCTGATCTGATTCTGATTCTGTTTATGTTTAGAGAGTTATATTTTAGTTGATGTTTGCAATTGCTTTTATGTTTTGATTAATCTCACCGTGCTGTGCATTTCTCATCCTCAGTCACTCATGTGGATGTGACACCTGCACTGCAGGATGCCCCAGGACAAATGCTGTGTCCTAATTGCTACCAGACTGTGGTCACCACCACGGAGCACAAAGCAGGCCACCTGACGTGGGCCGTCTGCTGCATCCTCACCATCTTTGGGTAAATTGATCGTTTTGATTAAAACTTGCTGAACATAGCTTCAATTGGATGATATCTTTTGGAAAACACAGGGAGAAATTTGTTATGAAATTGTGTCAACTCAGGATAATAAATAGTAAAGATACAAAAGATCCTGTTTTAGAAGTTATTGTTGTAGGGAGAAAATGGTTGTTAAGTCCTGACTCCCTTTGTTTTCCTCATAGATTCTATGCAGCTGCATCCCGTTCTGCATTGATTCCTGCAAAGATGTGGAGCATCGCTGTCTATCCTGCCACAGAGACATCTACTTATACAAGTGAATGTGAAACTATCCTGACTGTGAATAAGAGATGGACTCAGAACCTACTCATGCAGTGGCTTATTAGTGGTTTGACTTGCTCTACAACATTGATCTATTACCAATCAAAAATGGTCTTGTGCATTTTTGGCCAATTATTTGAACAACTGATACATGTCTTGTCTTTCATTACAGGCAGTAATGAAAGTCTTAAATGATACAAAAAAACTAGACACTGAGTTTTATACTAGTTATCTAATATCCAAACAGAAAACAAAGTCCCACCCACAATACAGAGACCAGTGAGTGAGCATTAAAGTATCTAATGTCACGTGCTTTCAGATAAACCATCTGAGAAAATAAAAGTGAAAGCTGCTCATGTCCTATAAAAGGGAGTGTGCAGAGCCACAAACTCAATGGAAAGGACTGAAGGGGAAACATTTATGATAATTTTTTTTATTGGGTAAGTTCTCCTCATGCTATTCTAACCTCAAGTGTAAGTGTTATTTCAGTGTAGTGCAATGATTAATATGTTTTAACGAACCCATAAATAATACTTTGTTTATGATGGTGATATATGTTCTGTCTGTTTATAAACCTCCTATTTAAGTAACCTTTCTGTCCATGGTCCTAAAACGGAAGCCAAACTAAAGTCAAAGAGATGCAAAACAGTAGCAGAACAGACAATTTTGAATATAATTACACAAAATTAATTTAAAGATACTATAATGACAAATGAGGTGCCAGATCCAAGATTCAGATGCTCGATAGGGTTACGATCATTTTTATTAGTTTGTTTTGATTTGGTTTGACCTGGGTCCCTGTCAGCGAGTGAGTGGGTGTCTTAACAAAGAAAAGGTCTGGACTTTGTTCAAGTCACATTGTTGACTTCAGACTGAGCCTGAAAAGGCAAGCCAAAGTGTTGCCTATAAAATCATCTTCTCCTCCTTGTTCCAGAGTCACTCTTTCCAGAGCCACATAAGCAAAGGTAAGGACTTCAATCTGTCTGTTACTACTATTGAACTGAATGGAATAACTTTTATTTTAGTTCAGTCATTTTTTGCCATGGATTTTTGTGAAGACCTTTGAAACCTTGTTTATAGAAGTGCTATACAAATAAAGTTATGATTAAAGTTATAACCTTTACTGTGACTGTCAAGCTAACGCTAATTTCTTTACTGCAGCCGGTGAATAAACAGCAAAACTCCATAGGTTCATTTTTTTTCACATAACAAAATGCAGTATTTGCTTTTGGTAATAAGTAGTTCAATAGGAATATTAGATTAGATTAAAATTAGATTTTTGTATTGTTGTATTAGCAGTAATGCTTGAAGGTTCAGAGTGTAGACTGTATTGACATCTAGTGGAGAACTTGCATTTTGCAGCTGAACACCCATTACCTCCCCTTTCGACATGAAAGAAAAGCGTGGCAGCCTTCAGTTACCACAGGTTCAAACTCAAAATGAGTTTAGTTTGTCCAGTCTAGGCTACTGTAAAAAAACATGGCATTCTCCGTAGAGAGGATCTGCTCCTTATGTAAATTTAAAGTATTGAAATTTAAAGGAACCATTCAAGGGTAAATACACAATAATTTGCATAATTACAGTAGTACCCTAGTGAAAACATCACTAGGATTATTTCATAATCAGTTTCTGCCAATAGATCCCTTTCACCATCATCTTACACACTGGACCTTTAAGTTACAATCTGATTGCATCTTCCTCCACTTGGCTTAATTCCTGCATTAACATGTAGTCTGACTCTTCTACTTTACAGCAATGGAAAAACGTAAGTCCTGTTACATTTTCAGCTTCATGTAATACAATCCTAATATCCTGAATAAACAAATGAAAAATCACATAAAGCATTCTCAATCATCACAGTTTGGTTCTTTTTAGGTCTCTTTTGGTTTCATCCATTTATGAGGATGTTTCATCCACTCTTAGAGCAGCCATGGAGGGAGGTGTCAGAGTGAGTACGATCAAACATTCAGTCAGTGTGTTTACATTGGGTCCTCAGTGTTTGACAAAAAAAGATCACAATTGCAATGTTGTGCAATCATTAATAAAAGTAATACAGCACTTTATTCTGATTGTTTATGATTTCCTGTAATTTACAGGAAGTACAAGGACAATCTTGAGTTTGTGAAATCTTACCAGCCTCAAAACAAACAAGTCAAACATCTCAGGATTCTCCTTTATGGACCAGTTGGTGCTGGAAAGTCGAGCTTCATCAACTCTGTTGACACCGTTTTAAAAGGCAGATCTGCTGGTCGAGCTGCGACAGATGCAATCTCTGGGAGCAGCTTCACCTCAAATGTATGAACAACAGGAAAGGATGAACTCCATTCAGGGCAACAAACCACAGGACTTAATTTTCAATAGTAGTTCACTGATGAAAATACAGAGAAACTTCTATTCATATTAAAATGTCAAAACAGAAGATTTTATATTGAATTTTTTGTACAAATGTTATATATTGTCTTTATGTTTCAGAGCTATCAATTCTAGTCAGCACAAATAAAATGAAATGAAACATTAAATCTTTCTAAATCTGACAACATTTAAATTTCAGGTTAATGTGTGAATTAGAGGCCCAGAGTTTTAAACTGTGGATGTTCATACAAATCACCTTTCTCCAGCCTCCACACACATTCCTGATTGGCCCACAGACGACTGCCAACTTATACTTTGATTCATTGATGTAAATAATTGCACCTTCTGCCTTACAGTACAAGACCTTCAACTTTCGCAAAAGTCCAGGGGCCACTTACTCTTTTGTGTTCAATGACATCATGGGCCTTGAGCAAGATTCTGACAGTGGAATCAATGTGAATGACCTCAAACTGGCCCTGAGAGGACACGTGAGAGAAGGTTACAAGGTACAACACTGTGAATTTTGACATTAATTAAAGTCTAATTTTAACCAAAAATACAATATTTATTTTATATTTATCATAGTTGTCTCATAAAACAAAGTGAATTGTTTTTTCATTTCTTTTTCAAAATCAAACTTTTATATAGGTGAACTTTGACATTAATTAAAGTCAAATTTTAACTGAAAAAAATTATTGTTTTATATTTATCTTAATTATCAAAATGATTACTAAAATTTGACAACGTGATGTGCACATTTTATGTCTCATAAAACAAAGTTAATTGTTCTTATAATTCTTTTTCAAATATTAAACTTTTCTACTGGCAATTTGCTGAGTGTGGGGCACATGGCAGCCACATGTACATCAGTTAAATCTTGTGAACAACGTCAGGAATGTGTGTCACATTAACAATATGAGCGTGCATGTGTAAATGTGCACGAGACAAACAAATGAGGTGAAACATAGAGAAACTTTCAGTTACATTAAACATGATCTGATTGTATTTGATTGATATATAGTTTGACCCTGACAAATTACTGATGAGGGGTGATGATGGCTACAACTCCGATCCCACTTTGGAAGACAAAGTTCACGTTCTGGTGTGTGTTGTTGCTGCGGACAAAATGTCTAGGTTAAGTGATGAGATGGTGAAGAAGATTAGAAAGGTCAGAGAGGCCGCCAGTGAACTGAGTGAGTGCATAACAATTGTTTCTCTGCGTGTACGGATAGTGTCACATTGGATTGTATGAGTCAAAATACCAGGATACAAATGTTTGAAATACTGATCAGGTTTCTATATCGACAGGAATTCCCCAACTGGCTATTATCACCAAAGTTGATGAAGACTGTCCCAAGGTTAAAAAGGACACAAGCAATATCTACAAGAGCATGTACCTGAAAGAGCAGGTACATTTTGGAGTTCGTACAATGTAATTTTTCAGCATATATGACATGTTTCTTCATCGCTGTATGATTACTGATCAACATAAATGTTGTTACTTTGACTTAGGTTGAACAATTCCAGCAGCTGCTGGGCATTCCACTGGACTGCATCTTCCTTGTGAAGAACTACAATGATGAAATTGAGTCAAATGACAAAATGACCCCTGCGATAGTGTGCGCACTGAAACAGATGATTTTGTATGGAGAAGACTACCTCAATAACCTGTAAACATGAGACAAAAACACAGTAGGCGATTCGTAGGCGAATGAGGAAACATTCAGCCAATGTTTACTGTCTTTTTCAAGCAGGCACGCTTGAAGCATGAAATATGGAATAAAAATGCATACAAATTAGTCTGTATATATTTTTTCTCATTGAGACTTTGCATTATAGCAGGACAATGCTCTGTCATTACGTCGTTAGCTTGGTGTGATGTCATCACGTGATCTGGTTAACAACTCAGCTGTTGTGATGGTGCCTTCACGTGCCGCCAGAAAGGAGTCCTTCAAAAGCTCTCGTCTTTATTGTTGAACTTATGTTCTCTCTGCTTATCAACCTTCTCTTTAAGTAAACTTTCTGTCCTTTGTCCTAAAACAGAAGCCACACTAAAGTCAAAGAAACGCAAAACAGTGGCAGAACAGACAATTTTGAATAGAAGTACACTACATATATTATAAGATATATATATATAAGATATTCATCTTAAGATATTATAATGACAAATGAGGTACCAGATCCAGATCCAACCTGGAAATTATTGATTAAGAGTTGTGATTATGAGTTTCAGATGCTCGATAGGGTTACGATCATTTTAATTAGTTTGGTTTGATTTGGTTTGACCTGGGTCCCTGCCGGCGAGTGAGTGGGTGTCTGAACAAAGAAAAGGTCTGGACTTTGTTCAGGTCACATTGTTGATTTAAGATTAATATTAAGATGCATTTATTAGTCCCAAACACATGCACAGACATGCAGAGGCACACTCATGCAGGTAGGGAAATTTAACCTCTGCTGGTGCAGAACACACAGAGCAGTGAGCGACCATGTACGGCGCCCGGGGAGCAGATGTTGGGAGAATAAGGTGCCTTGCTCAGGGGCACTAGACAGGGTAGGGAGAATCCTCTTGGATTTTTGGGCAGATCAATCCATGTTTGTCTTTTGTTGTCTCTCCGTGGAGTCGAACCAGAGACAAACCAGAGACGAACCAGAGACCTTTTCTGCCCATAGTCCAAGTTTCTGCCACTAGACCACCACCTCTCCCTGAGACTGACTGAGACTGAAAAAGAAAGTGAAAGTGTTGCCTATAAAATTATCTTCTCCTCCTACTTCCAGAGTCACTCTGTCCAGAGCCACATAAGCAAAGGTAAGGACTTCAGTCTGTCTTTTACTTCTATTGAACTAAATGGAATACCTTTTATTTGAGATCATACATTTTTTGCCATGGACTTTTGTGAAGCCCTTTGTAACCTTGTTTATAGAAGTGCTATACAAACAAAGTTATGATTCAAGTTTTTTTTTATGAATATGACTGTGACTTTCAAGCTAAAGCTAATTTCTTTACTTCATCAATAAACAGCAAAACCCCATGGGGTCATTTTTATCACATAACCAGTGTATTCGGCTGGTAATAAGTAGTTCAATAGGAATTTGACAAGAGGAACTCTTTCTCATATCAAATTACATTTTTTATTGTTGTATTAGCAGTTATGCTTATAGGTTCATGGTGTAGAATGTAGTGATATCTATTGGTGAACTTGCATGTTGCAGCTGAACACCTGTTACCTCCTCTTTCATCATGAAATAAAACCTGTGGCAGTCTTCAGTTACCACAGGTTCAAACTCATAAGGAGTTTAGTTTTTCCAGTCTGGGCTACTGTAAAAAACATGGCTGCCTCCGTTGAGATGACCTGCTCCTTAAGTAAATTTTAAGTATTTCAATTTAAAGGAACCATTCAAGGGTAAATACAGGTCCGGTTCTACGGGGGTGCATAAGCATGCATTGCACCCCCAAAAAAATTGTTTGCACCCTCAATTGAAAAAAAATAAAGATTTTTTTTTTTTATAAATATGATAAAAATAATAAAATACTTGCTCACAAAACAAATTGTAATGAAACTTGTGACTATTTCCATTAAATACCGTTGAGATATGAGCATCCGACATCACTCTGACTGTTCAACAAACTGACAAAATCACTCCGCATTTATGTATGGTGTTTTGTTTATATGTTGCTTGGCAACAGTCCGCTCAGTGGGAATTTATTTTTGTTGCCGGAAGCAATTTCATTCGTTTATATGATTAAATAAACAAACAAATCACAATCTATTGTCAATTATTATTATTAACAGTACATTTTACTAGTATATATTTTGCTTTATACTGTTGTATAAAGCAATATCACACTCGAGGGCGCAATGTTGTCGCTCTATATGATTGGCCGCCGGCCGGCATCGTGTGTCATGCCGGCGTCGTTTGCAAAATGCACGCACCCATAGTATATCTATAGCGCGCACGGTAGTGACGTTGAACTTCTTCGGCAGCAACAGTTATATATCCGTTGGATATCCATTTAGGAATGGATATCCGAAAATGGTTAAAAAAGAACACAGCAGAAGACATTAACCGGAGCAGGGAGGAGGATGGAGACAATGTGGGTCACGCGGCAGCCGGAACAGTTGACGTTACTTTGGCTTCTGTCAACGTCAGCTCTATAACCGTTGTGGAGGCTAGCACTAGCAACGCCAGCTCAATCCTGCCCGACTCGCTGCCTTTGCCTGCGCCGCCCTCACTCCCGGACAAGCAGCCTTCGGCTTCGACACTGCCACCCGTTGGCGGCCCGCAAGTGCCAGGGGATCTCGGATCAACACAGCCTACCCAGGTATTTCTTAAAACATATCCGACTCGCCTGTACAGTGGGGTAAAGCGGTCCTTTTGCAGCTCGTGGTTTGCTGCTAGAGAATGGCTAGAGTATTCGTGTGAGAAAGATTCAATTTTCTGCTATGCCTGCAGAAACTTTGGGTCAAATAAAAACAGCACCGATGCTTTCACCATGACTGGCTACAACAACTGGCGCCATGCTCTTGTACGTGGAAAGGGGCTGGGAAGGCACGAGTCCAGCAAAGAGCACATGAAGTCAGTGGCATTGTGGAAGGAGAGGCGTACAAGGAGTGTGACTGGTACAGAGATCTCCACACTTGTAAATACAGCACAACTGGAGAGGAACCGCACCTATGTAGCAGCTATTGTTGACATCATTCAATTTATAGCTTTAAACCAGCTGCCTTTTCGTGGCTCAGATGATGCTTTGGATGCAAGAGGTGAGGTGGGCAGTGGCATTTTTCTTGCATTGATGGACTACACCCTTAAAAAGGACAAGGACCTTGCTAGGATTTTTAGCACCATCCCTGCGAATGCCACATACACATCACATCACATCCAAAATGAAATTATTGAAATCATGAGAACAATCATCACAGAGGAAATAGTGAAAGATATAGGAGAGGCTTGGTACACATTAAAGGTTGATGGCACCAAAGATCCCACTGGCTGCGAAAATATATCCATAGTGCTTCGCTACGTGGACACAAGCAACACTGTAAGGGAGCGACTTGTCTCAATGGCCACTACCAAACAATGTGATGCCAAGTCTCTGACTCAGCTGGTTTTGGCACAGTTGAGAGACATTGGGCTAAATACAGCGAAGGTGCTCAGTCAGTGTTACGATGGGGCAAGTGTCATGTCTGGAGTACACGGAGGGATGCAGAAAATCGTGCAGGAAGAATTGCAGAGAGAGGTGCCATACGTACACTGCTTTAATCATCAGTTGCATTTGGTTGTGGTGCACGCCATGTCTTCTGATTTCGCACTGGAAAACTTTTTCAGTGTATGCACCTCACTCTACAAGTACTTCAAGAAACCTACAGTGGCTGCAGTGTACACGGGCGAGAAGTTGAAGAGGTTGCTTGAGCAACGGTGGACAGGCCACCTGGCCACAGTGACGGTGATCCTGAAATCAATTGATAACATTGTCCACTTGCTTCGTGGGATCGAAGGCTCCCAAACCAGTGCAGCAGAGGTGCGAATGGAGGCCACAGGGCTTTTGAAGGCCATTACCCAGCCCAGCTTCCTGTTCATTGCCTGCATGACGCATCAAATATTGAGTTTGCTTGATCCTCCCAACACTGCACTCCAAGCCAAATCCACAGACCTCTACACTGGTGTCAGACTGGTCCAAAGTGCCTTGGCGTGTGTTGAGAAGCTGAGATGTGATACTCAGTTTGACACATTTTGGGAGAAATTCTCTCAAGACAGACAGACCTCAGAACCTCCTGCAGCAGCACCCCCACAGAAACGACCAAGAAATTTGAGCCACTTGAGTGACTATGTGGTGGACACCACAGTTGGTCACCGTCAAAAGGAAGCGGAAGAGAGGACTGGGTGTAAAAGACTGTATTTCAGTACATTGGATGCTGTAGTGGGAGAGATTAAAGCAAGATTCAGCATAAGAAACAGCCAACTGGTGCAGGCCCTCTGCACCTTACACCCAGGGAGTGAAGATTTCCTGAACACAAACAAAGTGAGACCACTGCTTGACCTAACAGGCACAGAGATGAAGGAAGCTGAGTTTGCTGTAGCACAGCAGTTTCTGCAGGACGAAATGGCCAAATCAAATGAAAACTGGACTACACAGGACATTTTGATACGATACTGTGAGCCTCTAGCAGCCATGCCTACTGTGCTAAAAACACTCAAGCTGAGCCTTACCTTCGGTGCATCAACTGCAACATGTGAAAATTCATTTTCAACTCTCAAAAATGTGTTCAGTGAACACAGAAGGAGCATGCTCCACAAAAGAAAAGCCTGTCTCATCCAGATTGCTGTGGAGAAGGACCTCACCAAGAAGTTAACTGGAGAGTGGAAAGAGACGCTGCTAAGAAGATTCAGCACAGCTTCAAGGAGGCTGCAGCTCTTCTGAGGGTAAGAAATATTTTTTGTAATCACATTTCAGATTTTATTGTATCAAGTATTATGTTTATTTTAACATGATTATGTATCCTACACTGCTATAGTTGTTGGGTAATGTTAGTCATTTTATTCTACTGAGGGGGGAATACCTCGTTTGTATTAAATATAATAATGTACAATTTGTTATGTACATAGTTTAACCTTTGACTTTTGACTGTCCAACAAGGATCCTGTGCCCCCTGGTGGATCAAGTGTGCCCCTGTCTTGGAACCTGGGACAGTTTGAGAAAATGGCTGCTGACAGCCTGATGTCTACATACTGGTAGTTGTTACAATTTGAATGACATTGTAAAATTATTTGTTCATATATGTCAACAACAGCTTCTTTTATTAATGTATTAAATGTATTATGTTCATAAGAACCCATATTTCTTTTTATTGTATTTATTTACTGTTATGTTAACTTTAAGAATTATACTGATTACTTTTTGGACAAAGTTCAAAATCTGAAAGTGTTCTTTCCTTGTTCAGCTAAAATCTGTTTTATTTTTAAGTGGCAATGTAAAATTATTTGTTATGTCAAATATCCTGCCCCAATTTATAAAAAATAAACGTTATTTTTGAATTGCAGTCACATGTTTTTTTTTTTGTGTAGAATTCTGTTCTTTTTTACAACTCACACATCACACATATCAAAAACCTATCTCATATTCAAAGCTATCTAAGATATCAATAAGCAAATGTTGCAGCTGAAATGTTCTCCACATCACAAGACATGATATGATACCATCTTTTAAGCACAGTAATTGTTTGTTGTCTCAACATGTCAGTAGAACTACACAGAAGTGCTTGTCTATGGTAGAAAGGCCTGTGTGTAAAAAAGCGAAGTCTGAACTGAAGCTGGGTAGCTGGTTTGTATAGTACTGGTGCACCCCCTGTAATCTCAGATGCACCCCAAGGCATTCTGTTCTGGAACCGGGCCTGGGTAAATACACAATCATTTGCATAATTTAGATGAAACACACTGGTGTAAACATCACTAGGATTACTTTATAATCAGTTTCTGCCAATAGATCCCTTTCACCATCATCTTACACACTGGACCTTTAAGTAAACAATCTGAATTCATCTTCCTCCACTATGCTGAATTCCTGCATTAAAATCTAGTCTGAATGTCCTACTTTACAGCAATGGGATCAAGTGAGTCTAAAGCTACTCCCGCACGTTCTGAGGAGCCACGGAGGGTGGTGTCACCACCTCCTTCACCTCCTCCACCACTCTTACAGCAGCCATGGAGGGAGGTGTCAAAGTGAGTATGATCCAACATTCAGTCAGTGTGTTTCCATTGTCTCCTCAGTGTTTGTGCTTCTGCTGCTCAGAACATGGTGTTGAACAACTCACTTTTGTTTGTGTGACAGAAAATCACTATTGCAATATTGTGCAATCATTAATAAAACTAATACAGCACTTTATTCAGATTGTTTAAAGTTTTCTGTAATTTACAGGAAGTACAAGGAAAATCTTGAGTTTGTGAAATCTTACCAGCCTGAAAACGAACAGGTCAAACAACTCAGGATTCTCCTTTATGGACCAATTGGTGCTGGAAAGTCGAGCTTCATCAACTCTGTCGTCAGCGTTTTAAAAGACAGACCTGCTGGTCGAGCTCAGACAGATGCAATCTCTGGGAAAAGCTTCACCAGACAGGTATGAACAACAGGAAAGGATAAAACTCCATTGAGGGCAACAAACCACAGGAATTCATTTTTAATAGTAGTTCACTGATGAAAATACAGAGAAACTTCTACCAATATTAAAATGTCAAAACAGCAGCTTTCTATCAAATGGTTTGTTAAATTGTTGTCTGTATATTTAATAGCATTAGATTCTAGTCACCACAAGCTAAATGAAATGAAACATCAAATCTTTCTAAATCTGTCTGTTGATCATCTGAGTACTTATTGTTAACCTCTTATAGCTTTGTAACCATTTAAATTGTCAGGTTAATGTGTGAACTAGAGGCCCAGAGTTTTAATCTGTGGATGTTCATACAAATCACCTTTCTCCAGCCTCCCCACACATTACTGATCGGCCCACAGACAACTGCTGATATTTACTTTGATTCATTGATGTAAATTATTGCACCTTCTGCCTTACAGTACAAGACCTTCAAATTTCGCAAAGGTCCAGGGGTCACTTACTCTTTTGTTTTCAATGACATCATGGGCCTTGAGCAAGGATCTGACACTGGAGTCTGTGAAGGAGACCTCAAACTGGCCCTGAGAGGACACGTGAGAGAAGGTTACAAGGTACAACACTGTGAATTTTGACATTAATTAAAGTCTAATTTTAACCAAAAATACAATATTTATTTTATATTTATCATAGTTAGCGAAATTATTATTGAAATTTGACAAACGTGATGAGTACATTTCCTGTCTCATAAAACAATGAGAATTGTTTTTTCATTTCTTTTTCAAATATCAAACTTTTATATAGGTAAATTGCTGAGTTTGGGGTACATGGCCGCCACATGTACATCAGTTAAATAATGTGAACAACTTCAGGAATGTGTGTCACATTAACAATATGAGCGTGCAGGTGTAAATGTGCACGAGACAAACAAATGAGGTGAAACACAGAAAAACTTTTAAGTAACACTTAATAGTGTCTGATTGTATTTGATTGATTTCTAGTTTGACCCTGACCAAGAACTGAAGGAGGGTGATTATGGCTACAACTCCGATCCCAGTTTGGAAGACAAAGTTCACGTTCTGGTGGGTGTTGTTGCTGCGGATGCAGTGTCTAGGTTAAGTGCTGAGATGGTGAAGAAGATAAGAGATGTCAGACTGGCAGCCAGTGCACTGAGTGAGTGCACAACTATTGTTTCTCTGCTTGGACTAACAGTGTCACATTGGATTGTATGAGTCAGAATACCAGGACACAAATGTTTGAAATACTGATCAGGTTTCTTTATCGACAGATATTCCCCAAATGGTTATTATCACCAAAGTTGATAACGCCTGTCCCGAGGTTAAAAAGGAGACATGCGATATCTATAGGAGCAAGTACCTGAAGGAAAAGGTACATTTTTGAGTTTTTGTACAATGTCATTTTTCTGCATATATGTCATGTTTGTTCATCGCTGTAAGATTACTGATCCACATAAATGTTGTTATTTTGACTTAGGTTGAACAATTCCACCAGCTGCTGGGCATTCCAGAGAACTGCATCTTCCTTCTGAAGAACTACAGTCATGAAACTGAGTCAAATGACAAAGTGAACGCTGCGATAGTGTGCGCACTCAAACAGATGCTTCACTACGGAGACGACTACCTCAACGACCTGGAAACATGAATACCCCTGAGGCAAATACACAGTAGGCCATTTGTCGGGGAATGAGGAAATATTCAGCCAATTTTTACTGTCTTTGTGAAGCAAGCAAGCTTGAATCATGAAATATGGAATAAAAATGCACAAAAATTAAGTCCTAAACTCTTTATATAATTTCTGTCATTGAGACTTTGCACAATAGCAGGACAATGCTCTGTCATTACTTTGTTAGCTTGGTGTGATGTCATCACGTGATCTGGTCAACAACTCAGCTGTTGTGATGGTGCCTTCACGTGCCGCCCGGAAGAAGTGATTCAAAAGCTCATGATCTTATTGTTGAATCACAGTATTTAATACATCACCTGCTCTAACAAATTAATTCTACATTCCTTGCTTGGTATTATGTATAATATATAATATTTATATTTATATAGCAATCCTGCGCTTTACCTCTCTGGGTTCTCTTTGTATTCTTTTTCAGTTTGACCAATATTGTGATGATTCATTAAATGTTCCCAATCTGAATCACACAGTATTAAACACTATATGGCCCAGCTGGAAGTCTAAGTAGAGTCCTCACAAAGTAAAGCTGAAAAACAGAGCGCTCATCACGATACAGACGACAATCCCCTGTTAAATTACAGTGGTTGTGCAGCCTCTGCTGGTCTTGTTGAGTCAGTGCAGTGAGGAATACCAATGGAAATTATCTCAACCAAACGAAATGATCCAAACAGTAAAACATAAAGCAAAAGCATGTGTTTAAATACGAGAACAAAACAAATACATAAACACAACAGAACATCTAATGTGTGCGTAGTGTGTAATGAGTTGGATCATACACAGCAGTTCAGAAGATGGTCTTGAAAAGGGACACCGTATAATTTTTTTTTTCTTAATTTCAATTGTTAATTAATTGTTTGTCTTTTAAACAAAGGACTTAAAACTCTTGTAAGCTAGCTTTCGCACTTATTGCAGCATTGCAGATTTACACTGTTGTTATTTTATATTGTTTTCATATCATTTGCTTTGGAAAAAAGAAAAGTTAAAATTTTTCTTTTCTGGTGCTAGTTTTATTTTAAGAGGATAATTTGCAAGGCAACAAAGTGAAATCAAAACTGTCTTTGTGAGGTTTCAGCGCAATTTCACAGAGTTTTGTTTTTGTCAAGGCTAACTGGTTTTAAATGAGACATTATGACGTGGAAAATAAAAGGTCAAGCATTGAAAGAATTGGGACTCCTGGTTTCAGTCCAACTATGTTACATGCAGAAACTACTTGAGGTGATGTTGAAGTAATACAAAATGATTAATAACAACTTTGCAATAATTAACTTTTTGATTTGGTTTGGTTATATTTCAGTTAACTGTCATAACCATGAAACTCACGATTTGGATCTTCCTGTGTCCACCACCAGGCAGTGCTATATCCTTGGTGCAGGCAGAGACTGTACATAGGTTTTTCAGGTTGTGGAAAAAGAAAATGAAAGTGTTAGTTCCCAGTGTATACAAGGAAACATGTTACTTTCTATTCTTAGCTCATGCTTTAAGCGATGAGACCTCGATCTTTCTTGACAAAGTGTTTCCTATTAAAGCAACTTCTCCTGTTATTGTTTGAAGAGTCTCTCCCTCATGAGGCTTATGAGGACTTACATCTGACTCTAACTACAACTGTGACTGTCAAGCTGAAGCTGATTTCTCACTTTGATATAACGATCATTGCATCAAGTGAATGAAAAGCATGTGTTAGTGCAATTTACTATTTGTTTAAATTCTCAAAAGTGTGTGTACAAATGTATCCTTACATGATTGGTTACAATTAGGTTAATCTGCTTTGTTCACCTCTAAATGCCCTTGGTCCATTTTGTACACCTTAACCCCCCACACATCCACACACACACACACACACACACACACACACACACACAACCACACACACACACACACACACACCCACACACACACACGACTGTCAATTGACGTTTAGAGGGGCAGGTGCTCAAATTTAAAAAAGGAGCCACATGGAAAAAGGCTCCTCTGCCAACTAAGCTACAAGTTGTTGCTGCTGGAGTCCATAATACATTAATCATTGTTGCTGTCAAACAATTTTACTGCATTTTGAACAATTGGTACATTTCTTGTCTTTCATTACAGGCAGTAAAATGAAAAATGAAACATAAGCCTAGACACTAATACTAGTATGTAGTCCCACTCACCATGCAGAGGCCAGTGAGCCAGCATTAAAGTATCTGAATTCACATGCTTTCAGATAAACCATGAGAGAGAATGAAAGTGAAAGTTGCTCATGTCCTATAAAAGCGAGTGTGCAGAGCCACAAACTCAAAGGAAGGAGTGAAGGGGAGACATTTATGTTCCTATAAAGGATCAATATATTTTCTTGTATCAGGTAAGTTCTACTCATGCTATTGTAACCTTAAGTGTAAGTGTTATTTCAGTGTAGTGCAATGATTAATATGTTGAAACGAACCCATCTCATCGTCATCCGCTTATCCGGGGTCGGGTCGCGGGGGGAGCAGCTCAAGCAGGGGGCCCCAGACTTCCCTTTCCCGGGCCACATTGACCAGCTCTGACGGGGGGATCCCGAGGCGTTCCCAGGCCAGGGTTGAGATATAATCTCTCCACCTAGTCCTGGGTCTTCCCCGAGGTCTCCTCCCCACTGGACGTGCCTGAAACACCTCCCAAGGGAGGCGCCCAGTGGGCATCCTTACCAGATGCCCGAACCACCTCAGCTGACTCCTTTCTAAGTAAAGGAGCAGCGGCTCTAATCCGAGTCCCTCACGGATGACTGAGCTTCTCACCCTATCCCTAAGGGAGACGCCAGCCACCCTTCTGAGAAAACTCATCTCGGCCGCTTGTACCCGCGATCTCGTCCTTTCGGTCATCACCCAGCCCTCATGACCATAGGTGAGGATAGGAACGAAGATCGACCGGTAGATCGAGAGCTTTGCCTTGCGGCTCAGCTCTCTTTTCGTTACAACGGTGCGGTAAAGCAAACGCAATACCGCCCCCGCTGCTCCGATTCTCCGGCCAATCTCACGCTCCATAGTACCCTCACTCGAGAACAAGACCCCGAGGTACTTGAACTCCTTCACTTGGGCTAAGGACTCATTTCCTAAGGACTCATTTCCTACCCGGAGTAAGCAATCCATCGGTTTCCTGCTAAGAGTCATGGCCTCAGATTTAGCGGTGCTGATCCTCATCCCAGCCGCTTCACACTCGGCCGCCAGCCGATCCAGTGAGTGCTGAAGGTCACAAGCCGATGATCCAATGAGGACCACATCATCCGCAAAAAGCAGTGACGAGATCCTCAGACCACCGAACTGCAACCCCTCCCCACCACGACTACGCCTCGATATCCTGTCCATGTATATCACAAACAGGATTGGTGACAAGGCGCAGCCCTGGCGGAGACCAGCACCCACTGAGAACGAAACTGACTGGCTGCCGAGGACCCGAACACAGCTCTCGCTTTGGGAGTACAGAGATTGGATGGCCCTGAGGAGAGACCCCCTTACCCCATACTCCCGCAGCACCTCCCACAGTTTCTCCCGGGGGACCCGGTCATACGCCTTCTCCAGATCCACAAAACACAAGTGGACCGGATGGGCATACTCCCAGGCCCCCTCCAGGATCCTTGCGAGAGTGAAGAGCTGGTCCGTAGTTCCACGTCCGGGGCGAAAACCGCATTGTTCCTCTTCAATCTGAGGTTCGACGATCGGCCGAACCCTCCTTTCCAGCACCTTGGAGTAGACTTTACCAGGGAGGCTGAGGAGTGTGATACCCCGATAATTGGTACACACTCTCTGGTCCCCCTTTTTGAACAGGGGAACCACCACCCCGGTTTGCCACTCCTTTGGCACTGTACCCGACTCCCACGCGATGTTGAATAGGCGTGTCAACCATGACAGCCCCTCAACACCCAGAGCCTTTAGCATTTCTGGCTGGATCTCATCAATCCCTGGGGCTTTGCCACTGCGGAGATGTTTGACTACCTCAGTGACCTCCACCAGGGAAATTGACGACGAAACACCATCAACCTCGAGCTCTGCCTCCAACATAGAGGGCGTGTTATTCGGATTCAGGAGTTCCTCAAAGTGTTCCTTCCAACGTCCGACGACCTCCTCAGTTGAGGTCAACAGAGTCCCATCCTTACGGTACACAGCTTGGATGGTTCCCCGTTTCCCCCTCCTGAGGTGCCGGATAGTCTTCCAGAAACACTTTGGTGCCGACCGAAAGTCCTTCTCCATGACCTCTCCGAACTTCTCCCACACCCGCTGCTTAGCCTCCGACACGGCAGCAGCTGCAGCCCTTCAGGCCTGTCGGTACCCTGCAACCGAGTCAGGAGTCCTCCAGGATATCATATCCCGGAAGGCCTCCTTCTTCAATCGGACGGCTTCCCTGACCACCGGTGTCCACCACGGTGTCCGAGGGTTACCGCCCCTTGAGGAACCTAAGACCCTGAGGCCACAGCTAGCCGCCGCAGCTTCAGCAATGGAGGCTTTGAACACTGCCCACTCCGGCTCAATGTCCCCAACCTCCACAGGAATGCCAGAAAAACTCCGCCGGAGGTGTGAGTTGAAGATACCTAGGACGGGGGCCTCCTCCAGACGTTCCCAGTTCACCCGCACTACTCGTTTGGGCTTACCAGGTCTATCCGGAAATTTCCCCCATTCCCTGATCCAACTCACAACCAGATGGTGGTCGGTTGACAGTTCCGCCCCTCTCTTTACCCGAGTGTCCAAAACATGCGGCCTCAGATCAGATGACACGATCACAAAATCGATCATTGATCTTCGGCCTAGGGTACTCTGGTACCAGGTACACTTATGAGCACCCTTATGTTCGAACATGGTGTTTGTTATGGATAATCCATGACTAGCACAGAAGTCCAATAACAAACGACCGCTCGGGTTCAGATCAGGGAGGCCGTTCCTCCCCACCACGCCTCTCCAGGTATCTCCATCGTTGCCCACGTGGGCGTTGAAGTCACCCAGCAGAACTACGGAGTCCCCTACTGGAGCCCCATGCAGGACTCCATTCAGGGTCTCCAAGAAGGCCGAGTACTCTGAGCTGCTGTTTGGTGCATACGCACAAACAACAGTCAGAGTTTTCCCCCCTACAACCCTTAGGCGCAGGGAGGCGACCCTCTCGTCTACCGGGGTAAACTCCAACACCGCGGCGCTCAGCCGGGGATTTGTGAGTATCCCCACACCCGCCCGGCGCCTCACGCCCTTGGCAACTCCGGAGAAGAATAGAGTCCAACCCTTATCCAGGAGTACGGTACCAGAGCCGAGACTGTGCGTGGAGGTAAGCCCCACCAGATGTAACTGGTAGCGCTCCACCTCCCTCACAAGCTCCGGCTCCTTTCCCCACAGCGAGGTGACGTTCCACGTCCCCAGAGCCAGCTTCTGCCGCCCGGGTCTGGTCCGTCGAGACCCCTGACCTTCGCTGCCACCCATGTGGCTGCGCACCCGACCCCAACGGGTCTTCCCACAGGTGGTGGGCCCATGAGATGAAGAGAGGGGGGGTGCCACGTAGTTTCTTCGGGCTGTGCCCGACCGGGCTCCGTGGCAAACCCGGCCACCAGGCGCTCGCCATCGAGCCCTCCGTCTGGGCCTAGCTCCAGACGGGGGCCCTGGGCTTCCTCCGGGCCGGGTCACATCTCCTCTTCCGTCGATATTCATTGAGGCTTTTTGAACCATTCTTAGTCTGGCCCCTCACCTGAGACCACTCTGCCATGAGAGACCCTACCAGGAGCACAAGGCTCCAGACAACACAGCCCTCAGGTTCACAGGGACACGCAAACCTCTCCACCACGATAAGGTGACGGTTCCAGGAGAGGCCATGAATAATAATATGTTTATGATGATGACATATGTTCTGTCTATTTATCAACCTCCTCTTTAAGTAACCTTTCTGTCCATGGTCCTAAAACAGAAGGCACGCTAAAGTCAGAGAAAAACAAAACAGTGGCAGAACAGACAATTTTGAATAGAATTACACAACATTTATTTGAAGATATTATAATGACAAATGAGGTACCAGATCCAAGCTAGAAATTATTGATTAAGAGTTATGATTATGAGTTTCAGATGCTCGATAGGGTTACTGTTACTACTATTGAACTGAATGGAATACCTTTTATTTGAGTTCATTGATATTTTGACATGCATTTTTGTGAAGCCCTTTGTAACCATGTTTATAGAAGTG